>NC_134571.1:161159247-161889494 GCF_050947875.1 Dermacentor variabilis
CGCATCTCAATTGATTTCAATACTTGGGACTGGCATTACGCCTCTCTTGTTAGTAAAAGTATGCGAGTGCTCTTCTGGGAGTTCACCTGCCCATTTGGACCATCTCTTTATTCTGAACTGCTCTTGTCGTTCGCAGATGGCAATATCACATGACTTGAAGCATATCTCCACATCATCGACATAAACAGAACAAAGCATTCTGCGTGCGATAAGTGTATGCACGGAATTCATTTTCACAATAAATAGTGTGCAACTAAGCACACTCCCCTGTGGCGCACCGGTGTCTTGGGCGAATGACCTAGACAAACTCTGCCCACTCTTACGCGAAATGTGCAATTAGACAGATAACTTTCCATTGTGCTTAGCACGTAACCACGGACACCCATCGCCGAAAGATATCGGACAATTCCGAACCGCCATGTCGTGTGGCAGGCCATCCTAGGTCTGGGAATACTGACTGAATGAAGTGCTCATATATAGAAGCATCCCTAATATATTTCTCGATGAGCATAAGGTGGTCTATTGAGAACATACCTTCTAGAAAACCAAATTCGAGGGTGTCCAATATTTTGTTATTTTCTAGGAAAAAGATTAAGGGGAGGTTTATCATTTTTACGAACTATTTGCACAAGCACCTTGTTAGCGCTATTTGCCTGTCGCTGGTCGGAAGGAATGGGCATTTGTCTTGTTGAACCACGGGGATGAATATAGCTTCCTTCTACGAGTACGGGATATACCGAGCCACCCACGTGACGAATAATTGAGACAGCAGCTTTTTTCGCTGTTTTCGGACGTGGGTAATAATAATTTCACAGTTGACACGATCACCGCCTCGCCCCGAGTTGTTGCAGAAAGTAAGAGAAACTTTGAATTCAATCAGGCTAAATTGTCAGTTGCAATCATCATTTCACACACATTTTCAATAAAGGAGCTGTCACTGTGCTTGTTCTTTCGACGTCAGCAATTTTTATGTGTCGCGGGACGCACAGGAGATATATTCAAAATACTCAGCCAGACAACCAGCCTGATCTTCCAGGCTCTCACTCTAAGTACTTACTCAGGGGTAAGGGGTATAGCTGCTAACCTTTTACTTTATTTACCCTATTCCACGTTTTGTCTCATCCGTATAAAAATTTATAATGGTGAGGTACTCCTCCCAACTCTCTGTTTTAGCACGTCGGCGTGTTGTTCTAATATGGAACGTTATTTGTTACTACATAGCCAAACTTTTGCAGGTTCGAAAGTCGCGTAATCGCCCCCAAGCTTTGTTTTGATTTTTCCGTGCTTTGTGACATTTTTCATTTCACCACGGGAAACGACGTTTATTTGCCAGTCCGTTAGTTTAACGGGTGCATTTTACGACAACCTCAATCACAAAACCTGTTATCTATGCCGAAGCATCGCCTACATAAAACAGGCAATATTATGCTAGCTCAAATTTCGCAGCTAGCTGAGTCAACCTTCCACCGGGAAACATGTGGCGAGCATCCTTGTTGTTTTGTTAGGCCTAACATAATTGAAAAGTGGGCGCTTCCATAGGGGTTCTTGAGAACGGACCACTCCACGTAGGGCATTAGTGTACCCGACACTACGCATAAATCTACGGAAGAGTAGATGTTATGTACCGCGCTTTGGTACGATGGCGCTTTCTTATTACGTACAGATGCTCCTGCGGAACAGAGAACGTTTTCGATTAGGTTACCTTTCGCATTGCAACAAGACTCGTCCCAAAAAATGGCTGTGCGTGTAAATCTCCTACAACTATGTATGCAACCCGAAAGTTCATTTATGTAGTTTTGAAATTCGGTTTCATGAAGTTGATAATTGCGAGCGATATATATATATATATATATGTATATATATATATATATATATATATATATATATATATATATATATATATATATATATATATATATATATATATATATATATATATATATATAGGGAGAGAGAGAGAGAGAGACAGAGAGAGAGCTAATAGTGACTAGCTCGCCAAAGAACAAGCCTCCGACAGCAAGTGCCTCTAAGGACGCACGCAGTTTCAATTCCCGGCAGACAACAGCTCTGTCGACTACGATGGCCAAACCACCGGATGACACGGCAGTCTCATCGCGGTCTTTACAAAAAATGCATATTAGCGGGGAAAGATTGTTCAGCACAATGCGTTGGCGGGCTAGTTGGTGCGAATCCATGAATACTTTGTTTAGCGCAAAACAAAAGACACGAAAGACGACAGGAGAAGGCGCTTTAACGTAAGCATCCTTGCACGGTACACCTTGTCCGCCTTGTCCTGTCGTCTTTCTTGTGTCTGTTGTTTTGCGCTAAACAAAGTATTCATAGCGGCGAAAATTTGTTTGCGTATGTTTGAGGTGTGTTTCTTGGATACATATCACCTTTGGATTACGCTTATGTAGGAGCTCTTTATTGTCATCGATATTGCGGAAGAGACACCTACGACATTCCAGTGTAATATGTGTGTATTCATATTGAATGTACATATTGTGCTGTGTCTTTAGAAAAGTGGATTTATGTCACAGAGCCCTTTCCTGGCGCCATGATGCGGTGTTTTTCTTTTTTGGGGCGATGGCGAGAATCCTGTCGCTCCTTAGGCGCTGGTGGTGCCATCTGGCTGGTTGGTTTGTCTATCGCAACTTGCAAGGCGCTGCTTGGCGTGAAGGCCTCGACACGTCGCACGAGACCTTTGAGGCCACCAGCCCAGACGTAGATGGCCCTTCTGCTTGGGCGGTGTAGCAGCACTAGCTGACGCCTCCGGTGGGAGGGGGCAGGCAGTGGCGTGACTGCCGGCTCGCTGTGTGTGTGCCGTACGGTCGCCGGAGGCAATTACAGCGCTGCCCCCAAGATGCGCCAATTCGGCAAATCTGTTCTTTCGCCGTTGCGCTACCCGCCTGCGCGCCTCCTTAAACGATATGTTTTCCTTCACTTTGACTGTCACGATTCCATTATCCTTTTTTGGGGGATGGGCAAGGCCATGAGTATCACAATTCACGCTATGTGAAGTCATTACGTAATTGTCACAGGAGTGTTCTTGGCCACTACATTTAGCGCGCCTTGTGGCCTCAGAAGTTCGGGGAACTTTGGCCAAATTTTGGGCAATTTAAGCATCGGAAAAAATTGGGAATGTACGGTCCAACCTGGATCTTTGTTTGCTCAGCCTCAATGGTGTCAAGCAGCATAACTGACCCGCAAATTACAATTAGGTGCTTTTCCATCGCGCCTCATCTCAAATCTCTAGATATTTATCACATTTAGAACATTCCAGCCCTCCAGTAGTTCAGCTTCAGTGAGTTCCATCAAAACAGCATCGGAAACGACTTCACGGGTGGTGTTCATAGTGCGGTGGGGTGCGCCTGTCACTGGAAAATTCCCGAATGACACTAGGTTGGACAGTTTTCTGTGTTGTTCTTATTCGCGGAGATCTAGCAGATCACTGCTTGCCAACTCGAAAACATTAGAATCCGGGCCAAAATATTCAGTCACTGTTTTCGCAACCAGACAAGGGGAGATTATTTTCGTTGTCTTTCCTGTTTTCTCAGAGTGGATCACATGAAATGTTGGAAAATTTTCCGTTTCTTTGCCATTGAACTTAAAAATTTGTTCTTTGCGCCCACGTTTCTGAAGGCGTTCATGAAGTCCGGGAAATACCTTTTCCATCCTACAGGCGAAGTCTTCGGTAAAGGCGCCAGCCACTCACGATGTAGCCCGACGTGGGGATGCTGCAGGACCTAGAAAGGACAAGGCCTGCAAACGCCGCCTGTACGCCGCTATTATAAGCAAACACGGTATACCCAAGGTTGGCTACGCACACAAGGCTGGCCCTTGCCGTCCAGAAATTCTGAAATGAGAACGCAATAGAAGACAGGAAAGATGAAAATGAGAGAGAGAGAGAGAGAGAGAGAGAGAGAGAGAGAGAGAGAGAGAGAGAGAGAGAGAGAGAGAGAGAGAGAGACGAAGATTGAGGAGGAGGACAGGAAAAGGCAACTGTCGATTTCATCCAGGGGGGTCAGCCTGGAGGTGCGGTCTTTGTCAAGAAGAGGCCAAAGAGGCGTGTTGCCTCCGCCGGCAAGCCTTGAAGGTCCGAAGACCCGGCATCGGCTCAACCCTCAGGATCCCCCTTTCCTCAGACACGTCTAAGCTGCGCAGGGCTACAAGGGGATGGTCCGACCCTCATGTACATGGGTACTCGGTGTCGCAAGTCACCAAACGCCTGCTTACGCAGACATCCTTGCGGGGCGTGCCAACACAAGTGGCACATCATGGAGATATTGTCGTACTTGAATAGCGTATACTAAAGCTGTATGTAATTTCAACGTCTCCATCAAACTAAACAATGTGTAAAGTTTAAATTCTTTCTGTTTTATGAGGTAGCATTGTAAACTTCTAAAAATTCCGGTGAACAGCCTTAAGGAACCTTTGTAGATATCAGTAAAAAGCATTACTATTAATTAAAGCCATCAATACACCAATAAAGGGTGCGATGATTGGTTCATAGTTTTCTTAGGAGTCTGGGAAATGAGAGCAGCCAGCGAAGCTTTATTGTGCAGACCATATTTGGTTAGTCTGTCTGTGGCGAAAGTTGTAGGAACTGTTCCTATGTTGTATATGATAAATATTTTAACAAGGAGTCCTAATTCTGCTTTCAGGGTATCGAACATTATAGTATTCTTTATTCTGCTACGCCTAAACATTTAGGAACAGCTGTATGTCACTTATACGAATATTTTTAATTTATACTATGAAGATCAAGGAGATTATTTCTAACACAAAGTAGAGAAATTATGTGCTCAACCGCCACTACTACACGCTAGAAAATGCTCGTATAGGCCTTACAGCAGACATATACATATCTATGTTGCAGATGGCCCTGGGCAATCAAACTGGCTGTGCCTTCACATGCAAAAATCCTAAAACAGATAAGCAAGAGTATGGTTACTTCACCGAGGGTGTGCCATGTCTGGTAAGGTGCAAAATGTATATTAAATGCGAAGCCTTTCTTAGCGAACATTTGCCACTTTGACAGTATCTATATGTCTAGCCGCCTACGTGTTGGTGCTCTCATGGTCGTTTCGTTAACTTGGTATGTGCCAAAATTGGCATAGTAAGATAAGTGTGTTCCACGAACATAAATGATTGGTCATGAGATGAATATCGTGATATGTTTGCAATGTAGGTCATGAAACAGCCTCCTACGTCTTGGTTCTGCCATGGTCGTTTCGTTAACTTGGTATGTGCCACAATTGGCATGGTACGGCAAGAGTGCATGACGAACATAAATGATCGGTCATGACAGGCTTATCATGACATATATGTCATGTACGTAATGAAAGAGCCGCCTACGTCTTGGTATGTACCAAAATTGGCACAGTATGAGAACTGTGTATGGCGAACATTAATGATAATTCATGACATTAATGTTATGACATGCCTATCATGTAGGTCATGAAATAGCCGCCTACATCTTGGTACGTACCAATATTGCCATAATATAACAAAAGAGTGTGATGAATATAAATGATAGGTCATAACATTACTGTCGTGACGTGCGCGTCATGCACGTCATGAAACAGTCACCTACTTCTTGATGCTCCCATGGTCGTTTCGTTCTCTTCGTAGGCTCCCCGCCCATTGCTTCGGATAACATCGGTTCCCAAAGGCCATGGGTTCTACCGGCTTTTTTGTAGACAATTTGTTCGACTCCACTTGTTTGCTAATGACAACTGTTAGGCTATGAGTCTACAGAAGCACATTTTAAAGAGCAGCGTTCCTTGCAAAGAAGGCTTCTACGGTCCTCCCCTTTGCTTTCCCATATTTTCGTTAGTCGGTATCTTGGTAGTGAAATAGCTGATATCAAAATTAGCGTGATAAAACAGGGTCGGACCGAGAGGCGGTGTAACAGAACAGTGTGACCCCACAGGTGCTGTAAACAAAGCCGTAGTGACCGCAGAGGGAATGTACTTAGTAAACTGGGCTGATAGCGCAAATGATGCAATGAAAACCTCAATATCGGGGACATTGTTATAATATCTTGTTGTATTGCGACGGTAAGGAAACACAGTGGCGCAACGCAAGTAGCGAAAATAACGGTTTATTCAGCGTATGGCCCGCCGTGGTTGTTAGTGACTTTGGTATTGCGCTGCGAAGGACGAGCTGGCATGATCAAATGGCTTCAATGGCCGCCGCCTTAAGAAGGGATGCGAAATCCTAGAACGCCCGTGTACTCTGCATTGGACTCACGGCAAATAAAACCTGGTAGGGAAAATTATCCCGCTGGACCTCACTACAGCGTGTCTGATAATAATGTCATGATTATGGTACGCAGTAGAGAAGAACGAAATTGTTTTGTGAGCCTGTTCCAAGCCAAACAAGAACATTCTGCGCCATGGTAGCAGCGAGAACACCCTTGAAAAGTATGTTCTGCAGGTCAGACGCTTCGGCCATCTATACTTGACTTAAAGAAAGTGCAAGCGTGATCACTGGTTTTCGCACAATTTCTAAAATGTACAACACTATTCTCGTGAAGTAAGCAATCTGATTACAAGATATCCGGCTACAACAGAGAGAACAAGAGAACAGATAGAACCCTGTTTTGACTTCCTGTCCGCAGTATTTTGTAAAAAATAAAAACAAAAAAAATGGCTAAAATAATCGCGAGTGTTACGTTACATGCAGGTGCTTGCTATGCCGAGTGATAAAGTTTGTCACTTTTTTAGGCAGTGAAATTCGGGCACCAGACAATTATAAATAAGCACGCTTGTCAAAAGTAATATGGGGCTTAATGGTGTAAACTAAGCCCATCCTGCAGATGGTGCGATCTAAACCGGGTGTGCGTGACTCAAGGAATCTCGGCCAACTGCGCAGCCCCTTCGACGAAGTACAAACAGGTGTACGCATCCTCACTTCTTTAGGCGGGAGTGTCGGCACTTATGACACTTTGTTAGTGACCGTAATAAAGAAAGCGGCGCCTGCCTACCTTCGTCTGGAATACCAACGAAAACATGAGGCTACGAACGAGGAAAGTGAGCTAGAGGTGCTCCGGCGTTCTTTTTTGAGAAATGAGGTTGCGGCGTGGGCGATCATACAGTGGGCCGAAGCACCGAGAAACAACAGTGCCGAAATGGCAATGGAAAGGCGCATCAGCAACATTAAAGCGGCTAACATGCCTACTGCTGCGGCACTGCACACCACGATCAAGGACAGCACAGGATGTCTATTTTGTAATTCGAGCGGCCCTGTGACCATCAACTGTAACGCAAATATGTCTGTGGTGGATAAAGAGAAGTGAAAATCGATAAGAGAGAGCGTGATAATCGCTATTTCCGGTGCACAACAAGGGGGCACGTGGCCAGAGAATGCCGCAAAGCAATGTGGCTTAGAGGTGCAAATTGCAACGGCAGACACTTGACGACAATGTGCGACCCTGACTTTAGAAGACACTGCAACAGTGATGAAGGGGTGTATCTTCATCACTGGTGAGTGAGCAAGCCGCGGTGCTGAAGTATTCATTAGGCATGGTAGATAATTTGATGTACATTAGAAAACAGCACTTTCTCCGACGGACAGCGTGAGCTTGGACAGAGGGTCCACATTAACGTACAATCGTCAGCCTTCTCCTCGATGGTGGCACTCAGAGAACCTTCTTCCATTGCAACCAATCAGAAAAGCTGCAGTTAAAGAAGCTTGGAGAAGAGGAGCTTAAAATTTTGCCTTTGTTGACACGTCAGCGATAGCTTAAACAAAAACGCGTCTTGTGGATTTGTGGCTCAGTGGCCAGTACAACGCAAAAAGGGGTGCGAGTGGAGCGCCGGAAATTCCTTGCATCTGTGCAGATATCATGGCTACTCCATCAATGCTCTTCTGCTTCTGTATTCAAGATTTCATTTCCAAGTCGCAGACGCCTTGCAGGGCGACGATAGTGAAAATATTGCCGCGCGTGTGCTCCGTTGAAGAAGAGGAGAACGCGAGTGTGCGTGAGCTATTTGAAAAAAAAATGCAGTGAAGAAGAAGTCGCGGTTGCACTCATAATTAAAACGGCGACCTGCTGCTCTGCCTCTTGCTCTACAACCGCTGTTTCGAGGTTGCGACAGTGATGGAGGCACAGTAGCCTCAACCCCATGCGGGAAACCCCTATTCGGAGCCGTATACCCAGTCCCGAAACGCCACCTCTCATTATGACTCCAGTGCACAGTTTCAGTTGGCGCCTGCCCGGTCTGAGCCCGGACTTCCCTCCCGTTTCGACTCCCACCAGCATGACTATATCATCGGCGCTTCTCCCCCATTCACTGACGGCGGCTAGACTTTCCCACGTGACTCTTGAACACCCTCGTTTCCCTGAAATATTCCACGGCGATGCCTTTAAAAATGTCGAGGACAAGCTTCACCACTACGAACGCGTCGCTCAGGTAAATCGCTGGAACGAACAACAAAACTCTTCCATGCTTATTTCGCGCTTGAAAATAGCGCTCGTACATGGCACACGGACAGGGAAGCGAGCTTCAAAACGTCGGGCAATTTTCGTCGCCAGCTCCTCGACACAGGTCCTCGGCGAGATAACGCGCAACAACTTATTGATGTTCGGGTACTAAAACCCAACGAAACCGTCGCCATGTATGCGAAAGATATGACCCGTCTATTTCGCCAAGCTGACCCCGAGATGACCGAGGCTAAGAAAGTACGTGATCTGATGCGGGGAATTAAGGAACCACTCTTTGCCGGTCTTGCACGAAACCCGCCAACAACGGCCGATGAATTCTTCAAGGAACTGATTGTCATAGAGCACGCGCTTCAGCAACGTTGCCGACACTTCAACCGCCAGCCCTGAACACGCCAATCAGCTCCGCAGCTCATATTGTTGACCGCACTTCTCTATGGGACATGATTCGAGACATCCTGCAGGAAGAGCTGCGAGCCCTCGGCATTCCTCCTACAGAGTCGCCGGTCGTTGCTGTTGCCGAAGTCATGCGCCAGAAGCTGCAGCAAGCCTTTTCGCCTGCCGCTTCTCTGCACTTCGGCGACCATCGCACCACGAACAGTGATCAGCTGTCACCCCGCCAAGCAGCCTCACCACGTCGTCGTTGGCAGTGCCATTGACCTCTGCGTCCCACTTCCCCAAACCGCCAGAATTTCATCACTGACGTCGGCAGGTTGTGGTCGCTACCCTAGACTGCACTGGGGTAACTAACGGCAGCGACCTCTGGGTGGAAGGTTGCCTTGTGTCGAGACGCCAAAAATACCCGCCACGTTCCTGACGAAGAAGACATGACGACGACGATTGCTAACGCCGAGACGAAGACGAAATGAAGATGACGAATACTCACGCCGACGTCTTTGCCCGTGCCGATCTTAGCATTCTGGTGGATGGACATCACGTCACCGCACTTGTTGACACTGGCGCAGACTTCTCGATTAAGCGGAAACTGCTGGCCGACTGCATTCGAAAAGGGAGGGCACCATGACAGGGCCCCACATAAGAAGTACTGGGGGTCAACTAATGACACCAACTGAAACATGCAACGCCCGAATTCACATTGGTGATTCGAACTTCGTTGCGACTTTCGTCATTCTCCCCAACTGCCGCAAGGACCTCATCTTGGGGATGAATATTCTGCGAGATCGCGGCGTAGTCATAAACATTCCGGAACGTATGGTGACGTTTCTGTCGGACCATATGCCGACACGATGAATGATGGCAAATATGAGCGTTTGCGAATCGGCGACAATGTGACAATACAGCCGCGATCCTGCCGCCTTATCTCTGTATCATGCAAGAACGGGGATGTGATCGCGGAGCAAATTGTTGCACTCATGCTCACGCAAGGCGTTCCCATTGCTCGAGGCGTACTCGACATGACTCATGGGCATGCGGAAGTCCTTCGCACGAACTTCAGCAACGAATGCCGTTACATCCAGAAGGGTACCAGAATTGCGTACTGCGACGGCATCACCCAGGTATAAGATTGTTTCACTCTGCAAGAAACGACCGTGCCACCCTCGCCACCTTTGTCTGTTGACTTCAGCTCCCCCCTGTCACCAACCTCTCGCGGTCAGCCGTCGCGTCCACAGGTACCGATGACGTGCACGTGGACGCTGCATTTCTCGGCGTCGTCCACACCCTAAAGATTTCACAAGACCAGCGCCGCGACCCGGAGTTTCGCCCGTTAATTAACTTCTTGGAAGGTCGAAGTAACGACGTTCTGTGACTTTATGCCAGGGGACTGCCGTCGTTTTGCCTCCGGAACAATGTTCTCTATAAGAACTTTTCTACGAGTGGAAGCACGTACTTGCTTGTCGTACCGGAGTCAGTTCAAACAGATACAGTAAAAGCATGCCACGATGAAACCACCGCAGATCATCTAGGCTACACGAGAACATTGTCCCGACTCCGACGCAAGTACTACTAGCGAAAGCTATGCGCTGCTGTGAAACAACACGTGTAAACATGTGCCGACTGCCGATGACGCAAAACACCTCCCTCGTGTCTCTTACATCCGCTTGAGGTACCAGGCCAGCCATTCGCCCAACTTGAAATTAATTTGCTGGACCCCATTTCCAACTTCTACAGCTCGCAATAGATGGATCATTGTTGCCACCGATTGCCTGACGCGCTATGCGGAGACGAAAGCTACCCAGCGGGACACAGCCGCCGATACAGCTCATTTTTTCATCGAGCACATAGTCCTTAGGCACGCCGCCCAAAGAGTCGTCATCACAAACAGGGGAACTGCCTTCACTTCCCAACTACTTGACTCGGTTCTCAGACTCAGTAGTACAAGCCACCGGAAAACAACCCCATATAATCCCCAGACCAACGGCCTAACCGAGCATCTTAATACGACCCACCCAACCATGCTTTGCATGTATGTCGACGTAGAACGTAAGAACTGGGACCAGATTATATCTTACGGTACATTCACCTTCAATACCGCTCGACAAGAAACTACTGGAATGACACCGTTCACCTTGGTCCATGGTCACGAAGCCACGACAACGCTGGATGCCATTCTGCCCCACGAGTTTGACGACATACCTACCGACGTTCATGAATTTACCCAGCGCGCCGAAGAAGCCAGGCAGCTTGCCCACGCACGTATCTGCATTCAGCAAGACCACGATGCGAAACGATACGATCTTCGGCACAGGTCCGTTTTTCACACTCCAGGCGAGAAACAATGGGTCTGGATACCCATACGCCGTCGTGGCCCTTCCCGAAAAACTCCTACGACGGTACTTTGGGGCGTACAGAGCGATATGCCGCCCGAGTGACGTGAATTATGAGTTCATTTTTGACAGCGACAATAGTTCAAGTCGCCGCAAGCACTTACTTGAAGTGGGGCATGTGGTACGGAGGAAGCCGTACCTGTCGAACTAACTTTTTTTTGTCTTTTTGTCTTTTTTTGCGTGTTTAACTTAGTGCCGTTATACACCGCCCTCGTACGCTTGAATTGCGCATCGGGACGATGCTTCGTTCGGAGGGACGCAAATGCCGCGCCTGTACTCTGTTGAAGAAGAGGAGAACACAAGTGTGCATGAGCTATTTGAAAAAGCGCAGTAAATGAGAAGTCCCGGTTGCGGTCATAATTAAAACGGCGACCCTCTGCTGTGCCTCCTGCTCTACATACCCTGTTTTGACTCTGCGGCAATATTGACCTTTTGATAGGCGCTGATCATTAATGGGAAATTGTCACGGGATCCAATAAGCGTCTCAGCTCCAAATTGATGGCAATGGAGATTGTAGTCGGATGTACAGTCCAGGGCTAGGTCGGCATAAAGAAGTCAACAGGAGTCTGCTCCTCGGCTGCTGGCGTTATGCGAACAGGAGTGAGTGAACAAATTGACAAGGAAATATCAGCACAGTTAGTCTTTATCAGAGTTCGAGCACATCGGTATCACGGAACATTAGCCAGTTCGTCACCAAGAGGAGGTCCTTTGGCAGTATAAAGAAAGCGTCAACTTTAAGAATGACCGCTAAGAGCTGTAATTCCCTTGTAGGTCCATGGTTTACGAGCTTAGCGGCAACTAAAAGTGCACCGCAAGGCGTCTTAAAGCGCTGACAACGCGCGTCTTCATAGGAGATTCGATGCATAACAGACTACATCGAAAATGTCTATGCATAGCCAGCCACCAAGAATTACGGCACGTCGGGAGGTTCGGTGTACTATTTGCCACATCAAGCAGTTTCTCGTCAACAAAGCCCGACAACAAAACTAACGGTAGCATTCGATGCATCATCAAGTACGAAAAATTGCCTCTCACTCAACAACGTTTTAGAATGCGCCCCAAACCTGAGCCCAGACCTCATTTATCTGCTGATCATTTTCCGCACTTACCACGTTGCCATCGTTTCGGGTATTGAAAAGGCCTTTTCCAAATATCCCCATGAGAGGGCGATCAGAAAGCTGTGCAGTACCTCTGGCCCGCTTCCAGCGATGGTGACCTATCGAATGACTCGCGTGCCGTTTGGCGTCACGTCGAGCCCGTTTCTCTTGGCTGAAACGTTGCAACATTATCTTCAAGGCCTGCCGGAACGGTATGCGGAGCCTGCGGATATCCTGCGCAAGCATCTTTACACGGACAACTTTGTAACTGGGGTTGACCGCCTTCAGAAGGTTAAAGTCTTGTGCCATGAATCTCAAGATATATTGTCTCAAGCAGGGATGTGGCTGCACCAGTGGATGTCGAACGACCGCGATCTCGTCAGCTTTTTAGAGAATGGCAATGTGGAAATAACGAACGCTGATGCCGGACATGCTGCAGTCACAAAGGTATTGGGAGTTGGTTGGAATGCCCAGACTGACCACTTTGAATACAACCTAATTCACTTATCGACTTCCTCTCCGCAAGAGCCGACAACAAGGTATTTGTGCAGCAGGGCTCGGCAAAAATTGTTGACCCTTTTGGATTTATTGCTCCCACAACATTATGCGTAAAGGTAATGTTCCAGAAGTTGTGGGAGTTGGGAATTGGTTGCGACGATCCCTTACCTGAAACATTGTAGCCTGAGTGGGACTGCTGGTGTAAGGAACTTGCAAGCATCGAAAGAGTGTCTATTCCAAAACTGGTAGCGGCGGACTTTAGAGACGATGATACGAAGAAAGTGGTGCACATTTTCTGTGATGCAAGACCGTAGGCCTACGGTGTTGTCGCATATATTGTGACCAAGTTTCCGCTCGAACTAATTAATGCAGGCTTGGTCATGGTAAAATCAAGAGTGAGCCCTTTGAAACACTCCTCGCTACCCCGATTGGAGCTGATGTGAGCCCTTGCTGGCGCGCGACTATGCCAGTACGTTACCAAGGCCTTGGATCTGAAGAGCGTTGCTACCAGCCTCTGGAATGACTCTACAGAAGCTATGTACTTGATCAAGGGAAATGCTGCCAGATGGAAGCCCTTCGTAGCAAATCGAGTCTCAGCGTTACAAGCGCTGACAGATCCCAAGGATTGGAAATACTGCCCAGGTTCAGACAACCCAGCTGACCTAATCATTCGCGACATTCTCCCATCAGCCCTGCGGGAAAGCGAATTGTTGTGGAGAGGACCGCATTGGCGTCAGGAGGATGACACGCATTGGCCAGCGATAACTGAGCCGAGCTAGAAGGTTTCGGAGTGCTAAATGGAAGAGCGAAAGGTGACCGCGATGCCCTTAATATCATGGCCATCCATAGCAATTCTCAGTGTTGAGGATCATAGTTCATTAAGCCGAGTCGTGCGAGTAACCGTGTGGGTCCGCCGCTTTGTCGACAACTGCCGCAACAAAGAGGGAAAGCCGAACGACTCAATACGAGCTGAAGAAGTAATCGGCGTCGGAAGATACTGGTTAGCTACAGCACAAGAAGATGCGTTCAGCGACGACATTTCAAGCCTGGAGGATCGAAGACTGCTGCAGAAGAGCGCTCCTGTTTTGCCCTTCAGCCCGTACTTCGACAAACAGGGCCTCATGCGAGTTGGTAGACGCTTGCAATTGAGTGATCGAAGAGACTAAGCATCCCGTCGTTCTCCCTGGCAATCACCCCCTCACGTCACTGCTCATACGGGAGGAACACTTGATAATGCTGCACATGGGCGTACACCATACTCTAGCACAGCTGCGAGAACCCTATTGCATTATCACAGGATGTCAGAAGGTTATGAAGCAGTACCTCGTCTGTCACAAAGTTGCCCTCCAGGTAGGGAATCAGTAGCACCACTTCCAACTTACAGAGTGACAAAAGCAAACCCGTTCGACATCCTTGGCATCGAATTTACAGGGTCCTTGATTTGTCAACAGTCACGCGACAGCAAAAAATGCTACGTCGCTATTTTCACCTGTGCTGTGACACGTGTCGTCCACCTTGAGCTCGTCAGCGACCTGTCGGCTACAGCCTTCCTCTTGATCTTTACACGCTTTGTGGCTGGCCATGGAATCTGCTCGACGGTGTATTCGGACAACGTGCTCACATTCTAGTGCGCAGCCAGGGAGCCATGTTCATGCTGTTGCAAGTCGAGGAATTGCAGTCATACTTCGCCGGAAACTAGATCAGATGGAACTTTATTTTTGAACGGGCAACCTCGTGGGGCGAATTCTTGGAGTGGTTGGTGCGATCTGTGAAATTAGCACTGCGAAAGGTGCTAGGTCGGAGCAGGTTGAGTTTCGAAGAACTGACCACCGTTCTTTATGAGGTGGAGGCCGTGATCAACTCACGCCCTTTGACTTTCATATATGACGATGCTCAAGAGCCAGAACCACTGTCGCCGGTGTACTTCCTTGTCGGAAGAATGTTGATTACCCTTCGTCAACAGCTGCAGCCGGACGAAATTCCTGGCGCTGGCATGCGTCTCTCACGACGCCGGTAGTAGCGGGCTGCCATGGCCGATGATTTCTGGAAACGATGGCGGAAAGAGTAGTTATTGGAGCTCAGATCGGCACATATGTGCCGACCAACGGCATCGAGGGATCAGAAGACAGATAGCTTGGTGCTATTGAGCGAAGACCGCTGGAAACGCCACATGTGGAAGATCACCAGAATTAAGGAAATATTTAAGGGTACATATGGCCAGTGGCGTAGCAATAGGGGGGGCCGGGGGGCCGTGGGCCCCGGGTGCAAGGGGCCTGTGGATGGGGTGTCATATACGTCTGAAGACACCCCTCTTTCCGCCGGCTACACCCGGGGGGGGGGGAGGATTGACAGAAGACCTATGGGCCCCGGGTGCCAGACGACCTAGCAACGCCACTGGATATGGCAAGGTGCGGCCGTGCAAATTGGTATTAAGAGGGCGAACAGAGGTGACGCGACCGATACAGATGCCGTATCCTTTAGAGATTGTGAAGCAATGAGCTCAAAAATAGTTCGCTCATATGAGGGAGGCTGTTGTATATCCTCCGTCCCGGAGCCAAAGCGTCCCCGCCCAGGGGGCCGCCGACGATGTGGCAAGGAGGACTCCCCCACCTAAAACGGCACTGCTGAAGGTAACTTATCATCCCTCGAACTGCGTGCGAATGCCTGGCGGGCGCGTGGCTCGAGCAGTGACAGGCAGTGCGGTGGTGTACTTCAGGTCAGGAGCGAGTCGCTTGCACCTGTGGGGTACAAGAAGAGAGCAAGAAAGCCTGTTTGGCACATTGTATCATTACTTTCACTTTTTCTCTACTCTCTCCCCTTTCCCGTACCCCCTATTCAAAATAAAGGGGTCTGCTTGATGCGCTCGAAGTGAAAGGATGTCTTTCGTTTTTCCATAGGTGAAAAGTTTCCGTCTCCTACTCTACAATAGGCGGATCTAGCTTTGCAGAGGCATTCCGACAATTGCTCCGCCAGAGCATCTCCTCTTAATCTGCGCGGTTAATCATGCAATGGGAACGCAGTTTCTCGTAGTACTCAGAGGTGGAACACTGGCACTCTACCATGTCCCGCCCCCCGCCCCCCCCCCCCGTATCAAATCAGACTGCGTACTGCCTCTAACAACTGGTGGCGTTGAGCATCACTTGTTAAACTTCCCCATTCGTTGAATAGGTTGGTATGTTAAAAACAGTTCTCTGGGAGAGAGTACACCTCTCTAATGAAAATCATGTCTTATTGCGGGACGATCAATTCTTTTGCGGTTGCGCACAGAGGTGCTTTATCCTTCACTCCGTTAAGGGTCTTGCGCTGTCTCACGCATTTGCGGCCTTTTATGAAGTAATGCTTTATATCACAATGAGCTTGGCAATATCAACGTGTGTGAAACATTCGGGGTAGTTCATGTATTTCATTGAGGATTTATTGATGGTGGCTTGGCAGTGCATATACAATATGAAAAGAAATGTGGTTTAGTCACACAGTAGAGCTTTTGCTTGAGCTACTTGGTCAAGTTTGCTTCTATGAACGGAATGGTGCGAGAAAATTAATGCTGGCTAACCTTCGCTCTATCTTTTTTATTAAGAACTATATTTGGTCAAGCGTACGTGCCTACGCTAAAACGTAAGCTATTCAGAGATCTGTGCCTTTCGTTTCGCTGGTGCTCTTAGCGCGCATGCTGGGTTTATAGTGATGTGTATGGCCGCCTCCCTACAGCAATATAACCAGTTGACTGTAGCTAAAGCCTGTGCTGTCTATGTGTTTTACAGCGCCGCTTCAGGCGCCCGTTAAATTGTTGAGCATCGGTGTGCCTCGGCATCCCTCTCAACCGAGGAAACGAGCCCAGCAAAGATGAAAGAGCTAGCGCAACTTGCACCGAGAAAGGAATGGTGCCAATAGTGTGGTGCACTGGAATGGGTCAGTGGGTCGTCTGTACAGCAAAACAATGGGAGAACCGGGGACGCTTCTGCGATGACACCACCAGCGGGGCGCTGCAATCAACCGGCGTGCCTAACGCGAAATTTAAACATGTTGTGTAAAGCATTCCGCATTTAAAAACTACAACGTTCTCAAAGCACAAATGAAATTATTATAAGTTACAAAAGATAAATAATACAAACGTTGAAGATACATCAATAATGCCGTCTAAGCTTGCAAATTTCCAACCACAGATCACGCAGTGTTCCAGATCATCTGCTGAGCGTTTCGATTGCTGAAGACAAACACTCGCTGCTCGTTCCGCTCAGTAAGCACGCCTACGTTTGTATTATTGCGAAAAACACGAGAACGAGATGCACGGAAGGCGCACCTGCACTGTGCGTGATGGGTTGCGCGGGATTCCTTTCATGTTGCATCAGCCGAAAAGTGGTCGCCAGGTTTGATGAACAATGTAGATATATATATGTATATATACACCCTGCACCTACACCAAATGCGACGAGGTTTATGGTCGTTCACAACGTTGTGGAACGCTACGTATATCAAGGCACTGCAAGGGCTGCCCGTGGCAAGCACGGGGCTCGCTCGCGATCACGGCACGGCCTTCGTCTTCCTCTTCACTCGGGACATACGCAGGGGCGCGTCTGCTTCATTACAATATATATATATATATATATATATATATATATATATATATATATATATATATATATATATATATATATATAAAAACTTGACATGTTAGATTATGCTTATGCATCAGCGAGTTGCCCTGAACTGTAATTTTTCTCTTCATGTGTTCTATATTCCTTGCCTTTATTTGTCAGTGATATGTGTTCTTCTCTCTTCCTCCCTCCCCCCCACATTGTAATGCCAACCTGGTGCTGTGGGTGCTGCAATAAATAAATTAATTAATTAATAAACTACATCCATGACCTCCGCGACAGCCATAACGGCCGATCTCTGAGGCCCTGTGTTGCGCCATTATTTTTCCTCTTGCCAGCAATGAGTCTAGGCTGCAGCGACAGATGGCGCTGCAGTATACCGGCGCGCTCCAACAGCCCCGTCCCTCATCAGAAAAAGAGGAACGTTTGCGCCGGCGGTCTACACACTGCCATATTCCCGTGCACCATACCGATAGCGAAGAGAGCACAAGGAGAAACGCGGGGGAGATGGTTGCAGGAAAAGCATGAGGCCGAAAGCACAGGAGGTGTATGGCGAAAGGGTAAGGAGAAAGGCGCAGTGCCACGCAACACGGGCTCTGCAGGGATGACCGCTACGACATGGCGCAAGAGCAGCGCGCCATCCGGCACCATATATAAAGAAAGCGGAGGTCTGTCTGAGGTGGCTGATGTGGATCGCGCCCACGCACCACTCACACGCTGCCTCTCGCGATCTTCCGATTAGTGAGGCAGTCGCGCTACACTTCGCTCCGTCCGCAACGTGCCGCATGAGACATCGCCCGCGCCAGCCAATATATCACGAAATGAAAACACGTTTAAAGCTGCGCTCAAATTTCGCATTAGGCAGTATTGTAATCGTCGGTGAAGCTTTTCTTTGTTTTCGTCTTTTTGTGTGTGTGTGCCTCAAAAGTTGTAAGATAGTCATACACAGCCACCAACGGTAATTTGCAAAAGACAAACAATGTATGTCTGGATGATAAAATAGTGAAGGCCTCGGATTATACTAATGCTGAACTTTGACGCAATGTGAATTTCCTGCCTTTCAGCATGCTGTTAGCCCCGGAAATTATACGAATGGTACATGTGTGAACAAAGAAGGCAAATTCCTTTGCAACCCATTGCCACCTCCACCCGCCTGCTAACTACTGCTTCCAATAAACGGCTGGATAGTAGAAAGCAAGTTCCCTCTCTTACCAACAATGAAAAAGCCTTCTGAAAATAAAACTCATGTGTTATGAGTACTGCGGTAAAATGATATTTATTTTACGCAACTACATACATCATGAGTAGATGACACGATTCGCTAAAATTATAGAGTGTTAGAATGTAATAAACACGAACATATGCATTAAAGGGCTATTCAAATTGAATTCGTTTTGTGAAGTGTTAACCTGAGTGAATCTGAGCACGAGCTCAAGTAATGTTACCGGAGCTTGAATCAATAATGTTGATGTTTTTAGTGATGATGTTTTCAGATACGGTGCGCGATGTTCGTTTTGTTGCCCTTCATATTCTTTAAAACGATAAGCGAACAAACACGCAGAATTGGCCAAGGCTTAGATTTGGCTAGTTTTCATATTCAAACTCCATATGCCTATTATTAGAACATGTAAAGGGAAACGTAATATATACGTAATAATTCAGAACAGTAGAAGCGCTGCTATCAGCTTTCTAATATTGCAGCACTTCATCTAGGCAAAGAGAACCGTATGATAGGCACTATATTGCTCAAATGGATCCAAAGTCTGGGAAATTGAACGTTGAAAAATATCAAGAAAAAAATTGCACTTTCGCATCAACGGCGAACTAGGGAAATCTAAAGCGAAACTTACCTTAGCGCACGAGCTCTTTGCTGTGAAAAAATGAAAGAAATCGGTGGATCCCTGTTTCATAGGAATCGGTCATAACATGAAACTGAAAAATTCCCCTGAGACGCTGCATTGCACCCACCGGAGCATTGCGCAAGTCGGCCAGAAATACCAGGCGTTCGTTAAGTGTACAAGTATCTACCGTAAGTGGGTTCGTGAACTTGCGGTATGTTACACCGGAAAGTAGACTATTTGGGCGTTGACGCCTTTCTTCCGCGTTCCCTTCGCGCGCGGCGTCCCGTTGCGAAGCGGCTTCGCCGAAGCCAGGAGAATTTCAGTCCTGTTGGGAAGTGCTTTTCCCAGCCCAGTAACTGACAACGAGCTTAGCTTTGCTAGTGCAACAGGCACAGTTTGTAGTGCCAGCCCACTACGTGCGAAGGCGCTGTGGTTCCCGCAGGTGGTAAAACGTCGTAGCTTCACCCGAAAGGCGAAGCATTGATGGCGTGAGCGAATTATTAGGCATATATACTCCTCTTGTAACTGCACCTAGCCTAGTGAGTATTTCAAATAAGTAAATGTATGCATAAACAAGTGGGGAATATGCACGTAGCGATGTGCACCCTGCCCCCGCTGCGGCGCGAGACCACAGCTCGAGCCGCTGATGCCAAGAGTTGGACTGGTCATTAAGAGCGACTTGCGATTGCTTGAACGAGCTTCAATAAACCCCCTTTCATTTTGTGGAAGTGCTGGGTAACCTCGGAAACTGGAACTCCGAAGCCGGACGCTACCCACTGCTGCAACAATGCCTGAAGAAACCACCCAGGAAGATACACTGCCGCCTCCAGCGTTCATCGTTTCTGGAGCATTGCGCCAGCGTGAACCTGTCATCTTTAGCGGCACCGATGATCATGACGTGGAGGATTTGTTGTCATCGTATGTACGGCTGAGCCAGTATACAACAAGTGGGACGACGCCACCATGTAGCACAACGTACTGTTTTACTTAACCTTCGTCGCCAACCTCTGGATCCGAAACCACGAACACCATTTGACAACATGGAGCTCATTCAAGACAAGTTTCGCAGAAGTGCTCGGGCGCCCCGCTGTGCACAAGCTTCGCTCTGAATAACGCTGACGTAGGCGTGCGCAACAACACGGTAAAACATTCACAAGTTACATCGAAGATGTCATTAACCTCTGTAAGCGCGTGAATCCGTCAATAGCAGAACAGGACAAGATAAAAACAGCGCTGTGCTCTGTGTACCGATCTTCGTCCAGTGATTTAGCACTGTTTACCGCTCATAATCATGAACCAACCAGAACTAATACGTACTCTTCCACATTATCAAAGACATTGATGAGGACGCCTTTCAAATGTTGTTAGGGAAGGATCCGCGCACCATTGCCCAAGTTATCAATCTGTGCCAAAGTTTTGACGAGCTACCGAAACAACGCATCTTGGCTCGGCACCCACCGCCCAAGGAAGATTCGCTAACAGCATTGATTACTGACAACAACCTGACAACTTTGCTGCCGCAAGTAAAAGAATTTGTATGCGAGGAAGTCGCGCGACAGCTCTCCATTTTGCGCCCTACTGAGAAGCCTTCTCAATATTTGGCTCTAGCAATACCACAGATGATTCAAGAGCAAGTGACCGAAGCTCTTCCACCTCCGTGTCAGCCAGCTCCTGTGGCCGCGCCCCTGACATATGCTGAAGCCGTTATACGAGCGCCTCGTCTGCCAGGGTTCTCTCCTCCACCTTCAGCGCTTCGCCCGCCGGTGTTCTCTCCTCTGCCTTCGCTCGCCATCCGGCGGCTCCCTTTTTCAGTGCACAGCAGCATGGTACCAATCCTTGGCGCACTGCTGAAAACCACCCAATATGGTGCGCCAGCAGAACCCCGGGACATGTAGGGCTCGTCTGTCGCTGCTGGTGCTTGCCGGCCTTCACGGGCGCCGCGCGACCCCCAGCTACGGCTCACGAACTTTCCTTATGCCTGAACAGCTGACACCGGAAGCCTACGCTGATGATGACATACCAGCTTTGCTGTCACAGCTCTATGGTTGTCGTCGCTCGCGCTTTCCCCTCGTCGGCGCTCACTCTCACCTGTGCATCGTAGGCCAGTGCCAGTACTACTGAGGCGGAAGACTCAGTTCCGCAGTTCCTGCGGCGCGAAGTGCGACGTCGTCGAAACACCGAAGTCCTCGTTTTCCCTCCGCTAACGATAATATAGTGTCCGCTGATGGCATGAAATTTCTTGCGCTCGTCGATGCAGCTACTGCTATATTCGTGATTAGTGAAAAGCTTTGTCGTGAATTACGGAAAGTTACCATAACGCCTTTTGTACTATCGCTTAGAACAGCTAGTGCACGACAAGTTTAGCCAGCCGCTATTTGCACTGCCAGGGTGCTGATTCGAGACATTTTGCATTCGATTGATTTTTTTTTGTTCTAACTTGTTTCTCCCACGAATTGATTCTCGACTGTGATTTTTCGTCGCGCCATCATGCCGTCATTGACTGTGTGCGTGCTGAGGTTCAGTTCTCCGTTGTGTGCTATTCGCCAACTCCCGACTTTCAAGTTCAGGAGGTTAGAAGGATCAGTGTTGCTTCAGATACGTATCTTTCTCCTCACAGTGCTGTATTTGTTTCACTTTCAAGCGCATAAGCTTGCCGACGCGACGATCATGTTTACGCCCGCTGCCAACTTCAGTGGCAGCCAGCCTATATTGTTGCCTTTCGCCCTCCTTACGGTTCACCATGGTGCTGCAAAAAACACTGGTTTCTAACCCAAATTTGTAAACTTTGGCATTGCACTCTGGCGAGACTATCGGTACCGCCCGGACTGTGGGCGCAAACGTTATTGCGGATTTTCCTGTTGTCTACGACGTGGATACTGCCAACGTCACTACACCCCATGTGCCATACAACCGAATATCACCGGATGTTTCTTGTCGCTCTATTGCCGATGACCTTGCAACGTGAGCGTCTAATTACTATTTCAAATAATTTTCATGCCTCTTTTGACTTGAATCGAGCGTTATTAGGTCGAACAAGTACCATCTCTTAGCGCATTGATACGGGATATCACGCACCATTACACCAGCGTCCGTACCACGTGTCATCCACTGAGCGTCGTGTCATCACCGAGCAATTTGAAGGCATGCTTGCACGTGGTGTTGCAAATCATCCAGCAGTCCTTCATCGCCTCCTGTTGCACTAGTTGAGAAAAAAAGATTGCTCGATTTGTTTCTTTGTGGACTATCGTCGCCTTACTAAGATTACACGAAAAGATGGCTACCCTCTGCCGCGCATAGATGCCGCCCTGAACTGTCTAAATGGTGCCGAATTCTTTTCTTTCTTGGGCTTGCGATCGCGCTAATAACAAGTCCCGATGGATGACTTGGACAGCTCGAAGACAGCTTTCGTTACGACTTAAAGCCTGTATGAGTTTACGGTAATGCCCTTCGGTCAATGCAATGTGCCCGCGACATTCCAAAGGATGATGGACAATATCCTGCAAGGTCTCAAATGGTAGACGCGTTTCTGTTATTTAGACGACGTGGTAGCTTTCTCCCGTAATTTCACCACTCACCTCTCTCATCTACGTGAAGATCTTACTTGCCTTGCAACCGCCGGCCTTCAACTTAACTTGACTAACTCAACTAACACCCCTGACGAAGCTCCTGGCAGGCCCTGGTGACCTTCGCGATTAGACTCCGGCATGTGACCAAGCCTTCACCACTTTGCGTCGTCTGCTCACCTCACCGCCTGTTCTACACCACTACGGCCTGAGTGCTCCGACCGAGGTTCATACGGACGCCAGCAGCGTTGGCCGTGGAACTGTCCTTGCACAACGCAAGCCTGGCTTCCTGGAATATGTGCTTGCATATGCGAGTCGTGCCCTCATGAAGCAGAAACCAATTATTCTGTGACAGAAAAAGATATTTTTGGCTATAGTTTGGGCCTTCAACTGGAAATTTAGAAAGGAACACATGTAATACTAGTTCACCTAGGATGGAAGCAAGGATTCCCTCTGGGTCTACAGTTATTCAACGTTTATGTTAAAGATGGCGTAGAAAGATGGTTGCTGAACAGCAAATTAGGCTTCGACTTATCCTACGCCCACCAATGACAAAGAGTGCAGCAGAGAATCCCTGGGATGATATATATGCAGATAACTTAGTGCTACTACACGATAACGCAAGGTCATTATAGAGACTTGCGATTGTTTGGAAATCAAGAGATATATCCTGGCCTAAACCATAACACAGTAAAGAAAGCAGCTGTAATTTTTTAATGGAGAGGCGACTTTTACGTGGTATGAGATTTTTTAATTATTTTAATTATAGGGTTTTTCCGTGCGAAAACCGCTGACTCATTATGAGGCGCGCCGTAGTGGGGGACTCCGAAAAATTTTGACCACCCGGGGTTTTTTGACGTGCGCCTAAATCTGAGTACATGGGTGTTTTTCGCATTTCGCCCCCATCGAAATGTGGCCACCGTGGTCGGGATTCAATTCCGCGACCTCGTGCTGCGCAACCCAACACCATAACCACTGAGCAACCACAGCGGGTGTGATATGTGATTTGAACAGTAAGCCTATCCATAGTCAAGTGATATAAATACCTCGGAATCTAGACAAACGAAGAAAAGTTACTCAAGTGGGATTCAAGATACTCTGAGACTGAAGGGGATGCCGAATACCGCAATAACAAAACGTGGAACACGTCAGGCTTCAATGCCTATGAGATGCTGCGAAGAAACAGAAAAGGAAGTAAATGTACCGGTGCTAACGGTTGCAAATGCAATATCGGATTGAAAATCCGATATCCAGTCGGGTCTGAAACCTAACGAAAGATCACTGGGCCGATTGGTACTGGTGACCCGCAGTAAAATAGCAAACGAGGCAGTACAGGGTGCCATCAGTTTGGCAATTGCTGAAAACAGAGTTTATGTTTAGTAAAACTTGACACAACATTCGTAAAATTGTAGAATGAGCCAAAGTTTCTAAACTTTACGAAAATTTTGGGAATTTGCATGGTATACCACAGGGAAGAAACGATTAGTTATTTTGCGCTTAGTGTAGGGCATTCTTTCTCATAATTATCGCTGATGTTGGTTAACGTCAGAAATAACTTTTAGTCGCACCAGCCCTGATGGCGTAGTGACTATAGCGTTGAAGTGCTGTGAACGAGGCCGCGGGATCAAATTCCTGCGACGGCGGGCGCCCTTTCAAGTGGGTGAAATGCGAAATCTTCCGAGTGTCTCACGTTTGATGCACCTTAAAGATTTACAGGTGACAAGAATGTTCCTATTTCCCCACTGCGGCATGCCCCATAATCATATCGCTGTTCCAGCTCGCAAAAATTCACAATTTAAAATAGCATATCTGCTGACCTTCTTCAAGTGTTTCGGTACATGATCACTTACATAACATGCTTTTTTTAAACCACTTAGTGGCTTGCCTTTACCCGTTAGCCTGCATCTGCTCCTGCGCTATTTTGAAGCTTCAATATCTCTGTCGTGCAACCCTTTTTTTGACATTCCGCTAATCACGCACGCTAATCGAAAACGACAACAGAAGCATTCACAAACAGTTCCGAATTCAAGTGCGTTTTGTGAGTGTGCAGATTTCGGCAACTTTGTCACCTGTCCATAAAAAGTGTGGTGCAAATGTCCCTTTGCTAGCGTGGCAGAAAACGGCCACAAAAAATTTTGCTCTCACGTGTGGGGGTTTCGAGATGGGGATATACATGTTTTGCCCAACTCAGCGGAGGCACAAGACAAAGCACATTCGGGCAATCGTTCCTTACTGTGATGAAAAAAGTTTTGCTTTTCTGGTTTCAGCAGCATGCGAAACCGCCAGCTAGAAAGTTATCGAGGGCTAAACAATGGGAGTTGCAGCCGATGGTCGGGTAAGCTCGCCAACAAACAACGAACATGGCATTCGCTTCGCCGCAGCATGCCCTGCAGCGTCTGCCGGTCGGCGTATGCAAGCCCTATGTCGGAGACAAGCCACGCGATCCTCTGTAGCAATTGGAAGGGCAGGCGGCGCGAGGAAAAGGAATGCGATACTCTGAACCTTATTTTTAAAGTGGCTCTAGCGTCAATAGCGTATGGCGCAAGGGAGTGCGGCAGCGCGGGCGCTATCTTGTGGGCAATCTGCGATGGCTATAGAGTCTACGAGGGTCGGGGTCTGATAGCTTCGTGTGCGCTGTGTCCTCGCCGCTTATTTTGCAATGAAGTGAGTGGCAGCACGAATGCCACTTCGCTCGGTACCGTTGCCACTATTCCTGACTCCGGCATTTTGTCGGCGAGTATCCGCGGAGTGAGATGTGTTCATATTTGCACGTGCATACGTGACAGAATGCCTTATTTAGTTTTTTTAATGCGCGGGTTAATGTCTCAGTGCATAGAGGGATACGGGATGCCAGCGAACTATGAGGATTATATGAATGAAAAATGATTTGCGGATCTAATAAAGTCCAGCATGGATCGATAATGTGGTCCCTGCGTCCAATCAGTGTAGTGGCTACGATTATGCTGCGAAAGTCCCGCTGATGCGAGGTGCCGGAGCCTCATGTGTTTCAACGCAGGGTAAACCGACAGCATGTGGTGTCAGCTGCAGCATTGCATGACTTGCACACTGGACACCCTGGGCCGCTATATAACTGGCGAAAGTGCGGCCATTTCCGAGTCACGACAGGAGTGAGGGCAACTACGTAACGGATCCTCCGAAGCGCAACCTCCTCTGAGCACGTAAGACCACGGGAGAGGGTTACCGCACACGGAGGTATCAGAGCATGGGTGGGGCGCTGGAGGTGCTCCTTTCTTGTTAAGAGGAAGGTGGCATCGCCAAGGTGAAGGAGCTGAAGCAGTGACGTTGGAGGGGTTGCTAGACGGGTCGCAGAATCCGCACGGGTTTGAAAGCTCAGAAGGTCGCGTGGGATCAACAACATAGATATTTACTGCTGGATGCGTGCCGCTAGAAGATGGATCTGCTGACATATTTTCGGGCTGTAACTGACGCATCGCAGTAGCCGCGTCACCTGCAGGACATCAGTGCGGATGATGATGCGGGCCGTGGGGACCATGGGAAAGGTCGCCACAGAACACAGCGCTTCTCGAACAGCAAGGAGTTCAGCAGAAAAGGAGGAAGGGGGTTCTTGAAGCTGAAACTGGAACCTCTTATTCAGGGCTGGTTCGCAAGGGCAATAAACTGCAGGGGTCGTTTCACAGTCCTGGATGCTTGCGTTAACGTAAGTCACGATGGACCCAAGCGGCAGGTGGGGGTCTTGAGCTATAATTTCGTCACGAAGCCACACCGTCGCATGAGTTGATGTCGGGCGACGTATATCTGTTGGCTTGTTATCGCTCAGCTGTGCGAAACTCAAGAAAGAAAGAACTGGCGATGGCGGTGGTAGAAGGGAGTGCGAGAAAGCGTAAACACCAGCTCCAGCTCATCTAGTGTGTTCAGCTGTGCATTCTCTTGGAGAGCCACGATCGGGGTGACGCGGGGAAGGCACGTGATGACCCTCATTGCTTCGCGATTAACAGCTTCAAGGGGACAACATTTTGACCTCGTCAAATGCTGGAATTCGGCTTGATAAACAAGGTGTGGTTGCACTACTGCCTTCCCCACCTGTCGCGCAGCATATGAGCGGGCGCAGCCCGTTTTAGGATCAGTGCGTGTAACCAGACCCAACGTCTGAATCGACTGCTTTTTAGCGCTGGAGAGCCAAGCAATCCTACTTCCCGACTAGTGGACCGTCAAACCTAGAATTTTTATAGCCGAACAGTGTTGAAGTGGCCTTTCAGATGGATGAAGATGAATGCGTGTGGTAGAGCGTTTACGCGGCCACAGCGGTTGGCGACTGACATGTAAGCCCGGACAGCCCCGATCGGGGTGATGGGGGGAAGGCAAGTGATGACCCTCATTACCTCGCGATTAATAGCTTCAAAGCAATCCCATTGTGCCCACGTCAAATGCTGGAATTGGGCTTGCTAAACAAGGCGTGGTTGCAAAAATAGTTCACCCTTACTTGCATGGCCATCCGTTCTACGTTGTGGCAGACCACCACGTGCTGTCCTGGCTTGCGTCACTGAAATGCCTGTCGGGACGTCTTGGACGTTGGGCTTTTCGGCTCCAAGAATTTAACATTCGCGTCATCTATCACTCCGGGCGTCAACATTCTGACGTAGATGCGCTCTCCCGATCACGCATTCGATCCGACGGAACGCCACTTTCTTCCATGGAATGCCGGGTTGCTACACTTGCTGTTATTCACGCTGTCAAAGCGCCGGCGTGGGGAAGAGCGGCAGCTGCACCGAGCGAACTGGAATTCGTGCTGCCTCTCAGTTAAGTGCGAAAAAGCGGCGAGGACACAGCGCATATGAAGCTATGAACCGCCGACCCTCGGAGACTCCGTAACCATTGCAGATCGCTTTCAAGATAGCACCCATGCTGCCGAGCTCACTGGCACCATACGACACTAGAGCTAGACCCACATTAAAAACAAGTTTTAGAGAATCGCATTCCTTTTCCCCGCACCGCCTGCCCTCCCAATGGCTACAGCCGATGACGTGGCTTGTCACCGACATACGGCTGCCGTACGCCGACCGGCAAACGCTGCAGGGCATGCTAAGTTGAAGCATGCTTGTTTGTTGTTTATTGGCGAGCTTACCCGACCATCAGCTGCTACCACCATTGTTTAACCTTCCATGAATTAATACCCTGCCGGTAGCGCATGCGGCTGCAGTACCCTCTCTGAGACCAGAAAAGCAATACTGTATTTTCATCACGGTAGGTAGCGACTGCCGGATATGCTTTGTCTTGTGCATCCACTGAATTGGGCAAGACATCTTGATCCCCATCTCGGGACACCCACACTTGAGGGTTAAAATGTTTCTTGCCGTTTCCTGCCTCGATAGCAAAGTGACATTTGCGGAACACACCTTTTATGGACTGCCGACAAAGTTGCTCACAACAACGCGCTGGAATTCGAAACTGTTTGTGAATGCTTCTATTGTGCTTTTCGATTAGCAAGCTAAAGAATGTCAGGAAAAGGGTTGCTCGACAGTGATATTTAAGCTTCAGAAAAGAGTAGGCGCAGTAGCAGGCTAACGGGCAAAGCGAAACCACTAAGCTGTTTAAAAGAAACCACGTTAAATAAGTGATAATGTACCAAACCACTTAGAAAAAATTCAGCAGGTATAAAATATATTGTTAGGTGTTACGTGCTAGAACCACGATATGATTATGAGGCATCCCGTAGTGGAGAAATACGAGCATTTTTGTGTCCTGGAAATCTTTAAGCCACATCCAATGCGAGGCACTCGGACGATTTTGCATTTCGCCTCCGTGAAAAGGCGCCCGCCAAAGCAGGGATTCGGTCCTGTGACCTCGTGCACAGCAATGTATCCTAGGAAGAATTACGGTCATGAACCGTAATACTTGCCGTGCTGATTCCAATCGGCGTTATTAGGTTTCTTCTAGCTGTCAGTATTTGGGGGTCTTCCCTTGTAGTCTTAAATTTCTTCAACTGGGTGGCAACGGGTCCACTCATCATGGAGTAGCCGGCTCCTGTGTCCAATAAGGCGGTGATTTCGTGGCCATCGAGAAGCACGTCGAGGTCGGTAGTTCTTTGTCTTGCGTTGGACTTAGGTCTCGACGTCAGATCATGGCTGCGTCGTGTTGACCTTGAGCTGAAAGGTCGCTTCGTCACGTCTTCTTTTGTTGGCGTATTCTTTGCTTCTAGGCTTCATCAAGATGGCGGCGTTTCATTTATATATCGTCGAGATAGTATTTGCGGCGTCTGCATCGGCGGCGGAGGATCTTCAGCTCAACGAACAGCAGCCGCACCTCCATTGGTTGCTGCTTTTAGTTTTTTGGATATGTGCTCGCACACCAGCCCCGGGCTGCGCCAATGTATGGTCGTCGTTGTGGCGGCAGGTTATCGGCAGGAAGTACACCACGCACAATCCTTTCTGTGTTAGAACGTGCTCCCTGGCAGCAGTGGATGAAGTTTGAGTGTGGATGATGCTTTGGTGCAAGTGAGTATGGTCGCGGCGTCAAGTTGCGAAGCCGGTGGACTAAATATTTGTGTGCAATATTCTAGCGCAAACCTGGGCGCTTGAAAAGCACCCATTATGACGTGTAGTGAGTACTGTTCTAACCAAAGCTAGACACTATCAAAGGTACATGTACCTCACATGCAATATTAAGATACTCTTTCAGTATCTTGTATCAGTATCTACATTTTCTATATATCATTCGGAATATCTTGTGTTTTAACATGCAAGATGCTCCTGTCGCAACATCCACGACAACAAACAGTGTCCTCGAAGGCTAGAGAAGTACAGGAAATATTATCCGGTCAGACACCAATATTGTGGTTTCCTTAGGTAAATAAAGAAACACAAGGAGCAAAATAAAGCACAACATAGTGTGCCACAAAAGTTGCGATGTGTTCAACCTTGCCTTTTATTAAGCGGCCGTCTGCCTCGATTATCTTGCGAAAATAGGGTGTTGTGCGGTGCTGCATACCGGGTGATCATTTCGAGGTGTTGCGGAATTTAAAAAAAATTCCGATGGCAGGTCACATAATTGTGTCCTTGAGTTGTATTTTTCGATGTGGCGTAAAAACTGGCACGATAAAATTGAAATACATATTTATATTGTACAGAAAAGTGGTTCATCGCCCCCATGCCACAATGCCCCATACTACTGCACACACCTGTCGACCAGGCCAGCAGGCAAATGCAGGGATTGTCCTCTTAACGTGATCATCACTCTGAAACAACGTCGATGCGAAGTACTTGTTTCTGAAGGAACCTCCACGTGTATACCGACCCCTCTGCAATGTACAACCACAACGGCAACACAGTACCTGCTTCAGAATCTACGAGTACCGAAAGTCTTCCATGGAAATATCGTTGATGATGTAGAAGACAGGTTGGCTCAGTTTCAGCACGCTGCAGACATCACTGAGTGGAGCAACGCGGCAAGATTGGAGGATGGTGCAAACAGTTCGTACGATAACCGATGTGGCCGCATCTCCTCGTGGCTCGAGTTCCGTCATTCCTTGCTTGAAACTTAAACCAATGCTGATCGCTGCGAACGAGCTGAACGGGTGCTTCACTACCGCATCTACCTGCCGAATGACAGTGTGACGTGGAACATCGACGATATGACGCACCTCTTTCAACGGGACGACCCAAGCATGCCAGAGGAAAATATGCTTGTGGTTAAAGAACAGCTATTTGTTGGCCTCGTGCAAACCGGATGAAGACCGTGGCCTAATTCTTGACCGAAGCCACCAAGATGGACAATATGCTACAGCAGCTCTCAGCTTTGTATGACATGCAAGTGGCACTACTTCAGCGACGGACCAGCGCTCAGCTCCGAATGAAATGCAAGCGAATGCTGCTTCACCAACATACCCAATTGCCTTTGTAAACATTGACTTTCATCGGGCCCTTATCCCGTCTGTAAGGCATGGTGATCTTCAACGACTCTCTTGCCCTTTCAGCCACCGTTAGGTTCCATTTCTGTTCTCGTGAGAAATGAAGTTCAGCAAGCAATCCAAGGCCTAGTTCCGAGCAGCAAAATACCACACACACCGCCGCACAGCTGCAGCGTCTGGCGTATGCGGAAGATTTAGGGCACGCCTCTGTCGCCCCTCCAACGCCTTTAGTCCCCGCGACGTTTTACGCCACGCCCTAACTCCTGCTCCCACCTGTGCAACAAATTCAACGCATGTAGGATCGGCGCACGCACCAGAGGAAATTTGACACAGATGGACCTCGGACAGACTGCCCATCACTGTGACGAAGCAGGCCACGTACACCGCAAGTGCCCATCCATACTGCCGCCTCGTACTGCAAGATTTACCCACCGACTCACCAAGGCCCAGATAAAGCAAAAGACTTTGATTTATTGAGCAATACTTGAACCAGCCGAGTATGCAGATGCTTCAATGGCGGCAGTCGCGCTCACCGTCTAGTAGACTATCTACCTCAGCACCTCAAAGCACTCTAATGGCAGCACAAGCATGATTGCCAAGCCCTCTTCTAGATGCTCTTCTAGACGTATACAACAATTCATGGCGGGAAGGAGGGGTTCCCTAATGCATGAAAGTCCAACCGCCTTGTACCTCTGCTCAAACCAGTCAAATCACCCCTAGACGTGGCGTCTTGTCGTCCCATTGCTCTGGCCGATATGATATGATATGGTGGTCAGTATAGAAAAAATGATGGAGAGGATGGTACTGGCACGTCTGGAGTGGTATCTAGAACACTGCAAGATATGCCCTGAGGCTATGGCAGGCATCCGACGCGGACGCTCTTCTGTAGACAACGTCATAGATGTTGTTTCGTCTGTTCAGCACCAAAAATGCCTAAGAAGACTGTCAATGGCGATTTTCCTGGACAATGTTCCTGCACGATGATGACGTCGATGTTAGTTCGGAAAGCACAGTGTCTAGCCAAATGAATGACATCATAATTACACAGCAGGTCGTATTTCAGCAGCTATTGAATTTAGACGCAAAAAAAGCGTACGGACCAGATGATATACCTACCCAGTTTCTTTAATGATATGCTAAATGGGTGTCGCGTTACTTGACACTCAGATTACAGAAATCATTGCAAACTCATTCTGTACCCCAATATTGGCGCAGTGTAATAGTTATTGCGGTGTTTAAAGGCGGCGATCGAACAATAGTGAACAATTACCGGCCGATATCTCTTCAATCCATTTCTTGTAATCTTTTGAAACACATCATAGCTAAACATATCATTCGCCATTTAGACAATAATTCTTTACTTTACCCATGGATGAAGTCAGAACAGCATGGATTCAGAACAGGCTTTTCCACTACCACACAACTTGTAGAGGCAATTCATGATTTCGCAATGGCGACTGATGCCAAGGAGCAGATTGACGTAATCGCCATAGATTTTGCCAAGGTTTTCGGCAAGGTGCCACACAAAAAGCTCATTTACAAACTGGAAACAACCTGCCTTAATGCCACTATAATAAAATGGATTAAAGCATACTTAACAAATCGTAACCCGGTGGTCAGAATGGATGGTCATGTCTCCGGCTCACTGGCAGTGCTCTCAGGTGTCCCGCAGCGATCTGCCCTGGGACCGCTTTTATTTTTGGTGTATATTAATGGCATTTCTGCTGTGATGGAACCAGATGTCCATATTAAACTGTTCGCGGCTGATTATTTATTTTATTATAAAGTACGAAACACGCCAGACGAACTTAAACTTAATTTTCTAAAGGCGTTAAGCGGACGGTGCAACAAATGGAGTATGGAGATAAATGATTCTTAATGAACATATACACATAATACCACAAAAAAGGGCCGTCTTTTATTTCCATATACTACTGGTGAGAAGTGTTTGACAAATACTAATCAACTTAAATGCCTGGGAATAACGATAATAGAAAACTTATCGTGGATCATACATATAAATAATCTTTGTTCGAAAGCATACCGGAGGTTATTCTTCCTGTAAAAAAATTGCAGGGTGCTACATGCGATGTAAGACTCACCGCTTACGAAACTTTTCTAAGGCCACTTCTTGAGTACGCGTCAGAGGTATGGAGGCCTCACCAAAGTTATTTGAAGAAACAATTAGAGAAAATTCAGAGGTACGCGGTGCGCTTTATATGCTCCCGATATCGAAGGACTGATTCAGTCACAGAAATGCTCCGTTTTTCTAAACTGGATCTGCTAGAAACCCGTAGACACAAAAACCGATTGAAATTATTATTCCAAATACTCCAAGACCGAATAAATATTAGGAAGGAAACATAATACTGGCACCTGGTAAACGGAGCTCCAGAAATAACCATAGTCGACCTATCCAAGCTTATACCGCTAACACTGATACGTTCAGGTATTCTTTTTTTACCAACGTAATTGAAACGTGAAACAATTTACCGATGTGTATTGTGGAACATACTAATCTGTCTCAATGGATGACAGGATGACTATCACTGGATGACTATCTCTGCAAGTGCGCTGCTTGATTCCGATCTATTCTGTGTTTGTGTTTATTCCACATGTTCATTTCTTTTATATTTCTTCATAACCCTCTCTGTAAGCACCCTCGCAAGAGGGTTGACAGTATTGTTAAATAAATAAACAAAATAAATATTAAACAAAGGCGCTTATGACTACGTAACCCATAAACCCATCCTGGACGCCTTGCGTGATTTCGGCCTAGGTGGCCTTGTTTGAAGGCCACCAGCTGCTTGAAGGATGGGTCGTTCTTTGTGCAAACTGATGACGGTGCGTCGTCACAACACAACACGTAATGTGGCCTACCATAAGGCGGAGTCTAGGGTCCTACTCTATTTAACCTCGTGCTCATCGACATGGTTCATATCCTTCCGCAATCCGTCCAGGTGTCGATATATGCACGCGATATATGTATTTGGTCATCAGGAGCGACGCGTCCCCAGGGGCGCGCTAGGCTCCAAAAAGCAGCCATATAGGAAATGAGGTTTTCTTCGAGCATGAGGTCCGGAGGTGTCCTGTGTGAAGTCTTCTGTGGTCGCTTTCACGCGCGAAGCAATGAAACCGTACGTTGTCAGAATTATTGGACAGCCTATTGCGTACGAGAAGACACGCTGCTTCCTAATTAATAATAGATCGAGACCTCTCCTGGAGTCATCACGTCTCCTACCTAAAAAGGAAACTAGTTATGATAACCCACGTGCTCAGATTTCTTGGGTTGCTCATGGGGTGCGTCATGGGATGCGCCATGGGGTGCGTCATGGGGTGCGTCTGTGAGTCATGTGATGCCTAACGGGATGCGTCTGTGAGTGCGGTGTTCCAATTTTATAACGCACTGCTCCTGGGTCTCCCACGCTATAGCTTACCTGTAATGGGTGGGGCCGGTAAGAGCAACCTCCGTGCCCTCCAGTCTGTGCAAGCTCAAGCTCTGCGAATTTGTCTTGGCTTTCTCTGGTGTGTATCAATGGCAGCAACTATAGCCATCACGCATGACCAACCGATCAATGCATATATTCATGTCGACACTTTAAGGATGCACATAAGGCACTTCGCCCGACTTCCGTCGCATGATCTCGCCTCCTTTCCTGCCGCTCGACCTCGTTCAGCGTTTAGCAAGATAATTGCCGCCAACCATGAAACATTAGCATCAAATTTCATGCCTGCAGAAAGACCATCTCTCCCGCTGTGGTGCCGGCATCCACTCCAGGCCCTTCTTGTCATTCCCGGCATCAAAGAGAAAACGCAGATGTCATCTTTCGCACTCAAACAAACCGTACTTTCATACCTACATGACAAGCAAAAAGAACGCACGCGCGTTTACACGGACGGTTCTGTCTTCTCTAAAAGTGCAGCTGGAGCAGTGGTTTGGCCGCAATATCTGTCACCATCAAATTCGAGACGTCTCACGCTACATTATCAACGGTTGCAGAACTCGCAGCTATCCGTGCTGCTCTGGAGTTTATTGGTCACGAATCGCCACATTCATGGTCCATCTTTTGGGACCCGAAGGCAGCTCTCCAGTGTCTGCTGTCTTCTGTCAACCACGGACCTAATGTGCAATTAGTCGCAGATATGCGACCACTCCACCGTCACGCAATCGACAAGGGGCACTGCAGTATCTACCAGTGGATACCGCGTCACTGCGGAATTTTAATGTGCATAAACTATATGTCGGCTAACAAGCAGTCTTCCATACGTGTTCTTGCAGATGGCTACGTAACATATAAAAATGTAAGCAACCAGAACGACACTATAATCCTGCAATCCTGGGCCCGATCGGCCCAGGATGGTGCCCATATTATACCAATACCAATGTCAAGAACAGATGCAGCCACAAGTCTTCGCTCCCTCGCACGCGAGCTTATGCAGACTCTGTGGAACACCACTGCATTCACGACCGCACGTCTTCACAGATTGCATCCATGTCTGCAACTCCGTCTTCTATCGGGATTACCACGATGGAACCACGGTGCCGCCTTTGATTCCTTTCGCATTGGAATGGCCGACAGCGTTACATGAGGCACCTGCGGCTGCGATGATACGATCGAGCACCTCCTCTGTGACTGTGGCCGTTACAATGTGCCAAGAAAAGTGCTCGTGATCCCGTTTGAAAAACTGCACAATCGCCCCTTCACAGAAGAAAAAGTTCTGGGACACTGGCCCAGGCGGTTTTCGGGACTCAAGGCCTTAAGGGCTTTGGTGAATTTTTAAGGGCTTGTGCATTTTGCGACAGCCTTTGAATGTTTCCGTGCGTAGTATCGCGTTACTGTGTAAATTTTTGCTGTTTTTTTCTCTTCTTTATCCTTTTATTCTCTTTACCCCTTTCCCCAGCACATGGTAGCCAACCGGTACTAACACTAACTAACCTTCCTCTCCTGTCTTCCATTTTGTCTCTCTCTCTCTCTCTCTCTTGCCAAGTCCTCGTCGGGAAAACTGCTAACAGCGACCTTCGGGGCGAGGCTGCTCAAAATCACCTTTCAAAGACCTCCCATCGACGCGAGTACTGTCATTTCAAAGCGATGCAACGACGCAAGCAGCTGAATTCAGTGACGCTTTTCCTTAGATATACCATTTGTGCTCGGCGATCAGCCCGTTAGTGCGTTCTTGGACACGTGTGCCGACTATTCAATCTAGTACGGGAAATTAGCTATGGAACTTAGAAAAGTCATCACGCTTAGGTCTGGAACGCAAATTCGTACTGCTGGACACCATATCGTAACACCATTGGTCATGTGCATGGTCAGAGTACAAATTCGTGGGTCTACGTTTCCGGCCTGCTGCCTTACACTCTGCGATTGTTATCGGGACCTCACCTTTGGCGTTGACTTTCTGCAGGAATATGGAGCCATATAGAACTCCGGAAGCGCGCATTCACGGTTTTGACAAAAAGAGCAGCGAACAGCATCGATAATTCCCGTCGTAACGTGCTTCGAGCTTACGCCGAATGTGTAACGTTACCACCAAGCACAAGTGTCCTGGTAGCGGTCATGTGCGGCAATCTACACGACGGCGAAGCTCCTGGAGAGGGCAATATCCGTCTCATGCTGACTTATAATGTACGTTCAGCCCGAAGTCTCGTCATGCTTCGATGTGGACGTTCAGCATTCCACGTTACGAATTTCAGTTGTCGCGCGCACCCGCCAAACCTTGCAATAATTACATGGATGGAGACAGTGGATTCCTTCGGGCCCTCACCACATCTGACCTGACCTGCCGACAGCGTGAAGACACCGTAATACGCCCTCTCATCGATCACCTAGAAGGCAAGATGTTACAATACCACGGCACTTTTCTCGCACTCTCTCGACCTTTTGCCTTCAAAAAGGGGTCCTGTACAAGAAACACTCGAGTGCCAGCGACAATATTATCTGGTGGTAGTACCTGCCGACCGCCGTGAGGACATTCTCCTTGCCTGTCTTGATGAGCCCACATCTGGACACTTGAGATTTTCAAGTTCTCTTGCCAGAGTACCTGAGACGTACTGCTGGCCCAGATTTGGCACCAAAGTCAAGCGTTATGTACAAAGCTTCCATTTTCCAGTCATTAATCTTCCTGTTAGTGTCAACGCAGAAAGTCGTCCTCTATAAAGCCGTGAAAAGTCACTATCACGCATATAAGCACTGTGAAAAAAGGATACACGCGAATATTTTATCCGTATTACGAGAAGTAAAATGCCAAGTGGTCTTTCTATGGATGACAGACTGGCATAAGCATAATACGAGGACCAGAAGAATCCACCGACTTCACTTTGAATTGATTCCAGTATGTCAGCGAGGTAAGCTTGATGGAGAAGCCACATGTTAGTAGCGTACTCTAATGATGGTTTAATTAGTGAATTAAATGCCTGCAGGTTACTGTCTGAATTTGCAAGTCGTAGGCGACGTTTCAGAACACCAGGCTTTCTAAAGGCTCGGCTAGTGATGAATTCTACATCATCATCTCTATTTTAGATCGCAATTAAACAGAACTCCACGATACTTAATCGACGAAATTGTTCTAATTGAATAATTGTCAATTAGGTATTCGTTAGACAATAAATTGAGACTGGGAACAAAGTTAAGGTCTTTAGTTTACTCGATGCTAATTTTTATCTAGCATTTGCTGCACCATTGGGAAAGAGTCGTTAAGTCTGATTGCAGGATTATAGTGTCGTTCTGGTTGCTTACATTTTTATATGTTACGCAGTCATCTGCAAGAACACGTATGGAAGACTGCTTGTTAGCCGACATATAGTTTATGCACATTAAAAATATTAGTGGTCCCAAAATTCGTCCTTGTGCGACTCCCGACTTGACATGCGTGGTGATCTATATTAGCACTCTTTCTGTCAGTTAGAAATCCCTTAAGCTGTAAATTTTTGTCGTCTAACTGAAGGCTACGCAATTTTGTTAGTATACCCTGGTCAGGGACGCGATCGAACGCTTTAGAGATGTCACTAAAAATTACAGCGATGAAAAATTACCCATTGATGGAGCTGTGTACATCGGTGACAGTCTCAAACAACTGGGTGTTACAGGATGTGTTTTATTGAAATTCGTGTTGGTTTTCAAAAAGTAATTTATTCGATTCAACGTTAGACAAGATGCGACTGTATGTGGCAAGTTCAAGTAGTTTGCAGCGAATATATGTAAGGGAAATTGGATGGTAATTGTTCGCAAAGTACTTGTCTCCAGATTTAAAGCAAGGAATGACATGCGCAATCGCTTGGTCACGCCACAATATTTCTCGTGTTTACCATATATTTAGTTTTCACGGTGTTAAAAAGTGACGTACGCTTACCTTACAGCGCCGTACGTCGTCGTTCCGTCACGAGTCTTGTAGAAGAAAGTGGGGTGCGTTATGCTGCGCACGAAACGCGACAAACCGTTCTTATCAGGAGTGGATCACGGATTGTATCGCAATTACGAACCGAAGTGGTCTGAACTGTTCCGATAATACAACGGGCTGATGCTGACGTGACTTTCTCTGCAGAGTGCGCATGCTCGTGTCGTGAACATAAAAAGGCGGCCAACTTGGCAATGAATCGCAATCGGTTAGCGGATCGCCCACAGTACGCCACAGCACGCCATGGCTAGGACCAAGCAGACTGCGCGAAAGTCAACTGGTGGAAAGGCACCTCGCAAGCAGCTGGCCACGAAGGCAGCTCGGAAGTCTGCGCCCGCCACCGGAGGTATAAAGAAACCGCATCGCTATAGGCCTGGTAAGTTCGATTGTATATTTTAAGCTCATTACTTTCATTAGCATTGAAGCGTAGAGTGCAACAACTACATTGGCGATACCTTACCGTGGATGGTTTCACATTGTTTAACGTTGCGAACTCCTGTTATAAATCAAGGTCACGAAGGGCATATGCGCTATGAACGTGGCATTGTATTTTTGACAGGAAGGTAACTAGTGCAGAGCTTTCATGACAGAAAACACAAGAAGGACCGCGACGATTATTTCTGTGCGAGAAGATAAGCTGAGGAGGGGCGGATGCCATTTAAGAGTGGATCGTAGAGTACTTCAATGTATGCAGGTTTTTCTCAGTCTGTCTTCTCCCGTACTCGAAATTTCGCTCCTTCCTGCACACAAAAACTGGCCGCACTGCGTGGCGTCAATCATAGTCTGTATTCTTACTTCAAGTTGCCTTGTGTTGCTATAGCCCCTTTTTTGTTTCCTTGCGTTTTCTGCAGGCACAGTGGCTCTTCGCGAAATTCGCCGGTACCAGAAGTCTACCGAGTTGCTGATCCGCAAGCTACCCTTCCAGCGCTTGGTTCGTGAAATAGCGCAGGACTTCAAGACCGACCTGCGGTTTCAGAGTTCCGCCGTGCAGGCCATGCAGGAAGCCTCGGAAGCTTACCTTGTCGGCCTCTTCGAAGACTGCAACTTGTGTGCAATTCACGCTAAACGCGTCACCATAATGCCCAAAGATGTACAACTTGCACGGCGCATCCGCGGGGAACGTGCGTAGGCATCTCCCAGCACTACGTGCTGATCCTCTTCATTTTCGGCGCTGTCGTCAAATCATTATCATGACTGTTTTTAGCTTCATCTAGCGAAATAAAGGCCTTTTTCACTAGTTTTATGCTCAACAGGCTTTCTGTTTTCAGTACGCTCATGTGCTTTGTAGGCGTTACTGCGTGGCGCCTGCGTACTGTTCTTCGCATTCGATTTTTTGTGTCTTCCCTTAGTGTAGGCCTACTGCGTCGGCCTTGTTAAGTATTCGGCTGCCACCTTTAAGTACGACCTGCTTGATTTTAATTTCTCCGCAGAACTTCGAGTAATGTCTGTACGCCGGCACTACTAGCGGAGCTTTACTTTCGGTGGCAGCTGTTGCTATGTATGTCGCTCTAGCGAACAAAATGCAACAGCCGAGCACAAACGAAGGCAATGGAAAAAAAATCGAAAAGGCTGAAAATCAGGGTTCGGTATACTTTTGTACATCGCAAGCTGGCTGGCCTTAGGTGAGCTCCTGCCCGACCGAGACGAACACCGACGTCAAAAGCAGACTCGCGGTTTCACGTCCCCTGGGTGGTAGCCAGGGGTGTTGAAAATTCCATTCGCGTGCATCAAACTATGCATTTGCCATCTCTGTCGATGCATCATCACTCATGCGGATAACCGAGGAGCGTCCCGTTGCGCAGTTTGATCGGCGCACTTCAGCTGTTTCTTATATTACTGTCCCGTAGAAACATTGACGGCCTCGCAAAATAGCTAGCAAACTTTAAAATAGCTACAATCCCTCTTTGGAACTTCAAATACTTTACAGGCAGTAAATTATTTCTCTATTTGCTAATTTCACCATATTAATTAGACACGGACTTTGACGCTTGCATTTATGTGGTTCTACGTATTGATGTTCGCTCTAAATTTCCGCGGTGTATACACTATACCATTTAACAGCGGAATCTCGTTTCTCGTGACTATATCAGTCTTTGGTAGCGCAACTTTAACATCAGAAATAGCTGCTTCATTTCCTTGATGGTGTGCCTTGCTAGGCTACATCTCTTAGCTTGGGCGTGTCAAGAAAAAGCAGCCGCCTGCGCAAAAAGAAGCGGTTTCAGAGCTGCAAACTTCACTGCTCACAGGTTAAAAGTGTCGCTAGATTGTACGAACACCTTGTATTGAATAGTATAGCGCCTTTATTGGGAAGATGTTAAGTTATAAACTAGATCAGGGACCCATTCATGTTAACTGCCAATCTGAAGTTAGCCAAATTATGACATACCACTGTTGTCTTCTCTTCGCGACTCCATACGTTCTTCGGCGACCGTAATGTTCAGTCTGTGACTGACTTCTCAGGAAGAAAATTGTCTTCTAAAATCTATAGCTGTTCAACGCACTATACCGGTGGAAATAAGTTATTTGGTAAAGGTAGACATTCGAACTCTGTGTTTGCTGCAACAAAAGCGTAAATGACTGGTATAGATTTAAAAGTTTCACGTTGGATTTGTTCTCTCCCCACCGACGAGTAGAACCGCCGCACAAATGCGATGTTATGCTCCGATAAAACCATTTCGTGCACTTTACTGGATTTATCCCGCTAGATTCTAACAAGCGTTACTGTTCCTGTTATTGCAAGTGAAACAAATGAGCGCCAATTTCAAATAATTAGAATTGAATTTGCATAAAGGTTCTGTAGCAAGCTCTATTCCATTGGTATTCGAAATTTTTATATTCGCACCCCCCTATTGTTTATAATTTTCAGTCCAGGCGGCACCACAAAGAACAAAGGCTAAACGTCCATTAAATCTTAGTGGGCAGCTTTAACAGTTCTTTTGAGAGCGTCCGCCTGCGTTCCGACATTAACACATACATGAGTCGGAGCACAGATGTCGATCAATAACAGCGAAAATTAGAAAGCCGGATTGATTAAGCGACTATAAAAGAACACTGTAGCTTAAAGGTGATAAACAGGAATAACGTGCCTCAGAAAGGCCGGCCAACGTTTCGATAGGAGGACCTATCTTCGTCAAAGGCGGCTTCGTCATCCTCGGCATGTTAGTCTTAAAGGGTTAGTTGCGTGACGTCACGTACGATTGTCGGTGGCGGCTGGTTGTAAAGGGAGAGACTTCAAAGAGAATGAGCGCTTTCGCCTGACGTCTGTAATATGGTTGCAAAGACGAGGGGGCAAGAGCGGGAGAGTGGGGAGGCGGGGAGAGAAAAATAAAGAAAAGGAGCAAAAAAGATACTAAGAAGCAAAAACGAAAAGCAAAAGAAAAAGAAGGGCATGGGAGGGTGTTGCGGAAGCGAGAGGTTAGGGAGCATTCAGGGTTGTCATTGGCGCCATGTTTTTGTGGCTATAGAAGAGCCCTTCATGCGCTCGGTGCGCGAGTAGCAAAAAGGACCCAAAATACATCAGTTGAAAGAATGACTTTAGTAGTATAGCGGCAATGCGTTGGGTAATGTTGAAGGCATTGATATGGCGACAAGTAGTCTGGGGTGAAACGCATGGGGTAACTAGAAGCCAGCGGCATGGTCTTTCAAGGATGTTAGCCCCAGTAGCTCAACGTAGGTGCCCTTACGGCGGTATACAGAAATGGCGATGCCCTGTGAGCCTGAGGCGCTGAAGATGGGTCCTGGCGTCTGGCACTTTGGACTGCGTTGGTGAGGGTGTTTAAAAAATATATATAATAGAAAGCAGGCAAAAAGGGGGGGGGACAGAAACCGGAATAACAAATAGGATGGTGACGAGTAGAAACGGGCGGGAGCAGGTGTACAAGGGGAAAGGGGTCGTGCAGTTGATATAAACGTAAAAACATGAAAGAGTTTTATAAATTGACTAGTAAGCAGAAAAAAATTGCAGTGGAGCAATGGGTGAGGCTAAGAATTAAGGTTAGCTGGTGTCACAATGTGTTTTGTGCCTTGGTTGAGGATAGCAGAATTTCATATATAAGTTATCGCTTTTAAAGATTCTAAGTTTCCACGTGCGAAATTCATTCCCGTCGGGTGTAGGCATCTAAACTTGTGTGCGATGTATAATTCTAGATTTCTTATGTCGCAAGGTGAACGGAAATTTGTTTGTAGTATATAGAGCCTTGCTTTGTCGAATATATGACCATGTTCATTGAAGGGGCTGGCTGCTGCTTCAGGTAAATTGTGTTTTGTATCTGTGCGGTGACCTTTGAGTCTTGTGCGAATGGACACTTTGTAGAAAAGTGTGCACCCCCTGCCGTACGCCTGAGGAAGCGTTCGGGGCGCTCGATGCGACAGTATTTCTATGCAAAACATTCCCCGTCATCGCCTTGTTGCTACCTGTGCCATCGAGTTTCATGGCGTGAAATTCAGCTTGCTTTGTTTGTTTAGTCTCCTTAAGTCGTGTCAAAATGATGAAGGAAGACTACATTCCATTTTATTTTATATAAACGGGATGGACTTGCGACTTTTCACGATGCACGATCGCCTTCGACCAGGTGTGGAGCTCCCTGCACTCAACAAACGCGACCGTGCGTCGGGCCCATCGTTGTTGGGCATTTAAAAAAGAGGGTTAAATGGAGGAAGTTATGCTCAATGTGAGCGTCAGTGATGCCCAAGTGCTTCTTGTTCGGGCAGCTTGCACCAACACCATTGGATTTTACGTCTGTGGATTCGCGCTTGGTTTCCTCCTCCTGCGGTGTTGTAGAAGCTGAAATATATGCATTACAATGCACATTTAGTGTTGTGCAAACTGTTACATGTATGTATTAAAACAAAGCTAAAATGAAGTTCAGGGATTAACTGGGTCGAGCGGCCCGGGTAGACACTAAAACATACAATTAGTCGCATCGTCAGCTGTCGAAGCTGGCTGTATGCCATCGGCTAGCCTTTGCTTGATATCGCTAACTTATCTCGCACTTCGATTGGCAGCATAGAGTGATCGTGGACTTCGCATCCTATTTTCCAACAGACTGCATTTATGTGATATAACTGGTCACATCAAGTAGCCAATCTATGTGCTATCGAATATGTAGCGACGTGCGAGGCAGCATGACATAAAAACAGGAACAGCGCAACACAGGACGAGCGAGTAAACAGGGCAGAGCGCTGTGTCCTGTTTACGCGCTCGTCCTGTGTTGCGCCGTTCCTGTTAATATTGTAAAGATGAACCAACCAGCCCCATTGAACACAGAGTATGACATGAGTTTCCAAATATTCGTTAGCAAATGCGGCCTTCGGTTTTCATTTCCTCTCGCGATAAAAATGCGTGCGTTAGCTGGCACACGCACACGCGCGTGGTTTAAGCCGGGCAATACGCCGGCGGAGCGAGCCCACGCGCTGAGAGCTATTAGCGTGCACCACGCACGAAAGCGTGCTCTGAAACCACCAGCCGACGACGCCGCACACATGCCACACTGAAATCTTAGTTCACTGTCATTAACATGCTCTTACATGCCTTTTTATCCATGCAACGACCGTGCCGCTGCACTGCAGCCTGACCGGAAGTTCGGGTGTGTGTGAGAACAGTTGGCACGTAGTCAGGGTGAGCGAGTGAGAAAACTTTATTTCGAATCAGAACGATTCGCGTCCGGCGAGTTAGTGGGCTGGGACGCCCGCCGAGGTTACGGCCAAGAGTCCTTGCCTCTCGACGGCTTCCTTGGCCCGCTGGACTGCGTGGCTAGAAAATTTTGAAGGCTGGTCTAAAATTGAAGAAAGGCAGGTATTAATACAAATGCAACAGATCAAAATTCGTGACGTATGCCTGTTATAAAGCGCTCCCTGCGAATCCAAATCATGGAGTTACCAAAGTGAGTCGTCCGCATTCAACCCCTTTACGGCGTTCACTCACGACGCTCTCTTTAGCGGGTACCGCTACTCGGACGGAAATAACTAAATAACAAAAATTACGTTATTTTTGCCGTAATAATTCGTACATCCATACGCGACGCAGTGCGCTGGCATGTCATTCAGAAACGTGGACGCGGGAGCTTGCTTGAGCGTGCCGGAATGCCCAGCCAGGCGGGGAGTCGTCTGCTATATTTCCAACCGCATATTTCGCGCATGCGCAGCAGCTTTTTTGCCAAGTGTCCATTTCTTGCCCAGTCTCACCTATGTATTGTTTGCTACAAGCGCGCCATTCTAGACAGTAGACTATGTTGATTGATGTGCAGGTGAAACGCGAAGTTACTTTGCATAATTCGACTCTTCACATTTTGCTGCAGTAGTAGATTGAATATGTTTGCATGTAGAGGACCTGGGGCGGCCACAGGGACGGGTTCCCAACTTCGTATTTTAGTCTAACACATAAATACTTCGAATTTGCTTAGAGTTAGTACCTACAAATACATTGGACAAGTATGGATATGCCTTTTGCACCAATCTAAGCGAACATATTTATAGGGATTCCAGAAACAGATTTTCTATCGCGTTGCACTGACAAGCCCCACAGATACCTAGGATACATAGACGACATATTCATAATATGGGAACAGGGTCAAGACAGTCTGGATAAACATGTAGCATTTCTAAATTCTAATACACCCAACAATAAAATTCACATCAGAATATTCAACGGACCGGACCGCATAAACTTTCTGGACATTTCAATAAAAATTGACAAGGGGACACTAAAGACAACGCTGTATAGGAAACCTTTCGACAAACAACAGCACCTAAAATATGCGAGCCACCGTCCCAGACATTGCAAACAAGGCATCTTTAAAGTGCAAGCCACATGACTACGCCGCATTTACGGTGAAAACCAAGTCTACACAGATAGACTCGATCACCTTAAAGAAATCCTATCGAATAGGAAGCACCCAAACAGTGCCCTTCAAAAAGCCTACACCGATGCAACCAAACCTGATCGAGCTGAGGTCCTGAAGCCCCGCCATAGGATCACAAGAACAACGCCTCTTCTTACTAAATTATCAAACTCAGTCCTAAACGTGAACAACATCCTCAGTAAATACTACCGAATTCTCACCAGCAACCATAAACTTAAAATGATTTTTCCCGATCCCCCCAGAGTAGACTACAGAAGCAACACTAACTTTAAGCATATTCTTGTGCATGCCAAACTAAGGACAAAGACGAAGTTGGCAACCGGTCCTTGCGGCCGCCCCCAGTTTCTCTACATGCAAACATATTCAATCTACTACTACAGTAAAAAAAGTACAGCGTGGAATTATTTACACAAAGTAACTTTGAGTTTCACCTGCCCATCAAGCAAGACAGTCTACTGTCTAGAATTTGCTGCTTGTAGCAAACAATACATAGCTGAGACTGGACAACAAATTCATACAAGATTCAACGGTCACCGCGCCGATACAAAACACAATTTACCTAAAGCAGTAGCCAGCCACTTCAATCAACATGGTCATATATTCGACATAGCAAGGGTGTGTATACTACAAACAAATTTCCGTTCACCTCGCGAGATCAAATATACGGAATCATACCTCATACACAAGTTTAAATGCCTACACCAGACGGGAAATATTTGCGCACGTGGCGACTCAGAATCTTTAAAAGCGATAACTTAAATCTAAAATTCTTATATCATCAACCTAGGCACAAAACACACTGTGCCACCCGCTAACTTAATTCTTAACCTCACCGATTCCGCCATTTCTAATTTTTCTTGCCTACTGCTCAATTTAGCATACTCTTTCATGTTTTTGCGTTTATATCAACGGTATGACCCCTTTTTCCATGTACACCTGCCCCCGCCCGCTTCTAGTCATCTCACCCTCCTGTTAGTTATTCCGGTTTCGGTTCCCCGCCTTCTTTGTCTGATTTTGATTATTATAATATATATATATATATATATATATATATATATATATATATATATATATATATATATATATATATTTGAACACCCTCACCAACACATTCCAAAGTCCCGCACGCGATTTGCTCCGGTCGTGTGACATAAATGTCCATTCCCGACCAAAATACAGCTTTGACGCAAAACCGATTTTCCTACTCCGTGCCATAAATGCATTTGTTGTTCAATGGACTACCCTCATGGCGCAGACAGTTGAAACTTGTTGGTACTAGGCTATTATATAGAAATAAAATTCTTTAAACGTTTACCCATTCCGTTACGCATATGCATTGCCGGGAAGTTCCACAGGATGGTGAACGTGCAATGTCCAGAATTCCTAAGTAGGTTCACGCTCAACGCACGATAGTATCCTTTTGGTGTAACACAGACATGCGCAATCTTCTTAGTATGCAGTCCAAGGAATAAAATGTGCAAATAAAAGCGATGACATAACAAATAAGCAACCCATTGCTATGTTTTAGGAAGAAACATAGAAAACATAATATTTGATAAGCCGTACTGAAAACAAAACTGAAACCAAATATTGAGTTTTGTGTTTCGGCTATCTGGTGGAAGCCTGTCGAACCCAGTCCTATGTGGCGTTAAAAAAAAATTGGCAGAGCATCACCTTGGCGAAGCCTAGTGGATTGCGAAAGCAATCTTCTGTTCAGGTTGTAGAGTTCCATACTGCTCATCGAACGTGTAGATGCAGTCTCGTCGCCATTTAAAGCATCCATAAGGCTTGCTGTCGAACGATCAGGTGTCGCGAAAGTCGCGTCAGCATTGAGAACATGCATGATACTTGTAGATGCACCCAGATCAAGAGATGTTGAACGCATTCGCCTGGCTGCATAATATGCACGCCGTTTAGCTAAACGTTGTTCCCGCTCTTCATCCGTTTCTTCCGCACGCCGCCGCTTCTTAGCTGCAGCACATCGTTGCAGCTTCACCTTATACACATCATCCGACATACGGTGGAGGATTCGCTGGGACGACTGCGACGAGCCGAGTTAGGGGGCCGCTTTTCCACAGCTGGCATGTCGTCACGTAGAGTGAGCGCCTCCCCCACGGCAGCGGCGCGTGGAGGATTCGATAGGACCACGGAAGAAGGAAACTAAGGAGAGGCCTTGACGTCCCTCTTTGTGAAGCTAAAGTGAAGCCGGAAGTTCGCGTTGCTCATGGCGTTGCTCCGCCTATCGGGCCAGCTCTCCTCTTTTGTTTACATTTGTCGCGAAACCACGCCGCGCTGCGGTCAACCGTGCTGCTCGGACGCGCGCGCCACGCAGCAAGACTAAGCAATCGTTAGCACGTTAGCATGATTCCGCGAAAGAGGGCATAATTTCCCGCGGATATTCCTTCGTCCGTAGTCATTGCCATGGCGTGGTACATTGCGTACAGCGTTGCATGCGCGTTCGTTTCACGAACTTTAGTTCCTCCTGTCCCACCTGGCCACAGCAACATCCGGGAGAGCACGGTCCACATAACGCAGCGCAACAAAACACGGAGACCAACGCAAACCTGCCCGCACGGCGCCTTTGACATGGCACGAAACCTACGGAGCAACACGTGTGAGCACGCAGAACCAAAACAAAGCCGCCATTGGGGCCCGAAAGGCGTGGCCGCTACGGAAAAGAAATAAAAAATCAGCAAAAAAGAGGAGAACGTACTACGTCACTTCCTCCACACTTTTCTCCTAGCGCGCGGAGGGCGTAGGGCCTCTCCTCAGTTTCCTTTCTCCGAGGCTGGGACGATCGCGACGAGCCGAGTTGGGGGGGGGGCGGCTTTTCCACAGCTGGCATGACGTCACGTACAGCGAGTGCCCCTCGCGGCAGCGGTGCGCAGCTGCATTAGTAAGATCTTGATGAGGGCTAGTTGGTTCATGGAGGATTCGCCGAGTTGGGGCCCCGTTTTTCCACAGCTGGTATCACGTCACACATAGGTCACGCTAAAGGTCAATGATGGATTCTCCGGGACGACGGCCAAGAGCGGAAACATCGAGCAGTATTGCTTTCGCAATAAAATTTATCACACAGCATGACGCAGAACGATAGGCGCGTGCGACTAAAGCACTCGGCAACGGCTTCCAACGGTTCCCCAAGCGATACGCTCGGGTTTTTATAGGTACCACGTGAACTTAAACGACTGTGCTTCCAAAATCGCTTTCGCGAACAGTGTTACGTCTTGTGTAGAGTCGGCATAGGCATGAATAGAAAGCTGAGTCTTCAGACTACATATACGCAGCAGCTGCTATTATAATAGACGCCGTAGTTTTGTCACAGCTACAGTTTCTGCGCAAAATCGAGTATATATTTTCGTCGTTTTCATAGTGTTTCATTGCTGAATCTTTCCCCGTTCTGGGAACAAAATTCTTGCATGCTGTAGCATGATCACTGCATTTGGCTCGCGTGGATTGTCTTCAAGAACATATCTGTCACCTGGCTTTTTGAGTAATCGACCTGCAGCTTTTGTTATTCGCGAAAAATCCGCTCGTTTCATTGAAAACACGCTAGCTTCGTGCCGGGGTCGCTTGGGGCGCTAGTTGGTACGTGTACACAAAAATGAGCATGAAAGTGAACCAGATGAAAAAGGAGCTGCTGCAGAAATATTTCAGCTGGAAGAAAGCCGAAGAGATAATTATTGAGAGCGCAACCTCAGAGTTAGACGAGGTTCCCGTTAGGCTGATTAATGAATTAGGACCAAAACGTAAGGAAGCTCTGGTGAAAATAGTAGAAAAACTTTAGAAGATAGACGAATACCAGAAAGTTAGCGACAACATAGAATGAATTTAACTTTTAAAGGTATGGGAGACAAACATAGAATTCACTCGTATAGACTGTTTACCATTACATCCGTAATATACAGGCTAGCAATGCAGGCAATCAAATAAAAGCTGCATGCATGGGGAGAGAATAATGGCATTTGGGAGAACTTCAGAATGGCTTCAGAATAGGTCAGCGTTTGGATGATAGCTTATTTGTTCTTACTCAGTGTATTGAAATATCAAGAGTAGAAAGTAGACCGTTATATGTGGCCATTTCAGACACTACTGGGGTGTATGACAACGTAGACCGCAGCATTTTGTGGGATATTCTGAAAGGGTAAGGCTTAGATGACGATTGTCTACAGCTTTTGAGAGAGATTTACCTAGAAAATACGGTTTGCATTGAAGGGGAAGGAATGAGGAGCGAGGAGAAAGTTCATATCAACAAGGGACTGAGGCGGGGGTGGCCTTTATGCCCGCTGCTGTTTATGATGTACATGGTGAGGATGGAGAGGGCGCTAGAAGGAAGTAATATGGGGTTTATACTCATGCAGGCAGACGGGTACAGTAGTAGAGCAGCAGCTTCCAGGTTTATCTTATGCGGGCGGCGTTGTGTTGCTAGCTCACAAGCAAAGTGATTTGAGACTTCAGGCTATTATCTGCGGAGAGGAAGGCAAGAATTTCAGTTTGAAATTTAGTGTTAGAAAATCAGTGTTATGGTATTCAATGAGAAGAGTGAACAGACAGTATAAATACAGGGCCAGAAAATACCTAGAGTAAGAGAATAAAAATACCTTGGCATATGGATAAACGAAGGCAATAGATATGTGGAAACACAGGAAAAAACTATACCAGTAAAGGGGAAGAGAAATGCAGCCATAACGAAGCACAAAGCGCTATGGGGGTACAATAGGTACGAGGTGCTCCGAGGTGCTCCGGGGCGAACCTGTGCCCACAAAAACAGGCTACACTTATAGCACAACGATAGCGGCGAATACGGTCGGCGATCGTCGAAAATCTGATCAGCGGGTCAAGCGCGTCGGCTTTTATACATCAGTCGTCGAATGTTCCAGAGCAATTGCTGGGACCCGCGCGCCTTCCACAAAGTTCTACATTATTCGCGTTGCGCACACATGCAATCACATTACACAAGGCTCGGCCACAGACAGCGGATGGAACCATCGATAACATTCCAGAAACTTCCGATACATGCAGGCGCGTCCTGCGCTGTGCGATAACATTTGTTAGGCGGTGACACGTGTCGCCCGATAAAGACAAGTACACGTGTCAATATTGCGTTTTTTGCATCGGCAAACTACATCCAAATGCTATACCAATGACTGCAAACTTACCTTTATGCTCTGGAGAGGTGGTTAGATGTTAGTCAGTTTACACTCAATGCCAGCAAATGTGCTGTTCTCGTTTTTCCGATACGTGACATAGTGCACATTTCATTGTCTTACCACCTTCACGACATAGCACAGGTGGAATCTGTTAAACACCTCGGAAATATTTATAACGCCTCTCTCAACTAGCGCTTACACACAGATCATGGGACTGGGAAAGGTACTCGTGCAATTGGCATATATTGCGTAGGCTGAGCAGTCGTCGAATAGGATTGAGAAAAGATACACTCCTAATGATATATCGTATGTACATTCGCCGTGTATTAGAATTTGGTTGCGTGCTCTTCTCTGGAGCTCCAGTCTACATGCCCCGTCCTCTAACCCTCTTAGAAAGAGAAGCATTGCGTCTGTGTTTAGGTCTTCGTAAATTTGTTGCAAATTCTATTCTTTATCTAGAATCCCGTGTTCCTCATCTTTCGTGCAGGTTCCGGCTTTTGACAGGGAAGACTTTCTTAAGGATTTATGAATCACCACTGCGTCATCCCCAAACAATCTTTATTTCACAACCTACATAGTCTTTGGGTGTCATCTGGCCGCGACTCCTTACTATAGTCGTGCAAAAATTACTTCACTCGTTGGGCGTGCGCATATGCGATGTACTTCCTATTCCCGACAGAGCTGTTGCCACGGATATTGAATTCGATGACATTTTTCCTAATAATACAAAATTACTTCCACACCGTATTCTAGACGGTATATTACAAGATCATCTGAAAACCTTTCAAACAAACATTATAATTTCGACAGTTACTTCACAATGTGAAGAAAAAGTCAGGTGTAGGAATATTTTCCCCGATTCTGAATAGGACATTTTCTCTTCGGCTGCAAGATTTCATACCGATCTTTTTAGCCGAATTCATGGCCGTGGTGCTGGCATTACGCAAATTAGGACCATCAATTACGTCAGCCGTGATAGTCACTGATTCGTTGTCATTGTGATCATTCCTTACTGCTTCTAGTGATTCTCGCGTGACGAGGACGTTTTAATCATTGGTACCTGGGTACTTGAGAAGCGTGCGTTCGATTTACGTGCCTGGCCTCAAAGGACTAATCATAAATGAAATTGCAGACTCTCTAGCCAAGGCATGGATCAGTGGCCCGATTCTCCCTTGCTGCCCTTTGACTGCTCATGTTACTGCTGCTAGATTTCACAGGAGTATCATTATACAGGCAGTATCAGGCTCCGCAATTACCAACTCTGTGGATTACGGACATCTCCTACACCCTTGGCACAGAAATTTTCGCCGAACACGGAAAATTGAACTGCCCATCAAGAGGCTGCGCTGCCCTGTACCTGCATTGAACTTCTACCTCAACAGGTCTGGTCTGGTCCCCTCACCATTATGCTCATTCTGTGGCGAAGCGGAGACAATAGACCATTTCTTGTTGTCTTGCAGGCATTTTTCTATTATAAGAAAACGACTACTGGGAATCCCGCTTCGCACTATTGGTCTAAATTTATCAGCGCCTGCGATCCTACCTTTTAGAGCCTCCATTGTTGGGTTCAGTCATAGAAATGTTTGATCGGCAATCCAAAATTACCTAATTGAAACCAACCGATTTCCTTCTTAGACTGATCGTTCTCCCTCCCAACCGTAGCCTTCTTTTATTTCTTATATATCAATAATTATTATTATTATTATTATATTATTATTATTTTATACCCGGTTTTCTTCTGATTATTTCCTTTTTTTCTCCAAACACAAAACGCTTACTTTGAAACTTCAACGCTCTACTTGTTAACTCCCTTGGTATTATTATTATTTTATGCACCTAATTGAAGCACCCGATTCATGGCCAATCCCCCACTGTATGTATGTGCCACGGCCACTCAGGACAACAACAACAACAACAAGAAACGGTGGAACATGTTTTATTAGAATGTGAAGACATCTGCCCAGCGGTTGATTTAGGCACCACTGGCCTTCTTGAAGCCCTTGGGCTCAGCGAGAGCAGAGGGAGAGTAAACATGTCCGCAATAGAGATTAGTAAGGGGCGATAGGAAGATTGGTGGAAGAAAAGTAGGGAAACGGCAAAAAACGGAGACATACGAAAGCAAAGTTCGCAATAGAGGGTGAGAAAATTCGGTTGTTGGAGTTCATAGTGTTTTCTTGTGTTTTTTTTTCTTTTTTAACCTAGGTAGGGCATTAGGAAGTGTAATAGCAAGAACTTGGTGGCGAAACTCACCACCCCGTTCCAAAGGGCCCGCTCATAACATCCATCCATACATCCATCAATCCATCCAGAAAAGCTGGATATGTGACAACACACTGACGACGCAACGCTACCTTAACGACATTCTCGAGGGCCCCGCTAACAACGTCTGTTGCGACGTTCCGCTTGGGTACCTTTGGAACATCTGGTTTCAGCATAATAGCGCTGCTGGGCATAGTAGTAGTCAGTCTCGGACGTGGCTCGGCAAGCTTTTTTCTGACAGGGGATAGACCAGAACGGACCTGTACGCTGGTCAGTAAGGTCGCCCGACATGACTCTGTTGGACTTCTTCTTGTGGGGATGCGGGAAAGATCGCGTGTATAGCAGCGTAACTACAACAGCGGATGCCCTAAATACAAAAGTAAGCAGAGTCGTCCGCGAGATTCCAACGCCGTTGGTCAAAGGTGCAACAGCACAAGTGTTGGAAAGAAGTGGGTAAAGTATTGTTTCAGACGGTGACCTGTCTGAGCACGTGCTATAAGTGGCAGGGGAAAATAAGCGCTCAATTGATACAATCTTAAGCGTGCGCACGCACGAGGGCACCATTTATTTTGGAGTCCAGTGCAGGCTTCGCAGCGGCACCGATAGGTGGCGCCGAGTGTTCTGAAGAACGGTCAAAGAGGAATCCTGCAGGAGTACATCCCTCACACATAACATGTTTCGACGGTGGCAATATGTTCTGCCGCTATATTTATTCAACTCTAAAAGCAATACCGTAGACAAGTATTGTGAGATACACTCCGGCAAATTTTCTTTTACGAGCTTTTTTTTCTTTTGGTGTTGGTTAAACAGCTGCCGCACAAGAAGGTATCAGAACATATTTTAATATTATAATTTAGACCCCGTTGTCCCCTAAAATGCGTATTACATCATCCAAACCACATCGATATCTACTAGAATAGTATGGAATAAATAAAGGACACACTGAACAGGCTGGTTTTCTTATAGTACATTTTAACGCAGTCAACTCGCATTGTCGCAGCAGGAATTGCTCGGCTTCACTCAGTGTAGTACATCATGATGTCGAACATTTAGGTACGACTGTGTAGCAGTGAAAAAGTTGAGGCGGTATCCCCAATAATCTGTTATTTTCCTCGGCCCACCGTAATAAGCTGCAGCGCCAAAATAAACTGTATAAGCACACATGACACGTGTGCGTAGCACAACTTCTAGCGAGAACATAACAAAACAAATATGCCCGCCGGAGATGTAAAGGGGCTATGGTGTTAGGGCGCTAAGCACGAGGTCACGAGATCAAATGCAGGCACTGGTGGTCGCATTTCTATATGGGAGAAATGAGAAAATACCCGTGTACGTTACGTGCGTTAAACAACCCAAAGTTATCCAAATTATTCCGCAACATTTGACTACGGCGAGCCTTATAATAAATCGTATCTTTGGCACGTGAAATCCCGTAATCTATTTTAGCAAAAGAAATACATATGGCCAGCACATAAATTGTGTACCTGCATAACTTTACAGCATGTGTACCCTATGGTTCTCTCAGACCTTTGACCGGTACAGGTTCCTAGGGGTCGGCCGCGACTCCCGGACTAAGAACAAATGAACTACACTATACGAGCACGGACTGAGAACTGGTTTACCTTTAAAGAAAGTGAGTGATTAAATATGCATTGAATGGGATCATGTCATGCGTGCAAGTGGTGAAAGAGTCAGTCTACCTCGCCACCCCAAAATTGGTTTCTTTATCATGCGGAAATATACAAGCCTCGCTAACGCATGCGTCCGAGTTAACAACCATAAAGTAAGCTTCTACAAATTCATGGTTCATTTGGCTTCCACTTTTATGCAGTATTTCATTTTGTTGAAAGAAAAGTTAGCAAGGGCAAATTCTACAATCCCTGGTTAGATATTGTCACGTGACCCGCCGTGGTTGCTCAGTGGCTATGGTGTTGGGCTGCTGAGCACGAGGTCGCGGGATCGAATCCCGGCCACGGCGGCCGTATTTCGATGGGGGCGAAATGCGAAAACACCCGTGTGCTTAGATTTAGGTGCACGTTAAAGAACTCCAGGTGGTCAAAATTTCCGGAGTCCTCCACTACGGCGTGCCTCATAATCAGAAAGTGGTTTTGGATCGTAAAACCCCAAATATTATTTTATTATATTGTCCCGTGGTCGTGATGTCAAAGAACACCGTAGCAATACTGGGAAAGGAAAAACTAGCTTTTATTGGGCGAACCTGTGCCCACAAAACAGGCTACACTTAAAGCACAACGAGAGCGGCGAACACAGTCGGCGATCGTCGAAAATCTGATCAGCGGGTCAAGCGCGTCGGCTTTTATAGATCAGTTGTGGAATGTTCCAGATTAACCACTGGGACCCGCGTGTCTTCCACAAAGTTCTACACTATTCGCGTCGTGCATATACGCAATCAAATTACACAAGTTGCGGTGAAAGACTGTGGGCGGAACCATCGATAATATTCCAGAAACTTCTTTTACATGCAGGCGCGTCATGCGCTGTGCGATAACATTTGTTAGGCGGCGAAACGTGGTCGCCCGATAAAGATAAGTACACGTGTCATTACCCCCCTCTTAAAGAGCATCGACCCGATGCTGCAAACAAACGAAAGTAATAAACAAAAACACTCATAGCAAACAAAACAACAAAAATAAGGAAGTTCGTCAGCATCCGTAAAAGGGATTAAGGCGCACCACGCGAACCACTTCAGATCGCGCGCGGCACCGCTGTGAATGCGAAATGCCGTCTGGCATGGCCTCATAGTCCAGAGCGCCAATACGTCGGATGACCTTGTAGGGTCCGAAATAGCGTCGGAGTAGTTTCTCACTGAGTCCTCGTCGGCGTATCGGGGTCCATACCCAAACACGGTCGCCGGGCTTGTACATGAAGCGTCGTCGGAGGTTGTAGTGTCGGCTGTCGGGCTTCTTCGGCGAGCTGGAGATAGGTAGCGACGTCAAGGTTTCCCTCGTCAGTGTCGTGCTGCAGCATGGCGTCGAGCGTCGTCGTCGGGTTCCTGTCGTAAACAAGCTTAAATGGCGTGATCTGTGTTGTTTTTTGCACCACCGTGTTGTAAGCGAATGTTACGTACGGCAGGACCACATCCCACGTCTTGTGCTCGACGTCGACGTACATTGCTAGCATCTTGGCGAGCGTCTTGTTCAGGCGCTCTGTGAAACCATTCGTCTGCGGATGGTAGGCAGTTGTCTTCCTGTGGCTTGTCTGGCTGTATTGCAGAATGGGTTGAGTTGAGTTGAGTTGAGTTTAATGGCACATAAGCAGCTTAGGCTATCATGCGCCAAACACTAGGTGTGGATTCTTTCAATAAGTTGGGACACCTCAGTGAGTCCTTGTCTGGGCAAGAGCCCGGAGAGTCCCAACAAATTAACTAAAGACCTCGGCCTTCTTCTCAGGGATGAGAAGGTGGATGAGGTGTTCTGTAATATGTAGTTAAGCACTCTGCGAAGTTTTAAAGTTTTATGAGAACTCCTGCTTCTTTTAAAAAGCTAAAAACACATGATACATCAACAAGCGCATCTTCTCCTAAAATCAAAGCTAGGTGAAAAGGGATGTGTTCTTTGTAAAATATGGTAAAAAACGTCTTCCTCAATGGTTCAAGTTTTCTGCATGAAAATAGAATATGGTTTACTGTTAGTTCATCTCCACATAGTTCACATTGGGGTTTGTCTTGCTTTGTTAGAATGAAGTTGTGTGTTAGGTGTGTGTGTCCTATGCGAAGACGGCACAGGATCACTTCTTTGAAACGTTCCTGGTGTGTACAGGATTTCCATTCACCTAACACGGGTTTTAACCGGTGTAATTTGTTGTTTGCTTCATTGTTCCAGGCAGACTGCCATTTTTTTCCTTAGTTTATGATGTATTAACTTCATGCAGTCGTTAGGAGGTAGCTTTACTTTTGTGATTTCTTTGTGCCGGGCCTGTGCCGCGCATGCATCTGCTCTCTCATTGCCACTAATTCCGACGTGGCTCGGAACCCAGCATAATTTAATGTTCAGTCCTTGTGTGGTGGCTTTCATTAAATTGTGTATGATGTCTCCTAATAGTGGTGTGACTGCATTTCTGGCATGAAGAGCTGTGAGTGCACTTAGAGAGTCTGTGTATATGATACTATTTGCGAGGTTCTCCTTTATTATTTTGTCTAAGGCTATAGAAATGGCGTAACATTCAGCAGTGCAAATGGATGTGCACTGCGGAAGTCTTACTGTTTCTTCCCAGTTCCCTTGTACAACTGCGCTTCCAACATGTTCATTCGTTTTCGAACCATCAGTATAAAAGTTTGTGAAGCTGCTGTATTTTTCTTTTAGTGCAAGGAATTCCTGAATTATGTGTAGTGGCGGAGTTTGTGCTTTACGGAACTGTGTGAAAGTGAGATCGCAAGTTGTGGCAAAGATGAACCATGGGGGTAGTGGATTTTGTCTGTGGGTAATGCCAGGTAATGTGTCCACTATGCCAAGATTCCGACACATCTCTTCAAATCGCAGAAGTAGTGGTTTTGTAGTTTGTGGTTTGTTCTTGAAAAGTACTCGTGAAGGGCATCCTGTTACAAGTGGGTAGCAAATGTGTTTTGGTAGAGATTGTATCTTAAGAATATATGCACAGGTTAGAGCCGCTCTTCTAGTTTCTAGTGGGGGCTCTTTTGTTTCTACGTAAAGGCTGGTTATAGGAGACGTTCGGTATGCACCGCATGAAATACGCAAGCCTGAGTTATGTACTGGGTCAAATTTTTTTAGGTATGTCGGTCTTGCTGAACCATACACTATGCAGCCATAATCTAAGGAGGAACGTACTAAATAACGATAAATGTGTAGAAGACATGTTCTATCAGAACCCCAATGTTTATATGACAGTATTTTTAGTATATTTAGTGACTGGGAAGCTTTCTTTTTGAGAGTGGTTATGTGTGGTAGGAATGTGAGCTTTCTGTCAAAAGTTATGCTAGAAATTTGTGTTCATTCTTTACTGGAAGTGCGGTTTCATTTAGGTGTAGAGTCGGGTCAACCTGTAGGCCTCTTTTGAGTGAGAAGAGGACAGCAACTGTTTTTTGGGGTGAAAATTTAAACCCGTTTTTGTCTGCCCAAACCGCGAGTTTGTTCAATGTGAGTTGTATCTGTCTCTCGCACGTTGGTAAGCTAGAGGATGTGCATGCTATTTGAAGGTCATCAACATATACAGAATAAATAATGGACCTAGGAATGATTTTTGCTATGGAGTTCATTTTCACTATGAAAAGTGTCGTGCTTAAAATACAACCCTGCGGCACTCCATTCTCCTGGACGAATTTCTTCGACAGAGTTGCACCAAGGCGTACATGAAATGAACGGTCGGAGATGAAATCTTTCAAGCAGTTCAGCATCCTACCACGAATACCAAGTTCTGCTAGGTCGCGGAGAATACCAAACCTCCAGGCGGTATCGTAAGCCTTATCGATATCGAAAAAGACTGCTAAACAGTGTTGCTTGTGTACGAATGCTTCTCGCACTGTATTTTCTAGGCGGACGAGATGATCAGTCGTTGAACACGTTTTTTTAAATCCGCACTGGTGGATGTCAAGGAGTTCACGTGATTGAAGAGTGAACGTCAGCCTAACGTTCAGGATACATTCAAATGATTTTGCCAGGGAACTTGTGAGGGCTATAGGCCTATAACTACAAGGGGTGGTTGGTGGTTTTGCAGGTTTCAGGAACGGTACGGCTTTTTTCCAAGCTTCCGAAATTTTTCCCGATACCCATATTTTATTGAAGAATTGCAGAAGTGCGTTCACAGCAGCGTCTGAGAGGTGAGCGAGTATTTCATAATGTATTTCATCAGGGCCGGGTGCCGTCTGTTTACCTGCGGACAGTACTTTTTGGATTTCGTGAAATGTGATTAATGCATTATAGGGCTCATTTGTAGAACCACTTGTAGGAAGTTTTTGTTTTTCGGTTGTATGTTTGTGTTTCAAGAACGGTTGAGTGTAGTGTGAGGAACTTGAAACATTAGAAAATGTTCCCCTAGTACGTCTGCCTGTTCCCTTATACTTGTTTGTGCGCCAGGAGCTGTTAAAAACGGAATTGTGAAAGGGGAGAAGCTGCCATTTAATTTATTGACTTGTTCCCACATTTTTTTGGATGTGGTTGAGCTGTTAATAGATTATATGTAGTTCCTCCAGGAAGTTTTCTCAGCGTCTCGACGGATGCGGCGTGCATTGGCTTTCGCCTTTTTAAAATTTACAAGGTTATTATGGGTTGGGTTTCTACGGAATATGCCCCACGCTTTGTTTTGTTTCTTTTTTGCTTCCCTACATTCTTGCGTGTACCAGATTTTATGATTAGGTCGAACCACTCCTGAGGACTGAGGAATAGCTAGCCGCGCGGCATTAATAATACAGGTTGTGAACAATTTGTTTTGATCGTCGACATTTAAATCTTTTGAAAAAACTTTTTCCAGGCTGGCCTGTTCTTGAAACAGTGCCCAGTTTGCTAAGTGTAGCTTCCAACGACGTGGTTTGCTTGGGATGATTTGTGGTGGGGATGATAAGTTAATTTTTACCGGAAGGTGATCACTTCCGTAGGGGTTGTCAACGACATCCCATTTAAAATCTGTAAAAAGTGATGGAGAGCACAGTGATATATCCAGGCAACTCATAGCTCCTGTGCTTGGGCAGTAGTAAGTTGCCGCACCAGAGTTTAATACGCATATGTCGTTTGTTAGAATAAAATCTTCAAGTGTTTGGCCCCTGGTATCAGTAGTTTTACTAGCCCATAACGTGTTACGTGAATTAAAATCACCGCCTATTAAAAATGGTTCAGGTAGCTGCTATAAAATTATCTCTAGATCTCTTACGGTAAAATATGAATGTGGCGGAATGTACATTGAACAAATGGTGATAGTTTTGTGAGCTAAAACGGTGACAGCAACGGCGTCTATGTTAGTGTTAATGGGAACTTCTCTGGCTGCTATACCACCTGGCAGAACAATCGCTACACCACCTGACAGTCGGTTCGCCTGAGTACGGTCGCGCCGTACAACAGTGAAACCTTTTAAAAAGTTTTTGTGTTTTTCGCCTAGGTTGGTTTCCTGTAAGCACAGGGCCACAGGAGAGAAGTTTATTAACAGGTCTTTTATGTCACCTAAGTTATGTAAGAGACCTCTACAATTCCAATGGATCATAAAAGCCATTATAAAATTGAAAGGTAAAAAGTGATATTAACGAGTGAACGGGAGATAAGAAAGATGTTAGGTGACATGGATCTGAAGAAGGCAGATACAACAGAGTGATAACCCTTAGGTTATCGCCTTGTTATCTTTAGTTGGTATTGGGATTTTGTCCCTCTTACCGCGCTCGAGGGAGCGCTTGTCCTTGGGTGTCGAGGACACCGGGGCTTTTGTTTCGACCTCCATTGCTCTCTCTGAGGCGCTGGAGGACCTAGAGTTTGGCGCCGAGACACGTGTCTCGGGCCTTGGAGTTCGCTTGATCTTAGGACCCTGCGGGACTGGTGTCTGCAGGGCCGTTGAAGAGGGCGGAGCAGTACTGACTGCTTCCACCACGGGGGCGGGAGGAGTCACTGCGGCACCACTGCGCGTGGGCTCGGAGGACTCCGGAAGCCTCTGTGACGCTGCCCCCGCCTGCGTCACATCGGCATAACTGCGTCGCGAAAGGTACGACAGTCGTTTTCGGGCTTCGAAGAACGAGATTTTTTCTTTAACAGTTAGTGCAATGACTTCTTTTTCTTTTTTCCAGCAAGGGCAGGACCGCGAAGAAGCTGGGTGATCTCCCTTGCAGTTAACATAATGTGGGGAAGAGGTGCAATTCTCAGATTGGTGATCGTTGGAGCTGCATTTAGCACAAGTTGTTTGTCCTCGGCATGCATGTGAAGCGTGTCCATACCTTTGGCATTTGAAACATCGTCTGGGGTTAGGGATATATGGTCTCACATTGACTTTGACATAACCGGCATCGAGAGAGGTAGGCATTACGCTTGTTCCGAAGGTGAGTATAACATGTTTGGTGGGGATTTCTTGATCGTTTCTGCGGATTTTTATTCTTTGTACTTTGGTGACATTTTGTTCCTGGAAACCTTCCAGCAGTTCCTCGTCGCTTAAACCAATAAAGTCTCCTTCAGATATTACTCCCCTGCTTGTATTAAGTGTTCTGTGGGCTGAAACCGTCACTGTCGCTTCGCCAATACTGGTAAGTTCAGAGAGCTTATCTGCTTGATCTTTGTTATTCAGTTCTAGGAGGAGGTCCCCGCTAGACATTTGGATGCTTTGTATGTTGGTCCGATTTTGTCTTTCAGACACTTCGCTACCAGGAAAGGAGAGAGTTTCTTTACCGGAATGTTGCTTTCACTATGCACTACATAGTACTTTGGAAATGTTGGGGCGTTAATTTGAAAGGAAAATTGAAATGGTACTTCGATGCGGCATCTCTTCAGACGCCGATCATAAACAACAGAGGCTTGCGCTGCCATAGGAAAATGTGTATGTTCTGCAACAGCGCCGACCGCCCACCACGGAGCCCAACGAGGGCACGCGGCACAGCTTGTGTACAAGCCTGCACGACGCCAGCCGTACGCCATCACTATAACCCAATATGGTGTACCCAAGGTAGGATATCCACACAAGGTTAACCCTTGCCGCCGTGGAGAAAGGAAGTAAATGGAAGAGAGAAGAAGACAGGAAAGATGTAAAGTGAGAGATAAAGACGAAGGTTTGAGAAGAGAGAGACAGGAAAAGGCGACTACCGATTTCCCCCGGGTGGGTCAGTCCGGGGGTGCCGTCTACGTGAAGCAGAGGCCAAAGAGGCGTGTTGCCTCCGCCGGGGGGCCTTAAAGGTCCGAACACCCGGCATCGGCTCAACCCCCAGGATCCCCCTTTCCCCGGACACGGCTAAGCCGCGCACGGCTACACGCGGGAGGGTCCAACCCTCGTGTGCTCGGGTACGTGGTGTCGCAACACACCAAACGCCTGCTTGCACAGACGTCCCTGCAGGGATTGCAGAATGGCTTGCGTGAGCTCTGCTGTAAAAGCCGTTCCTTTGCCGGTGATGAGGACTTCTGGAGCCCCATGTCGCAGCACGATGTTCTCGACAAAAAATTTCGCCACTTCGGCTGCGCTGCCTTTCGGTAGAGCTTTAGTTTCAGCGAAGCGGGTGAGATAGTCCGTCCCACGACGATCCACTTATTTCCGGATGTTGACGTCAGAAACGGCCCCAACAAATCCATCCCAATCTGCTGGAATGGTCGGCGAGGAGTTTCGATCGGCTGTAGTAATCCCGCTGGCTTTGTCGGTGGTGTCTTGCGTCGCTGACAGTCTCGGCATGTCTTGACGTAACGGGCGAGATCGGCGGTTACGTGCGGCCAGTAATACCTTTCTTGTATCCTCGATAGCGTCCGGGAGAAACCGAGGTGCCCAGCGATCGGTTTGTCATGTAGGGCGTGCAGTACATCTGGACGCAGCGCCGACGGAACAACAAGAAGGTAGTTGGCGCGGACTGGTGAGAAGTTCTTCACGAGTAGGTTGTTTTGAAGCGTGAACTAAGATAATCCACGCTTAAATGCCCTAGGGACAACGTCGGTGTGCCCTTCAAAATACTCGACTAGGGCTTTTAGCTCCAGGTCCCCTCGTTGTTGTTCGGCGAACACTTCCGCGCTTATTATTCCAAGGAAGGCGTCGTCATCCTCATCATCTTGCGGCGGCGGGACAATGGGGGCGCGTGATAGGCAATCGGCATCTGAGTGTTTTCGTCCGGACTTGTACACTACAGTCATGTCGTATTCTTGTAGTCTGAGGCTCCACCGTGCCAGCCGTCCTGAAGGGTCCCTTAAGTTAGCTACCCAACACATTACGTGATGGTCGCTGACCACTTTGAATGGCCTGCCATAGAGGTAAGGGCGAAATTTCTCTGTAGCCCAAACGATGGCGAGGCATTCCTTTTCGGCTGTAGAATAACTCGCTTTTGACAACGACCGGCTAGCGTAAGCTATCACGTGTTCATGTCCATCTTTACTCTGGACTAGGACAGCACCGAGGCCTAGGCTACTGGCGTCAGTGTGTATTTCGGTATCGGCGTGCTCGTCGAAGTTCGCAAGTACGGGCGGCGACTGCATGCGTCGTTTGAGTTCTTGAAATGCGTCGCCCTGCGGCGTTTCCCACTTGAATTCGACGTCACATTTAGTTACCTTTGTCAGCGGCTCAGCGATGCGTGAAAAGTCCTTGACAAAACGCCTGTAGTAGGCACACATGCCAAGAAATCTACGCACTGCCTTCTTGTCGATGGGCTGCGGGAACTTTGCAATGGCAGCTGTCTTCTGCGGGTCGGGGCGGACTCCAGACTTGCTGATGACGTGGCGTAGGAACAGAAGCTCCTCTTAAGCGAAGCGGCACTTTTCTGGCTTCAGAGTGAGCCCTGATGACTTGGTGGCCTCTAGTACTGTTGCAAGCCGCCTAAGGTAATCGTCGAAATTTCCGGCAAAGGCAGCGACGTCATCCAAGTAAAGGAGACAGGTCTGCCACTTCAATCCTGCTAAAACGGTGTCCAGCACTCGTTGGAACGTTGCAGGTGCCGAGCATAGTCCAAATGGCATAACCTGAACTCGTAGAGGCCGTCTGGGGTGATGAAGGCGGTCTTTTCGCGATCTCTTTCGTCGACTTCTATTTGCCAATAACCAGACTTCAGTTCCATCGACGGGAAGCATTTAGCGTTGGAGAGCCGATCCAATGCGTCGTCTATCCGTGGGAGGGGGTATACGTCCTTCTTCGTGATCGTGTTCAGACGGCGATAATCGACGCAGAAACGTAGGGTTCCGTCCTTTTTCTTCACCAGGACAACAGGGGATGCCCACCGGCTTTTCGACGGCTGGATGATTGATGTCGTCGCGCAGCATTTTGTCGACTTGTTCTCTTATAGCTTCACGTTCTCGCGGCGAAACTCGGCAAGGGCTATGGCGGAGTGGTCGAGCGCCCTCCTCGGCGATTATGCGATGCTTGGCGACTGGTGTTTGTCGAATCCTCGATGACGTCGAAAAGCAGCCTTTGTATCGTCGGAGCAGACTTCCGAGCTGCTGTTGCTTAATCACGGGGAGACTTGGAATAATTTCGTAGCCTGGTTCGGGAACCATGGTCGTCGGGGTAGATGCAGCGGAATAGTAGAGGACAAACGCGTTACTGGTTTCCAGAATTTCCCCGATGTACGCGATCGTCGTGCCCTTGTTGATGTGCTTGAACTCCCGGCTGAAGTTTGTCAGCAACACTTCAGTTTTCCCTCCATGCAGTCAAGCGATCCCTCTTGCGACGAAAATTTCACGGTCTAGCAGTAGACGTTGGTCGCCTTCTATGACGCCTTCTACGTCAGCGGGTGTTTCGGTGCCGACCGAAATAACAATGCTGGAGCGAGGCGGGATGCTCACTTTATCTTCGAGCATACTCAAGGCGTGGTGACTATGAGGGCGCTCCGGCGGCATCGCTTTATCTTCCGACAGCGTTATTGACTTCGACTTCAGGTCGATGATTGCGCCGTGTCGGTCTAGGAAGTCCATACCGAGAATGACGTCTCGTGAACACTGTTGGAGGATAACGAAGGTGGCAGGGTAAGTCCGGTCGTGAATGGTTATTCTTGCCGTGCAGATTCCAGTCGACGTGATCAGGTGTCCTCCAGCGGTCCGAATTTGAGGGCCTTCCCATGCGGTCTTAACTTTCTTCAACTGCGCGGTGATGTGTCCACTCATTACGGAGTAATCAGCCCCTGTGTCCACTAAGGCGGTAACTGCGCGGCCGTCCAGAAGCACCTCGAGGTCGGTGGTTCTTTGTCTGGCGTTGCAGTTAGGTCTTCGCGTCGGATCACGGCTGCGTCGGGTTGAACTGAAGTTGGAACGTCGCGTCGTCAAGTCGTCTTTCCTCGGTGTAGACCGGGCTTCCTGATTTAGTCGGGACGCCATCATGTCGTTATTATGTCGTCTAGATGGCCTCTTCGTCGTCTTCGTCGGCGGCGGAGGATCTTCGTCACTTCGACGAACAGCAACCGCACCTCTATCGGTTGCTGCTTTTAGTTTTCCGGATATGGGCTCGCAGAGGGGCCCCGTGCTGGGCCAGTGTATGGTCGGCACTGTGGCGACAGGTAGCGGCCTGGTTACGGCGAACGGGACGGTCGTCGAGGGCTCCACTGAGTATCGGCGAGGTAGTCGGCGATATCGCGAGGTGGTTCGCCAATCTGTGCTCGCGGCGCGTTAACGGCGAACCCTCGGCGTCCCATCTCCCGGTATGGGCATCGGCGGTAGATGTGCCCGGCTTCTCCGCAGTGATAGCAAAGCGGACAGTGGTCGGGGGTGCGCCAAACATCAGTCTTCCTTGGAATGCGTCTTGGGGTGACGGGTTGGCGTGCTGGTGGCGGCGGTGGTGGTGGACGACGGAACTGTGTCGTCACTGGGCCCTGCCGTGGGCGCGGAGGGGGAACGTGACGGCGGGCTACAGTGGCGTACGTCATGGCTTGCGGCTGAGGCTGCGGCGATTCAGGGGCTACACCGACTTGTTGTTGGAGCTCCTCACGTACCACGTCGGCAATCGAGGCCACTTGAAGCTGTGATGGCGGGAACAGCTTCTGTAGCTCCTTCCGCACGACCACTCAGGTGGTCTCGCGCAGGTCGTCGGTGGCCAGTGACTGAACTTCGGCGTAGCTTGTCGAATTCGTGCGGCGGTTGAATTGCCGGTTCGCATTTCCAGTGCCTTCTCGATGCTAGTGGCCTCGCCAAGAAACTCGTCGACAGTCTTCGGCGGGCTTCGTACCATACAGGCGAAAAGTTCCTCCTATACACCACGAATCAGTAGCCGGACTTTCTTTTTCTCGGACTTTTCCGGGTCGGCGTGGCGAAATAGGCGGCTCATTTCTTCTTTAAAAATCGCGGTGGTCTGATCAGGCAGGTGCACTCAGTTTTCTAGTAGTGCTTGGGCTCGTTCTCGGCGTACGATGCTTGTGAATGTCTGCAGGGAACCGCTTTGGAAAAGTGCCCAGGTCGTTAAGGTGGCTTCTCTGTTCTCGAACCACGTCCTGACAGCGTTTTCCAATGCGAAGAAGACATGTCGCAGTTTGTCATCGCTGTTCCAGCTGTTAAATGCATGACCCTCTCATACGTCTCGAGCCAGGTTTCCGGGTCCGCGAATGTTGGACCGCGGAACGTCGGGGGCTCCCTGTGCTGCTGCAGCACGACGGGGGACGCTGGGGCTGCCATTGTGGTGGACTTGGTGGCAATCTTCCTGCTCGTCTCAGGTAGAAGTCCGTGCTCTGGGGGCAGTCCTTGCAGACGACGGCTAGCCCGCTGGTCTTTGGGTCCACGCAGTCCTTGGGCGATGTTGGTTTTGCACATGAACGCACAAGCACCTCCACCAGATGTCACGTGGTCGTGACGTCAAAGAAGACAGTAGCAATGCTGTGAAAGGGAAAACTAGGTTTCATTGGGCGAACCTGGGCCCACAAAACAGGCTACACTTAAAGCACAACGAGAGCGGCGAACACAGTCGGCGATCGTCGAAAATCCGATCAGCGGGTCAAGCACGTCGGCTTTTATAGATCAGTCGTCGAGTGTTCCAGATTAACCACTGGGACCCGCGTGTCTTCCACAAAGTTCTACACTATTCGCGTCCTGCATATACGCAATGAAATTACACAAGTTGTGGTGAAAGACAGTGGATGGAACCATCGTTAACATTCCAGAAACTTCTTTTACATGCAGACGCGTCGTGCGCTGTGCCATAACATTTGTTAGGCGGCGAAACGTGGTCGCGCGATAAAGCTAAGTACACGTGTCAATATGAACCTGCTGAAGTCCTGATAGCGGCTTGGTGCTCCTTGAGGCGGATGTTAAGGCAATGTCCAAAATACGTCTGTCCAAAATACTTTTTGTCGCAAGAATGTGGAATGACATACAAAACTACCACCAGAACTCTCGCACAACAGTTAGAAACATGTTCAGTTACCGACTCGCCGAGCTTGTTCTGTTGGCCAACACTTTCATTTTAACTTAATGTTTATTTAATTAATTACGATTAACGTACCCTTGTCTCACGGTCATCATATATAATAAAAAAACGGCTAGCGTAAAACTTACGAAACCACTATGCCACAATATAACTAGAAGCGCATGGAGGCGCTGTAGCGCCAGCAACAACAAATTCTGGGGGGTTATGGGCCGCAACGACGATTTCACTATGAGGCACGCCGTAGTGAGGGACTCAGGATTAATTTTGACCAAGTTTAAATAATTAAATTATGGGGTTTTACGTGTCAAAACCACGATTTTATTGTCAGGCACGCCGTAGTGGTGGACTCTCGATTAATTCTGACTTCCAGGGGTTCTTTAACGTGCGCCTATCTTTAAGTAGATGGGTATTTTTTTTTTCATTTGGTCCCTATCGAAATGCTGCCGTTGCTACCGGAATTTTGTCCCGCAGACCTATGTTTAGCAGCGCCATAGTGAAGTCATTAAGCAATTCCGGTGGGTTAATTTTGACCATGTGAGGTTAGTGCATACTATACTAATATTATACATATATGGATACTCTTCACTAATAGATCACATATATACATATATATAGCTTTATTTTTATTTAATTCATTCTTGTTTTCATTACTGTATACGCATTTAGCGATCTACGTCTCAAACCAATTTAAGTAATCTTTACCTCATGCAATCGAGAGCTGTCCGTTTTATTCACAAGATACCTGATCATGAGCATGTTTTTTCCTATTTCATCGTGGACCGTAGTCTTAGTATTCCTGCTATGCGCAGTCATCGTCTTTCAGAACTTGTTTTTACTTAATACACAGTTGATTATCAATTATTTCTATCAACATACACTAAGGCTTCCCCAAAATCCGATTTCACGCGTTTGATATATATTTACCAAGCTAAAAATAAGAACAAATTATGGATTACAGTTACTAAATTAGCAAATTCCAGATTTATTAGATACGCACCCGCAGTTACTGTCTTTAATTACACGCTGTCCCTCATTAACATCATTCAGCAAGCAATCGAAGGTATATTTTCTTGACCCTGTTTGACGTTGCGTTTGAAAATAATGTTGTTGAATTACTGGTTGCAGATATGGCTGTATATTCATTGCAGTTGTATACTGGTTGTATATCGTATCGTTTTACTTAAATTGTGGTTATATAATCTGTTACTGTAATTTTTCAGTGCCCATTCTAATAGGCAAGATTTACTTATTTTCTGCAGTTTTGCTCATACGACATGTATGTTAATTTCACTCGTGTGCGAGAATAATATTTTTTGGAATGAATGCTAATATAATGCAAGAGGCTTAGTCAGGTGACGGTATAGTGTCACTGTTTGACAATCACATACTGTTAACCATGTAAATCAATAAATAAATATATTATTTGAGTAAATTTTCAGTGGAGCCCCTAGTGTAGCACTCGTGGTGTTTCTCATGCGTCGGTTTCTTCTAGCAACTGCAGATTCTAACGCGGCAGGCGTCTCGCATTTTGACAATCGTCAAAGTAGTTGGAATTGTGTCAGTACTGGCAATATATCATCGTCATGTTCTTGGTAGCCAAAGGAATATTTAGTAACGTTTAGGAACTTGCCTCATTAGCAGCCCACTCATTAGTAAAGTCATGCAAATAGTGTAGGAACAAAATGCGTTCTTGCCTGTTTTCTTTTCTTGTATCATATTTGTGTTTATTCGCTCGCTTTCTTGCACCAGCAGGCGGCGCTATCGCTGTTATGGCATCACCTGCAATTTTGTTCGTCTGCTCATGCCGCTTTCTGTACACGTGAAGCTTTATTATTATGGTCTGTAGTTAAGGATTTTTTTCCTGTAGCCATGAGCGTTCTGGATGTGTCGGAAAGAAATTGAGGAAATGGCATTAGGCATGCTGCACGCCTGTGTGGTGTGACAATTCGGGGACGAATTGCAGGGCTAAATTGATAGATTTCCCAGCGAACTAGACGTCAGCACATTTTTTCTGCAGGCTTAACGAAGGAAAAAGGCGCTATCTTTATCAAAACGGCTGTACGACGAAACAAAAAAACAAACGTTTCATAGTTACTTTCTAGTGAATATCGTTTTGTTTGTCGCGACACACTTTTCTGCGGTGTTATAAGAACTTAAGCTGCCTGTTGTAGTTGCCCATGAGCTGATTGATGCTGGCTGAAGCACAGACAGAAATGACGCAAAGGCAGCAATGGAAATGTTCCAATTTATATTTATCCAAAGTATTAGAATGCTTTCTCCAAAACTTCATACGCTGGAGAACATTCATCTGACAAGTTTTTTTTCTTGTTACATTACCTGCTTTGAATGATCATGAAGACAGCAGAAGCAAAAAAAAAAATGAGCAACGTGCCAGTCACTGCTTGCGTTTTGAAATCAATGGACAGGGTACGGCGTAATTGCGAAGTGGACGGCACGCGGTGTCTTTTTTACATGTCGGCTGCTACGGTGCCGTGTGCAATTTGCGGATCACACTTTGCCCGGCGTTTGCCAAAATAAATCGTGCTTGTCAGTATTCCATTAAAATGTGGTCATCTACGGTGCGCCATACTCTTCATTACTGGCTAGGCTAAAGAGCCGAAAAGTTTTCGCTGAAAACGAGGGAATTCACACAGGCGAAAAGCTATGCCGCGCTTGGCGCTACATTCGACGATAAGGCTAAGACAGTTCTTGCCACGCGCAGCCCCGTTATCACCAAGTCTGGTCGCCACGGTATAGTAGAAATTCTGCCGGAGCGAGAATTCTCACGCTCACATGCGAAGCACCTTGATAGTATTGGAAGTTGCTTTTCCCCTGGTGGGTATTCTGCAGAATAATGAAGCAAAAGCAAATAAAACGCTCAATCACCTAATCAGTAAATCTCCAGCCAAAGAAAACAAAGCGCTCAATTACCAAATCCTTCGATGCCTAACTTAACAAGATGAATCAAAAGCATTCGTACATCAACAAAGTTAGCTGTAAGAAACTGATAGGTTCCATTCTCAGCGAGTTATTGAGAATCAGGCAATGCTTACAACGCTACGTGAATATCTAGTAGAACTAAAGCTTGGAAGTTTGCTTATTACGTTTGGAAAGCGTAGATTTAGAGGAAATCATGCAACAATAGAATATCAGAAGTAACGCTCGTGAACTGAAAGCAATATTTTACGGAAATTGTGCACATGTTTGTGAAGATATTATACAACATGCACGCTGAAGTGTTCATTATCTCTTCCGTATATAGAGAAAGCGGCCCAGCACAGCCACATCCGTCTCTGCTGAATCGCTGTCTCGTCTTTGTCATTGTCTTCGTTAGCAACATATTATATATAGTATAACATGCAAGTTTTTTTGCATTTTCGCATGTAAACTGCGAGCATCGCTTGCTTTTCACTGATCACTGAAATAAAATTTCTGATCAAATATTATAAGGTTAGTACTACAAATATTGCCATTACCTTTCATGGCTAGGCACAAGCGAGTTTGATCATATACATTTTTACATACGGTAATAAAATACCTGTATATCTCAGCACGCTTCCCCACGAGTAAACGTCAGAAAGCCTGCAGAGTTTCGTACTCATAATTATTAATGGATACAAGCAAGCAGCCTGCGACTTCATATTTTCCTATTTTTATGACATTATCTTTAAGTTTTCAAATGTTTCCATTGCGGACGTATTGTACGCATCTTTTTTGTCAACTAGTATTTTGCCCTGCGAGATCCATTGCAGTCGCGCTTGAATCGCACGCAGCGCATTTCATCCTCGCCTTCGCAGACCATGTGACTTGACCTTGGCCGTGACAGCCTAACTGTCTATCCCAAGTGCGCATGCTCTTGTCGAGACTATAAAAAGGCTGGCACACCGGCTAACAGTACCAATCCGTTTCGCGGCCCCCCCTGCGGCAACACATCTCTCGCCATGGCTCGGACCAAGCAGACCGCCCGCAAGTCTACCGGCGGGAAAGCACCTCGCAAGCAGCTAGCCACGAAGGCCGCCCGGAAGACAGCACCTGCCACTGGTGGCATCAAGAGACCGCATCGCTACAGGCCTGGTAAGTTTTGTGGCGTCTTTTTTTTTTTTTTTACAACTTCGTATTAGCTATTATTAAGACCGTAGCGTCGCAAGGCTACGCTGGCACTAGGCGAGATATAGCAATATAACCCGTTGTGGCGCCTCTTCGTCCATAGCTTTAAAATAAACCTTCCACTGACAATACTCTAAAAAAAAAGAACAATAGCACGACTTGATCCTTGTACTGTCATTGTTAGCTTAACCTGTACCAAATATTTTGCGGAAACACTTGGCATAGCGCGCTATCGTATTGATTTACCACCCTCTGAACCTGTGTCGCTCGAATACCGGAATCAAAGCCGATATGTGGTGGGTGGTGTCCTGAACAATGTCATTGTAGAGTAGCGCCATGTTCGATTGTCTGGCCGGCTCGGCTTGTTTCTTCCTTTCTGTGCTGCGGTGTACAAGTTTTAGAGTACATGGCCTTGCGTAGCTGCACCTTACCACATTTACTGCATGCTCGCTGGTGTATTGTTTTCCTTCGCGCTTTTAGGACCAATTGCAGCTTTTGCTTTCTTAAAGCTACACTCCTTTTTTTCCATTTAAGTTGGCACACTTGCTGTTCCACGTGCGTCGCTCGGTTCTTAATTGACGCACACTTGTGCCCACGTTACGTCTTTCTTCGTCTTTGCAGGCACAGTTGCTCTTCGTGAAATTCGGCGGTACCAGAAGTCGACTGACATGCTGATCCGCAAGCTACCGTTCCAGCGGTTGGTTCGAGAAGTAGCGCAGGACTTCAAGACCGAGCTGCGGTTTCAGAGTACTGCCGTGCAGGCCCTGCAGGAAGCTTGCGAAGCCTACCTTGTCGGTCTCTTCGAAGACACCAACTTGTGTGCAATTCACGCTAAGCGCGTCACCATAATGCCCAAAGATGTACAACTTGCACGACGCATACGTGGGGAACGTGCCTAGTCTCTTTGCGGCCCTCCATGGTGCTCATTTTGTAAATTTTCACTCGGTGTTCCATTATTCATTCCCATGACGGTTTTTATCTGCAACACTTGAAATACAGTGCCTTTGTACCGTGTTTTCTGCTTCCAGTCGCTTCTTTTAGTACACCCCTGCGCTTAGAACGCGTTGCAGCCTGCACGCACTCGCAGCATCCGCCCTTCTTGCATTCAGATTTCCTTTTTACTTTCATCATCCTAACCGCAACGTCGTGCTTTCGGCGGTTTCATATCCATCTGTACTTTCCGTCTTTGCTTGCTGACAGCTGCCCTAAAGAAAGGTATCCTCTGCAGAGTATTGTAATTGAACTGCTGTGCCAAGAAAAACGCGAGTTATCGAAAATACGTCACTTCTTGTATTCGAGGCTGTCTGCCGCGGCTATTTCTTTCGTTGTGGCCACTGCCAGGAGGTGCAGAAAGTGCGCTTGCGCAGAAAACTCGCACGAGCAAGATCGCAACTCACTCGCGACAAACAAAATGCTTCAGCACAATAATTCCGTTTTAATAGGTGGGCCTCGCCCCATAGTAGCAACAGTTCACATTTAAGTATCGCGCACAGCGAGCAGAACAGCCACGAACAAACTAAGGCGAAGAAATGGTGAAAGAAGCATTGAAATAGACCATCGCTCGGCTATCGACTGTCGCGAAGAACTTGGTAAGGACGCAGTATTGCGCTACATGAGACGAGGAAAAGGCATACAGCCCCGCTCGTTCATCGCTCACTCTGACCTATACTTGCTTTGAGACACTACTGCACAATTTGGGGCGATGGCGAGTTAAAAGCTCAAGCTGCCTACGCAACGTGGTCTCCTTTTTTTATCATGTGCAATAAAGCATGACTGATAGCACTTCACTCGAAGCTCTAGCAAGAGAATGACAAGTCTAGTTTCGTTTTTATGCCGTAACATCACGGCCAAAGGTTGGAGCGCCTAAGCCTATTTACTGTACTTATTTTATGCAACGTGACTAATTGGTTGTTTTGCTCGGAGCCGCGTGACAGAACTCAAGCAGAGGCTGCCTGAAGTGCACCTTAGATTTGGGTTCATGAGCGATGGCGCGAGCGGCTCGAAGCGGGTAAACCGATGAACCTCGATATGGAAAACAGCAAAATTTATGGCGCCGGTGGCAATGAAGCTGACGGTGTGCTTTATCGCTGCAGTTGCTCGTTAACGAAGCGTCCCGTACCGCAGCATAGTAGCATTGCCTAACTTTGGCACGGTTCAATTCGGCCTGCCTTGTACGTGCACGTTCCGTTTTTGCCATGCGTACTGCTGCGAAAAGTGTTTCGGAGCTCAGCAAGAAGACGGCACAAATATTTCTCTGCGCCCTGGAACCACAGGTGTCAAGTGACGTTTCAAAGATGACACTATACATAGGTCTACACATTGTAGGAAGGAAATGCTTCATGTCGCCCTCCACTAAAAATTTTCCCTGTGTGCGTAAGTCGCCCTAGTCGGAGAGATGGGGTACTTTGCCGACTGTGGATCGTTTCATAGTTTGAAAAAATAGGCAGCGAAATGCTTGGGGTTGCTTTATTAATGGAATTGTGCTCTTGACAACGTGTATTGTTGCAAGAACATGGTAATCCTATAGAAAATATAGCTAGTAGCCTGGATACCTACAATCGTAGTAAAGGAGGTAGGGCTTCGATGAGTCTTCTTTTCTTTTTTGCGCATGTAATGTTTACGAAACAAGGCACTTCGGTACACTTTTCACTATCGCTTGTTCTGTACTTTACTGTCATTACTGCTCGTACCTATATCGTGTATTATAAGAGTTTGGGCTAGTTCGCCGTCCATATTTGAAGTAGTAACTTAGCGCGAATAAAACCACGGAAACAAGAAAGACGGACAAGGACAAGCGCGCCTTGTCCGTCTTTCTTGTTTCCGTGGTTTTATGCGCCCGAAGTTACTACTTTAAATATATCGTGTACGTTTGCTATTTTGGATATATGTATTTGTGAACAAAATTATGTAGCTTCGTTCGTTATTGATATTTTTCTACGTATTATAATTGAATATTTTCTGAACTCGCATAGAAACCTTTCCTTTTTATAGGGATTCTGCACTCAACAGTGTGCATTATCAAGATTGGAGTCGGGCATGAATTTGGCGGTAGCTGGCTCATGCCGTCGTCCAACTTATCTACGCTGAGGAAGTTGTCGAAGGAAAGCACTGTTTCTCATCGAGAACGAGGAATGTGGGTTTATTTACAGTATCTACATAAGGACGTTGCAGTTCATCAGTCTAGCATGACTGCGAGAGAAAGCACACTGAGCAGCCGCACAACAGCGGTTTACAAACACTCGGTCCTCCCTCGATCCCAAGGTGATGGAAACGTTCGACCAGCACCGCAGACGAGGGCTTACACACACACCTCTTTGCGCGAGGTTCACGGTCCCCAACCGACGTCAGACGGCCTTCGCAGAACTCTGAGCTGACGTCAGGAACGGCACATCCGATTCCCCGAGCTGACCCCCGCAGCGCGGCCGCCGGTTGTCCATTGTCTTGCGTCTTGAACGGCGCGTGGGAAGAGGCCTCCAGAGACGTTCCCTCGGCAACTCCCCCGCTCATATCAGATCAGATCGGCGGTGGCGGGTTCAGTAACAATAGATGGTCCGCCTGTCACGTTTAGTATCAACGGCGCCGAGGCTAGAGCGTAACGGTGGCTTTCCAAGAAAAGTTGATGCCGCTGTCGCAACTGGCTGGCAAAACTTGCGCCTCAGCGGGCCGTTCTTAACAGCGAAAGTTGACGCCGCTGTCGCAACCGGCTGACAAAACTGGCACCTCAGCGGGCCGTTCTTAACAGCATTTGTTGCAGTGCTATTTAGGCATCGTTATTTTTTTATCAAGATGTAATTCCGTAGAAAATATCACCGGCTGCCTGGACACCCATAAATGTAGTAAATATAGTAGTGCTTAGAAGTGTCTTGCAGTATAACCACTAGATGGACGGCTGGGCTAATTACAGTTCAGATCATTAGTGTCGCTAAGTTACCGGTGGCCAAGAAAAAATGAAATACGTTTCGAATATTTGGCTCCATATCTGTTACCTAGTAGTAGTTAACATAAAATGACGAAATGAGCTGCAGAAAGAAAATGCGCTCCATCGTAATTTTTTATGGCGCGCTTTTTTGCAGTTGGTCACTCCAGTCGTTGCGCCAATGGGTGGTGCTTTGGCTGCTATCGCTTTGGCGGTCGTTTTGTTCGTATGCTGCTGTCACTTTCTGCGCACGTGCACATATTTGCCGTCTGCTGACCTCTGCAGGAATTCGTTTTCTCTGCCGGTCAGTGTTTCCCGCAATATAAAGAAAACAGAAGAACGACCACGAGGCGTTCTGCGCGGCTCTGTAGCTGACCAACAAGGCCGCAGCAGGGCCAATTTTTTTTTTCATTATTAGGGTTACTTTTCCCGTTTTCAACAGAATCAAAAGCAATCACGCTTTTTAAGCAGTCCTTGGGTGCTGAATAGCAGCTAACTTTATTAAAACGGCTATAAGACGTAAGCAAGTCTCTCTGGTACGCGGTAGATGCGTCTCGGTTATGTAAAGACATTGAAGCTACCTATCAACAGCCGATGCTCAGTCTAGTGGGTGCTAGGTAACCCGCTGACGGAATATGCGCCTGTCTATATCACGCCGTCTATTGTTCATTTCTTGAGGAATACATAACGGATAACTTATTTCCTGAATATGTTTGAAAGCGTGCTTCACTAACTAGGTGGCTAGGTTAGTGAAAACTGTATATCTGTTGTTCTTGGCTAGAGACTGGAAAACGCCTGGAACTTCACCAGGTGCGGAAACGTATTGAAGGGGCATTGCGCAGGTTCTAAAACCACTGCAAGCACATTCTCGTTTTCATCTCTTACACAGGGAAAATGAGAAACTGAGTCTGTGTGGAAGGCGTAACGACAACGGCATGACGACAGTAAGAAGAAAGTGAAATGAGCACCATGGAATGGATACAACGGCATGCCAAGCACAACCACATACCTACGCCCGGCGACCACATTCCACATTCTGTGGCAACACAGGCAAAGCACGCGGGCTGACCTTCCATAGTTGTAGCAGTGCGCTAATCAATCCCGTGGTTTTGTAATCAGTTTGAGTTTGAACAATGTGACATTCAGCAGGGAGAGTGCTTACGACTTCGGAGGGAAGCACACGTCCGCTATCGCTGAAAAGTTTGCCAGGTGCGCCTTGACGGAGAATAGTTTTTCAGGGGGAAGGATGCTATATCACCTAGGTATACTTCGGGGCGCGAAATACATTTCTTGAAAAAGGACAGAATAAAGGAAGGAAGACGGTGAAGCTATACATCTATCGCATTATATTCCGCAGAAATGTGCTTTATCCAAAGTATGTTACCATGACCATGTTATTCTGTCACACCTATCGCTCCCGGCGCATGAGCGGAAGTTGTCTTCTTCTATACATTTTTTACGGCTGTCATTAAACAGTTGGTAGTTTGGCGCTTCGCTCTCTTCCTTCCTTTCTTCTGTCCCTTTTCAAGAAATGTTTTTGCTCCACAATGTATGCCTAAGAAATCTAAGCACCAACTTGCCTAAGAAGTCCTTTTGGATGCTATATCACGAGCTGTGGCAGCAGGCAGAGCGGCTGTTTCCGCGTATCACCCATGTGGTCGATGGCAACGACTATGCAGCAGTTTACAGAAGCAGTGCTCGGAAGGGGTCCATACTGAGGAAAAACCTTTATTGAGACAAGCACCTGCAAGGTTCCCAGCCCGGGATGTGCCGTGAGGCATAGCCTTTCCACCGCTGCCCGGGCCCGCTAGATTGCCCATAGTTGGTCATGTAGATCCGAACTAGCCATAACGCTTTGCCATCGCTGCTCTAGGAGGTCCGGTTCTGTGTTGTGCTCTACGTATAGTGCTCCGATTTCTGTCCGTTTCCAAAAGCGTGCCATGTCTGCGTGTTTGTGCTAGCAGAGCTTGCAGCTCGCTTCTGGGTATTGTCTAGAATTTACTCCGTTTAAGTTTGCTGGATTTCGCAAGGTTCTGGCTTGCGACCTCCTCTAGTATATTTCTTGAGACCTGTTGTTTGTGTGGTTGTAGGCACGCTTCTCTTTGTTTCGAAGAGTGTGTCAGTATGTCGTTGTATGTAACCACTCTGTCCTTGTTGTCATGTATCGCTACTTCGTCATCGTCGCCTCCTCTTTGTTGTCGATTGCCTCCGCGGCAGTACACTCCTCTTCCGCGGGAGTGCGGGATGTTGGGTCGTCACTGTCCGAGCTGCAGTTAGCTAGTTCTCACGCGGCTCGGTGGGCCTTCTTGTTGAGGTTTGGAGGGGTGCTCGGGTCTTCTGTGGTTACTTCCCCATATGTGCCGGAATGTATCTGAGGTGTTTGGGATTGATTTTGCCGTACTTGGAGTCTTTTGCTCTGCGCTTCCTGATTTTGGTCGTTTCGATGGAGACCCAGCCCTTTGTGAAGTTCCTAATGGCCGTCTTGGAGTCGCTGATTATGGTTCTGTCTTGTTGCCGACCGTTGATTACAGCCAATACAATGGCCGTTTCTTCCGCTGCCTCTGACGATCTGGTCCTTACGGAGTGTGAGTTCACGGTCTTTCTGTTCGTGTCTATGACCGCCATTGCGAAGAGGGATGTACCCAAATCACCGCCGACACGACCAGTGTAGTCCCGCTTTCGGGGGTACCGAGCGGCGTCTACTAAGAGCACCCCTGTCGCGCGCCGTGGCATTTGAGGATCGTCTTCGTGTGGCACTTCCTTTTCTCGACATTGTGCAGTGGGTGCATGTTCTTCGGGATGTTTTCTGTGTTTATTATGGTTCGGACGTCCGGGTGAATGTGCGTCTTGGGGCCTTTCATTCCGTGATAGTTTATGAAGATCTTTTTCATGACTTCCTTACTTGCCTTGGTTGCGGAAAGTTTTTCGAGTGCTTCTGTGTCTCTCTGCTTCCGCGATTTCGGCCAGTCTGTTATGCACACCGAGTTGTGGTAGCCTTTCGTTTTTGTGTGTTGCGGGAGACTCAGTGCGGTTCTGTACGCTTTTCTGATTAGCGCGTCAATGTTGTCTTTCTCAGCCTTGCTCAAGAAGACGAATGCCGCCACGTACCCGACATGGCTGATCACGAAGACCTGGGCGAACCGTCCGCCGTTTCTTTCTTTAATGCCCCTTCTGCTGTTGGAGACTCTCTATTAGTCTAACGGCCGCCATGTTTGTTCTCCTGGCTTCTATCCAGAGACCCAGGACGTATTTCCGTTGCTTTTCTAGAGGCCACTCTGATTCACCTTTTGCGTAGTTGCGCTACGTCTCTGTATGGTTTGCCTAACCTCCTGGGTGGTAGAGTAGCAGTTCCCATTTCTACTGCGAACTTTCTAGTCCGGTGCCCTCCACATGATTGCCAATTGCCTCTACCGTCCCTTGAAGTCTGTTCTCTATGTTGCGCTCGCTTGCGTCCTGCATGGCCCAAATCTTAATGTCTGCCTAAGCTTTGTGAATAATACCTTCTAGTCGCTCCAGCTTTTCGGATAGTCCTATCATGACGAAGTTGAAGAGCATTGGTCATTCAACGGACCTTTGCGGTGTGCCCGCGCTGCCCATGTCCATCTGTATGCTCTTCTGGTCCATTCTGATGGTCGCTGTTCTTCCCGTAAGGAAATTTTTGACATAAGTATACGGTCGTTCGGCCAGGCCAAGTTGCGGGATTGATGGTCTGCAAGACCGCCTTGATTTCTTGCTGGGAAAAGTCTCTCTCGAGGCCCTCGTTGGAAGAGCCCGAGTAGTTTCGCTGCTGTACGGCTGCAGGTATCTCGAGGCACAGCTTGACTATTTCATCGCCCATCTAACGGATTTTTCATTGTGCATGTGTCTGATATTGGTCATTTCTGCTTTCGCCGCTTTCTATGCGCTTCACGGGTCGGGCAGGTGGTCGAGGATCTTCCACGTCCTGCCCGTGCGGATGTTGCCATTCATGGCATCGCATACCTCATCCAAATCCTGAGTGCATAACTGGGTGCAGTATGTTTCTATGTTCTTCCGCGATTTGGCGCCTTCAATTTCTATTGTTTTTGCCCTTGCAGAAGTTTCTGGATGGATTTTTTGTGCTTGTACGAGGTGCGTGATTATGGTGTCATTCCACGGCGGGTGACCGCCACCGTCGTCGTTGTCTTCTTCTTCTCATCAAGCCCTCCATTCGACCCACTCCATCTCGGTCGTTGCCTTTTTTGCGTCTCGTGGAAGGTCCCCGCTCAATTCTTCGGTGTTTCTTATGGGTCCATGTTCTCCTCTCGTCTCTGGTATTGCGGACTTTCTCCCAGCCTACTAGCCTGAACTTGCTTTTTCCCCTTCATGGCACTAGCCTCTCCTAGGGCGATACTGAGGATCCTGTGGTCGCTCCCCAGGTCCACGAAGGCGTTCTCCCAAGTGATTCTCCCGGCGCTCCTACACAGCGCTAGGTCCGGTGTGATGTCCCTACGGGGGCCTGCACAGACTCTGGTGTGCGAGGCCGGCTCGTTGAGAAGGATCATGGCGGTCTTTTCTATAAGGTTGGTCAGGTCTTTTCCCTTCTTTGACGAGTGTCCATATCCCCTCTGCATGCGTCGAGCGCTGAAGTCTCCTCCACTGACGAGCGTGTTGTCGCCCGCGATGGTCATCGTTTTGTTAATAAATTTTCGAAATTGCCTGTTAGCCATTTTTTCTATGGGCTACTGTAGGCGTTCAAGACGAAAGTGCTGCTCTCCGTATTGCTGCGTGGCACGACTTCTATAAGGATGTGGCTAATGTCCGTGATTTTTCTTATACTACGCCCGATCGTGCTCAGTCCTTTCTTGACTAATGTGACCACGACTATGTCCCTCTCCGTCCATTTTTTGCGTTCTTGACCCGGCAATTTTGGCGTGGTCGAATGTTTTTAGAGAATTACTACGTCTTGTTTTTTATGTTTGCGATCGTTTTAATGTGTTGTGCCACCGATAGTTTTTTTGTTTGAGAAACTGCGGCATTTCCACTGCCAGATCACGAATCTTCCCTTTTCTGTGTCCGCCATCTGTAAGAACTTTTTCTCCAGCTCTACGAGCCAACTGCCATACTTTAGGGTATGGGGCTTCCTCTCTGCCTCGCTGTCACTAATGCGGGTGGTCAGCATCTCGAACATTTTCCCCATTTTGTCGCAGAGCCTGTTGAGCATGTCCTCGAGGGCATCTGTTTTTTTCACGCTAGGGCGTAGTCTTTTGACCTCCTGTAGTGATCAGACCTGCTCGTTGGTCTTGGTCTCCAGGGTCTTACGCTTGGCGCCGAGTGGGTGCGCTACCTCTGCGAACATCTCCACCTGCTCTTCCATGGTGGCGGTGGATGGGGTGGAGACAAAGGAGGAGGCGGCTGAAGGGGCCAACGATTGTGTCTGCATTATGGTGAGTATTTTATTGTTTTCTGTAGTTCGTCTGCTTTTCGGCTAATTCGCTGTTCTGTTGCTTTTTTTTGCTTTCTTGAGATCCTGCCTGAGTACCTGATTTTCCGTTCTATTTTCGCTCACGCGTTCCTCCATTTGTTCGTACTTCGCCCTATCATTACTGGTACTGCAGGACTTTCCCGCTTCATTATTTGCCACTACGTCTGACCAGCTCACCTTTTCTGTTGTCGTCTGTTCTTGCTTCTTCTCCTTCGTTTCGGGCTTACTCCGCCTCGAGGGGATACCGACCCACGCCCGGTCCTGTCTCTGCTCCTGGACCTGGGCCTCGATGTCGGTCGTCCCCGCACTCCCGGTCTGGACCTGGATCTGGACCACGATCCAGGTGCGGGGCATAGTTGTGTGTGGCTGTTTCCCCGGCGTGGAAGTCTTGTGAGCGGGCTACCGACAAGAGTTCTTCGTCACTTCTTCTTGCTGACCATCTTCATAGTTTCACCATGTATAGCATACTGAATTTAGCCCTGCAAATCATATCTGCCTTACGGTCAGCTTCGGGTCCATACAGGACCCGAAGCTGACCTTAAGGGATCAATGCGATGCAATAGCCTGGCAAGGCACGAGATTGGCTGGAGTGCACAAGGATCATGCTGAGCATGAACCTTACGGCTTTGGCAATAAGGGCTTGATAGAATGTACTTGTACACAAAAGTGTACATGCAACGCCAATAAAACCTCGAGACAAGACGGGTGTATGTCTTCCCGCATGTTCACACTCCGCATCAGTGTGGAAGACAGTGCTTAATTCCCCACGAAGGTGTCGATGTACTGCCCGCTACCACTTCTCAATTCCAAAGAGAAATATATATTAATATATTAATATATATAAATATTAAATATATATAATATATTAATATAATATATATATATTATATAATATATATATATATATATATATATATATATATATATATATATATATATATATATATATCGAGAGATGAGAAGCACAACTTCATAGTTTCGTTTATTTACCCAGCAGTATCGGTTGGTGGACCGAGCTTTATCAAGGGGTACAGTAAATTTTTGCAACAGCCTCTTTATATAACTTTATATATAAGCTTCTAATGAAGACCTAGCGGCCCCACAGCCTGTGCCACTATGAGGCACCCGTGGTCGTGATGCCGTAGTGACCGCTCCGTCGTCATAGCAGGCTTCTTATCTCGCTCTCTTCATGCCGTCCTTCTTACTCCTAGAATGCACTCACATTCCCAAATTGTCTCATAGCTTGGGCCACTACGTGTACCGATGGTCTTGATGCCCTCGTGACTATTGCATCGTCTCCATCCAATCCAGCTTGGTTGTGCGCCTCTCCTCGTGTAGTCGTCGTCACGCCACCATCGTGACGCAGTCCTTATGCATTCGCTGGCGCGCCACCGTGCTGATGCTGTCGTCGTCGTTCCAACGTGGTAACTTTAGATTCGTCATCCGATGCTTGTCATTCTGTCGTCGTCATAACATTGCGCTAATACCGTTGTCACGCCGTCGTCATCAGTGTGTAGACGCACGCATTCGTTTTCGTGCCGTAACCGTAACGCCTTGGCGATCGTTGCATCATCATCATTCTAACTTAGTGATACCACGATGGCATCATGGCAACGAGCGCACACCCAGTATTTTACGCTGGTAGGCAACTTAGGCCACTGCGTTGGCGCAAGGGGCTAGATAGATAAATCTACAGATATCTACGTTCGAAGCACCTGAAGTAGGAAGTAAAATGCCAATCACAATGCTTTGGTGTGTCACTACATTGCTCGATTTATAATGGCATTACCCTCGACACTCATCTTAAGATGACTTTTCTATGATATTATTCGATTTGAATTCTTTGCCTACTGTAGCCGTCTTGATCTTCTTTATCTATATATCGATCTATCTTTTCTGTCTAGCCTCTTACGCCGACCCACTAACCCATGTAATTTGCCTACTTGGGCCAAAAGGTATGTGCTCAGGGTGGCGATGCCTTCGTCGTCGTTCTCTCCTAGTAATTCCAGCTTCGTGTCCTATACTCTCGTGATGCTTTCTACCCTGGCTCTGTGGCCGAAGTTCTCTAATATCTTGGGCCACAAGGCATGTGCTCGTAGTCACGATGCAATCTTCGTTATTCTCTCCTAATCATACTATGGTCATTTAACTGGGATCCTAAGTATGACACCCGACTCTCGTCATGCCGTTGTCATCAGCCATTGCCGTCACGCAGTCCTCCTCGTACCGCTGTCGTGATGCCGTGTTCGTGACGCTGTTGTTTTACTCTCTTCATCACTTAAACGTCATACCATTGTCCTCATGCCATCGGGATCATACTGTCTTCGTTGATTCATCGACGTCATTACTTCTTCATCCTAACGTAATCATCCTGTCGTCATTCAATCTTGTTTATGTCACCGCTGTCATATGTTTGTTGTAAATGCGTCATTGTCAGAAAATCGCTATCATGCGTCGGCTGTCATACCTTCAACTTTATGCCCCCATGGTAATGCCATCGTCATCATTTCAGCTTTGTCATCTGAATATCGTCGCACCCTCGTAGTCATGCCATCATCGCCATTCACTCGTCATCTCATTGTCTTCATGCCGTCGGCGGTGAGCAGTTGTCGTGAAACCTTTGTCTTCATTTAGGAAAAGAAATCCCATTGTCATCATGCTGTCGTCGTGTACCACCTTAGCTTTCTATCAACATCATTCCTGAGTGATTTTATCGTAGCAGTAGCGTCGGCGTTAACAGTCGCCGTCATGCAGCCATGCTCATGGGTGACCTTGACAATCGAGTGTCCTAGGAACAAATGAATCCCGGAGTTTTACGTACCAAAACCACGATATGATTATGAGGCACGCCAGTAGCGGATGACTCCGGGCTCATTTTGACCACCTGGTGTTCCCTACCGTGCACTCAATTCCTGGTAGAGTGCACGGGTGTTTTACAGCGAAGCTGGTCATCCCTAGGGTTTCGTGGATTTTTCGTGTCTGTCTACAAGTTTATGTGAGCAAGAACATCGTCAGCAATGGCATGTGCAACTGCTCGTTCGTTCATCGTCATCTTCTAGCACAGCTCACTCATTGGCATCCTTCGGCGTAACCGCGCGAACGCGCACGTGTCACTGCTCGCGCGTTTGTTGCCGTCGTCTTGTTCTTCCACAGTGGGTTTCGTTGCGGCTAAGCATGTCAACGTTCCCATTCTGGCCCTCCCTCTGCGAAGGCGCTGACGGCACCGGCTCATTGCCAGCCGGTGCAGTGATTTCGGGCTGAAAGTCGTTGCCTCAATATATCGCAAAATGAACGCACGAATGTATATAACGAATGTATTACGCGAACGAAGGTGGATGCATCAAAATAAATGCGTGTGCGTACATTCGTCACGAGGACCCCCGATCGAGGCAATAAACGTGTTCTTACTTTTCTTCAAAATTCTGTCACCTGTTTGTTGTGTGCCACACAGCTTCGCTGGTCATCAATCTTCACAGATTAGAATGGCTCACTATTTATTGCATTTCGCCCCCTTCTAAATGCGGTTACCGCAGCCGCTATTCCCTCCCGCATCCTCGGGCTTAGTAGCGCCTCAGCGAAGCCACTACGCCCCCACGGCAGATACGAGTGTCATAGCACAGTGTTACGCTCTCCGAGCATGCCACATATAGCCGAAGAAACGGATGTCTCAGGAGGACACTGCGCACGATATACTTGAGTTCATGAATACGGCCGTCACTACTCTGCTCGAATGCTAATTGCATCACGTACGATAGTTATCAGTAGATGAATTTTAATGTAATTTGTTTCCTGAACCATGCCGTAAAAGTTATTTTGCTGTCTAACATAATTCCTGCTTGTTTATGTTCCCAGCTCACAGGTGGTCGTTTTCCGTTATGAGCAATAATGGCTTCAAATACCATACCTCTCTTGTTTTGGAAGAAAGCTCACGTACTTTAAATGCGACTAATATTATTTCCCTACCCTACCCACCTTTGCCTGCCTCACCCGAAGGACGTCGTTCCATCGATGTCCTTCGTTATTCGTCACTCTATCGTCGTGATTGCGTTGTTGTCACATGGTCATCTTCACGCCGTCAGGCTCATGGTTAAAATTGGCACGCGAGTGGTATAGCAACGTGGGCTGAGACGTGAGGTTAGAGTATGCTGTTATATTTCAAGCAACGTGAATGCCAAAATGATTGCTACAGATTTTATTAACCATTCACTTTAGAACGATGTCTACACTCAACCTACCAGAAAAGTACTTTCTTGCCGAGCTTCGGTATTAAGTGGGAAGTTTTTTGCTTAATCAGTATATTCGGCCGACACTGAATTACAGGCAGCAAGCATCGTTTGTTCGTTTAGAGGAGGACCATACGATGAGACAGAGGAACTTCGGCAACTGACTAACTTTATTTTGAAAGCGTGGTCAGGAGCCACACCGCTGCAAGATATTCGGATGCAGTGGCATCACGCACGATGTAAAGCAAAGGTAGTATTCACCTATGGATCCAATAGGACGAGACCTCTCTGTACAAATTCCAGACCAAGCCATATGTGGCTTGGGATGAAGCTCAGGTCAAATTTTCTGCTTGGGAAAGTTCCTGCTATTGCTCAGAACGCTTCCGCAAAATATTGTTCGTTTCCCATGATAGTGTCCCGGTATGTTTCGCACACTTAGATGAAAAATAATATTTTGCGGGGTATTTATCCGTGCCGTCATTAAAAAGATAAATGTGATGCAATACGTTGTGTCGCTCCACTGTATAAATGTTCGTCGCATTACCACCGACTCTAATCGTGAGATAGTTTCTGCTGGAGTTTTGCTCTTCATTTCAGTGGAGATCTCAGCGTTTATTCCTAGTTTTCATGCCCATTATCATTTTTAGCTGTAAGCGGCAATTTCAAAATCGTTCCTTCTACGCTCCTTGACACTTTCTCTTAGCCAGCCAATTCCTCGTCTCTGCCCACTGTGGGCATGTGCCACATATGGTCAGGACAACAACAACAATCCCAAGAACGGTAGCGCTGATCATCAAACAAAAGACGAAGAGGCAGAGAGCTATGGCCCCGCCATACCGATTCCAGAGGAACGACAACCGATTCCAGCTCCCGCAGAATGCGGCCTCTCGGGCCGCCACTGCAACTGTTCCCGTGGGGCTGCACTCTCTGATGGCTCACCGGACCTACACAGTGTCTTCGTCTTCAAGCCATGGGCAGCGCGCACCGATCAGCACAAACCCAGCGCCGAGCGTATCCGGGGCGAGTTCCTCTATGACGAGCAGCGAACCAGAATCCTTTAAGACCTGTGCTTCGAGAATCGGTAAAGTAGAGAACATATCTTTATTGAGGCGACATTTGCCTTTTCGGTAGTAACAATAATACGCTCGCTGTCTTTTTTCTGTAATCGCTTACGTATATAACATTCTGCAACTGAGGAGCAAGCTGCGTGTGTAATTGTTGGTCACGGCGTCCGGATTCCCATTTTATGTGGAAGCCAGACAAACTTATGCGTATACTTTTCTGGACGGTAGCGACCCCTAAGTGGTTATTAATAAGCTGAAAATCCTGTCTTCTCCCCAAGGCCAAGTGCCGTCACTGTAAATTGTGAATAGCACTTAGGGCGGGGAGCACTTGGCCAACAATGAGCCACATGAGTTTATGTTTTCGTAATATTGAAATGTGAAATAAAAAGAAGCTTCAGGGCCTCATTCACAGAAAGTTTCTATCAAAATAAAAATTTTTATGACTGATGCTTGGTCATCTAACACTCAGAATATTCATCGTCCCGAGAGCAGCCATTCATCACTTTAAGAAGCCAGTTTTACATCTAGGTAAGAAGACGCTTGGGAATTCGTCCCCTGAGTTTTCACACGTTCCAAATTCTAACCTGCAGAAACCAGTGGCCTCCAGCGCAGTAAGGCAGTGCTTCTGGCGCAGCCAGTTTTGTCCATGCACGCGTTCGCAGTTTGGGTGCTCGCATCTCTCCCTTTCGTCGCCGTTTCAATTAGAAGTCTAACTATGAGTGACCTATGCGTTAGTGAACGCCGAAACCGAAACTAAGGGCCACCTCTGCGACAATCGTCATTTCCACGTCATAATTTCAGTGCATATGCAGCCACCTCTTCAGGTCACATCCAACGCTAGGAAGCACAAGTAACTGTCCTTGTCCCTCATCGTGTCGCGTTCCCTATGGCAGTTTTTATTCTTGATCCTAACATTAGGGTCCTGAAACTACATGCCGGCGGAAAACATGAAAGGTACGGAGAAGACATAGAGCCGACATGAGTTATAAGTAATACTTGAGCGTACCTCCTCACTTAGGACTTCCAGAAACAGCTGTGCTACACTTTAAACAAAATTCTCTTTAGTAGAAGTTGGAAAATTGAAAATTTGTACTTTCTAATATAGAATTTACGGTGTTCCTTTCAGATTGCGCCTTCAAATAAAGGTTACAAAATACGTGTGCTATAGGTTACTACCCAATGCGATTTCAGGTGCATATATTGGGGGTTTCATAGAACATTTTTCGGGGTTATTGAAGGCATCTGCAGTAGAATTATGTTGCTTTCATGGCAACACATTGTGTGCGTTTGCCGAAATAAGCATACCTGCAATTCCCACTAATTGGTGAAATAACTCAAATTTATTTACTGAAATTTGAAATTGGTTCTCACGCATACACACACATACACGCTATATATCAGTTGAGTTTCTTCATAATGCAGCACGCAGGACCCGACGTAACATAGCAGGAACGAAACGATAAATTTTATGGAATTAAGACGTGCGTACTTACCGTTGTCGGCTGGTGGACGAGCCTTCGTGAGAGAATATATATATATATATATATATATATATATATATATATATATATATATATATATATATATATATATATTGCCACGTATATGGTTGCCGCGGGTATGTGTTGGGCGATGAGAACGATGCTGAAGTAGCGCGCGAGTGGAAAAAGAGACGACAACGACGTCGCGTTGACTGCTCTCATAAAAGTGCTTTTACACGTCCTCTACACCGGCTTTCCCGTCTCCTACTAGGCTGCGACACTGGTGGACGTGCGGGGTAGGATTGCCTCATGCTCGGCACCCCTTCGCGGAGCCATACCTCGAAAGCGGAATCACCTTCGTTCGGCGAAACTCCTTTTCACCAGTACAGTCGCCGTCTGCTAGGCCTGACGCCCGAGTTGAACCCTTTGCAGGAGCCTGCTGGAACGCGTCATCCTACTACTGCCATGGCTACTGCAACTCCATCGCAGGTGACGCTGCAAAATCCTAAGATACCAGAAAGTTTCCATGGCGACACTTTTGAAGATGTCCAAGATTGGCTTGACGAATTTGAGCGTGTCGCCAGTTATAATGACTGCGGCTCCCAGCAAAAGCTGTCTAATGTCTATTTTGCGCTTCAAGCCAGTGCGCGGACGTGGTTTGCGAACCGGGAGAGAAATTTGACCACGTGGAATGCCTTCCGCAACCAGCTGCTAGACACGTTCACTAGTAGCGACAGAAGAGACAACGCGCAGCGCCTACTCGAATCCCGTATTCAAAAACCAAACGAGAGCAGTGCCATGTTTGCAGAAGATATGGCCGCCTTTTTGGCAGAGCAGACCCTGCGATGGCCGAAGAAAAGAAGTTGCGCTATCTCTTGCGTGGAGTGAAGGAGGAACTGTTTGCCAGGCTCGTGAGGAACCCGCCGACGACAGTGGCCGAATTTACCAAGGAGGCTACCGCTATAGAACGGGCACTACAGCAACGGTACCGCCAATATGATCGCAAGAGCTCGCCGGTGAATGCTTCAATTCTACCTGAGTGCTGCAGCACGTCTCTGCGTGTAGTCATCCGAGAGATTGTGTGAGAGGAGATGCGGCAGCTCGGTATCTCTCCCATGGCACCAGCGGCGGCTTATGTCGCTGATATGGTTCGGGTGGAAGTTCGAGAGGCCTTTTCGTCGCCCGAGTGGCAGGCGGTGCCGCGATGATTGACCTACGCGGAAGCTGTGTGCCGTCCACCTCCCGCCCCTTCGATGCTGCTGACACCGTCAACCACTACGACGCAGCCATCACCGCCACACCCGACGCCCTATTTTCAACAGTCACAGCCGCCGCCAACTATGCCGTATCGCCGCCAGTCGATCGCTGCGCCTCGTTTCTAGAGTGAATCCCCTGCCGGCTACCACCTTCGAAAGACCGATTTGTGGCGCACCACTCACCGCCGGCCGCTATGCTTTCATTGCGGCGAAGCAGGACATGTTTACCGCGCGTGCCACTACCGCGCGGCTGGGTATCCAAGATTTCTCATCTGCAATTACCCTGTGTCTGATGCTGCATGTAGCTGCGACGGAAATTCTACAAACTTTCAGCCAGAAGGTTCAACGACGCCTCGATCGCGTTCCCCATCTCCGGCTCGTTACACCCCACCGACCCGTCGCGATTTTTCTGACACCTCTAGGTGCAGGTCCCCTAGCCCGCGCCGGGGAAACTACACGTAGCGACCTCCGCGGGTGAGGTTGCAAACAGGCTAGCTACCCAAGAGACCCCATCTCCGACGATCGACAACTCTACAACTCCGACGACTCCAACCACGCGTCCTGTAACCGACGCCGTCAGCGCCGATCTTGTCGTTTGCATTGACGGCCACCAAGTGGCCGCTCTCGTCGATACTGGTTCGCATTTTTCGATAATCAGTCAAAAGCTGGCCGACAGGCTGCGAAAAGTGAAGACGCCATGGACCGGGCCCAACATCAGAACTGCCGGTGGCCAGTTGATGACGCCAATTGGAAAATGCACTGCCAGAATAGTTATCGCCGGTGCAACCTTCGTCGCCACCCTCGTCATTCTCTTTGAGTGTTGTAAAGAACTTATATTGGGGATGAATTTTTTGAGAGAGTATGGTGCAGTGATTAATGTCCGTGACCTCGTCGTCACATTTTCTACGAGATCAGACGACGACGACCCCGCGGAACACCAGCGACCCCGCTTACGTATCGCCGACGACGACATCACGCTTCCGCCGCGAAGCTGTTCCCTCGTGCCTGTAATCTGCGACAACTTGAACACTGGGACTGGCGTCGCTTAACACATCGACGCACTGGTACTGAGTCAAGGCGTTTCCATCGCCACGGCCGTAATTAATGTAGACGACGGGCGTGCTTAGCTCCTGCTGACGAATTCTACCAGGGAACGTCGACACATTGTTAAAGGCGCGGCAGTTGCTTCGACGAATTTACCTCAATACAGGACTACCTCTCAGTGGAGCACGCGACGTTCACCGTGGCTATGCCTGCCCCAGTGGTTGATATCAGTCCCACCTTATCGCCCGCCGAACGCAGCAGCCTTCTTGAGCTCATCGATGAGTTTAAGAGCTGTTTCTCATCCACGTCACGAGTTAGCCAGACGCCGCTCACTAAGCACCGTATTGTCACCGAAGCCGACGCCAGACCAATTCGGCAGAATCCTTATCGTGTAGCACCGAAAGAGCGCGAGGCAATCCAAACACAAGTGAAGGCGATGCTTGAAGATGGCGTTATATGACCATCTAAGAGTCCTTGGGCATCGCCTGTCGTATATTGTGAAAAAGAAGGATAGTAGCCTGCGCTTCTGCGTCGACTACCGAAAACTCAACCTGATCACAAAGAAAGACGTTTATCCGCTACCGCGTATCGACGATTCACCGGACAGGCTACGAAACGCACGTTACTTTTCGTCGATGGACTTGAAAAGCGACTATACCGGCAAATAGAAGTTGATGAGAGAGACCGTGAGAAGACCGCTTTTGTGACGCCCGACTGACTTTATGAATTTCAGGTGCTCCCCTTCGGTTTGTGTTCTGCTCCTGCAACGTTTCAACGACTAATGGACACTTTACTCTCAGGCCTCAAATGGCAAACCTGACTGATGTACCTCGACGACGTGATTGTTTTGTCCGTAACGTTCAAGGAACACTTACGGAGACTAAAGACAGTCTTTGAAGCAATACGCTCAGCCGGTCTAACTTTAAAACCTGAAAAGTGCCATTTTGGCTTTGAAGAACTTCAATTTCTCGGTCACGTTGTTAGTCGTGCAGGTGTCCGACCTCACCCTGATAAAATCTCTGCCGTTGCTAATTTCCCAACGCCATCAGATAAAAAGGCCGTGCGACGTTTTCTGGACCTTTGCGCCTACTACCGACGGCTTATTGCGGAATTTTCGCGCATCGCATGGCCATTAACACATCTCACCAGAGAAGATGTCCCCTTCGTGTGGGGCGAAGACCAGCAACGGGCATTTCACGACCTACGGCAACGGCTGCAGGCTCCTCCCGTCCTCGCACACTTTGATGAAGACGCTCCTACGATTCTTCATACCGACGCTAGTAATGTCGGCCTTGGTGCAGTACTTGTACAGCGGCAGGACGGCACCGAAAGAGTGACTGCTTACGCCAGCAGGACGCTATCAAGGACGGAGGCTAACTACTCCACTACGGAAAAAGAATGTCTGGCACTGGTGTGGGCCGTCCTGAAATTTCGGCCATATTTGTATGGTCGGAGTTTCACCGTTGTCAGTGATCATCATGCACTTTGCTGGCTGACTAATTTAAAAAATCCAGCTAGTCGGCTTGCGCGCTGGAGTCTTCGGCTCCAAGAGTTCGACTTCACGGTTGTGTACAGATTGGGAGAACGACACACCGACGCCGACTGCCTCTCTCGGTCTCCGGTTGAGACTGAAGTCCACGACGATGATGACGCGGGTTTTCTAGGAGAGCTAGATACTGTCGACCTTTCACGCCACCAACGCGAGGACGCAGAACCGGTTCCTCTTTTCGATTACTTAAAGGCAATTACATAGCAATTACAAGGGATTACAAGCAGCGTGCCGAGGTTATTCGCGAGAGGGCCGCCTTCGTTTTGCTTACGCCACGACGTTGTCTATCAAAAGAACTTTTTACCTAATGGCAGCAGCTACCTACTCGTCATTCCCACTTCTCTTCGCGACGAAGTCCTACATGCCTGTCACAACGAGCCGACCGCTGGTCACTTGGGATACACCCGCACATTGGCAAGAATTAGGCTAAAGTACTATTGGCCAAGACTTGCATCGCTCAGGAAACGTTACACACAGACATGCCTTGATTGCCAGCGCCGCAAAGCCCTACCCGGCAAGCCAGCTCGACAGCTGCATCCTGTTCAGATACCGCAAGTGCCGTTCGAGCAAATTGGCATGGACCTTTTAGGTCCGTTTCCACTGTCTACTGCCGGAAATAGATGGATAATCGTCGTCACGGATTATCTTACTCGATACGCCGAAACAGGTGCTATCCAACGCGGAAAAGCAGCCGAAGCAGCGCGATTTTTTGTCGAAGCCGTCGTCCTAAGGCATGGCGCTCCCGCAGTGTTCATATAACAGACAGAGGATTTGCGTTCATGGCTGCGCTTCTGGATACCGTGTTGCGAGTAAGTGGTACCGCTCACCGAAAGAACACGGCTTATCATCCCCAAACCAATGGGCTGACAGAACGTATGAATAAGACTCTGGCAGACATGATGAGTATGTACATCGGCGTCGATCACAAGAACTGGGACGAGATTTTACCATATGTTACATTTGCGTATAGCACGGCTCGCCAAGAGACAACACGCGTGACGCCTTTCAACCTCGTTTACGGACTCGAAGTGACAACAATGTTGGCCGCAATGCTGCCACACGAGTGCGGTGACGACGAGACTGGCGCCGAGGAGTTTACGCAACGCGCAGAGGAAGCCAGGCAGCTTGCGCGTTTGCGAATCCAAGAACAACAGGAATACGATGCCCGACACTACAATCTTCGGCACAGGCCCGTCACATACAACGTCGGTGACCAGGTGTGGGTCTGGACACCGATTCGTCGGCGGGGGCTGTCGGTGAAGCTCCTGTGAAGATAATTCGGCCCGTACGCAGTTCTGCGCCGCATCAGCGATGTGAATTGTGAAGTTGTCCCCGACAGCCATAACTGCTCCGAACGCCTGCGGCATCTGCCTAAGGTTGTGCACGTGCTTCGTATGAAGCCATACATTTGCTCATGACCTCAACTTTGCACCGTCTGTGCACAGCCTTCGGCGGTTCGTGCATCGGGACGATGCCTTTCTTTTTTTCAAAGCGGGGGGGGGGGGGGGGGGTCAAATGCCACGTCCTATAAAGTCGCCGCGGGTATGTGCCAGGCGATGAGAACGACGCTGAAGTGGCGCGCGAGTGGAAAAAGAGACGACAACGATGTCGCGTTGACTGCTCTCATAAAAGTGCTTTTACACGTACTCTACGCCGGCTTCCCGGTCTCCTACTAGGCTGCGACAATATATATATATATATATATATATATATATATATATATATGCAGGCGTGTGTATTGACCATTATGATAAATGGACGCCACGGTGTACCAATCCTCGAACGTTTCTCCCAGAAAAGCAACCACTTTGGCAGTCGTATGCACCATAACACTGATAGAAGCAAGAAGGCGTTTGCAGAAGCACAATAGATAAAAAACATTGTTACAAAATATACCATTTGCATCGACGCGATGCCAGAACCAAAACGATAACTTCAGTATTTCAAGATGTTTCATTGATTGCACCTATGAAAAAAGGGCTCTCACTTTACCGTTCATCAAAGCGCTGGAAATTTTATAACTTAACAAAATCAGATTGTGAATGAAGTTTGGATGTTACGCAATCACTCGAGAGTACTTGAGATTTTTCGCGTAGTGCAGCGACAAACACATTATCAGCGTATTGTGCAACTCAAGTTCCATCTTGAGTGGTATTTTTTTCTCCTGATTGACCGTTGTAATGATTATGTTTTCTTTCGTAACACACCTGTGAGGCACGGCAACGGTTACATCGTCTGAAACGTCTGCCTGCAATGTTCACGGATAACGAAAAGACGTACGGATGTATAGCTGGCTGCTTGTTTACAATAAGAGTCAACAACGCTAAATATATGTATCGCTTATAAATAAGAGACGAAATGTAAACTTTAAAAATTTCTTTTGAGCCCTTAGAGAGCAATAAAATAAGTGCCAATGAATGAGCAGTGATGGCGATATATTTCTCGCATAAGGATCTATGCTAGGTGTTTTGACTGCATGACTGGTACTGTCGTGAAAGCCACAGGAACGAATGAAGATTTCATACCTCAATCACAACAAAATACAGCACTGTCACACTTCATGAACTGACCAAAAGCTCCCTTATTGTCAAGAATTACGTAATTTTTAGAATATCGCATCATATCACGAAAACCACTACGAAATACTTCGGCGATATTTGGTTCAATATTGTTTTACTCTTCTATTTGATAAGATGTCGCGTTTTTCTTAACTTTCGTGTATGCCAATTTTCTTAGTTTTCCCTTTTTCCTCCTTTGCGGTTGTTTAAGTAATTTCTCTGCTGACATTAGTAGTATTGCGTTTCTGCTAATTTGTATAGTCGCCAACTCCTCACGTAAAACCGCTGCTGCAGGGCTATTTGGGGGTATCTATTCTAAATAAATATTGAATAAATAAACATATCTTTAATAAATAAAGAAACAAATAGCTGCCGATATAGTCATAAAGCAGAAACTCGCTCGTTAAAACACGTAAAAATACAGCCAGAACTTTCATATACAAATGAAATGCAAAGTATGGCAATATACTAAAAATCACACACAAAGAAAGGAAAAAAAAAACGTTCTGTTCAGTGTTACACAGACAGCCATTACCAAATGGCTGTTACTAAAATTCACATATCGCGTTATGAACCGAATCTTTCCCAATCACAAAAGACTTGCGTGCACGAAGCGAGTAGATTCCCGAAAGGCCCACGCCAAGCCAACTTACCTCGTGTTCTTTGCAGCGGCGAAATGCCACAACTGCTCTCAAAACGCCATCAGCTGTCGAGACTAGATGATTAATAATCCCCGGCAATCGTAACCGGTAACGAGCCCAATGAATGCGAAAAGAAAAAAATTCACTGGTTAACAATGTGTGCGCAAACGTTCAAACGAGGTCAAGCCAAACGCAAGCTTAGGTCGCAACGCATGCACAATTCCTCCGACCCGTCACCGCAGGCAATATAGGTGATTAAGCTTACATTGGCGGCCCATGAAGAAATTGGGGTCGGCACCATAACAAACCGGCATAGATTGAGCTTTCCGGGTACTCTTAGTGCACGCTCACAATATAAACATGAATTTGCGGCTTTTCAGTGAAAAGTGAACCATCTTCGACAGCATAACGCATACATTCGCGCTCGTTTTTTATTTGCGCCATTCCGCATTGACACCAAACACATCCTTGTCGGTCATTGCCGGCATAGTGGCCTGGAATACGCATCTCAATTTCTTAACGTGTGAACACGGCGTGTTTGAAAGAGATGTGCGTTTTCTTTTGCACGTCCTGTTAACTTCAGTTTCAAGTACAAAATAATGCGTACCTTCTTCTGCTGGAATGTTCGTCAAAGTCGATCGCTGAAGGGTTTTGAACAAGCACACGCTCACAAATACGGACGAAAAACAAAAGTTACAGTGACTCTGCAGTTCGTGAACACTGGTAACGCGCAAGCCTGTGGGTACTATAGCACCAACGAAGCTATCGGCCCTCGGTGCGCCTAGACGCCCACACTCGGTCCGCATCGCAGATCGCTTTCAAGATAGGGCTCGCGCGTCCGCGGCATACACACCATCCACCGTAGTAGAACTCCCCTCCTCACGGTGCCTTGCGCGCGATGGAAGACGGCGCGCTTCCTGCCTTGCCACCATCCCGTGGCGCCATCGTTGGCTCACCGTCGCACGCTTTCATTCGCACATACAGCATACGGCGTGCGGGGACGATGGGAACCCGTAACAATTACTAGAGGCGGTCAACCTAGCGGGCCTCCTCCTGGTGGAGGCACGCTAGGTTGCGCTTGAAATGCCACCCAGCATTTCCTCTACACTTGGAGAAAAAGAGAAAATGAAAACTGAAAAAAGAAAAATTGTTTCATATAACGAAGAGGAGTGCCTTCTTATTTGAGGCTCAAGGTGGTTGCCTAAGTACGAAACATACCGTATCAAATATTCGCAATCAGATGAGGCACGTGTATGCTGCACAAAAAAATACGGAGACCACTCAAGCAAATCCTAATGAAATGCGAAGGGATTATCCCAGCGAGACCTGTACGCAATGTACACCTCCCAGAAGCGCTTGAACTTAAAGTGGACGGAAGCATCAGCGGTCGAGATAACCAAGAGACGTGTAGGGTATTGGTGAAAAAGCATGGAACAGATTAATACGATCATAGCATGTATTGGCATATTTAAAAAATGTACACCCTTTCGGTTGTATCGTGTCCCACAATAATAATCGTCGTCTGTCCTGCCCGCATTTCCGTTCTTAAGTGCTGCGAACCTGGTACTTGTAAGTCACGAACGGCTTGCGCGTTATCAGCGCGACACAGCATTCACGACAGGAAGCTAGCGAGCACTGAGTTTTCAAGAAAGGAAACGCAAGCAAAGCAGATGACAATTATTATCGTGGGACCAGATACTGCCCAAACGGTGTGAACTTTATAAGAGTGTAGGTACACTCTAAAAAAAGTTTGCATCCTTTGGTGTGTATATCTGCTACACAACGATAGTCGTCATCTGCCACAATGCATTTCCTTTCTTCAACGCTGCGAGCCCGGTAATTTCCAGTAACGAACGGCATGCGCGTTATCAGCATGACATAGCATTCCGGAAAGTAGCGGGCGCGGCGTTTTCAAGAAAGGAAACGCATCAAGACAGATGACGATTATTGTTGTGTGGCAGATATACACCCCAAATGGTGCAACATTTTTTTAGAGTGTAGGAGTATAAGGCAGATGGAGAAGTTTTGATGGAAAAAGATAGAGAGAGATTAATGAGATGTATAAAGAAATGCTAAGATGAAAGACATGCATACCACACCTGATTAGATCAGGCTCGCTCGGTCAATATTTGTCAGCTCCGCGTTTAAAGAGGATGTCAATAAATCATCATCATCTTCATCTCGGCATGCTCCTTCATACTTTCCCCGGCGCGCTTGTCCCTTCTCCTCCTACAGGCGCCTTTATTTCGGGCACCTTCCTCCTCCGACGCTCACTTCCCTTGGGGCTTCAAACATGGCTTCGCCAATGAAATTGGCGAAGCCATTTATATTGCCAGAGTTGCGCACAACGGTTCCGCCGTTCTGAGCGCCAAACCACTGCGGCGGTTTTACCGCGAGAAGTGCGTTACGTGACATCGAGTTTTATTTGTGCTGTAGCACGGTGGCGCATTTCCCTCATTCTCGTGACGAAGAGTTAGCGGTTACAATTGAAATGTAGAGATGGCCTCTGTAGGTAACAGACTCGTAGCAAGCAGAGCTTGAAGTCTCCCTTCAGTGGAGGGGGGGCGGGGTTCAGTTCGCGGCGCCTATCATAGCCCGCACACACTTACACACGCTTATATGTACATATATATATATATATATATATATATATATATATATATATATATATATATATATATATATATATATATTGCGACGAGGTTTATTGTCGTTCACAACAATTTGGAATGCTAAGTAAATCAAGGCACTGCAAGTGCTGTCCGTAGCACAGGGCTCGCTCGCGATCACGGCACGGCCCTTCGTCTTTCTCTTCAGACGGCACATACGCAGGGGCGCGTCTGCTTCGATATCGGTTCGGAAAACATTTATTGGGCTCTAGAAAAGAGATCTTCGCGGCTTCAGACGGCCTCTTCCATCTTCTGATGAATTCTTCTGTCTGCAATCACAGGGTTGGTGCCCTAGTCCAAGGCTCCACTGAGTATGGCCAACTCGCGAGCTCGCTCTACTAGGCGCTTTTGGCCGTCCAAGCTTACGCTGGAAAGCATACTCTCCCACTGTTCCGCACTCGGGTTTTTAATTTTATAGATAGTTGTGGACTCAATATTTTGACAGGCCCATGATATGTGGTACAGATCTGGTTTCTCTCCGCACCATGGGCACTTAGCCTCATATTGTGTAGGGAAAATTTTATTCAGAAGGTTTAGATTCGGGAAAGTACCCGTCTGCAGTTGTCGCCACGCAACAGCATCCTCTCTGCTTAGATCTTTATCCGGGGATGGGTACTTCAGTCTGACCCCTTTATAATAATTTAGGATATCTGAGTAGCCCATGGGTACTGACTCGGGTTCCTCAAGGCTGGATGTGTCGGACGCCCGGTTGGTATGCCCTCGAGCTATCCTATCCGCCTCTTGGTTCCCTGTTATGCCAGTGTGCCCTGGAACCCAGAATATGGTATGCTGAACTTTGTTTCCCGGGTCGCATGAGCAGAGTATGTGGCGTGCTCTGCGCCCAATTCTGCCGTTTGTATAATTATGGCATGCTGCTTGGGTCGTAATACGGTTTCAGGCGGTTGACATGTACTGTCTCTCGCCCACGACGACGCAGGTCTGGTGACACTGTGAGCGGCTTGACTATGTAGTTGACCGGTGAAGTGGTCTCAATGATACAGTACCGACCATGATAACGCGCCAGGAGTTTGGAAGAAAGGCCAGGAATGTGGGCTGGTATGCAAAGCCACACAAGCGAACCAGGAGCAAAGTTGTGCGGTGGTTGATGAGCACGGTCATGTCTTGTCTTTTGACGTTCTTGAGTCTCAGTAGTCAGGGCACGTGCCAGCTGACGGCAATCTTCAGCATATTTGGCTACTTCGAAAAGCGGAGTGTACTCTGTAGCGTCAGGTTGGTACGGCTGTATGGTGTCCAAAGGGCATGAAGGCACACGGCTATACACAAGAAAAAAGGGGGAAAGCCGGTGGTCGCTTGCGTCGCGGTGTTGTTTCGCGAACATAACAAAGGGCAGTACGGTGTGCTAGTTGGAGTGGTCGGATGAAATATGCATCCGCAACATGTCGCCAAGTGTGCGACTGAAGCGCTTGGTCAGACTTGGTTTGGGGAGAGTACGAGGTTGATTTGCGATGAATTATCCTACACTCAACGAGGAGGGCTTGGATGCCCTCCGACAGGAAGACACGGCCCCTGTCACTCAGTTTTTCTCGGGAGCACCGTGACGCAGAACGAAATTGCCAAGGATGAAAAAAACCAATGTCACGGGGTGGTCGCTGCTGGCAGAGCTGCATTCTCAGCGTAGCGAGTAAGGTGATCTACGCCGATAATAATCCACCGATTTCCACGCCCGCTGCATAGTCGATGCCGACGCGGTCGAACGGACGATACGGGCATGGTAGCGGCTGCAACGGTCCTGTGAAACGCTGGGTAGGTGTCTTGCCTTGTTGGCATGTAGTGCAAGACTGAATGTACTTTTGCACAAAGTTGTACGTGCCTCTCCAATAATAGCGCTGACGTAACCTTGTGTAAGTTTTTGAGGACGCCGGCATGAGCGCTTAGCGGATCAGTGTGAAAAGACGCGCAGACGTCAGAGCGCATATAACGAGGTAAAGCAAGGAGCCATTTGCGTCCGTCGGGCATGTAGTTGCGGTGATATTGAATGTTGTCCCGCACGGAAAAGTGGGTTGCTTGGCGACGTGGTGCTCGTTTCGAAGGGACATCATACGGAGCGGCAAGGTAGTCAAGTAACATTGCAAGGGTTGGATCCTTGCGCTGCTCTGTGAGCATGTCAGTGATGGTGAACGGTGACCAGGTGGACGAGGAAGCTGACAAAGACGCCAAATCAGGCGTCATGGGGGAGCGAGAGAGTGCATCAGCGTCGGAGTCCTTGCTACCGGAGCGGTATGTGACGCGGATGTCGTACTCTTGCAAGCGAAGCGCCCAACGTCCCAAGTCTCCAGACGGGTCTTTCAAGGAAGAAAGCCAACAAAGGGCATGGTGGCCAGTAACAACGGCGAAAGACCGGCCGTAAAGGTATGGGCGAAACGTGCTTAGCGGCCAGATGATCGCTAGGCACTCCTTTTCTGTGACGGAGTAATTCTGCTTTCTTTAGAGTACGGCTCGCATAAGCGACGATGTATTCATCATAGCCAGCATTCCGGTGCGCTAAGACCGCGCCAAGGCGAACTCCGCTGGCGTCAGTGTGAACTTCCGTGGGAGCATCAGGGTCGTAGTGGGGAAGAATCGGTGAGGTCAACAACTGGCACAACTGCTGAAACGCTGCATCACATTCAGGCGACCTCGCTGCTATGCCGTTACTGGCGGAAAGTAAACTTGTCAAAGGTGCCAGGATGAATGCGAAATTGGGTACGAAGCGAAGAAAATAGGAACATTGGCCAATAAAACTTCTGAGGGTTTCGATAGACGTGGGCGTTGGGAAGTCTGCAACGGCGCGGAGCTTGTCTGGGTCCGGGAAGACGCCGTCTTTTGAGATAACGTGGACCATTATCGTTAGCTTTCTTGCAGCAAAACGGCACTTCTTGAGGTTAAGCTGTAGGCCGGCAGATACGAGACAGGTCAGAATGTCATGCAGGCGAGCGAGGTGTGTGGGAAAATCGGTTGAGAAGACGACGATGTCGAGGTAACATAAACAGGCCTTCCATTTGTGGCCGCGAAGGATGGTGTAGATCATACACTCAAAAGTAGCAGGCGCGTTGCACAAACCGAAGGGCATGACGTTAAACTCGTAGAGGCCTTCGGGTGTAACGAATGCAGCTTTCGGACGGTCAGACTCGGCCATTGGAACTTGCCAATACTCGGAGCGCAGATGACAGTGGCAGCCAGTGGTGCCGGAAACGAGGTGGCGGGATCAGGCATAGTGCGGGGCGACCTTCTCGGCAGGGTTCGAGTGCGGAGCTCCAGGACGAGGCGAAGGATCTCAGCAACCTCCACCAAATGCGACGAGGTTTATTGTCGTTCACAACGTTGTGGAACGCTCGGTAAATCAAGGCACTGCAAGGGCTGTCCGTAGCACGGAGCTTGCTCGCGATCACGGCACGGCCCTTCGTCTTCCTCTTCAGCTGGCACATACACAGGGGCGCGTATGCTTCATTACAATATATATATATATATATATATATATATATATATATATATATATATATATATATATATATATATATATATATATATATATAGTCATATTATGAGAAGCCAACAAACACTGACACCAAGGACAACATAGGGGAAATTACTTGTGCTGAATAAATGAAATAAAGAAACGATAAATTAGTGGAAATTACAGTGGATGAAAAAACAACTTGCCGCAGGTGGGAGCCGAACCCACAACCTTCGCATTTCGCGTGCGGTGCTCTACAAATTTAGCTACCGCGGCGGCGTTTCCCCATTCACTTTCTTGGGTATTTATGTGTACTAGTAGAACCCTGGAAGTGTTAGCCAGCGCCACCACTCATAGACCTTGGCGGCGGACGTGGAGCGTCGTTTTTGCCGCAGGCGTCACGAGAGCGTGATCTTTTTGGGTGAAGGCAACTGGTCAATAAACCCACATATGCTGCCTGAAGGCATCAATGTAAACTAAACTATTGTGCTCTTTATTTAACAGGCATCTCGACAATTTTCCAACGCTTACCGCGCTTTAGTTCATTGTTTAAACATTAAAGTAGGCAGCACAACCCTTTAGTTGTATCTGTAGGGTAGACAGTTTAGAATACACGCATATTTCCGGGGCAGTGAAGTAGTCGTACACTATTTATAAACATTCTAACAACCTACTTTTTATTCGCGTTTGGCATCTCGTGGCAGAGTCACTTAATTGGATTTCCTCGCGAAATATTGTATTTCTGCAAACACTAGCTGCCCGAAACATTAGCGCGTTTTGTCGTCAATTGGACGGAATCCTCTTTTATGCCAGCGAACATTTCCGAATAACTGGAAATCTTCCGTCCCACAGTACAAGACGACAAAAAAGATGGCGCCTCTGACGACGTCATTACCTGGGCTCCCACTCTGGGATGTGCGCTGTTGGCCCTCTTCTTGACTGTCAGCCTGGCCCTCGCCGCAGTAGCCACGACGCACGTTCGCTACCCAGTTACCGCCCCAAGCCCCGCCATCCCGACCGACGTGGAAGAGGCAGGCAAGCTGCTACTCGCCGCCGCTGCCTTTGCTTCGACGAAAACTCCCCTGAACCGCACGGTGAGACCATTGCGTCGCCATTTTTCCCGTGAAGACATTGGTCTTCTAAATTGGCATTATTCATGTGAAGACATTGGTCTTCAGAATGAAATGAGCTTGGCCAATTGCTCTAGAATGTGTAAAAATAGAAACCATCTATAACCGTTTTCAAGCCCAAAAACGCTGCCTGAAAGACTGTGCGTTATGTAACATCCGAAGACCTTAGTTGCAGTTAAAGCAGCATGACGGGGGGGGGGGGGGGGGGGGAGGTGGAGTTATTTTTTTTTTAGGAAGCCCGCACGTGAAAATTCAGAATGGCTGATGAAACCGTGGCTTCCATTCCTGTCCACATCAGTCGCACTTCAAAAGAATCAAAAGGCTCATGTAGTTGATTTGGGCACAGGTTACGAAACCGCAACAGGTCTAAAGTAATCCGCTGTACTACGTTGTCTGCCGTGACCAACTGTGCAGTTTTTGGATGTTTCACCGGACAATTTACCTTTGGTTTAATCCCATGCTGCGCTTCAGAAATTGCGATTGAATGGAAGCGGTACAAAATGGTCACTTTTGATAGCCGCCCTGCTCTTTATGCCTTCTTAAGTATTTGCTAAGAGCTATTGTATTGCTGCAACTTCAACGCCACAACGGAATGTGACATAGTTTGCTAAGACTGAGACAGTGCGGCAATAACCAAATACAGAAAAACGGGCATCCCTTTTGGGGTTTAACTTCCTTTGCCACTCTCCTACCCACACCCTTATCTTTAGCGCCGATTTCTATATAGGTAGCAGCTTCTTTCCAACCAGTACTACCGGGTACTTAGATTTAGGTGCACGTCAAAGAAACTCATGTAGTCAAAATTTCCGGAGTCCTCCACTACGGCGTGCCTCATAATCAGAAAGTGGTTTTGGCACGTAAAACCCCATAAGTTCATTTGTTTTCCAACCAGTAATATTTTTCCTCGAAATTGTTTTCGCAGTTATTTTGAAACACTGCATATAACGCCTGTGTGAAAACTTATTTGCCTGGGATGTGTCTGTGAAGGTGCACCGATGACAAAGCGATTACTGATGCATTTTAGGGTGGCCTCTAGAATGCGATTTTATTATTGCGGATTTTGCTAAGAGTGAACTTTTTTAAAAGAATACCACCGCCGCTCGTAATTTTTAGTCTCCAAATATTTTCGTTATTATATGGAAAGTACCGATCTCTTGTCGCTGTTTAAAAATAATACGCAGAGGATTTGCTTCATAGCTAGGTATGATGATAATGAATAACTTTTTTCTCCTTGCGCCATTTTATATTTATGTGTGCGCTGAACCGATAACAGGCGTACACGCCACTTCGGCACATATTATCAATAGACCAGATCAGAACAGATTCCTTTTTGGTTGAAGCGTTCTTTCACTAAAACGTATCGGGCCAGGTTTAATCAATCATGTAGGTTTTCTTTCTTGTTTTTAACGCGTGATTCGTTTCCGACTGTGATATATAAGCTAGTTTCGGTAGGAGTAATAGGCTTACAATAATGCTCTAAGAAGCACTGGTATATGAAATTAGAATATGAGATATAATTTTACATCGTATTCTTTTTCATCTACGAATATACTCTATTGTGTAAAATTAACTACGAACACACGCCTAAATCTGGGTCGCCAGAGCCATAGTCTTGTGAGAAGGGTTTTTGTTGTCAACGTATGGATGACAGCTGTCACGGGCACTATTTTAAATATGTGCAAGGTTATACATCGCGCACATTATCCGGAACTTAAATCGCATTGATGAAAGTGTTGAACGCGAGCAACAATAGTGTTCACGTAACTTTTGAAGGTGGTGCATACAGTTAAACTTATTCCTTGAAGTAAACTACTCCATGTTACCACGCTATGGGAGATTTATGACCTTAGGGTAACATTAGCTCGCGTCTAGTGCATATATCGTCGCTTTCGTTTTCTTTCACGGCGCGCGTTTTTACCAGGCAGGCGAACAGCCGCGTATTTTGTGGAACCTCATGAAACAATCGATATCAAGGAGCTGAAGGCCTAAATTTGAACGCCTGAATTGACGCGGCCGCACGTTTTTCAGAGCGTCCCGCCTCATTGAAGATACTGTGCGCAGCGTATTGTACTTTGAATGAGAAATGACGGCGTTGCACCATGATTTTCTAGAAACAAGGCATGACGCGAGAATCCTGCTTGTCGTCGCTTTCATAGAAAGTCCCTTCATAGCGGAAACTTCAAAAACAAATTGTAGCAACAAGCGCATAGTCGACGAGTTAATAGCCTTACGCAGGCGAGATATATACCTCCTGGAAGCACACGAGAATTGATCTTGCAATCCGGTCTCTCGCGAGACCTTATGGGCTTTTAGGGCTTCTATCTTTGGTTGCCACTTTCAGTTTTCTTGGTTTGCGCATGAGCGATTTTTTCCGCATGCATATGTGACTTATTACCAGTGCTTGGCTGATAACCTTCCTTTATGTCTAATCTGCCTTGCTCAAGCGGTATGTAAAGAAGCAAGTGTACCAACTCGCCCCAACTAGGTACACTTTATGCACTGACACTTCAGCGCCCTATAAAAATTTAGGAACTCACAAGTGGCAGGTCGCTAAATCGCAAGAACCTGTTGCATCAGCTTATACAGTATACAATGTGTAGATGAGCAAACATAAATTGTGGCCGCTGAAAATTTGACAGGACATGTCGCTACCTGTCGAGAAGACAACGGCTTCGTCGGCTCCACGCACAACCACCGCGACGATGCCGCAAACCAAGAATAAGGGTATTCAGCACGCACCTGGAACGCATAATGGGACATCCAGGTCTGCTCGTCCAGCGGGCTCACTGGTGACGACGACGGATAGACGGCGTAATGGAAACAAGGTGATCGATCTGTATACGTGTATTTTCCTGTTGTGGCTTATTTAACTCAAGCAATCCGGTTGAGATAATAATTTTGGGCTTCCTTAACTGTCAGAAAAATATTCACCGACAATTACGATACTCCCTATTGGGGCTGCTGAGCACGAGGTCACGAGATCGAATCGCGGCCACGGCACCCGCATTTCGACGGGGGCGAAATGCGAAAACACCCGTGTACATATATTTAGGTGCACGTTAAAGAAATCCAGGTGGACAAAATTTCCGGAGCCCTCCACTGCGGCGTGCCTCATAATCAGAAAGTGGTTTTAGCATGCGAAACCCCATACTTATTATTATATTATTATACTCCCTAATGCAAAATTTGAGCGCAGCTTGTTTTCATTTCGTAATAGATTGGCTGGCGTGGACGATCGGTCTCGTGCGGCACGTTGCAAACGTAGCGATGTTTGGCGCCACTGCCTCGCTAATCTGGAGCGCGCGAGTGACGCGGATGCGCATTCACAGAAGGCGCCGCCGACAAACCGCCCAGACGACGCGTCTTCGAGATTTGTCGGTGACTACGAGATCATCGATCGCGTAGCCACCGTCGCAACACTACGCTTTTCTTGTCCCGCTTTCGTCATACTCTCTTCCGTTCTCTTCCTCGCGCCTCTTCGCTCTCACCGCTTTTTTTCATCCCCCGCTGTGCACCGCGTTCGCTCTCATCTTTCGCTGGGCTCGTTCGTTCGGTTAAGGCCGATCCACACGACGGGCCAAATTGCTCTTTTGGACCGCGGTCCGCGCATCACGTGATAGGACGTCACCAGTTCGTGCGGACCACCATTGGCCCGCGCAAGACCGCGGCCCTCGCGGTCCAACAAATCGCCGAGGCTTTTCCCGCTTCAGTTTTGGCGGCGGACCGCATGCAAACCGCAGCGACTTTGGCGTAGCCAACCAATGTTGTCCGGCAACAGAGTGTCTTCAGCCAAATGCAATCTAGTTTTCGGCTCAGCAAAACTCAGTCGTTTCATGTCCGCCGTTTCGCGTGCGTTACGCGTGCGTGCAGCAGTTATATTTTTTAAACACCATGTCCTTTTGGAGTGACCAGGAGGTTTTTTGTTTTGTATCCCTCGTTCAGAAGTTTTCGGCTTTGTGGGACTCGAGCCGGCATGATTACAATGATAACGCGAAAAAGCGTTAGTGTAGCTGGTTGGTCTGCTCTGCCGTCTGCTATGGCGGTCGGCCGTGTGGATGTGCTCTGCGCCGGACCGGACCGCGGCGGACCGTGACGTTGCATCACGTGACCGATCGGCCCGCGGACTTGGTCTGTCATGCGGATCGGCCTTTACGGCGGGAAAGCCGACGCTCACCCCAGGAACGGGCGCCTGAGAGCTGGACTCTAATACACAATTTAACAAGGCAGCGTTCTGTACAAAAGAATAGACTAGTGGGCTATTTGGCTTGGCATTATTTGCCCAGTAGCGCAGAAGCACATGGACGGCGAAAGAAAAAGACGGGTCAAAGCACTCAATAACGATTGAGTGTTTATGGCACTAGAGGAGATATATATATCACCGTACAAAAGGAAGGGAGAAGAAAGACAGAAACAAAGCGACCCAGCAAGATCATCTGACACAGGCGGCAAACGCGACAAAAACAGGATTTCTTTCTCCATCAAGGAGACAAACGGGCAACTAACACAATCCCTATTCCTAATTTCTGCAGCTTCTACAATTTCCGAGGTGAGCTGGTCAGGGTGTCTGGCCAGCGAATATGTGCCATGAAACAGAGTCTTGCATCCGCAGCCCGCTCAATGCGCGGCAAGGTAGTCTGATAAGACTAGTTTTTCAACGTTATACCCGTGGTCACAAATAGCTAGTTGATGTACATTCCCGTCTGTGTCACATACCATTTGCTTGTTTGTTTTTTCTCATTAGAACTGGTTATCCGAAACGGGTCACCAATTGTTAGGACTTCCAGCTTTGCCATCGGCAAACATGCTATCGATTTTTGCCATCAACCCCTTTCGAAACGATAACCCGGAATAGGCAGTCATCCTTATGTGTTTTGGCCTCGAACAACATTCATGACAACTTCACTAATTATCAGTTTGCTACGTTCAGATCATTTATTTCTCAGGGCAATAAAGAACCTTTGAGTACCGAATATTTTTAATACATATTTTAAGCGGGTGTCCGAAGCGAGGATCCACAGTGCCTTGCGTTTTACGCCTCGATGCATTCGTCTCTACCTAATGATTCGGAACTCGAGTGGAAGCCGCGCGTGCCTTCCGGGCACGCGCATGGGCACGGCATCGACGAGTAACCGTGAAGGCGCGCCCAAAACGCAGGAGGAGGGAAGCAGTTCGGCCTACTGTACGTTCAGACTCTTCAGGCGCTTTGAGATGCGCAATCCTCTTCCCGGTGACCGTCAGCAGCAGGGCAACTGAACCGTGCACTAGAAATTTATGAAGCGTGATAAGCACCTACGCGAGATCGAGGGTGAAGTTTGTCATCACTCGGGGCACTCTTGAAGCGTGCGCGCGGCGCGAGGTAGCAACCCCACTTATCGGCCCCGCAGCTGCTCCCGCGCCCGGAGCCGTGGTTTCTCCACTATTGCTCACGACTGTACTGTCTAAGCGCGCTATCCTTTAATGCCTTCCCTGATGAAAAAGCTCTCGCTTAGATCCTGCAGTGATTTTTTTGCACTTTCTTCATGGTGAAAATGTTGACGGAGTAACTATATGATAGTCAAAATACTAGCTCAGTAATATTATGGGCAACCTGCATGGAACTTGAACTAAACAACGTTCATAACACTAACAGCGCTTGTCCGATATTTAAGCATTTAAATATTTACGTATCTGTATTAAACATTTGCGTTCTGTGATTCTGATTCTATCGTATTTTTGTAATGAACAATTGCAATCACAGGATATCGCGCACCACGCAAATCACTGACCCGTGCAACAGAGATGACCTCGCTATGCTCTTTCTTGTTCAACTATAGTTAAGTGCTCGGCGGTCTGTATTATTAAGCAAAAGTCGCCTCCATGCGGTTCCTTTTTGCGTGAAGCGTGAAGGAGCACAAAGACATGAAGGTGATATTACACTTTGTTTTCTTTTTATTTGTTTACCTCCCTCCCCGCCCTCCCTCTAGACTCAGCGAGGATGCACCGAAGTCTTCTACACCCACTGTCTAAGGGCCCCAGCCGAGTTCCACTACGACCTGACCAGCCAGGGGTGCGTTCCAACGGACAGACGGGAAGACCAGCTGTGCGCACGCGGAATGAACCGCTTCACGTCCGAGGCGAGCTGCATGCGCTCATGCGTACGAACCCGCCGTCCAGAACAGCGGTGCTTCGCTACACCCATTTTCTCCGTGTGTGAAAGGTACGGCACTACAGAAATTCATTATGCGGGGTAAAAAAAAACTATGCTCGTGATGAATTGCGTACTTTTCGTATCACAATCCTCGCCTGGGCGGCTGTTACAGACTCCGGCGATCAACGGTGTAGACCATACTGTCACTGAACGGAGCGAGCTTCAGGAATTGTGATGAAGTCACGGCCTGACCTACCGGCCTGTCCCCTTTCTGCACAGTAAATGCAATAGAAGTGGAATGCCACGCAAATACAACTCTCAGTTGTGCCAATTAAGGTATAAAGGAGATCAATAGGGTTGAGTGAATATTCTCACTTTCGAAAACAAATGCGAATGGTGAGTCTGTAATGTTCTATTCGTATTCAAAAAAGAAATATTTCGCATATTCGAATATTGAAACTCACCGACTATTTCACAACAACAAGCTGTTAAAGTCGGGTTCACGGAGGTCCAATCGCTTGCTGTTACTGCCAGTTTTATTCACGCCTGCATTTTGACCGTGTTTCCGCGCTCATCGAGTTTGATGTGTATATGTTTGACTGTGAGTGCGTGGCAAACCGCTTGTTAATTTAATTGGCAAGCGAATGTTTGCGAGCTTTTACGGCCGGTGTAGCTAATATCCTTACTTCGTGTAGCTGTCTACCAACATGCTATCGCAATCGATGCTTCGCCTATTTTAGGTCGAAAGTGCGCCATTTCTTTACCTAAACTTTCATTTTCCTTTAGCTAATAATTCTTACACTGCAATCAAAACCCACAAATAATTTCCTCGACGCCTTCCGTTTCTTCATTGCCTGTTGGTTTAAGATGATTGTGACTAACAAAAATAGACTGCCGCAGTTCCTCTTCTTCTCGCTGATTACATGACAGCCTTTGATTTTCACTCATGATTCAGATTTACTACATTAATGTGCTACATTTTAGCAGGTACAGAACAGGTCCCACGATCGGCTGTCTCAAAGATACAAAGTGTCAGGAGGCATCCTCGTAAAATATATAAATAATGTTAAGTTTTAACATGCAGCAGTCAGTTCCTCACATCTATTATACATAATTTAAACAGAACATTTCATACAACGAAGAATCTGACTATACAGAAGCATTATAGCAAAATATCATAGCTAAGAAAAAATGAAAGAAAGGGAGGGATAACAAATATACCAATAAACAAAACTAGAAGAAGAGGGTGATGCACTTTAACAATTAAGCAGGTATGCTTTATGACAAGATTTTTTTTTCATAAACAATAAAACAAAATAATGAGGAACGTGATTTAATTTCGCATGAAATGCTATTCCACTTTTGGTATACCCGCAAAAAAAGTTGCTTGCTTCGCATGGTTAGTTCTAGCTTTTGGAAGTGGTGTGCTTCGTCGCTCTGCAAATCTGCTTTTCATGAAGTTGGTATCGATAAGGATTACAACAGTGAAACCTTGAAGCTTGCATTCAATTCTGTAGTTTAGCGTGTCAAACCTACGATTTTGACCGCCAGGAGATCTTTAACATTCCGCCAATGCACGACTACGGATGTTTTTGCATTTCGCCCCCATCAAAATCCGGCCGCCGTGGCACGAATTTGTTCCCGGAACCTCGTACTTAGCAGCACAACATAACCTTCAACAGTTGCCTCTTTGTGTAGAAGACGAGGAATGAAGGTTGACAGCTTATGACAAAGCAACTCGTAGAGAGAAAGGATCTTTACGTTTACATATATATATATATATATATATATATATATATATATATATATATATATATATATATATATATATATATATATATATATATATATATATATATAACGTAAAGATCCTTTCTCTCTACGAGTTGCTTTGTCATAAGCTGTCAACCTTCATTCCTCGTCTTCTACACAATATATATATATATATATATATATATATATATATATATATATATATATATATATATATATATATATATATATATATATATATATATATATATATATGTTGTGAGACGAGGTTTAGGCAGCCAGTCTCTTCTGTATTCTCCCGAGTGAGAGCCCCACCACCAGGGTCCAAAACGGTGATGCTGAGTATGTACAGGTGAGAATATGAAGCGTATGAATAATGCTCACACTAATTTCCCCGCACGCGCAAGCGGCCAGCCAGGCCGCGACTTAGCCAGGAGGGGAACGCCGAACGAATCGTTTTAGGCGCGAAACGTGAACGATCTCCGAACCACGACAACGATGGTCGGAAGAAACGTCTACGGGAGTAACGCGATAGTTCACGGGGGATGTTTGTTCGTTAATAATATAGGGTCCAAGAAAGCGGGATTCAAACTTCTCGCACAAACCGGGTGTACGAATGGGCGTCCAAAGGAGCACTTCCTCTCCTGGACGAAAGGAGACGTCGCGACGAGAGATGTCGTAACGTTGCTGGCGATCTAGCTGACTGACTTCTGTGTTGAAGCGAGCACGTTGACGGCATTCCTCAAGTCTCGAGACGAACTGTTCGGGTATACCGGCCGAGGTGTTAGTTGGGGCATTGAAGAAAGCGGCGTCGATGGTGAATGTCGGGGAACGGCCGTAAACTAGGTAGAAAGGTAAGTATCCCGTAGTTCGTTGGATAGCGGTGTTGTGAGCAAAAGTCACGAAAGGTAAAAGTTTGTCCCAGTTGTCGTGGTTTGGCCCGATATACATGGATATCATATCTATTAGTGTGCGATGAAATCGCTCGGTTAAGCCATTTGTTTGTGGGTGATATGCGGATGTTGTCTTATGAACTGTGCCACAAGCTCCGAGTACTTCTGCTAGCATTGTTGACATGAAAGTCTTGCCGCGGTCGCTTAACAGTACACGAGGTGCACCATGGCGCAGCACAATGGCATCTAGAAAGAAGGTGGCAACGTCGGAGGCCGAACTAGAGCGTAGAGGAGCGGTCTCTGCGTAACGTGTGAGCTGGTCAACAGCTGTCACGACCCATCGATGACCCGCTGGCGTTATGGGCAGAGGGCCGACTAGGTCTATCCCAACGATGGCAAACGGTGTCTCGGGACATGGAATGGACTGTAAAAGCCCAGCAGGAGGCGAAGTCGGTCGTTTCCGCCGTTGACACTGAACGCAAGAAGCGACGTACTTGGCCACAAAGGTAGACATGCCTGGCCAAAAGAAACGGCTCCTAACGCGGTGGTATGTTTTGTGGAATCCCAAATGGCCAGCAGATGGGTCGTCGTGCAAGGCTTCAAGGACTTGTGTGCGCATCGAACGTGGAAGAATAGGTACCCAGCGGTGCACGTCGGAGTTGTATACGTAGCGGTACAGCACATCGTTGTCAAGCTTAAATAGTCGCAGTTGTCGACGTAATCTGGCATTTGGTGCAGATGTAGTTCCACACAGGCGTTGGATGATGCTGTCGCAGTAGGGGTCAGAACGTTGACACGAGGCGAGGTGAGTGACGCGATTGGAAGATAACGTGTCAGTAACCGATAGAGGTAATAACGGTAATAACGGGAGTGACGACTTAGTCTCATCATCAAGTGGCGAGCAATGGGGAGGTGTACTCGAAGCTAATAGTGGCAGCGGGCAGCGAGAGAGAGCGTCGGCATCTTGATGCTTTTTCCCAGACTTGTAGACAACGTCGAAATCGTACTCTTGTAAGCGTACCTCCCAGCGACCAAGTCGTCCGGACAAATTTTTCATTGACGACAACCAGCATAAGGCATGGTGGTCGGTTATGACCGTGAAATGGCGTCCGTAAAGATATGGTCGAAATTTTTGGATTGCCCAAACTACTGCGAGACATTCCTGTTCTGTGATCGAGTAATTCTTTTCGGCAGGTGTTAGTGCGCGACTGGCATAGGCAACAACTCTCTCTCGTGAGGTGGTATCACACTGTAAAAGTACAGCACCGATCCCATGGCCACTAGCGTCGGTGTGCAAGCAAGTTGGTGCGTTCTCATCGAAGTGACAGAGGACAGGGTCGGTGGTTAATGCCTGCTTGAGGGCTTGAAAAGAAAGTTCGCATTCATCTGTCCAAGGGAAAGCAGTGCCCGACGTGAGCAACTTGTGTAGCGGCGACGCCACGGCCGCAAAATGACTGATGAAGCGGCGGAAGTAGGATGCCAGGCCCAAGAAACTTCTTAATTGCTTTTGATTTTCAGGGCGAGGGAAGCGAAGCACGGCAGCAACCTTTTCGGGATCCGGTCGAACGCCATCTTTGCTGATAAGATGGCCCAACACTTGGATGTTCTTTCTGGCAAAATGGCATTTCTTTGTGTTGAGTTGGAGTCCAGCGTTGGAAATGCATGTGAAAACTTCGTCCAAGCGCTCAAGGTGCTGACGAAAAGTTGTTGAAAAAATAACGATGTCATCTAAATAGCACAGACAGGTCTTCCACTTAAGGCCACGTAAAACTGTATCGATCATGCGTTCAAATGTTGCAGGGGCATTACATAAACCGAATGGCATGACGTTGAACTCGTAAAGTCCGTCTGGTGTTGCAAAGGCTGTCTTGTCCTTGTCCGCATCGTGCATGGGGATTTGCCAGTATCCAGATCGGAGGTCTAGACTAGAGAAATATTCTGCACCCTGGAGGGAGTCAATGGCATCGTCAATTCTTGGCATCGGATATACGTCTTTGCGCGTGATCTTATTAAGGGCTCGATAATCGACGCAGAATCGTACAGAGCCGTCTTTCTTGCGAACCAGCACGACAGGTGACGACCAAGAACTGGAGGATGGCCGAATGATGTCTCTCTTGAGCATGTCATCAACTTTATCCGCAATGATTTTCCGTTCTGTGGAAGACACGCGATACGGGCGGCGGCGTACAACCGAACTGCCTTCGGTTTCGATGCGATGTACTGCGACGGAAGTGCGCCCCAGAAGCTTGGAGTGGACGTCAAATAAGGCTCTGTGTTTGTGCAGGAGTGCCAGAAGGTCTTCTTTCTGCGCAGCGGTCAAATCGGGATTTATCGCGGCCGTTAAAACAGCGGTAGCAGTGTGATAATCAGTTGTGGTAGACAAAGGTGGTGATTCGGTGTGAAGCGGTACCAGCGAAAGAGGTGCGGTGTCAGCAAAGCATGTCACAGTAGAGCCCTGGGAGAGCACAACGGGCAAAGAAGTAGGGTTATGAACAGCGACTAACGCTCTACCGTCCTGAAACCGTACTAGGCTAGGAGTAAGGCTAAGCCCACCAGAAATGCAGTAACCGCTCGGTGCAAGGAACACATCACCATTAATAATAGTGTCGGAAGTCAGCGTCAGAATATGCTCATTACCCGCGGGAATGAAACAGTCGGTAGACGTGACAAAACGCAGGCTATGAGCATTGACAGCGGACGAAAATTGAGTGTCCGTCATATGAATAGTTCGCTGACGGCAAGAGATGAAAGCTGAGGCAGAGGACAGGAAGTCCCATCCCAAAATCATCGCGTAAGTGCACGAAGATAGCACGACGAACTGTATGTGGTGGAGGATGCCATCAATGAAAACGCGCGCAGTGCAAACACTGGAGGGCTGAACAAGAATTGTATTAGCACAACGAAGGGGAGGGCCATTATACGGTGTCTGCACTTTTCGCAATCGAGAACACAAGTCAGCACTAATAACGGAAAGCGATGCACCTGTGTCAACCAAGGCTTCGATTCGGACACCTTCAACACACACCAAAAGTACATTTGACGGGCGCTCCGGAGGAGTTTCACGTTGTCCAAAAGATGCAGCTTTCCCTCCTGAAGCTGCACCATTTAGTTTTCCGGGCGGTGATCGGAGGACGAAGTAGCCGGTCGTAGAGGGGAAGAAGAGCGCCGCATCGGTGATGGAGAGCGACGACGCGGGAAACGCAATGAACCGGCAGTGTTGAAGTCCTGTGGAGATGGGGAACGGCGTGGATAATAATCGTAGTCAGAACGCCGACGTCGTGGTACAGGGCGAGAAAACTGATCCCTTTCAAAGCCGTCATAGCCACGTCTTTCATCTTGCTGACGGCGTCGGCAAAACCTGGAAATGTGGCCACGGATGCCGCAGTAGTAACAAACCGGTCGAGGTGGGCTCCATGCGTTATAAGACGGAACAGGCGATGGCCTTGCAGTGATAGGATTCAGGGACATATGCGGTGCAGGTAGCTGTTGTGGTGGCGGCTGGGAGGGTGGCGCTATAGAGGCAACCTGAGCGTACGTTGGCGTATGGATAGGGCGTGGGCTCGTGATTTGCGGGCAGGTCACGGCAGCTATCTCTTCCCTCACGATATGGCGTAGGCCGCCACCAGGGGGCATCAGATGGACCTCAGGAGGGTTTGACGAAGCTTGGGCGTGCAGTTCCTCACGGATGATGGAGCGAATCAAAGCACGTAGCTCGCTGTCGTTGGACGCCTTGAAATCAGACGTGTCAGGGTGTAAGCGGAGCATATGAAGGTCATCGAGACGCTGACACGTACTGATGATGTCGGCGACGGTAGTGGGATTCAGTACTACAAGAGCATTGAATGCCGCAGTCCCAATACCCTTGAGCAGGTGGCGTACACGGTCACTCTCTGCCATTGAGGTGTTCACGCGGCGGCAGAGGGCGAGGACGTCCTCGATGTACGAAGTGTAGGACTCGCCTGAGTGCTGTACACGCTCAGCAAGCTTCTTCTTAGCGATATCGGAGCGGACAGACGAGTTCGCGAAAATCTGGCGTAGATGGTGTTTAAAGATGCTCCAGTTGACCAAATCGAGCTCATGATTGGAAAACCAAGTTTGCACAACTCCAGTTAGGTAGAAGGCGACGTGAGCAAGTTTTGCGGATTCGTTCCAGTGGTTAAAGTCACTCACGCGCTCGTATAGCTCCAACCAGTCATCAACGTCGTCGCCTGGAAGCCCAGCAAATAGCGGTGGATCCTTCTGAGGGGTGGTGACTGTCCAAGAAGGGGTTCCCGCAGGAGTAGGCAAGGTGGATGTCGTGGTACTGGTCTGCTGGTCTTGCGACATGGTTGAGGGCAGTTGGTAGAGGCGGCGACCCGAGCGGAGCTCCAGGGATGTAGCGTAGGTGAAGCTGGAGAGAGACCGGGAGCGAGAGGGCGAAGGAACCGGACAGCACATTCCACCACTTGTGAGACGAGGTTTAGGCAGCCAGTCTCTTCTGTATTCTCCCGAGTGAGAGCCCCACCACCAGGGTCCAAAACAACGGTGATGATGAGTATGTACAGGTGAGAATATGAAGCGTATGAATAATGCTCACAATATATATATATATATATATATATATATATATATATATATATATATATATATATATATATATATATATATATATATATATATATATATATATATATATATATATATATACACATTTGGAATGAGAATGTCATAAATTGGCTAAATTTAAAATGCCTCCCAGCCTGATTTTCTAATTGTTAAACGGGTTTGAGGTGTTTCTTATATGTGTTGCTCCAGGACGACAGGGAGTACGAAATATGACTTTGAACATAAGCGTAGCGTAGCGACAATATAATATGGCGCTGGATGTCGAAACCTGTTAAGTAATTTCGGGAATGCCAAAAGAACCTTTTTCAAGCAGTCCTGAAACAAGAAATTTGAGGTGCCTATCAAGGGTTACACCAAGCAACTTTGCACTGTCACAGATAAGTAGAGCATGATTATCAGGCGAAGCTGCTAAGCTAGGGCTTATGTGTAACTGGGCTGAATGAAATACCATAAATGTTGTCTTAAAACGATTAACTTGCAAGAATCTTGCTGTAAAATAGAATCAGACATGGTGAAGGCCAGTGCTACTAAAATTGTGAGCTTTATCAGCAGCGAAAATGGTAGCATTCTCAGTATATAAAATACAACTAGAATGTCAACATAATGTAGGTGGATAATTAAGGAATAAAAGAGTGGAGGCCTAAGACAAGACGACCGGGGTAACCCTCTATTAATTATTTTTGCTCAAGATCTACTATGACTAATTGCAAACATTTGTGACGGATTACTAATGTAGCTGCTAAAGGCGGGCCAGATATAACAATGTATTTAGGTTTCGGTAACAGAATTTCATGGCAGATTGTGACAAATGGATTAGTACATTTAATGATTACATATGACAACTTAGTATGTTCTATGAATCAGTGAATACCACTGTCTATTGCTTGTTTGATGCGGTCATTCACAGAAAGAGCAGATTCAGTATAAAGGCCTTGGCAGAAACTGAACTGACAAGGAGATAGAAGATTAAATTTAGAGAAGTACTTTGTAAAACGGTTATCAAATAGTTTTCGGTTACGTTACTAAAGAACGATAGTACGCAGATTGGTCTGTAAATGGTATTAGAACCTTTGTCACCTCTTTGTTAACTTGAACTGCTTATCCAACCTTGAAACAGCTTGCAAAATCACTGCACCTGAACATTTTATGGTCTACCAATTAGTCTATCTTGCCTTCTAGTCATGAAGCAGTTTTGTCTCTTACGTTACAACAAATGTTCCATTTTTGCTGGGAAAGGATCCTTTACTATGTCGACAGTACACAAATATTTTACAGCGCTTGTCTGTGGTATTTATTTCCTCATTTCCTTGTTTTATTCGCGCTGTTCAATCTCAGTTCTAAACATGAACCAACTAGTCCTCATCAAGATCTTACTAACATACCTCTCGCTTTTCCTCCTCTACAACTTCTGATATATTCAACAACATTTTATTTTGTGTTTTTGGAAAGCTAGGCATAAAGAGCCAGCTATACATGGAAAGCTTGTTTTACAACCAGGCTCTGAAGATGTGAGGTGTCGGTTCGTGCAGTTTTTGTAATGAGAATTGCAGTGATTTTGCGTTTAAAACTTATGCTAATCGTCTGTGATAGTTGTATATTTTCGTCAGTACAAGCATGTTACTTATTTATACGGAAATAAATATTGCGGTTGTACATATGCGCGTCTACATTTGACTGTTGGATATTGAATTTGATATTCGTTCTTACTATTCCTAATCGAAAAGTTCATATTCGCTCACCTTTAGAAATTAATGTTATTTTTTGTATGAGAAAAGCTACACGCATAATCCCTGTGGGAGTTATCTAAATGATGCGTGATGCAGCTGTGTTTGTTATATTTGCGAGAAACACCGCGAAATAACCGTGAAACGGAAAAACTCGGTTACAACATAGAAATGTTAACTGAGGTCAGCATGAGACGATGAAGAAGACGCGAGTAGCAGCCATGTTCTCTCATGTTATAGATAACTCCCAGAGGACGTGGATGCTGGATGAAATGACAAGAGATTTAGTAAATGAATCAAACATATGCAACACTTATTATGTTGACTTTCTCTTGTTTGACACTTGTTGCGTTTCGTCTTGATCATCAGATTGCCTGATGGTGCGTTCGGATGATGCCGCTCCTTCGTGGAAGATGAGCATTGGCCTACGCGTGCTGCAGTACTCGACTTAATCGAGCAGTGTCACGCTCCGTAGATCTTGTACGTAGACCTGGTCCATGACACTGCCTCCTCTCAAACCGAACCAATATCAACCGCGATCGACCGCACTCCGGCGACGGCTGCGTATGCCTCGGCCGCTCGGGTCCTATCTTGAGAGCGATGCGCGATGAGGACAGAGTGCACCGAGTGCTGATGGCTTCGCGTGCGCGTTACTGTTGCCGCTTCATCATCATCATCATCATCATCATCATCATCATCATCAGCCTGGTTACGCCAACTGCAGGGCAAAGGCCTCTCCCATACTTCTCCAACAACCCCGGTCATGCACTAATTGTGGCCATGCCATGCCTGCAAACTTATTAATCTCATCCGCCCACCTAACTTTCTGCCGCCCCATGCTACGCTTCCCTTCCCTTGGGATCCAGTCCGTAACCCTTAATGACCATCGGTTATCTTCCCTCCTCATTACATGTCTTGCCCATGCCCATTTCTTTTTCTTGATTTCAACTAAGATGTCATTAACTCGCGTTTGTTCCCTCACCCAATCTGCTCTTTTCTTATCCCTTAACGTTACACCTATCATTCTTCTTTCCATAGCTCGTTGCGTCGTCCTCAATTTGAGTAGAACCCTTTTCGTAAGCCTCCAGGTTTCTGCCCCGTAGGTGAGTACTGGTAAGACACAGCTATTATATACTTTTCTCTTGTGGGATAATGGCAACCTGCTGTTCATGATCTGAGAATGCCTGCCAAACGCACCCCAGCCCATTCTTATTCTTCTGATTATTTCCGTCTCATGATCCGGATCCGCCGTCACTACCTGCCCTAAGTACATGTATTCCCTTACGACTTCCAGTGCCTCGCTGCCTATTGTAAATTGCTGTTCTCTTCCGAGACTGTTAAGCATTACTTTAGTTTTCTGCAGATTAATTTTTAGACCCACTCTTCTGCTTTGCCTCTCCAGGTCAGTGAGCATGCATTGCAATTGGTCCCCTGAGTTACTAAGCAAGGCAATATCATCAGCGAATCGCAAGTTACTAAGGTATTCTCCATTAACTTTTATCCCCAATTCTTCCCAATCCAGGTCTCTGAATACCTCCTGTAAACACGCTGTGAATAGCATTGGAGATATCGTATCTCCCTGCCTGGCGCCTTTTGCCTGCTTTTGCCTGGCGCCTGCCTGTTGCCGCTTAGTTCGCGCTAAAGTGAGAGCGTGAGAGGTCAATTCGCTAACTGCGGCGGGCCTATCCTGAAAGCGATCTCTTTTCTTAGGGGACGGGCGGAGGCACAGACTAGTTTCCTGATCGGGTGGGCATAGAAACGCTTACGCATTTTAAAATCGAGGATAATATCTAACCAATATGCATTCTTCCGAACGAACGACTTGCCCACCAGTTGGAGCCCATTACAAAAGCTCCGTATAACACCTGTGATTGCCGACGAACTGAGATTTTTCAGTAGTTGTCCTACTTACATACGCGTATCCCCGCGCCGCCCGCGGTGTAGAGTGCATTCCGCATACGCCTCCACGGCTGCGGTTATTGACGGGAAACACACACAGGAATAGGTGTTAAACACATGAGCCGCAGAATCCAAAAAATAAATGCATGGACGGACAGCCGATGCCGTAGATCGGTTGGTTATGTGTCGCTGGCGTGATGCCGTTGTTGCTGGACGGTAGCCCACCACAGACAAACCCGCCTTTACTTTGATTTTCATTTCACTTTTTAATACATATATAGTGTAAAGGCTATCACAAATGTAAACGGTTTATGTAGTTATTTAGGAAAAAAACACATTAGTATACGTTATTATGCCCCTGATTTTCAGGTCAATAATCTTCATACAGACAGTTGTTCCCTATGGCTCTTGCTATTCTGCACTAAGCAAAGCTTCAAAAGACCTACATAGTTCAAGATTAAATGTGCCACAGCGTAAACAGAACGTCCGACAACCTCAGGCCTTTGTGCAGACAGCAGGACGTGCGTCACATCTATAGGAAGCTGACATTTAACTATAGTATCTTTGTTTCTTTCCTAATAGGTTGCGTATATGAAACATCAGTAATGGTAAATAAGTCTTTGCGGTCAGTGTAATTGCCCCTATTAGCTTGTATTTATAATCAGTCTGGTAGAAATGTATTGGTGCTCTCTGGTACGACATCAGTTTTCATTCTTGCTTTATATATATATATATATATATATATATATATATATATATATATATATATAACGTAGTCACGGGTACGAACGTTTTCTAGCTTAAGTGATTATTATTGCTGCAGGTTGTTTCTGACATAATGGTGCACCACCCGTTCTGTGTTGCCCGCATAGTAAGCGCCATAAATAAAGCTGTGTTCCAGCCATGTTGCCCTCACACAGTACCGTGGCAATTACACTCGTTGCACCATGCTCAGCTCATAAAATAGATGATTGCTTATTGCGCTGGTGAGCTCATAAACAGCTCATGGTACTTTATTTACAGCGCATTGTAAGCAAGACATTTCGAAGGCATTCAAATTGATTTTCTATCGACTGAACTGTAAAGGAACCATGGTGACAAGGCCAGCTTTAACGCCAGGTTTAATTTTAGTGCAGCAATGAGTCGAAATCTCGAAGGCTTTCGAGCAGCAGGAGGAGGCGTCCTCGTCGACTAAAGCCCTTAGTCGTAGGGCACATTGACACAGGAAATAATAGCGACACAGTGTAGGGTCGCCTAACGCCTTTAATACGACGCGTCAAGGAGGCCAACGCCCAACCTTAGTTTGAGCTGACAGGGACCTTACATTGTAACACCGTAGAAGAAATATCCTAAGCAAAATATTGGCAAAAATGTGAATAAAAAAGTGTACTCACGTAAATAGACAACTAGGCTGCGTTCGACGCCGTACCCAATATAATTGGCGTAGCAGCCTCATTACTGCTAAATCGTCAGAAAACATCCAACAATTGGCAGTAAACATCAAAAACGCAAAAATATATGCAATATATGCCACTAAAATAGATACAGTAAAATTGTATTCGTTATGCGTGTCCTTTAGGAACGTACAAACAAAAGAAAGTGAACTTTTGCACATTTTGGATAATGTTGATTCCTAGTGAATTACGCGGATGTGGAATCATCGCTGGCGGCTGAGATGGCACAACCGTTTGATATCATAAAAACCACTGTAAAACACTTTTGTTTTGCCACACATAAGCCACACAAAACTTTTGAACTCGAGAATTTAACAAGTGACAAGCTCGATGACTGCTCAGATGTGCCCTCGAGACTTGAGCAATAACCTCACGTGCATAACCTGGCGTAAATGGATATTGACATGAGAAACCATGAGTTCACTACATAATAATAATAATAATATTTGGGGTTTTACGTGCCAAAACCACTTTCTGATTATGAGGCACGCCGTAGTGGAGGACTCCGGAAATTTTGACCACCTGGGGTTCTTTAACGTGCACCTAAATCTAAGCACACGGGTGTTTTCGCATTTCGCCCCCATCGAAATGCGGCCGCCGTGGCCGGGATTCGATCCCGCGACCTCGTGCTCAGCAGCCCAACACCATAGCCACTGAGCAACCCCGGCGGGTTGAGTTCACTACAGTGACTATGTCGCAAGCTTCATGACAGCGATTGAGTAGTACGATGAACGATGTACATCACGTGCATAATCTGGCGTAAATGGATACTGACGTGACAAACCACGAGTTCATTACAATGACTATGTCACAAGCTTCATAACAGCGAGTCAGTGGTAAGGTGAATGATGGACATCGCGCTGCATGCGCCCAAATGTCAACCTTCCTATATTTTCTTTTGTTTTGGAAAAACGACTTTAGGTGATCTAAACCTTTCAACCTGTAGGGTCATTTTGAAGCTCCTGCCGATTAGCGTACCCATAGCCAGTGGAACTTCCCATGGTTTTTCAAACATTTCGTTGTCGCTTTTATCTTCACACAATGTGGTTGTGATGTCGAAATAGAGCTTATAGATTCCAGACGACGTGCATATGTCTAGAGACATGAAAAGTGGAGATAGCCGATCTTTACCGTTTTTCTTTGCGTCGTATGGATTTCCACGGAAACATGCGAAAAGATATTTCATCAAGAGCGTATGGATCTTCTGTCAAAATGACTACGGTGTAACACGTCTCATGTCATCCTAGTCTGAAATGCACCATATGCTACAGACATCTGTGAATACTTTCACGCACACGCAGCGATAAATAAAGTCTACACGGCGTATACGAGCATCGCTATATGAATGTTCCTGCGCCCGCCGTGGTGACGTAGCTACGTTGGCGTTACGCTACTAACCCCAGGAGCGCAGGATTGAATACCGGCCGCGGCTGCGCCACATTTAGATGGGGCTGAATGGAAAAAAAAAGCGACCGTGTTCTGTGCATTAGGTGCACGTCAAATAACCCCAGGGGGGCCAGAATTAATCCGCAGCCCCTCAGTACGATATTACTCCTAATCAAATCGTCGTTTCGGCAAGTAGGACCCCAGAATTTATTTTAAATTTAATTATTTTGTTGCTGGACATGCCATTCGGTTACTCTGGGGTTCGCTGAAGCGATACAGTCACGACACTGCAATCCACGAATAGTTCAAGTGATGGTATACCCTTTCTCAACCTCGCAGCCGTGACGTGAAAGGACCACAGTGGAATTTCGATGGGCGTGTCTGCCAACGCTGGCATTTCCCGGCTGGCCGTTGTCCGTCAGAGGCCGTTCTAGGAGAGCACGTGTTGCAAACGCCCCCTCTGTTTGCCACATACAGCGAGTGCTTCAAATCTTGCGGTGGGCCACGGCGCCAAAGCTTGGTGAACACGGTCGACAAGGCGTCTCACTTGGGCAGCGCCTGCCGCGGGATTCTGTAAGCCATTCCACAGTTCTTTGACGACCCTAGCATTGCCATTCAAAAATGAGTGCGTTCTTCATTGTGTTGGCTGTCAATGAGCGCTTTAATTACGCTTTATGCACGTCGGTAAACATGGCTTTTAAAAAGCGACGGCATTCGTATCGAGAAGGAAAACAAGGACGCAAAGGGAGTCACTGCGAACTTGGTAATGTGGCGAAGGTGAAAACCGAAGCTTTACAACATAAGGCGCATTCACGATGAAACTGTATGGTATTGGCAATGTGTTAGTTTTCTTTCGACCAAGTGTGTTATCAAAGCTTGTTGCTGAGATAGTTGCTCTATGACTTAAAAAGAAAGCTCACGGCGCTAAGCAGACGAGGACGAAGTGAGACACAAACGACATGTACCGGTGTCCGTATATGTCGTTTGTGCCTCACTTGTTCCTTGTAACCTTTGTTTTTAGGTGTTATTTCTAAGTTCGAAAAAGAATGAGAGTCCGAGCGCCTTTTACACATACGTCTCTCTGTCTGTCTGATAGACATTTCTGAGGCTCATAATCTGTCTGGTTCTTGTTTCTCCCCAGAGTTGTCATTCTTCAATAAAATACTGGGTTAAATTTAACCACCCCTAACTCCAAGTATGCGATAGCAGCAATCAATTGTATACTTAATGTTGCGGTAGTTTTAACGTATTGAAAGCTGCGCGTGCGTGCGTCGCGAGTGTCCTTGCACGCTAAAATTTATTGAAGTGATCTTCCTATGCCTCTTATCTCCTACAAACTTGCGATTTAGTGCACACTATGACAATCTCGCGTAAGCTGAAGATAACTCATGGGTTCCATTATATACTTCGAAAGTATAATTCCCTAGAAATAGAGTTTAACACTCCCGATGGTAGTGTTAAACATCTGTGTTCCAGAACCGCAGCTCAGTGCTCCAAGTAGTAGGTTACGATAGTACGCATATAGCTCTCGTGTCAGAGTCACTACTTGAAACGGCTGGTGGATACCTCATGTGCCACTGTCTGATACTATTTCGTCGTAACAGTGAGCCGTTTCAGGCACTGTGCTAGACTTCAGGGCCTTCAGGACCGGCCCACAGTATTTGTCAGTCCTCTATTACTGCAAACTGTGTGAGGTTGTGCATTATGCTAGCTAAGGAATAAGGCTAGCTTTGCTCAAGGTAACGGAAGAAAATTCGCAGTCCGCATCTCGCGAATTACTCCTTAGTCCTAGTTCCCACTCCTACCTGCCTAGTTAGGACTGTCACATATAAGAGGGAAGATAAAATAAAATGGTAGACGAAGAAAGGTTTCAAGAAGACGACGAGGATGGCGTTAAGAATGACGTGGATTAACCGAAGACGAAACAAGATAAAGAAGAAGTTCTCTTTGTGGTAACAAGAGATGATTGTTGGAGAAGTATCCGGTGAGATGGAAAGCGATGATTGGTGAAGAAGAGAAGAAGACGAAGAGAAGGATTACGTGGACTAACAAGAAGGCTATAAAAGCGCGAGGAAGGGCGAGACACAGGGGAGAGAAGAAAGCAGCGGAGACTTGGCGGGTCAGGGACGGTTCGACCGCAAGAGAGCGACGCCGGCTACTGCTCCGGCGTGCTCTTGTTCTACGGCTTTGCACCGCAGACTTCCTGCCGTTCCTGAGCCCGTTCCGGGGAGTCCACGGAGGACGCCACCACCTGCTACGGTCAGGGGTGTCTCTACCGCTGTTCCCACCCTTCCGGGTGGTGCCCCAACGCCAACATCATCGGCCACACCTCCACGGACGCTTGGACCGGGAGCGTGTACGACGCAACCAACTACGCCTCCAGCGACGCCAGCCCTCGAACGTCGAACGCCACTCCGACGCCGGCTACGGGACCCACACCACGCCACATCCGCACCGAACCTGACGTGAGCACGAACGCCAACCACTCTCAATAGAACGCTAGTGGCAGTGTTACCGGTTCGTGTGTACTGATAGTTTTTGTATCTTATGTGTTAGTTTTGTTAGGTTTGTGTGCGGTTGTTCGTGTCGCGTGGGTGGTATTAAATGTGCATCTGTGTGGGTACACCTGTTGCCTAGTCCATTCTTTCGGCCAGAGTGTTCTCCGGTGGAGATCCGTGACAAGGACACCATACAGGAGTGGAAAACCAGCAGCGCCTTTAGTTCCTGGATTCCTGCACCGTTTATGAAAAAGCATAAAGCACTCATATTCTTTTGCTTGTTTATCATCTTGAAACTCAAGAAAATGGTATTTTCGGGCCGTTTTGTTTGTGATCAGAGTTGACAGATCGCCTTGGAAAGGTTTCGATCTAAACTACCTTGGCAGCACAGCTGTGTTTTTAAACCAACGTTTGCAAAGTTGGCGCCTATACTTAGACGTAACATGGGAGCCGTGAAGAACGAATTACCTAGCAGAGGGTTAAATTTAAGCTCAGCTTTGGGCAAGTTAAAACTCCTAGTGAGAGATAAAACATAGTTAAGCAAGGGCTTTGCGACAAATCATTATATAGAGGCGGTGTCCTTGCACAAAATGAAATATTTTTATAGGGCTGAGATTTTGTGAAAGGGAATGCGAGAGTCGGGTGCACGTAAAGGTGACGTACTGTTGTAAATGTGGAAGGAGTGAAGCAGTTAATGCACGAATACACAGTGTAGCCACGCATATATCAGAAAGTCTGAATGGAACAGGCATGTGTGTCAACAGACTTTACACAAGCATGTAAGGAAAGTAAATCTCCGTACAATTGTCGCCCTTCACACACCGACACACGAATAGAAACAAAGCAAACGAACTACTGCTTTTGAACCTGGAAAGAGTTAGAAGTGATTCTACATTTCTGTTAGGCATAATTGATGTAGGTGAAATTCGGTGCGTCTACTGTGGCACTCAAACGAAGCGATAAAGCGCCGTATAGAGAGGCCACCATTCACCTCCTCCTAAAAGCGGGAAAGCAATGACCATAGCAAACAAAGATAATGCTATAAAATATTTATTAATTCAGCCTCGGTGCAGCGTGAAAATCTGCCTCAAGGAGAAAGAAAAATAACGTCATATCCATACGCTGACAATCGCTCCAAGGCATTCGGTGGCACTGTCCTGAATTGTCGATTAAACAGTGGTTCTTTTAGCAAGACAATGCGTTGGTCCGCACTGTCGTATCGGTTTCAGAACATGTGGTTAAACACCCACGTTACAGTGCTACTCTTACTCCCATATTCGCCAGCCTTCTCGAGTAGCCGCTGGATTGTAACTAGTATGTGTACAATGGCAACAATTAAAACTGCCGTCACTATTGTAAAAGCATCCCGGATGAAATATTCTCTCCTTGCTTCCATGACCTCTGCACACATTGACAGCTGTGCTTAAAAAGCCCAGAGGTCTGGAGTCATGATTTTAAATTTAATAAGCCATTTTTGAGAAGCTCGGTCCTGGAACTTTCTTGAGAAAGGGTATCTGTTAAAATATAACGAAAAAATTTATAAGCAGCTCTTCAACTCGCATGGCTTTATAAATAAATTTTGTACTTTAAGATTTATTGCCACGTTCTTTTACTGCCCCGCATTAAAGTGCAAGTAGTGGTTCTCGCATGTACTTCTTCAGGTATATTTTTCGCCTGTTCAAACATATCTTTCTCAAGCCTTGTCGAATTCGTACAAGAAGTTATCTTTAAATGCATATTTTTACAGACAATGCCACAGATTTTTAAGCAATGCTTTAGTGGGCTTTTTTGAAGTCGACTTTCCGCTGTTTTTGTCCCTTCTTAACCGACATTTATTCTCATCTTAGTAGCAGATCCAGTCCAGAGGGTATAACTATATCGGCTTAACGTCTTTTGCATTAACTGAACGCTTTGATTGGTGTTACTTTTAAATATAGAGGCCTGTTCTTTTTATATAGCAAACGATAGAATATCGACTATAATAATGGACGTGTTGGTTTGATTGGAACATTCCTCGAACCATTCGCTTGACTTGCTTGAACACCACGATATAATTATGCCCCAACGCAGAGGGAGAGCAAAGGGGGAAGTAAAATACTGGCCTGATGCCTCGATTATCTGTACATGTAAAAGTCGCTACGTTCAGTTGCCATGCGCACCAGCCGTATCGGTGCCATAGTGTCTATAGATCTCGCTCTTTTCCCGCGGTACTCCGTTCAACACCACCTTGACTAGTATGTGGTCATTGTGGATTTTTCCGGCGATTTAATCAAATTCAGGCAAAGAGGTGCTCTTGTCGCAAACATTGAAATCCCATTTATAGCCAACCTATCTCAAGGCTTGAGCCAATTTGCCAAGGTTAACAAAAAATTGCACTGCCTTTTACCGCAAGTTGCGTTTTATCCTACTCTCAACGACTACCGGCATCACCTGCAGTCACGGTATGACGAATGAGATCATTATATTCCCTGAATGACCAAGGACAGAAGAATACAAATCATAAGAGCACGTAATTTTCTTGATGGTATTACAATACCTACGTCGATACGACTTGTGCGATCTTGCTTGTGTACGACAGCTCCTTTTCGAAAGAGTTATTGGAGAGTAGTAGGACGTGCGACCTAACTTCAAACTAGTGAATGACACAGTTTAATGGCGTAAAACAATGTAAGTCGCCCAGAGAAAGAATTTATGGACAGATCTACAAATATAGTAAACGACGGTAGACTCCTCGCGTTGAGACAGTTCTGAGAGAATAGGTGCGGTCTAACGTGAGGGTCGGTTTAACCCCTCTCTGTCCACATTCAGTCTATGCAGCGCAATTCAGGTTCCTGCACAAGGCGTATGAGCTGCGCCTGATTCATGGCTTCGGAGACTATCGTTTGTTGACCTATGACCTCTTTCTAAAACTTCAACATGCATTCTTGGCAGCACGCTGTGGCGTGTCAACGGTTGATCGAACAGACATTTCCGCCATGTTGACAGCTTTGCTTGGAAGAGCGCTCTTGTAGGAGTGAATGCCGTGCAGCTGGCTTTTCGAAAAGCGCGAAGGATGCACGCGAAAGTTTGTCTGCGTATTAATACATCACAGCACTACAGAAATAACATTTTCCGGTATGTTAACACTCGGCCGTCTCCCGAAAAAAAGCCGCCGTTTTGTCCGAAAGGCAAAGCATTCATAGCGATTCTAAATTATTAGACTACACGAAGGGATGTAGGTAATATTATCCGCCCTATATACTGAAGTAAACTTTCATTTATTATTTGAATAACAAGCATAGTGTTACACGCGCACCAACAAACACGAACTGAGCCCACGCGATGACGGCGAACAGCGTCGGCCTCGGGGAGCAGAGGCTTCGGTCCACCTCTTGCTTAAACGCGTGTTCGACAGTCCAGATTACACGGTCTTGAACACAGAAAACGCGGCAAAGGCGTGCACGTGTAGCGACCAGCCAACGTGGCTTGCACAGTTTTTGGGTCCACTCTGGATTGCCTCCAAGATTCGGCGCGTGGCCCGCGTATGCCCTCAGCCGCGCGGGTAGCCGTGCGCAGCCACTGCCATTTATCACGCTTACGCCGGCGGTGATGACGACGGACAAGACCCTCCTGGAGTTCCCATGTATACTCTGTTTGAGTAGTTCCGTTCACATGTTTCTACGACCGATCAGTAGGACGAACAGGCCTTAAAGGTGCGCCTCCGTATCCTGTCATCTGCTAACGGCGAGCAGTTCAACGCAAGCGGCGGAATGTATATACGCAGACGGCGATTGCTCAGCGAGATGAGATGGTGTAATAGCTATCGTAGACTTTGTGTTCCATATTGACTGTGACGCCTAAAGGGCGTGCGTCTTGTAGTTATGGGGGGACACAGAGGGGCAGCAGGGTTGCAGAGACGGCGGAAGCGTGAGGTTCAGAAGGAGCACTCGACGAGCGTGCTGCACGGCGCTTTTATGTCGCACGGCATGGTGTCGGCATCTCTTGATCCCTGTTCCAACGTTACACCTCGCTCACTTTCGCAAGTGCAGTCCTTTTCTGCATGAGAGTGCGTGCACATTTACCTCACGTTTACCTCATGTTTACCTCACTCCTTTCGCACTGTACGACGCATGTTCAGCGCCAAGCTATTCGTTCATTTCACGTAAAACAGCAGCGACAACGCTACCTGCGCGTGCATATTCTTGCGATGTTGAATGAAGGGCCATAGTTCGGAATTCGTTGCATCACTAAATGGCATTGACAAGTGCTTACACGGAGCCGTCTATGCAGGTCGCACCGGTGGTTTAGTGCGCGATATTGCTTTGTTTTCACGTAAAATATTTATTGAGACTCTGTAGTACCAAAATTAATATTCCACTTTTTCGAATAAAAACAAGGAATGAAAAAATATGCACCGCAGCCGTAAGACATTATTTTCGTTTTTGAAGTACAAACAAATTGCTTTGGCAGTGCATAAATTCATGCGCGTAGTCTCTTAAGTGCACTCCCTCCTGTGTTGTGCTTTGTCCTTCGCAGAAATTGCGCTTCCAGACTTACTTAAGGATGTGGCTCCAACCTGCTGTTTTACACGAAAGAAACGATAATCCCGTGTTTAACCTGTTTGTTAGAGTGCGCAAAGCGTGGGGTGAACATCCAGGAATTTTAATGAAGAAAACGGCTGCACTTGCGAATGTGAGCGAACGCACCGTGTACAATTGCATGTTGCAAGAGAGATCGAGAAATGGCGCCACCACCCCTTGCGACATAAAGCCCCTTAAACTTCGTAAAGTAGCGAGACACGCTTTGAAGAATGCCGCCTCCTCCAGGAGCGCTCTGGCCGAGGGCGATGCCGCGTCGCTATTGGCCTAATAGCATCACGTGGGCCTTCACACCGGCTTCGTTTGTTTACAGTGCTTCAGCGCCGTTTTCGCTTGAGAATCGTATACGGAGTGGGGAGGAGCGCACGTTGGCGCCGTTGCAACGCTCGAGCGGTTTAGGCAGCGTAGCGTCGAGGAGGGAGCGTGAAAGAGAGGAGAAACGAGGAGTAGTGAAGGCGCAGGAGGATAGTGTCGCTACTTTACGAAGTTTAAGGGGTTTTAGTGCGACACTGACCAGCAGCTGCTTCTGAACACTCCACATCCGGCATTTCTGCAACAGTCTTTTCTGTATCTCAAAATAATATGAATACGCATGCCTCTTATTTGTCAGAGCAAATATGCAAGAAATTTTCAACAGCTCCTATCAAAACAGCTGATTTCGCTCAGCATTTCCAGCCTTCGTAGGTCATAGGTCTCAGATACTGCCACCGCCTTCACCGCAGTGCGCACCACTAACATAGGACAGGGCGCGGGAAGACACCTATAAGATGTCTTCCACCTGATTGGTCGAAAAAAGCATATAGATTCCACAGCGCTGCACAGAGCAAACGAAACCGAGTATACCATCGATTTATTTGATAATGACACCTTTGGATGTGTGTGCTGCGTGCCTTCTTAAAATCCAGCATATGGTCTGAAATGATTTCTGATATTCCAATGTCCTGACAACGTCCTGACAATGTCCATGCCCTCCTAGGTATCCCAAGACGTGCACCGAGGGGCAGCTGCGGTATCCCTACTTTGCCGCTGTGGGCAGGCGAGAAGCAGGAAACGTTCGGCTGTGGTGCCTACCCGTTGTGTCAGCGTCCCCTCTGCCTGGTCATCGCTGTCTCACGGGCAGCAACCGTTTCCAAACTAGGTCATCGTGCCAGTGGGCATGCGCTGACAACCAAGTGTGAACGTCATCGCACATGTGGATCTACCCAAAATTTTAGAATATGATACGTCCGTTCAGTTAGCTTCTAAAGAATTAAATACCGACGCAACATGAGCATTCTTGAATATAAAGTTAATGTAATTAATATAAATGTATTTTATGTGCGTTATATATGTATATACATCTTAAACTGTGAAAATTACAGCGTGTCGTCTTCGGCGCTGGATAGCATGAGATGCTGGCGTATTCAAGTAGTTCCAAGACGTTCAAGAGGACCAATCAGGCACAACTGCAACCATAAACTGCTAGAAAAGTGTCTTTTTCAAGGAAGTCGGAAGCACATACTATTGAAACATGTCCTATGTTTTAAGTCAAACAAATAATTTAATGGCTGATTAGCTGATTCCTCTCGAAACAAAGCAGTCCCTAACTGTGATTCAAACAGTGCCTAGCACGGAACGCCCCCGTGTGAGCACACTTTACAACTGCGCTTCAAGACAGTGGCGGAAAGCTTTCATTTTCCGCGGGAAGCCTGGGGCCCAACCCGCTTTCTGAACCTGACAAATTTTAAAGTATTTTGGTTGTGCTGAAATAGCGCATGCCCTGTAGCACACCCCTAGTCACCCAAGTTGATGCCAAAGAGGTTCATTGAGGAGCTACACATACCCAGTTGCGTATACCCAGTGAACCATGTTGGCCTGAAGGACTTCCATCGAAGAGTTGCACCTCATTCCAACACGGGTGCACAATGACCCAGGTAGGCGGGAAAACGGTTAGATAGATCCCCGAAAAAGGCGTGAACATCGATAAGGAAACAAAAATTTAAAATGTATTAAGAGGAATTGTTTGACCTCAACTTACTCGGTATCCACGCTCTGTGAATGTGCATTCGGTATGAGATCAGCCGTGGCTCGCCCGCACACAAAAGGTCAAGACCACCATGGTCACAACACCTGCGGCAGCCCAAGGATGACGCTCAAAGTTTTGTAGTGCACGCGGTCACGTTCACCGCGGACCCCTCGCCTACATTACGACCCGCTGCCTACCGCAAGACGATCGGTCAGCCTTGACATCACGATCAGCCTTTCGGTGATGTTACTTAGTCTATGGAATATTTAAATAGGTTTACATGTTAGCTGACTATGGAAAATAAGAACATGCGTGTAAGCTGAACGGAGCCGATATTAAAAACCGAAGAGCTTGTACGACCTCACACAGGTGGCCGAAGAAACTAAAAAAAAGAAAGAACTCAGTGCCCTTGCACTCTGAAGGCGAATGACCAGCGAAGCTCTCTATGTGGGCCCCTTAATGGTGAACTGCTCCTCCGCCACGGTTCGACCCGGTATTTTTTCGAACAATCATTGTACGCATCGACTTTGCCTCTACAATCGAAAACTGGGAAGGTGGTTCCCATCCGGAAGTCAGTTGCTAAATATTATCCCGCTAATTATGGACCAATCTGGTCTCGCCAGCATCTGCTGTAAAATGCTAGCGCACTTTATATACAGTTTTCGGGCTCGTTTTCTCGAAACTGATTCATTTTCACGACACCACAAAACGATTTCTCGAAAACATATTGGGGTGACACACAGTTCATCTCGTTACGCACAAGTTAATGTGCATTTTAGAGGAATCCTCATTTGCCGACTGCCTTTTTCAAAGATTTCTCTAAATTATTACGTAAGGTACGTCACAAGATACTACTATACAGACGAAGCCTTTTTAATCTTGACTGTAATCTCTGAAAATGGATAGAATGTTTTCTAACCATTCATTTTCATTTCATCAGTACTTGCGAGCATAATTGTGCTTTTACTAAAATATACTCAGGTGTACCACAATGTCCAATAGCAGGTCCTCTTTTATTTCTTTGTTATATTAAAGACCTTCCATAGAAATATATGTTGGATTCACCTTTTGGCCAGTGATCGCATTGTTTTTGGCAAAATTACTAACACCGATCAGATAACTGCGCTGCAAGCCGATCTAGACATTATTTCTAGCTAGTGTAACAAATGGCTAATCGAACTTAATGCTGACAAATGAAAAGCAATGAGAATATCCCGAGCGGCTCAACCTTAATTAAGTACTACCTGAAATACATTGGCCTTGTGGCATTTAAATACAAGTAACTTGGAGTTCAGAATACGACTTCCCTGTATTACATAATACTGCTTACATATTAACAATGCCAACCTGACGTTACGTTATTTAAGCCAAAATTTTCGTTCCGTGCCGACAACTTAAATATTACACCAGTATATGACACTAATACCTACAAAATTAGAATGTTCATCCGCTGGTTCGGAGTCTTGTCCAATTAACCTAAATTATTACCTTCAACTCGTCCAAAAAATTGCTCGCTCTGCCGTATTCGAGAGTAGACGTAAGAAAAAGTGGCAACTCTCAAAGCAGATTGGTTGGAGTTAATACTAGCCACAATCTCAAAATGGGTCAGTGCCTATTTACAACGGCACACCCCACCGCACCACACCGCACCACGCCATACTTTGCGCTGGTCCATATGGGCGTTGCCCAGCTAGAAGAAGCAAACGGACTGATGGCGGCACAAAAGAGCGCTCTGCCCGGCTAGAAGAAGAAAATCACCTGAAGGAGGCGCATAGACACGTGGCGACATCTCTCGGGACTGAAGTGTGTGGCGCCCTGTATCCTGCTTTTGAAAGTCGCTATTCGAAATGACAAATAAAAGTTCAGCGTACTAAAATATACAGGTTGACTGATGCGAAGAAACATTAGGAAGAAGTCGGAAGCAATATGTTTTGTAAGTTGTTTGGGCAGTAACTAGCGTACGCAATGCGGTCCACTACAAAGTGCTCGGGGCTGGAGACAACGTTTTCATACGTTTTTGATGGTTGCCCAGATGGTCTGATTTTGTTCTCGCAACTTCCCCGGCTAAGGGCCCTGGCTTTTGGCTTAAGGTCACTTCAATATCGACGGCAACTGGAGCTAAAAGCATTTCATGTTTGTAATTTTCTTCGTTTCATTCTTTCCATATAAAATAGAACAGCAAGCATAAGCACCATGAACCGTAATTTCAACTTTTCGCCATTAGTTTCTCGCCAGCAAATATACCGTCTAGCTTTGTTGCATACGTTATACTATCAATCTGTTCTAATAAATGATTTGAGCATTCAACCTTGACATGTTTATTATCTCACTGATCATTGCCTCAAAGTAGGGATTGTATTGTGCCACCTCAAAACTCTTTTAGAGCGCAGCTCTTTGGCGTCCGTTCCTGGGTTTCGCGTCGTCGTCGGCGTCGTCGTCGTCGTCGGCGTCGTCGTCGGCCTCGTAACCAGCTCCGCCCCCCTTTCATCCCCCCAGCGCTAGCAGCGACCGACTGATACCGCTGGATGCCGCTGACGCCGCTAGAGAGTCAAGATAACGTGACTGCATAGAACACCGTCGCCGCCATGCAGAAAGAGGAGGAAAGGGTCCCCCCCCCCCTGTTCTTGTGTGGCGGATAGCTGGGGTTGACTCACTATCGCCGTCAGCGGCATCAGTCAGTCGCTGCTATCTCTTCCCTCCTCCCTTTATCGTGTTGTCCGCTTGCTGCGCGCGCTTCTGCCCCCATCGTTTGCCGCTGGGTATACACGCCGCCCCCCTCCGCTTCCGCTTACTGCTGGTTGCTCTCGACTGCGGCGATGAGCCTCCGCTTCGGCGGCGCGAACTGCAGGGTCTTCTCGGCGGCGGCGATGAGCTTCTGCTTCAGCCTCGCTTACTGCTGGTTGCTCTCGACGGCGGCGATGAGCCTCCGCTTCGGCGGCGCGAACGGCAGGGTCTTCTCGGCGGCGGCGCTTAGCCTCTGCTTCCCCCACGGCTGTGACAACCTCGCGAGGCACTTGTATAGATCTCGTCTTTGAGAATCAAGCATTGGTGTACCAAGTCGAACATATATCAGTCTATTTCTCCGACCACAAAGCTTCCTTCATGACTGTCAAGAACTGTTAGTGGAGTCTTTGTTAAAGGAATACGTGTGAAAAATAAAAAAAAATTATGTGATAGCGCATACATGTGTTGCTCGATTTCTTTGCCTCAATCTATCCAAAAGGTGAAACAGCTTATTTGCTGCGCTCAAATTTCGCATTAGGAAGTAACGTAATCGTCGGTAATTTTTTTCTCTAATTTCTTCCGCGAACATCTCGGTGATAGTTTCCCTCACCTGACTTTATGTTGATTCTGATTGTTCTTTAGCTAACATTGCATAACAGTAGCTATAATTATTAAGGTGGAAAGCCTTAAGTGGCCCATAGCCTCAATGGTGTGGAAAACGCGGCTTGCGGTACAGAAGGTCGCGTGAGCTCGCCTCACGGAACCCCGTGCTCATGCCACTGCTCGCGCGTAAGTCGTCGTCTTCTTCCACAGCTGGCTGCGATTCCGCTCTTCATGTCAAAAAAGGCGATGAAGATATAGTTAATCCAGGCACCGAAACCACGACCTCAGGCGGAAGTCGAACCCTCCAGCTCATGTGAAATTCGAGTCACGAAATTTTGCGTTAAAGCGGAGTTGTTTAAGGCACTGTTAATTACCATGGTGGTTTTTAAGGCATCCGGACCCGCGACCTATGGAAATAGTCAAAATCCAAGAACTTTAGTGCTAATTGGGTTGAAGCTACTTTAGCAAAATTGATCTAGCGTCAATTAGGGCACTCATTTCCACGTCCTTTGTTGGGAGACAACAAGTAATAGGAACTAGCACGAATTCGAAAGAGAATGTCATGTAATTTAATGGATGTCTCTCGAGCACGCAGGCCTTCGCCTTTACCCTTTTTGGCGTATGCTAAAGTGGCTGTTAATTTCTCTTCTTATTGTGAAAAACTGCATTCTTGCAACCTTTTGAATCTTCAAACCAGTCCCCTCTGCAATGCTCCTGGGCTTGGGTGTAAAACAAATAAATATATAAAGCAAATACACTGATCAGCTGCACACACCCAGTATGACGTACCTAGTGATTCAGGATTGTACTGTGGTTTGTTCCAAACTCGATTCCACAAGAACTCATATTCACCCTATGACATTCGCTCTAAATATTCTCACTATGTAAGACTCGTGCTCGATTCCGCCCGGCACCACCCAAATTTTAAAGCATTTTGGTTGTCCCTGAATAGCGGATGCCCTGTAGCACACACCTAGTCACCCAAGTTGGCTCCAAAGAGGTTCATTGAGGATCCACATATACCCAGTTTCATATACCGAGTGACCCAAGTTGGCCTGAGAGATTTCCATCGAAGAGTTGCACCCCTTTGGAACACGGGGTACCCAGGGACCCAGGTACGCGGGAAAAAGGTTACATAATTCCCCGGAAAGTACGTGAAGTTCGATAAGAATACTAACGCATTAAAAGAAGTACTTGGAGGAATTGTTCGGCGTCAACTTACTCGGGATCCACGTAATATGAATGTGCATTCGGTATGAGACCAGCCGTGGCTCGCCCGCACACGTAAGGTCAAGACCATCATGGCCACAACTCCTCCGGCAGCTTAAGCATGTAGGTGCTCAAAGTTTGGTAGTGCACGCGGTCACGTTCACCGCGGACCCCTCGCCTGTATTGCGACCCGCCGCCTACCGCAAGACAGTCTGTGAGCCTTGATATCACGATCAGCCTCCCGGTGATGTTGCTCAGTCTATGGCGCACTTAAATATGTGACCAAATTAATCGGCGTTATTAAAGCAAATGTCATCGGTGCTGTGGAAAGGTCTGGAAGGTAACGCAGTTGACCTTCTAGTGGCAATGCAACTGCGCACCAAAGTACGGGTGAGTAGGAGGATTGCCGGCCAGCTAATGAAAGAATACGCGCGTAACCCGAAAGAGCCAACACGATAGGTTGAAGCGCATGTACGACCTACATACATGGGCCAAGAAAGTTGGAAATGGGAGTATCATAAAGTGAAGGTGGAGTTGGGCCGCTATTATGTAGCGTAGCGATGCCTCTTTTCATGAAAATTCCTTTTGGCGTGATGTCATGGCTTTAGGATATATGGTAGGTGCGTAAGCACGACGTTTTATGACTAGTCCATTCAAAAGCTCCCTCTAGAAGAGTTGACTGTTGGGCTAGTTGGTCGTCCATATTTGAAGAAATAGCTTAGCGCAAATAAACCCACGGACACAAGGAAGACAGACAAGGACAAGCGCTCTAGAAGAGTTGACTGTTGGGCTAGTTGGTCGTCCATATTTGAAGAAATAGCTTAGCGCAAATAAACCCACGGACACAAGGAAGACAGACAAGGACAAGCGCTCTAGAAGAGTTGACTGTTGGGCTAGTTGGTCGTCCATATTTGAAGAAATAGCTTAGCGCAAATAAACCCACGGACACAAGGAAGACAGACAAGGACAAGCGCTCTAGAAGAGTTGACTGTTGGGCTAGTTGGTCGTCCATATTTGAAGAAATAGCTTAGCGCAAATAAACCCACGGACACAAGGAAGACAGACAAGGACAAGCGCTTAGAAGAGTTGACTGTTGGGCTAGTTGGTCGTCCATATTTGAAGAAATAGCTTAGCGCAAATAAACCAGACAGTAAAGACAGTCTGTCTTCCTTGTGTCCGTGGGTTTATTTGCGCTAAGCTATTTCTTCAAAAAGCTCCCTCATTTGGCAGATGTTTCTTTCGTGCTCCATTCTTTTTTTCCTACGCTGTATAGCAAATTTGTTTTCTAAAGAGACAGTTAATAAAGCCACACTTTCATGGTATTTAAAGAAAAGTTGTTTTGTAGCCTTACAGCGCAATACATACCTTAGAATCAAGAAAACCCTACTTTCTACTTTTCAAGCCGGAGCCACATATTTGTCGCATCTGCATCCAATGCATGTTTTTTGACGCACGCAATATTGCTACCCCTGTAGAACACCAACAGCTGATCCTCGAGCCTGTACGCTAGATGGCAAGTCGGCGCAAGTAATTGTGACCGACGGCGGTGTACTTTTGTTTGAAAAGAATTTGAAACGCTGCTTCTGAGAACCGTGAGATAACAGAGCGAGGTGAGCAAATATTTCTCGTGTAGCGCTTGCATTGCTGTGTAGTTTCCGCGGCTTGTGTTGTATAACGTATCATCTTTTTTATTAAGGGCAAGCGGAAATTGTTCGCAACAACCAAGGCTAAAATATGGAACATACTAGATCGAGAATTAACAAGGCACAGCACCTTTCAATAGGGCGCCGCCAAGGCAGTGCTATAGCTTTATGATGGTAAGCCTTCCTCGCTAAGGCGTTCCAGCACTGATCATACCGCTCCAAGCAAATAACTGCTATAACGGTAATTGTGAGTAGCGATTTTACCTACTTCTTTTCGTATTACAATAAAAAGGCAGAACATAAAGGAAGCCCTTTATGCGCCTGCTAGTCTTAGAGAAAATCCTTGCTTCTAACTTTCTTATGTCTTGCGGCCCGGCTGAAATTTCCAAATTTATAAAGGAAGGGAATATTCCTGTGAAAGGCCCACAAGTTTCATGGGAATTAGCTGCTGTTCTGGTTCATTTTACCGAGCAGCATCCATGCCTGGGGAGAGGTTCTAAAGAGATCTAGTCACGTATGATTGCTGCTATATAAAACGAGCTGTGGGAAGAAATAGCCGCTGTTCTGAATGAACAGCGACAAGATGTACAGACCACAAGCCGCTGGCCTAACCACTCGATCAGGTAGTCCCACAAAGCCAGAAAGGAGTTAAAGGCGGCGAGCGTGAACAGGTGAGCTCCCTATTAACCGTTACCATATCCTCTTCTCACGGTGTTGTTCACGTGTCTGCAGCACCACGTCAGGCTGAAAAGTGAGCGGAATCGAGTGCCGCATTCTATATACATTCTTGGCAGAACCGGCGGCGGGCTCGTCTCCCCCCCTGCCCGCATACAATTAGTCCTTTTTTTTCTTTTTGTTCGGCTGATACTATAGTAACTTGCATAACTGATCCTATAGTAGTACTATGCTATCCTATTCTATAATATAGAAGTCAAATTTGTAAATGATGGCCACAACACACAGCGCTCACCATTACGAAATACTCTTCTAAGTGTAGGACACGAGCTCGGAAGAAGCAGCTTCCCTCATGGAGACGGCAGCAGCCAGCGTCTTCGTGATGAAGAGCCATTTTGTTGGGCCTAGTGGCCTTCTACGTAGGACAATTAACTAGCCACTGTGATAACACTGTTTTAGTTGCTTTATGATCTTCTTATGAAGTATTCTACTCTGCAACTATTCTGAACTTCCTGTCTAGAATTAGGTATTGCACTTACTCGTAGAGCAGGAATGCAAGCGTTGAAACGGCACGATGTAGCTTGGAGTATCGTTCAGCATGAGTCATAGCTATTGGCTGTAAAATATTATGTTGTGGTCGATATTTCCTTCCGGTTCTTATAGGTTACTGTTACCAGCCACTTTCTCGGGCATTTGTTATTCTAATAACGCCGTTTTCTGTATGTTATATGTGTAGCTATCTTGCTACAACAAAATTTCAAGTGGCCGGTTAGGATAATCAAGCTTTTTGGGTCGGAAAACAGCAAATGAACAATCTTCGTTTTCGTCTGGCATGAAGAACCACTAGCGCTTCAGTTACCTCCCCTCTACTCTTCACAGCAGGCCCAGCCCCACCAAACCAGCTTGCCAGGAGCGGTGCAGACACCCGAAGCAGCCAGAGCTGGAAAACGCTTTCTGCGAGGCAACTGCTCGCGTACGCCCTGCAGGGGCCGTCGGCAGAGGCGAGGGCCCAAGAAGAGGTGAGCTTCCGACAGCAGCTGCTCTAACAAAACCGCCAGGTATTGCACATGGAATCGAAGTACGCATGACTTCCGTATAATTGTACCGATTAGTAAACAAGCGTAATGTTTACATTTATCGCTGTGGTTATCGTTTCCTGTACGTATTGCAATGATTTAGTAGCTGGCAATATATTATACCTTGGTGTGGCTGAAAGTAATAATCTGCATCAAGTTCAAGTAAGTAGGTATAGTTATGTAAGAAATCTTAATCAAAGACGACGACCCAATTTTCAAGGACCGGAAATTCATCTTTAGTGTCTCAATATTGCGTGACAATAGCACGACTGCAGCAATTCTAGAGCCTGCAATGGTGTCCACCACCGCCTCTGCCACCGGCGTTCTATGTCCGTAGTAGCTATTGCCGGGAATGACAAAAGAATACGTGTCAGAAATAAATCGTGGCAAAGACACTTTTAAAAAGCACTGAATTTAGTTTGCTTTCAATCTTATACCTTACCGCTAAATGTACTATTTTGCGTATTATAAATATAAGCTCTACATCATGAATAAAGAATGATTTCTTTACGCTGGCGCAAACTACAACTGGGTATACAAAATAAATTGTCAAATTTCCCAGCATGAAATGCAAAATACGAGAACTTGAATCTGTTAAGCCACCACATCTTGCTGACGCGAAAACAGCTTGTATGCATCTAGCGATGCTCACACTGGAGTTGACGTCGCAACTACCGCCGCGCACTCCTTAAGTAATGCGTGTGCTGTGTATGGGTTTTACTGAGCGTGCCAATGACACTTTCTGCGACAGCCCACGCTCTCAATTCATTCAGGACCCTTTGTTACGGTGCAGACCATGTGGTACAAGATCACCGTTATTGTCATGTTCGCTACTACTGCTGCTGCTGCCATCGTCAACAGTTTCATCATCATGTGCGTTGCCTTCAGAAAGCCGAAAGTTGTGCAAAACAGTTTATGCCGCAACTATGTTGACCACACCTTCCGGCCCGTAGAGGAAGGTGCGTTACCGCTATATACAGCGGAAAAAGCTCTTCAGTAGCCCAATGCGCCTCTCCACCACGGAATGCATGGTGGAATGAGATGTGTTTTAGTATCGTTCCGCTATCTCCATTGGAGTATGGCCAGGGAACTGAGGTTAGGAGCCATGAATCCAGGAAGTAACCAATGGCGCCTGTATCAAGATGAAAATAGTGCGTTGAGTACTCCTCTGGCGAGAGGGAAGTTGTCAGCTGAGGAAAGTAACAGCATCGTTCAACAAAGGCAGAGGTTACGAGTTCAAGACCCTAAACAATATTGCCGTGAGTCGCAAGTAAAAACATGAGTTGGGTACATCCGTTCCGACAGACTTAACCAAATTACAAGCGCACTCCAAAGTGAATGCCAGAGGATGATGAACACTTATTGGTGTTGTTATTGACAAATTCCTAGCACAAATGTGTGTTCATTACTTCTGCTTCTTGCAGGCACTGTGTGCCGTAGTAGCATTAATACTATTGGTTTCCGTCTCCTCCTGGCAAGCACTTGGTAGCAGACTTGTAACCTAGGTAAAACGTTGATCATTTTTAGTGGTAACACTTATTGGCTTGATTTCGACTACTCCTGGCAGGCACTTCTGCACAAAAAAGCATCCCTTATGCTTACGAACATGCACTTTAGACCGTCCAATCCCTTGCGACACATGAAGCCAGCCTTGCCGTAGTCCTTGCGAAAGATAATGGCGATGCGACTGCCATCCACACGTCTGGTGACGCCGGGTATAGCACCGCGCCGAAGGAAACCGTCCTTCACGGCTGCCTTTTCCTCGGACGCCTTCGGGAAATGAACCCACTTGTTGCAAGCCACTGCCTTTATCACGGCCTCTGCTATTTACGGCAATAGTAGCAGTGTGGCGGCGGCAAACGGCATAAAAAAGTTATAAAATTGCTACAAAATTGCGCCTCAGATGTCCCGATTTAAGCACGACACGTTCCACTTTTGCGGCCACAGAATTATTGTTCCATTGCTTACGTGTTGGACGGCGTTTTATCAAGTTTTGGCCCCTCAGGCCACTGAGTTGTCTAAAAGTGATGCATGCCCGGCGGTGCGGTGTAAGTTCTCCGGTTTCTCGATTGCGATGATGCTAACTATGAAAGAACTCGGGAGAAGGGCGGCAAAGCGAAACAGAATGGAAAGTTATGCCGCAGCACATCATAACGGTACCGAAAGCGTCCCATTCGCAACCCTCGAATGATTGGTCAGAATGCCGCTTTTGCTCATAAAAGAGCGATGCTAATCAATAACATGAGTTGAAGCGATCCATTCACTTAGGAACGCACGACCATTTAGGTTCACCGGTGTTTTTGATTAAGCCACAATGAACTTATCGCTTTGTAGAGAGAAAATCACACTACGAGAGAAAATAACACTCTGGCAGCAAAAGAAACAAATTCCAGGCCAAGTCTACTTCATAGACAACGTTAAGAGTATCGTGATGTTGATTTCCCGTGTGCATTTTGATGGAATAATGGATGAAGTGTTTGCGGCGGATAAACAGAGGTCTTCGCCAGTTCAACAAGAAGAGTGTCCTGTCTGTAGCCGCGCCAGTATCGCCTCCAAAGCAGGCGAAGAAGAAGATGGGCTTGTGTCCAGGTACCGCTACAATGGAACCTGGTAGAGCCCTTTATCACGCTCTGGATACCTCTGCACCATGGCTGTCCAGTCTAAATAAGCCATGCGTACAGTGGTTACCTCTTTGCGCTACCTCCCACAAACTGGTGACCCGAACGTGATGCCCAGCCAAGCGAGCGTCAACCCACAAATTGTAGAACCGGAAGACCGAGCCAGCCAAAGGACAGTCACGTGGCTTCACGCAGTCCGGCAGACATCTCGTGGTTGTTGGCTGTGCGGAAATTCTACATTGATCTGCCGGTCATCTGGTTCATCCAGCTGAGCAGCCACTTCCTAGTCAACAAGAATCCAGGTTCTGGCTGCCTTCCAGGCTCCGACTGCCACCCACTGGCCCCAACTTCTATGAGCACTTGAGCGCAGCCTTCCTTGCTCACTACATCGCCTCAAGCGCTCAGCTTCCTCCATCCTGAACCGCCCCGTCGTTCCGCGTATTGGCCTCAAACATCACCTGCGTCTACCCGTGCCGGTCGTCAGCACGCGCCGGCCCATTCAAAGAGCTAGTTTCAGAAATGGCAGCTGTTCTTACCCACTGCTACAGCGTTAGCAAGGTGAACAACAACAGTATGAGAACTCTCAAATCCTGGCTATCTATCAATATGCTAAAGACGGTTGCCTGTACAAAGCACAATGTACAGGTTACAAATCAAGTGATCAGATTATATGTGGTAACTACGCTTCATTTTCTTCTAGCAGGTGATAACGTGTCACTCCATGGTAATCCAGACAAGGTGAAGCACTTTAACTGAGGCGAACAACATGAGTATCATGCAGTTATCTCGTGTACTCTTACTGTTTCTATAAATGCAAACTTTTTTCTCATTTCACATCGGCTATAGAGCTAATAACCTGAATTTTGCTGCTGAATGGCCCTCAACATTCCATGCTAAGCATTTCAACGCTCTCACCTGGTTCAAATGCACAGATATGATGTTTTGCTACAGTTGTCCAGCTGCATCAGTTAGGATATTTTGCATACCTGGAATTGGAGCGGCTTCGTGCGATTCGCCGTCGTGCCGAAAGGAGATATCGACGCACTAAGTCAATTCAGGATCTCAGAACAGCCAGGCGAATGCAAAAGAAGATACAACGGCGCATGGATAAACTAGAGGCTCAGCGTTGGTCGAAATTTTGTGCGTCGCTAGATCACCGCAAACCGCTATCTCAAATATGGAGAACTGTGCGAGGTCTACGTTCTGTTCCGGAACAGCGTTTCCCGTTTAAGGCCCTAGCACTATTCCAGCGCCGACAAGACATTGATGTAACGGAAGACTTCTGTGCTATGATTGCGGGCCAGCCAACTCGGACAGGTTCGCTTACATTGAACCGTATTCCAGATTCACGCGATTCACGCATGGATCTGCCTTTCACGACGCAAGAGCTTGACGCGGCGCTCGCCCTCTGTAATAGGTCGTCGTCGCCTGGTCCGGATGATATATCTTACCGCATGCTATGTCACCTTGGTGAACGGGCACGAAGTGCACTCCTTCATATCTATAACGAGTCCTGGCAAGAGGGCAAAGTTCCTCAAGATTGGAAGCTCAGCCGCCTGGTACCGCTTCTTAAGCCTGGCAAGTCTCCCTTAGAGATTACTTCATACCGACCGATTGCGCTGGCAAGTTGCGTTGGGAAGGTAATGGAGCGAATGATCCTCGCCAGACTTGAGTGGTATCTTGAACATTACGAAATCTACCCGGACGCCATGGCTGGTTTTCGACGTCACCGATGTTCTATCGGCAACGTTATCGATCTGGTAACCTATGTTCAACACCAAAAGACGTGTAAGAGGTTATCTGTCGCAATGTTCTTAGATATAAAGGGAGCCTACGACAACGTTCTTCATGACGCCATACTTGAAGCATTGGAATCGGTGGGCCTAGGCGGTCCATTATATCGTTGGACTCGCAGTTATTTACTTAGGCGGTCTCTATTTCTTAATACTGAAGCTGGCCCAACCTCGGAATATTATACGCACCATGGAGTTCCACAAGGTGGTGTCTTGAGTCCAACGCTTTTCAACCTTGTACTCATTGGTCTCGTGGAACGACTTCCGAACACAGTTAAAATTTCAATGTATGCCGATGACATCTGCGTGTGGGCATCTGGTGTGACACGGCCGCAAGTACGCGCCAGGCTTCAAAAAGCTGCCACGTCAACATCGGCCTACTTAAATGACCAAGGCCTCAAGATCTCGCCAGAAAAATGCGCATTGGTCGCGTTTAGCCGGAAGCCACTGAGATGTCTCTATCGATGTCTCTATCGACGGTCAAAACATTCCTGATGTCAGGACGCACCGATTCTTAGGCGTAATCATTGATCGCGACCTCTGCTGGAGTCCTCATGTGGCCTACCTAAAGAAGCGCCTGACGGATATCTCTAATGTGTTTAAGTTTCTTGGAGGAAATGTCTGGGGTACTTCAGTACACGCAATGATGCAACTGTACAGGACGCTCTTTCTTGGGTACTTGCGATACAGCTTGCCTGTGCTGACCAACACCTGCAGAAGTAATATCCGTACACTCGAAAGCGTCCAGGCCCAGGCGCTAAGAGTGTGTCTTGGATTGCCGCGGTGTTCGTCAACGGCTGAAACCATTGCGATTGCACACGATTTCCCAGCCAAGACCCATATAGTCATGGAAGCACTCAGAGCACACGTAAGACACCTTGCTCGAGCCCCTGCCCATCATCTAGCCTCACTGCCAGAGGATCGACCACGTGCTTTCTTTTGTGAAACTGTCCTGCCCTATCGTGCATACCTTCCATCAGGTTATACAGCTCCAGCGAAAGTTCCGTTTCCACCATGGTGCTTGGCTCAAGCAAAGGTTCGACTTATCGTACCAGGCATACGAACAAAAGCCCAACTCTCGTCTCCAGCACTCAAGCAGCTTTCACTGCTCTTGCTGTACGAGACGTACAACGATCATCATCGTCTGTATACTGACGCTTCAACCACGGTGAATGGGTCTGCAGGATCGGTGATCTTTCCTGCAAAACCTTCCACCATAAAGATTCGACTCTCTCACCAGACTACATCGACTGCCGCGGAGCTTGCTGCTATTCGTTGTGCACTTCGTGTAATTTCTGAAGAACTACCCAAGAAATGGAGCGTGTTCACTGACTCCAAGGCTGCACTTCATTGTTTGGTTTCTGCCTTACGCCGAGGACCCCACGAACAACTAGTTCTAGAAATCAGACTGCTGCTTCACCACCTCGTCGAGCAAGGACACGACATCACGTTGCAGTGGATTCCAAGCCACTGTGGCATAGTGGGCAATGAACTTGCCGACGCAGCAGCACGATCTGCACATGAGGAGGGCTTGCAAGTCTCCATTCCATTCTCAAGAACAGACGCTGCAACGAAAATTCGTGTCATTGCAAATGAATCCATCAAAACTTTATGGAACACACCAAGCTTACAGCATACACGTCTACACCGACTGGACCCATCCCTTCGATTTCGACCCCCATCTGGACTCTCTCGACTAGAAACAGCAGTACTTTGCCGACTGTGGCTTGGTGTCGCCTACACAAGATCCTTCGCCTTCCGAGTCGGTATGGACGACAGCGCGGCTTGCAGACACTGCGGCGGCGAGGAGACCATCGAACACGTGCTCTGCCACTGTCCTCAATACAGCGCGCACCGGCTGTCACTAGCGACCACGTTGGCACGCCTTGACGACAGGCCACTTTCAGAACAGTCAGTTTTGGAATGCCGACGTGAACTGTCGTCGCAGCAAAAGTCGGTCAAGGCTTTGTTGACTTTTCTACGTGACAGTGGCCTATTAGAAAGACTATAAGGACCCCATTTCATCCCTTTTCATATTTTTTTTCTCGCGCTTTTATTTTTGTCACGCTCTTCTTTCCGTCTTTACTACCCCTTTCCCTTCCCCTAGTGCAGGGTAGCAAACCGGAGGTTTTAAGTCTGGTTAACCTCCCTGCCTTTGTCTCATTTGCATCTCTCTCTCTCTCTTGATTTTGTACACAATTATTTATGCACATATTTGTTCTCCGAGAAGAAACTTCTTGAACTTCCTTAAATAAATATTGATCTTGAGCGTGGCACTTACCAGAGCACTTCTGATGAATTTGCTGCTCGGTGTTGTTTTTTTCACACAAAAAAGGGTAAGGCAGCCAGTACTTGCCATAAGTCAATTTTCTAATAACTTGCAGGTAGTGAGTTGATTAATGGGTAGCGCGCTTTCTCGCTAATACAAAAGTACTATCTTTATGCCACTGCTCTGATTTATAGCGTCAACATATCAATAAATGGCGAGAGAAAGTGGGCGCGATGAGCACAGTAGTAATTACCGGATTATGTGTCTTTTTCAAATCGTATAAACTCGGTGTATTACATTCGCGCGATCATCTTTATTAGTGATAGCGTTACCCAAATTTGTTGCTGAGCTGTTGGTTCATGCTAATAAATTAATACTGGTAAGCGCAGTTTCAAGGCGGGACGAGAGAAAACGCAGACGCACATTACATACGCTCCTCGCAAACCATTTATTTCCGTTGGTATTGCTTGGTGATTTCAACTGTGTAAACATATCCTGGGATACACAGCCGCCAAGTTTATCGCCATTTTCGACAAAGCAAGCAATCGCTTTAAATTGTGTTCTGTTTTTTCACTGTCGCAGCTCGTGACCGAACCAACTATAATATAACCTAACTGGACGAGCACGCCAGCTTTAATCTTAACCTCAAGTTCCATCCTTGTTTCCTCGGTAACAAATGTACCGTTCCTCAGTGACAATGCACAGCTCACCTTTGTCTTTCCGCACCTGCTGTTCGAACTAGAAGAATGAACAAAACCTGATACTAATACCCCCAAAATCTTAATATACGTCGGCTGCTTCTGATTGCTGTTTCATTAATATAATTGCCTTTCTTGAACTCGTCAAAAAATAGCTGGGTCTCCCGTAATTGAGCGCTGATGAAAGCATCAAATGGCAACTGTCAAAGCAGACTGGTTGGAGATGATACTGGCCACAATCTTAAAATGGGTGCAGTGCATGTTCACAACGGCACTCCCCACCACATCACACCGCACCACGCCGTACTGTGCGCTGCTCCATATGAATGCTGCCCAGACATAAGAGGAGAATCGCCTGAAGGAGGCACCACGCAGCGTAGCGCCATCTGTTGAGGTGGTGCATAACCCGCGCCGAGGAACTCGGGGACCACTGGTGCTCAAAAGCATAGGCAACCCTGTCGCAGCGGCAAAAGATGACACTGAAGTGTGTTGTGCCCTGTATCCTCCTTTTGAACGTCCGCTATTGGAAATGGCAAATAAAACTTCAGCGTACTAAAATTTACAGCTTGAGTGACATTGTGAACTAACATTAGAAAGAACTCGGAAGCAATATCTTTTTTAACTTGTTTGTGCAGTAACTGGCCTATGTCATGTGGTCCTGTAAGAAGGGCTGGGGACCAGAGACTGCATTTTCTTACGTTTTTACTGCTTGGTCATAAGATCTCGTTTTGTTCTCCCAACTTGCCAGGATAAAGGCTCTGGCTTTTGGCGAAACGTCACTTGAATGTCGACGGCAACGATAGCTAAAAGCATTTTGTGTTTATAATTGTGTTCGTTCCATTCTTTCCATATATAATAGAACATGAAGCATAAGCAATATGAAAGGTAATGTCAACTTTTCGCCATCAGTTTCTCGCCGAAAAATATCCCGTCTAGCTTTGTTGCATATGTTATACTATCACCCTGTTCTAAGAAATGATTTGACCGCTCAACCTCGGTATGTTTATTATCGCATTGATCTTTACCTCTAAGAATGGATTGTATTGTGCCACCCGAAACTATTTTCTCTAATTTCTTCCGCGAACATCTCGGCAATAGTTTCCCTAACCTGACTTCGTGTTGATTCTGATTGTGCTTTACTTAACATTGTATTACAGCAGCTATAGTCATTAAGGTGGAAAGCATTAGGTGGCGCATAGCCTCGATGGTCTGGAAAACGCGGCTTGTGTTACAGAAAGTCATGTGAGCGCGCCTCGCGGAAGCCCGCGCTCGTGTCACTGCTGGCGCGCTCGTCGTCGCCTTCTTCCACAGCTGCCTCCGATGCCTCTCTTCATGCCAAAAAGATATAGTTAATATATAGATATAGATATAGTCAAGATATAGTTATCTGAGGAACCTAAACCAACGACCTTCGGTGGGAGTCGAACACTCGAGCTCATGTCAAAGTCGAACCCAAGACATATGGTGGTAAGGCGAACACTATTAATTACAATAGTGTTAATTAACACGCCAGGACCCACGACCTATGGGGTCAGTCAAAACCCACGGTCTCTCGTGGTCATTAGAGCGAAGGTAATTAAGGCAAGATTAATCTAGCCTCAATTACGGCACTCCATCCAACGATCTTTGGTGGGAGAAAGAAAGTAATAAGAAGTGACAACGCATTCCAATGAGAATGTCCTGGAATTTATTGAATGTCTCTGGAGCGTGCAGACTTTCGGCTTCACTCTCTTCGGTGTATGCTAATGTGACTAATAATTTTCTTGTTATTGTAAAGAACTGCATTCTTGCAACTTTTTGAAACTGTGCACAGGACTCCCCTCTCCAATGTTCCTGGGCTGGAGTGTAAAATAAATAAATAAGTAACTATAAATACACTGATCAGCTGCACATACCCAGTATCACATACCTAGTGATTCAGGATTGTACTGTGGTTTGTTCCAAACTCGATTCCACAAGAACTCATATTCACCCTGTGACTCTCGCTCTAAATTGTCTCACAATGTAAGACTCGTGTTCGATTCCGCCCGGCACCACGCAAATTTTAAAGCATTTTGGTTGTCCCTGAATAGCCGATGCCCTGTAGCACACACACCTAGTGAACCAAGTTGGCTCCAAACATGTTCATTCAGGATCCACATATACCCAGTTTCATATACCGAGTGACCCAAGTTGGCCTGAGAGATTTCCATCGAAGAGTTGCACCCCTTTGGAACACGGGGTACCCAGGGACCCAGGTACGCGGTAAAAAGGTTACATAATTCCCCGGAAAGTACGTGAAGTTCGATAAGAATACTAACGCATTAAAAAAATACTTAGAGGAATTGTTCGGCCTCAACTTACTCGGGATCCACGTATTGTGAATGTGCATTCGGTATGAGACCAGCCGTGGCTCGCCCGCACACGAAAGGTCAAGACCATCATGGCCACAACTCCTCCGGCAGCTTAAGGATGTAGGTGCTCAAAGTTTGGTAGTGCACGCGGTCACGTTCACCGCGGACCCCTCGCCTGTATTGCGACCCGCCACCTACCGCAAGACAGTCTGTGAGCCTTGATATCACGATCAGCCTCCCGGTGATGTTACTTAGTGTATGGAGTGCTTAAAAATGTAACCACATGAATTGGCCACATTTAAACAAATGTCATCGGTGCTGTGGAAAAGTCTGGACGGTAACGCAGTTGACATTCTAGCGGCAATGTCATTGTACACCAAAGTACGGGGGATTAGGAGGATTGTCGGCCAGCTAACGAAAGAATACGCGCGTAACCCGAAAGAGCGGACATGGTAGGTTGAAGCACATGTACGACCTAAATACTTGGGCGAAGAAAGTTGGAAATTGTAGTATCACAAAGTGAAGGTTAGTTGGGCCGCTATTATGTAGTGTAGCGATGCCTGTTTTCATGAAATTTCTTTTTGGCGTTACGTCATGGCTTTAGGATATGGTAGGTGCGTAAGCACGACGTTTTATGACTAGTCCATTCAAAACCTTCCTCAGTTGGCGGATGTCTCTTTCGTGTTCTATTCCTTTTTCCGCGGCTGTATAGCAAATGCGTTTTCTAAAGAGACGTTTAAGAAACCGCACTTCCGTGCTACTTAAAGCAATATTGTTTTCTAACCTTACCGCACGAAAACTGCCGTAGCATAACGAAAAGCAACCCATCGTGGATGCTCAACGGCTATGGTGTTGGGCTGCTCAGCGCGACGTCGCGCGATCGAATCCCGGTCACGGCGGCCGTATTTCGATGGGGGTTAAATTTGAAAACACCCGTGTACTTATGTGTAGGTGCACGTGAACGAAACCCAGGTGGTCAAAATTGTCGCAAATTTGTCGCAAATTGTCGCAAATTGTCGCAAATAGCCACAAATTTGTCGAATCTGCATCCAATCGCGCACTCAAAATGGCAGCATTTGTTGTACGCAAACAACTGACTGGTCGCGTCACCGGGCATGTAAGCCAGTCCATAAGGCAGCAAAACTAATTTCGACCCACACGGCTCTACTTTCGTCTGAGAAAACTTTCAAATGCTGCTTCCATGTGCTGCGAGATAAAATAGCAAGGGGCGTAAATGTTGCTAGTGTAGTGTTTACATTGGTTGTGTGGTATCCACTGCATGTACTGTATGACGTGCGATATATTTTTTATTAAGGCAGCAATTATATGGAGATTCCAGGCGCATTTCTACCGCAGCAGTCGGGATCGCCGTCGCCGTGATGTTCCGTAAAATGTCCAAGGGCGATAACACCATCGCCGTGCGCTCTACGCTGTGTGTGCGAGTTAAAGCGTACGAGTCGAGCCGACGATGGGCGGCACAATCTCGCCCGTGCGAAAGGGGGGCGAAGAGGGAGCAAGCGCACGACGCGCCCTATACGTTGCCAGACACCGGGGGCAGGGGAGGGAGGGGGCGGCGTACTACTTCGGCTGCAACTACGTATGTGGTGACTGCGCGCGGTCGCTCAGCCGCATCTTCAAAGCGATCTGCGTTGAGGCCAGTCTAGGTTCGCCGGCGGCTCGTAGATTTGTGCGAGCTGTGTCTTCTCTGGCTGAGTTTGCGTTGATGCAATAGACATCACGAAGGTTGCTTCCCTTGCTTGTGCAGCCGCGCTCGTTCACGCCAGGCTTAGACAAAGTGTGTCCGCGGTCATCGAGTCTGATGTGTCCATGTTTGCTGTGCCGGCTGACAACATGCTTGATAATTTAACTAGCAAGTTGATACGACCAATAAAAGCGATACCCTTGCTTTGTGTGGCTGTTTGCCAATTTCCAGTCGCAATCAATGCTTCATCTTTTTGGCGAAAACAAGAATGGTGAACCCAAACAAGAATTATTCTTTGCAGGGCTATGCCAGGCGGAAACGTTAGCGGATTATAGCGCCGCATTCTAGAAGTCGTCGGGACGGCAAGCTGCGGGCTCGTCTTCCCCTCCTACCCCCTTCCATTTCTTCACCAATAGCGACGTGTGTAGAAATGGATGTAAAATGTATTGTTTGTGTGAGCTAAGACCTCTCAGACTATATACCGGCATAGTAAATTGTAAAGAAACGCTGCAACATGTTCTCAGTATTTTATTTCCTTTTTGTGCGACTGATACTATTTGTTATTTACCCTGAGCAGTAACTTGTGCAAACAATATTCTTTACAGATAGGGTTCAAAATGTAGAAATACTATTCTAAATATATGACACGAGCTTGCACGAAGCAGTTTTCTCACGGACAAGGAGAGAAGCTGCCGTGCAGTCAGCAGCTGCCTTGCAGACGGCGTCTTGTAGCTCCTGCTGCTTCAGCTGTCTGCGGGGCAGCTTGGAAGCTGGCAGTCCTTGGTGGGGATGCAGCTGCTGTCAGTGTATACTTGAGAAGATGGAGGTTCGTCATGCAGTACAAAAGCAAAGATCCCTCATTTTCGGTTATCCTACTTACTAAGTTGATTTTCATAACAAGCCACTTTGCTTTTTTGGTTGCAGCTACACAGCTACAACAACACACAAAACAGCAGCGTAAATGGAGCGAAAAATGCTCTAGAATGTTTCTTGTAACAGTAACCTGTAGGAAGCGCAAGGAATGTCTATTACAACATATTTTACAGTCAGTATCTATGACTTATGCGGAACAACAGTGGCAGCTGCAGCATGTCATTTATAGGCTAGCATTTCTGCTTCACAGGTAAGTGCAATAACTTATTCCGGACACGAAGGCGATAACCGGTGCACAATATCACAATTCATAACAAGATCATAGAGCAACCACAAACAATGTTATTAAAATAGCTAGATAATTAGTAGGTGCAAGAACGCTTGGCCCAGAAACAGGGCTTGCCATCACGACGACACCGGTTCCGGGCGTCTTCATGAGGGAAGGTGGTTCCTCGCTCTTGTCCTGCAGTCAGAAAAGTATTCTTATGGGGATGTTCGGAGTTTAAAAGGCTGTATTTACAATATATGTGCAAGATGAGTCAGAATAGCTCACCACCAACAACACGCAGCAGCCAGCGCCTCGCGATCTCCTTCTTCCTCTCTCTCTTTGATCCTTCTGTAACAGGACCCCGGGGTGTTGAATCTCTGTTTCGGCACATGGTAGGCGAAGAATTGCGATGGAAGTATGGCTTCAGCCGCGAGACGTGCCCGACGTCAACAGGTGTCGGATTTGAGGATGCATCAAACTGTAGCGGCGAAGTCTCGTAATTTACGTCAACATGACATAGGACTTCATAAGGCCCTGTGTAGCGAGAGAGAAGGTTCAGGGAAAGGCCAACCCGACGACACGGTCACCAAATGAGCACCCAAGCACCTGGCGCAAACTTAACATCGCGATGGCACCGGTCATAAGGCTCGTTTTTTATATGCTGCAAAGCTAATAAACGAGATCGGGCGATTTGACGTGCTATGTGAGCGCGATCGATGACTTCATGAGCGTACATTGTTGCAACACGTGGCACAGAAGGTAGGATGGTGCCAAATGGCAATGTGGGGTCGCGATTATACAAAAGTAAAAAGGGTGAATATTTTGGATGTCATGTCGCGACGAGCTATACGTGAACGTTACGTAGGCCAGCGTGGTGTCCCAGTCGATCGAGACGTATATCGACAGCATCTCTGTTATTGTTCGGTTGAGGCGTTCCGCAAGACCGTTCGTTTGTGGGTGGTAGGCGGCGGACAGCTTGTGCTCAGTGGCACAAAAGCGGAGAAGGTCGTCACAACTCGAGACAAGAACGAGCGGCCGTGGTCTGTAACTACCGACATGCACCGTGGTGGAGAATGACGTCGTGGAAGAGAAAATCGGCCACGTCTGTTGCGCAAGTAGTCGGCAACGCCTTTTTTTGTCGCGTAACTTGTCCCGTAATCAGTACTCACGCCGATCCACTTATACCCTCTAGTAATCGTCGGAAAAGTGCCAAGCATGTGAAGGCCTACGCGAAGGAACAGTTCATAGGGAACTTCACTTGGACGGAGTCGTCCGACAGGTAGCAAGGAAGGTTTCTTTCGGCGCTGACACAATTCGCAAGTTGCGACATAACGACGCCCATAGCGCTATAGACCCGCCCGAAGAACCGGCATCGTGCGCGGTCGTATGTACGCAAATCTCCAAGGTGTGCCGCCGTCAGTGTATCGTGAAGTTGTTCGAGAACGACGGGTCGCATATGACGAGGGAGGACAAGGAGCAACTAAGGGCCGTCAGGGTTGATACCGCGGCAGTAGAGGATGCCGTCGTGCCACACGAACATGCGGCATGTGACGTCAGTGCTGCCAGATTGCACTCCGGCAATGATGGACTGTGAGGATGCGCCGCGTTGGTGTTCAGCGCGCATGTCTGTCATGTCAGTCAAACTCATCACGCATGTCACTGGATCATGCGCAGCAGGATCGGGAGAATACACGGGGTAACGAGAGAGACAGTCAGTGTCCTTGTGCATACATCCAGACTTAAAATGAAAATTCCTGAAGGCGCAAAGCCCAGCGACCAATCTGTCCTGCCGGGTCTCGGAGGGAAGACAGCCAGCAGAGTGCGTGGTCATCTGTAACGACCCAAAACATGCAGCCGTACAAATATGGCGGTAACTTGGCGACAGCCCAAACTAAAACCAAGCACTCCCGTTTGGTGATGCAGTAATTTCTCTCGGCAGGTGACAGCCGGCGGCTGGCGTAAGCTATCACGCACTCGGTACCATTCTGTTGTTGGGTGAGAACAGCGCCGATACCATGGCCGCTCGCGTCAGTGCGGACTTCGGTCGGTGCAGGTGGACCAAAGTGGGCTAGTTTAGGAAGGATGGTCAGAAACCCGATGAGAATGGCGAGCGCGTGAGACTGTTCCGGGCCTCATGAGAACGGAGTGTTCTTCTTCAGAAGATCTGTAAAAGGCCGAGAGACGTCGGCGAAGTTTCTGACGAAACGGCGAAAGTAAGAACACAGGCAGACGAAGCAGCGCACGTAAGAAGCAGAACGTGGCACAGGGTAACACTGTACGGCGTGAACGTTTTCAGGATCTGGTTGGACACCGGATGCGTCAAAGAGGTGTCCCAACACGGTAATCTGATGGCGTCAGAACTGACACTTTGTGGAATTCAGTTGGAGGTCGGTTTCTCGGAAGACCGCAAGAATGGCAGCGACTCGGGTAATGTGGCTGCCGAACGTGGGAGAAAAAACAATACCGTCGCCAAGGTAACAAAGACAGGTGGTCCTATTGTGGCCTCGCAGGAGAAAGTGCATCGTACGTCCAAATGTCGCAGGAGAATTGCATAGGCCAGAGCGCATGATTTTGAACAGATATAAGCCATCCGGCGTGATGAAGGCCGTCTTCTCGGAGTCCATTTCATCAACTGAAATCTGCCAGTAGCCGGATAGAAGATTCATAGACGAGAAGTATTTAGCTCTGTACAAGCAGTCCAAGGTGTAGTCGATGCGTGGTAGAGGGCAGACGTCTTTTCGCGTGATCTTGTCTGAGTGGCGATAATTGACGCAAGAACGCCAGGTACCATCTTTCATTTTCAGAAGGATGATAGGCAAAGCCCAAAGGCTGGCTCATGGCTCGATGAACCCTTTGCGGAGCATTTTGTCCACTTCAGATTGGATGACTCGGTGTTCAGCACGCGATACACGATAGGGACGCCCACGTATAGGATTCGTGCCTCCAGTGTTTGTACGGTGCTGAACAGATGTTTGGTCTAAAGGCATGTCGCCGTAATCAAAGATGTCAGGGTACATTTCGAGGAGGAGACACCTAGCATGTGCCGAGGTGAGGTCAGGGGAAATCATCTTTACGAAGTGATTCGTTAGTGAACCAGAGCTGTGAGCTGCAATTGGCACCAAGAAACCACTCTCGGCATTCAGACTTTCAATGTCAAAATTGGAAGTATTAAAAACGCTAGCCAAGAACATGTCGGCTGGAATCACTTGAGGGATGAAATTCAGAAGCGGAAGAGCAACGTTCCGGTTCAAAAGCACGTCGATGATGGGGCGAAGGACATATTCGCTGTCAGGAATCTGTGGTTGCGCGGTCAAAGCGACATAAGTGACTGCCTCAAGTGGCAGACGCACATATTGAAGCGAGCATAGGTGAGGTGGGGTGGTGCTCCTAGCATCGGCGACTTGTGGCAGTTCCAACTGAAGAACGCCGGTTGCGCAGTTGATGAGTGCGGAGTTCTTGGATAAAAAGTCCAATCCAAGGATAACGTCGTGAGGGCAGTTGTCGATCACAGCAAAGAGAATACAAATAAGGCGGCCGGCTATACTTAAAACGCGCAGTACACATTCCAAGATCAACCAGCACACCGCAGTCGGCTACACGAAGCACTCGGGAAGCTGCTAGGGTGAGGAGCTTCTTTAAACGTCTGCGTAGGCTAGCACTCATCGCAGATACGTGGGCTCCAGTGTCGACGAGTGCTCGGACAGGTATGCCGTCTATTTTAACGTCAATTGCACTTATTTTTGTGCGCAAAGACAGAGGAATCCCTGCAGTAGTAGGCAATGCAGCACCACCTGCGTGGGCTGCATTAGTTCGTTTTCCGAAAGGGTGCGGCCAAAAGCCACAGGACATGAAATGCAACGTGGCTGCGGCGAACGGGAAGATGGGCGATGTGCTTGCGGTAAACGAGACTGGTGTCCGCACGGTGATGGTGAGCGACTGTACCACGTCAGAGCAGAGTTGTGAGCACTGTTCGACTCTGCGGTGGGCGAATTATCGCGGGGATTTCCGTTAAAATGGCTCAGGTTGGTCGGCGTGTGAGGTGTTGAGGGCGACGAGTTGCGAGAGTATCGGGCGACATGACCAATGCGCTGACAGGGGAAACATATCGGCTTGTCGTCCGCAGTTCTCACTCAGTCGAGTTGCGATAACGCGGAGAGAAGCACCGGGGTGGAGCGAAAATTGTAGAAGGGAGTTCGTTGACTCTGGGGTTGGCGACAGCATAGACTGAATGTAAGCCAATGTTTTGATGTTCCTCGCGAATGATGGCTTGTGCGTGGAGAACTGAAAAAGCGGTAGCATCAAGGGCTACGCGAACAGGAAGCTGCGGGCGCCATCGCGTCCAGTTCACGTCAAACGATTCGCACCACCTCCGATGGCGAGACATGCTACTGTGCGGACTTATCTTCACACATCGTCGTTGCGGCAGTATTGGGAAGTATTGCGAATGGTTGCAAGATGCGTCGGCTTTTGGCTTGCTCGTATTGTCAGCACTCTTTGATGATAGCATGAACTGTAGAGCAGCTTTTGCACATGAGCAGATTAAAGGCGTCGTCAGCACGTGCCCGACCTTCTCAGCTTCTGTCATGTGATCGGCTTTACGACAAAATGGCAGCACGTCCTGAATGTACGAGACATTGGGCACAGGAGGCCAGTTCCTGCTTTGCGGTAATTTTACGGACGGCTGGTTTTACGGACAACTGTCAACTTCTCTTTGCACTGGTCGCAGCTGGGTAGCTCCTATTCGCGGTTTTCGTACCACACCGTTACCGTGCTTCTTAGGTAGAACAACAAGTTAGCTAGCATGAGCGTAGGGTCCTATCTGTTGATTCCTCTCACGCGTTCGTACATAGCCACCCACACTTCAACGTCGACGCCATTGGTCTCGCAGAAAGTTCCAGGATCCTTGGGTTGCACAACCACAACGGAAGCTGAAAGCGACGCAGCTGGCGACGGTGACGTTGGAGGCGGTAACGATGTTGCTCCCGCGTATTCCCCGTCATTCATGGTGCGGACGGTGATGCGCCGTGCAGTCCGGTGTTCCGTTTCTAGCCGTGGTACCCTGCACCTCCCACCAATATGTTACGGGGATGTTGGGAGTATAGAAAGACAATATATATGGAAGATGAGTCAGAGTAGTTTAGATGGCTGACCACTAACAACACGCAGCAGCCAGCGTCTCGCGATCTTCTTCCTCTCTCGTCTTTCATCCTTCTTTAAGAGTATCTCGACAGTGCGGGCACTCTCCGTAATGAACATTATATACAAAAGTAACTGCTCAGAGTACAAAACCTATAGTATCAGTCGCACAGAAAGGAAATAAAAACTAAAACGTTTTGCTTTTTTTTTTACAGTCGTCTATGCCGATACATGATCTGAAAGGTCACAGTTCACACACAAACAACACTTTTTTACATACAGTTCTACATACCTCGCTATCAGCGACGAATTGTTGGGGGGGAGGGCGGACAGAAGAAGGGAAGACGAGCATGCAGGTGGTCCTGCCCACGACTTCCAGAATGCGGTGCTCATTTCCACTTATGTTTCCGCCTGGCGTAGCCCCTCTAAAACGTCAACAACAACGTGAAACAGTGTTACGGTCAGTATTATTATAGACCTCACCTTTTCTCGCTTGCCACCCTGGCTGCCTCCTTTCTCGCTTTGCGTGCCATATTGGCCTAGTGGTTACGACATTGGCTTGCGGTCGTTACATAAGGTAGTGTTCATTGTGAAGGGCCGATATTTCTTCCCACAGGTCGTTTTTTGTGCAACACTCGTACATGGCAAGATCTCTGTATGCTATGCATCGTAAGGCGCGCCGGCGACGGTGTTATCGCCCTTGCACATTATAAGGAGCATCACAACGACGGCGACGGCGACAGAAGAAAGTGCCTGGAGTGTCCATATAGTTACTATCGCAATACAAAGTGCCAACTTACACTGATATATTCGAAACCAGCGATATTGCTTTTTGGCACATTGGTGATCATCATCGCCAGTGCAGTAAAGTAATATCAAATAAAAATGGTTCTGTTCAACTGCCGCCAAAGCTTCCACATTCCCATTTTATCTTAATGGCATTTCTGCTCTGGGGAAGGAAGACATTTCAAAGCTCTTACGTACATGAACATATATAGCTGATATTTTCATAATTGTGATAATGACAAGTTTCTGTAAATGTGCGCTTTTGGTATGTATCCGGGTGTAGTTTAACAGTCAGAATCGCATCCGCTGACAATGCCCACAAGGCACACCGGCCACTGTAGTGTGTTGATGTGGAATAAGTCAGGTGCCTTTCATAATATCAGCTTCGGCGGTATTGGATTTCTCATGAAGAAATTTTGCTACCAGAAATCACTAACCATCATTCACCGCTGTTATCCCTATACCCCGCCCATTACGGTTTCCTTTCTTCTTAACCGTTGTTGACGGGCAGGAAGTCATCAGAGGTAGGATAAAGCATTGTAGTTATAGGGACAATAAACAAAAGCATTGCGATAAACATTCTAAGTAATTCGTTTAAGATGCTGATTACAATCATCAATTGGAGGGACCGGGCCGTTCATGCTGCAACACCGTTTAGATTATGAAAATTGCGATACTCCGGCCCTGTTTAGTGCTACGAATCTCCATATACATGCGAAGCAGAAACTTAAACGTTTACAGGTGCATTGAAGCGTCCCTTCAAAGAGACGCCACGGGTTCTCAACACAGGTAGCGTTTTAACACCGCTATACAGCGCCATAGAGTGCACTGATAAACTATGGTAATGGAGGTTAAAAAATACTAGAAGTAATAAAACATATTTTACTCTATAAAGTACTCATTTTTTATTTTGTTAGCTGGATGGCAGCAATCCTGGAGCAAGTGACATTGGTCAGCATGTTTCCGGAGAATACGATGAAGTCCTGGAAATGCTGGAATCATGATTGCTTCAACACCTGACAACGTTAATTCTACAGCTCAGAGTTTTATTGTGCGGTAGTATGTGATCATTAACCACAAAGCAACGCGCGTCTAAGAGTGTTCAAAATTACCGGCGTTATCTCTGATTATTATTATTATTATTATTATTATTATTATTATTATTATTATTATTATTATTATTATTATATGTTATTATAGCTGAATAAACATACGAAGGAAAATACTCAGATTGCGATGAAGAGTGAGGATAATATGGTTATCGCACTTCTGGCCTAATAATCTTAGGTTCGCTTGTCTTCGAGAAGACACCAGTCATAGGCAAATTCTGATGGCACTTGCGCAGGAACGTTCTGCTGCAATATCTGGGATGCAGCCAAAGTTCTGCGAGTAACCACATAGATTAGACTAGATTAGATTAGATTAGTATATAGGGTTTCACGTGCAGAAACCCCGATCTGAATATGAGGCACGCCGTAGTGGGGACTCTGGAAATTTGGACCACCTGGGGTTCTTTAACGTGAACCTACATTTAAGTACTCGGGTGTCTTCGCATTTCGCCCAGTCGAAATGCGGCCACCGTGGCCTGGATTATATCCCGTGGCCTCATGCTCAGCAGCCCGACACCATAGTCACTAAGACGAGAAAACACTGCTTATACTGCTCGTAATAACTGACACTGAAATGCGGGCTGACTGACGGCGTGTACTCAGCCTTTTACTGTGTCATAGTTCCCACGAATTGTATAGTAGGCGTTACAGTAAAAACAAGAGCGATAATTCCGCACATTCCACTCGCACCAGGAATCAGTTCTGCCCAAAGCATAAGGCTTACATTTCTTGATTTTATGTAAGTCTGCGTACGTGAGTCTGTCGGTACAGCATCCGGGTTTGAGCTAAAAGATGCTTGTTCTAATCTCACGCCTATAAATTTCTTTTTATTGAAGAGGTCCCAAACCCGGCGAGAGGGTAACCTACCTAGCGCGCTGTTCCGTAGAGGGGCAAAGAATGTTTTGCATTGGAACTCGCACGCCTATATGACTGATATTCGTTGTTCCATTCAAAGTGGAAAGAGCCTGTGCCAACTTCGCACCGTCTTACTACTAATTTGGCTCATTTTATTAGGGGCAGAAAAACAAACCTTTACACCGTCTGCCTGCTACATTCCTGAGACGTTGCGATAGTTTATGCACATATGTAGTTACGACTTTTTTTCAGCAGGTACTTAGTTACTTATGCTTGTGGGCGCTCCTAATTTTATACGCGAAACAAGCACGTTTATTAAGAAAGGCTGCACTCTTAAGCAAGCGTCACCGCTTGTGCTTTCTAAAAAGGGAGTTGTTTAGAAGCTTAAATTTTCCTGTGGTCACGTCTAGATTGGTGAAGCCGGTCGATGCCTGGCCATTAGATTGTCAGAACATACGCGCTCGCTAGTGGTTAAGTGGTCTTTCTTGGAACATGGGTGTGCTCCAATCTTTAGAGATACCATAATTATTTCCGCACATAGTAATCAGACTACGAGGGACACTATCGAGGCTTGCCATATTCTTATGGGGGTAAAAGAAGTCAGAAATACATTTAGAGTTTATTTACAATAACTGCAGCAGCTGACATGATGGTAGACAGCGCGCGAAGCCCAGAGCGTCGTCTTCTTCGGACCAAGATTTCTCGAACGTCTTTCTCGTCAACGTGTGCCCCCTGCGGCTGAAACACAGGCCCGGTGCTGGTTAGGAGGCGGTCGAATGATACGATATAAGAAGCGCGACGTCCACCGCATCGCAGCGATGCTGAGCCATGGTTAGGTCAAGATGGGCGATTTCATATGTGACGTCAATTACTTTACGGAAGACACGGTAAGGGTCAGAGTAGCGTGAAAGTAGCTTCTCCGAGAGGCTAAGGCACCGCAACAGTGGCCAAAGGAGAACTTGGGCGCCCGGTGTGTAATGGTCGTCACGACGGTAGGCGTCATATAAGCGCCGCTCATTTTCCTGCGTCTCCACAAGTCGACGTAAGGCAATATGGTGCGCTTTTCGTACTTTGAGTATGGCTTCCCCGGCGTATTCAAATGTGAAATTCAGACTATCAGGCAGAACGGTGTCGAGAGGTGGAGTAGGGTCGCGGCCAAACAAGAGGAAGAATTGAGAGAAGCCTTCGGTATCAAGGTGAGACGAATTATAGGCGAAAGTATGGATGGATGGAAACAACTTTATTCTGAATCCGGCAAATTTGATGACCCGGGCTCAGGTCTCTTATGAGGGGACTTCGAGGCCTTGCCTCGTCGCCGCCTCTCGGGCTTGCTGGACAGCCCACTCTTGTGTCTTGAGGTTGGAGCTGCGCAGAGCGGCGGCCCACTTCGACGCAAGAGCCTCCGGAGCTACTGCCATTGTAGCTGATGTAACCCGAGACTCTCACAACATGTGTGACAGCGTCGCTCTAGTGTCCTGACATAATTTGCAAAGAGCATTCGGGTATTGCGCGGGGAAAATGGGCTGCAATCGCACTGGACTGGGGAATGTTTGTGTTTGCAATTGTCGCCAGATGACTGCCTGGCGACGTTTCAGCATGGGGTGAGGTGGGGGCAGCAACCGCCTGCCTAGCTGGTAGTGCTTGGTGATGTCATTGTACCTGACCAGGCGTTCTCGCGTGCTTTGAGCCAGCAGTTCCGAACTCGAAGAGGCGGTCCCCGATTCTGTGCGGCGGGTCAGTTCTCGCGCAGAGCGGTGTGCTACCTCGTTCAAGTTAATGAGGCCCTCATCGGTGGGGGTGGCGACGTGCGCTGGAAACCATATGATGGCGGTGTTATCGAAGTGCTGTCGACCAGCTTTCCTTAGAATCTGGAGAGCTTCGGAGGAAATGCGCCCCCGCGCGTAGTTGCGAACTGCGGATTGTGAGTCGCTAAACACTACCTCGCAGAGGGGGTCGGTAAGCGCAAGCGCAATCGCTACCTCTTCTGCTGTTTCGGGGAATTCCGTTGCGACACTACACGCGTGCGTAAGCCTGGAGCTAACGTCTACGACTACCGCCGTGAACCGGTGTTCTCGTGCGTATGCTTCGGCGTCTACAAAGCGCGTAGTCCTCTTTCCACCCAAGGAGCGCAGCAGTGCCTTGGCACGGGCCTGGCGTCGGCCCCGATTAAATTCGGGGTGCATGTTTCGAGGTATAGGGGCGACAATCAGCGTGTCGCTGAGGTCAGGTGGAATGAAATGTTTCTGACCGTGTTGGACGTGGTAGTTGAAGCCGAGTTTCCGCAGGATGTAGCGGCCCGTGGCTGTCAGAGACATGCGTTCGAGTTGAGAGGTTCTTTGCGCATCCACGATTTCCTCAAGCGTGTTGTATACTCCCAGCTGTAGCAGACGAGCAGTGCTTGTGGACTCCGGTAGGCCAAGGGCGATCTTGTAGGTCTTGCGTATAAGGGTGTTGATTTTCTCCCTTTCAGTGACATTCCAGTTGTGGAAGGCAGCCACATAAGTGATGTGACTGATTGCGAAAGAGTGTATGAGGCGCATGACACTGTCCTCCTTCATGCCCGTGTGCTTGTTTGTAATGCGTTTGATCAGACGGGTAGCCGCTGTAACCTTGCCTTCGATTTCGCGAATAGCTTCTATGTTTGACCCGTTGGCTGTTATACGCATGCCTAGGATGCGTATCTTCGGGACTCGGGGAATGCAGGAGCCGTCTTGCGTATAGAGGATTATGTCGTCACATTGGCGCGATTCGGCTGTAGGCTTGGGCCGGCGGCGCGAGCGGTAGACGAGCAGCTCCGATTTCAGTGGAGATAGTCGGAGACCTGTGTCTTCGAGGTAGGTTTCGACTGCAGAGACCGCTGCCTGTAAGGTGCATTCTATCTGACCATCACTGCCCTTGTTGACCCACAGGGTGATGTCATCTGCGTACAAGGCGTGATGGAGGCCATCGATCTCGTCGAGGTAGGCCGGGAGACCCAGCATCACGAGGTTGAAAAGGAGCGGGGATATGACCGATCCTTGAGGAGTGCCGGTACTTCCTAGTGTACGTTCGTCGGATGTCATGCTGCCGACCACGAGGGTGACTGTGCGGCGCGACAGGAAGTCTCTGACGTAGTTGTAGCTTCGCGCACCCAAGTTGAGCTTGTTTATGCGGCTCAGGATTGCTGCATGTGCTACATTGTCAAATGCCTTTTCCAAATCTAGGCCGAGGATGGCCCGGTTGCCACTAGTTGGGTCATTGATAATGTGGTGGTAGAGCTGGAGCATGACGTCTTGAGTGGAGAGGTGTGACCGGAAGCCCACCATAGTGGGTGGGTAGGCTCCAGTGTCCTCGAGGTAGTGGTTGATGCGGGAGAGGAACGCGTGCTCCATCACCTTGCCAACGCAGGATGTGAGGGAAAGGGGCCGCAAGTGATCGAGGCTAGACGGCTTGCCTGGCTTCGGTATCAGGACTGCTTTAGAGCGTTTCCACGCCTCTGGGATGCAACCTGCTCAGCAGCATTTGTTGACGTATGCCGTAAGAGCGGTTATCGAGGCATCATCCAGGTTTCTTAGAGTCTTGTTCGTAACCTTGTCGGGACCAGGTGCTGATTTGCCATTAAGGTCGTGGAGAGCTGCGCGGATCTCTGACTCGTGAAATTCTTCATCGAGTGTAACATTTGTCTCTCCAGTGTAATCCCCGTGTTGAACATCGGGCCGTCAAGGGAAGTACTTGGCTAGCAGGCGTGTCACGAGCTGGTGATCACTCGTGGTAGCCTGTTCCTTGTTCAAAAGGCGTTGCAGGTTTGCTTGCTGAGCAGACTTGCTCTACCTTTCCCCCAAGAGGTGACGAAGGAGACGCCACGTGCTGCCATTGTGGAGCTGCCCATCGACTGCGTTGCAGATGTCATACCACTGCTGGCGGCTTAAGGTCCGGCAATGGTCTTCCAGCTGGCGATTGATATGTGCGATCTTCTTACGAAGCTTTCGGTTGTGCCTTTGCTGCTTCCATCTTGCGTTTAGTGACGTCTTGGCTTCCCAGAGGTGGGCTAGTCGGCTGTCGATCCTGTCAACCTGGACTTCGGGTGCGAGCGTCTGCGTCGCCTTGTTCATGTCGTCGTTGAGCGTCTCCATCCATGCCTCGATGTCATTGATGTTCTCCTCACCTCTCTGTTCAGCTCGCTGCTTTCGGAATTTGTCCCAGTCCGTCCATTTGAATAGCTTAGGAAAAGGGGGTGTACCCGCCTGAGGAATTCGTGTTTCTATGATCATGTGGTCACTACCGAGATCTTCAAAGGTATTGCGCCACATTGCTCGAGGAATGTTACGGACCGCCGTCAGGTCTGGTGTCGTGTCCCGTGCCGTAGAGGTGCCCGTGCGGGTTGGCGCCGTGGGATCGGTAATAAGAGTTAATTCGGCATCATGTAGGTCCTGCCATAGGCGTCGACCTTTGGCGGTAGTGTAGCCATAGCCCCAGGCCTCGTTCGGGGCGTTAAAATCTCCCCCCACCAGAAACGGGTTTGCGCCCGCCAAGGCAAGCGCCCCTCGGAACAGAGAGAGGAAACGAGCCCGTGAGTGAGCCGGATTACTATATACATTGAGGAGAAATAAACTGTGGTTGCGTGTTCTATTGGGAAGGAGCTCTACAAGCATGTTTTCCGCATGTGTGCCGCTTACGCTGTGTTCTTGCACCACTATTCCTTTCCGAATTAAAATTGCAAGTCCGCGATCAAAGGGAATTGGCGAGGCATACGCAGTGTAACCTGGAAGTTTTGGTCAGCGTAGGCATACATGGACAGCATGTAAGGGTTCGGTTGAGACGCTCGGTTAAACCGTTCGTTTGTGGATGATAAGTACTGGCAATATTGTGTTTAGTCGCGCACGAGCATAGAATGCCATTGACAACTTTAGAAAGAATGTAGCGGCCTCTGTCAGTCAGGAGCTGTCGAGTGCCACCGTGGTGAGGGATGACGTTCTCTAGGAGGAACTCGGCAACATCGGTTGCACAGCTTTTCGCAAGAGCCCATGTGATTGCACATCGGGTTGCGTAGTCTGTCGCTACAGCAATCCACTTGTTTCCCGAAGAAGACGTAGGAAAAGGGCCTAAAAGTTCAGCACCTACACATAATAATGGTTCGGATGGTACGTCACGTGGTTGAAGGAGGCCAGCAGGGAGCGTAGTCGGCTTTTTGTGTCGCTGACAAAGGTCACACGCAGCGATATAACTGCACATGTCAAGGTATATAAGAGGCCAAAAGAAGTGCCGACAAGCGCGGTCATAAGTCCGTGACACGCCAAGGTGACCGCAGTCGGTACATCATGAAACTGGGCTAGGAAAATCTGACGCAGATGCTCAGGCACAAGGAAGAGTCGGTCAGAGCCATCCGGGAGCATGTTAGAGCGGTACAATATGTCATCATGAAGTTGAAACATGCGAAGGCGAGGATTGGGCGTCGTTGAACTCAGCCGTTGAATAAGATCTTGTAAGGAGGTGTCCCGACATTGTTCCGCTCCATTGTCGCGAAAAGCACCTAGAGAGAGGGCGGTGACAGGTATACCGGTCGCAGAAACGCCAGGTGGGTCGACAGGATGGCGCGACAAGCAGTCCGCATCTTGATGTAGCCAGTCAGTCTTGTACACAACTGAATAGTTGTATTCTTGAAGGCAGAGAGCCCAGCGGCCAAGATGCCCTGAAGGATGATTCAGGGACGACAGCCAACACAGACCGTGGTGACCAGTGATGACCATGATATGCCGGCCGTACAAATGGAGGCGGAATTTACCTACTGCGCAAACGAGAGCCAGGCGCTCGCGTTCGATGATAGAATACTTGCGCTCAGCAAGGGAAAGAAGGCAGCTGGTGTAGGCGCTGACACGTTCTCGTCCTTGTTGTTTCTGGGCCAAGATAGCTCCAACACCGTGGCCACTGGCATCAGTACGGACTTTTGTTGGAGCTGACGCATCAAACTGAGCGAGAATGGGAGTGGAGGTAAGCAGCCTAATCAGCTCGGTTATAGCACCAGCTTGCTCAGGGCCCCAAATGAAGGCAGCGTCTTTCTTGAGGAACCGATTAAGAGGGCGCGCAACATCCGCGAAATTTCGGACAAACTGACGGAAGTAGTAACAGAGGCCCAAGAAGCTGCGAACGTCCATGGCGCACGTTGGCACGGGAAGGTCCTTCCCTTCCGTATTTTATCGTGATCAAGGCGTACACAAGAAAAATCGATAAGATATCCGAGTACAGATATTTCACGACAACCGAAGTGGCATTTCGATTAATTTCTCTGTAGCCCCGCCTGACGGAAAACAGACAAGATCGACGAGAGGCATTCGAGATGCATCGCGAAAGTTAGAGAAAAAACAGTCACATCGTCCAGGTAACAGAGGCAGATGGACCACTTGAAATCGTCTAGGAGGGCGTCCATCAATCGTTCAAATGTGGCCGAGACATTACATAAACCGAAAGGCATCACTTTGAACTGCTAAAGGCCGTCGGTAGTAATAAAAGCCGCCTTATCGCGGTCCATGTCGACGGCAATTTGCCAGTAGTCGGAGCTAAAGCCCCTCCATCCACGCGCCACCGCCGCTTTCTTAAGTAGCGACAACCGCCTTTTCCCCTCACACCAAATCCGGTTCCGGCATTTCCGCTTCCGGCATTTCCGGTTCCGGCATGTCCGGTTTTAAGATTTCCGGTTCCGGCGTTTACGCTTCCTGGAGTTGCGCTGCGAGAATTTCCACTGTGATTGCAGACGATGGTGAGACGCCCGTGCTTAGCAACCGGTGCTAATTTGAGTAGCTCGCTCTAGCCATTCCACCAAGCGTCATTCGTGTGCATCTACGTGCTTGTTTGCGTACGCTGCGCTCGCAAGCTTTGCCTGTCGTCCCCTTTCTCTGACAAAGTGCGGAGAGCCATGGGCTGGGGCACAACACACGAACATAATTCGCCGTACACATCTGCTCGCGTCACAACACTAACACAATTCGCCGTAAACCTTTGCACGCGTTACAACACGCGCGCACGCACCAATTCACTGCACACCTCCACTCATATCGCACAAGAAAAGCACACTTGTTTTCACCATGTCACTGAATGCCCTCCACGCAAATTTGAACTTGTTATATTTCATAGCTTCACGTCATTGCAGTTCTTCACGCAGTGCACGCACTTGGGACGTTCGTTACCTTCGATCTGCCGTACGAGACAAGTTCAACCTCAGAATCAACAGCATAAACTCTATGCGTCTGCCGTACAAATTGGCGTCGCGAACTCCTTCACTAAAGTCCCTCCATACGTGCTGGCTGGAGGGGATGTATGCTTCAAAACAAGAATTCAAAGGGGACAAGCTGTTGTATTCCGCTGAAGTAGTAGTTTGCGGTCGCTGTTTTCCAAATGCACGAAAAACGGGAGCGGTCTCCAAGCACCCAGGCACTACATTCCACTGTACGTTGTCTCTCGTGGCACAACTTGTCGCAGGTTGACGCGAAGCAGCGAACACGACCAGATCGCCGATTACAGTAGGCGGTGGTTCTTGGATGGAATCGCATTAACAGTTTCAACCGCAGCTGGTGCAATTAAAGCCTCTCCGTAGACGCGAAAGTAAACAACGCTAAAAAACATATGGTCACTTCCACTCGGAACAGGAAGCTGAAGCTACGTAAGTTCCGCTTGACGCCGGAAGCTGAGGGGGTGAGTGGGAGAGGAGCGTGGAGGAGGAGGGCAGGTTGGCGGTACTTAACCTGGTCGGCGGTGACGCGTGGATGTAGGGGCTTTAGTCGGAGCGAACGTCAAGGTACGAAAAATATCGTGCTCCATGCATCCGCTACCTGCATCATCAATGCATGATAGCGGATAGACGTCCTTCTTTGTTACCTTGTTTAGGTGCCGATAATCCATACAAAATCGCCATCTGCGTCCTTCCTTTCGGCTACTATAACAGGAGATGCCCATGGGCTACAAGAAGGCGCAGTGATGTTACGAAGGAGCATCTAATCAACTTCGTCTTGGACGACATGTCGCGCAGTAGACGAGACGCGGTAGGATCGCCGATCGACAACAGATGTTTGTCCTAAAGGGCGTTCTGCAAGGACGAATATGTCCCAGTACAAGGCAAGGACGCAGCGTAGTTCTTGAGCGCGCTCGGGCGGAAGATCGGGAGCAATCATTTTTCATTAGGGCATTCATGTCTGAAGGGGCAGGAGGCGAAGCAAGAGTTGCGCACGAGAAGCTGTCACAAGTTAAAGCCGAAATGTGGTAGTCTCGGGCCGACGTGATTTGTGCCAGAGATATTCCGCGTGGGAGTACTTCTGTACAAAGTCCAAAGTTCACAAGCAAAAGGCAGGACGCATTCTCCGTACAGGTAATGACGGTGTGAGTAAAAGCGACATTATGCGAGAGCAGGAAATCCGGATTAGGGGATACGATGTAGTCACCGTCTGGTACAGGTAGAACGGGTGAAACACCTATGTTGTAACGGCACGGTGAGGGAGGCGAATGTGCTCTGCGGAACATAGCCATATCGAAGCACTATCAGGAGGGCCAATAGCAACAGGTAGAACGAGTTGCACGACACCAGCACAACAGTCTATAGAGGCGGAAAAGAGAGAGATAATGTTTAATGACAGAAAGGTAGAGAGGTCGGCCTGACTGAAATGCCTCTAGCCTGCTACTCCACGCTGGGGAAGGGGTTTGGGGAATAACAGAGGTGGGATGAGAAGAGGAAAGAGGGTGGTGGTACGGCAAATGCGATGAGGGCTGCACATTATGCTGTATCTGTGCATTGTGTACGTGCACACTTCACACCACAGCACAGTCATCTTGGCGAACAGAGAAGTTACTGCAATGTAGCCATGATAGTGTCTATAGCGTTCATAATTTTAACCGCTGTTAGCGCCACTGGCGTACTTAAAGCGGGCAGTAGTAGCTGTAGGGCGGCGATTGTTTGTCGCAGCATGGTTTTGATAACAGAGTCCGATGGTGCCATCTGATTGCACTGTCCTTGCTCGTGCTGACAGCCTAAGGCCCGTGTGCGCGGCGGCAAGCGTGGCCATACATTCGATTCTGGGCTTGCGCAGCTGGCTTGAAGCAATGGTTTAGAGAGATTTATCGAGGCCATTTCAACTACCTTCTCCTCGACCTGCGGAATTGGAGCCAGGGAGCTCTCGTTTGGACCTACAGCTTGCCCACGCCGATGACGCGTTGGTCTCCTCCGCTGTTGCACTGACGCTGCCGCCTCCTTGTGGGACATACTTGTCTTGCTCATTTTGTTCAGTACTTTTTCTCCTCTTTTTGTTTAGGACACTCCGTGGAATTGGCCTCGTGGGGTCCATCGCAATTCGAGCACTTCATTTCTTTCACTGTGCACGAAGATACGTCATGGCTGCCAGCACAGCGGAGGCATGTCGTATGGCCTGTGCATACAGCGCTGGCATAGCCTAGCTTAAGGCACTTGTGGCATTTCAGTGGCCGGGGCACATAAGGACGCACCGGGTGCCTCACGTAGCCCACCTTGACATCATCAGGTAGCGTGTCTCCCTCGAAAAGAAGCTTGGCGCTCGTCGATCGACCGAAGCGGTGAAAATCGATTACCTTCCCTGTTGAAGACAGAAGCCTTCGTAGCTCTTCGTCGCTGATGTCAATCACGACATCTGAAATAACACCTGCCCTAGTGCGATCACAGTGCACGATGAACGACCGGACTTCTATGTGTCCTAGTATGCGCACGGTTTTCAATTTTTCTAGTGCGGCCTGCGTCGTTACTTCCACTGTAACTACGTTTTTCTTGGTGTTAAACGCACTTCGTTAATTCCTTTCGGAGACACATAACCAAGATAAGTGTTAAGAATCTGTCTGTGTACAGAATTTAAATTCTTAGACACATCAAGTGGCACAAAAGCGATCCTGTAAGTCGGAGTAGGCGGTCCGTTGGGGCCCTGCTCCCTCACGTCGTTGGTGGTCTTGCGGTATTTTCTCTTGGTCCGCCTGCCCTCCACGACAGTGTAGCCATCGTAGGAGTCCATTGGGTCGCTGATGGAGAAACAGGAAACGGACGTCTCCATGCCTACGTTGCAAGCTTTACACTTTATTCCTGCGAGACGCAGTGAGAAGAGGCGTGCTCGACGCTGGTGGTGGTGCGCCGTCTGTCATCGCCTCGCATGGCTTCGCGTTCAGAAAGCACAATTAAGCCTCCACTATGACAAAACTATCGCAGCAAGGCAAGAAGCGACGCTTGCTCAGATCACTTCGTCTTCGTCCACTAAATTATGACAAGAAATAGACGAATGGATCGCACCTGAATTCCGGCACTCATGCCCCCTATTGAGGCGGAAAGTGCTGACAGAAAGTCATGTGCAATGATTAGGTCATGAGGGCAGTGTTCTAGAATACAAAATAAAATAGACGTATTAACTAATAAATTATGGACTATTACGTGCCAACATCACGATCTGATTATGAGGGTCGCTGTAGTGGGGGACTCCGGAAATTTCGACCTCCTGGGGTTTTTTAACTTGCACCTAAATCGAAGTTCACGGGTGTTTTCGCATTTCACGGGTTCATGGGTGTTTTCGCATCGAAATGCGGCCGCCGTGGCCGGAATTCTTTCTCGCGACCTCATGCTCAGCAGCCCACCACCATAGCCACTAAGCAACCATGGCGGGTAAACAGAAGTATGATGTCCGGCGACACTAACGCGAGACGGACATGTGCCAATAACCGCTAGTGTACCACCGTCGGCGACTGGGACCACAGACGACGGGGCAGGAGTCAGGACTTTCTTGAGACGATTCCGAAGCTTAGCGTTCATCACAGATACGCGCGCGCCAGTGTTAATCACAGCCGTAACAGGTACACCATCTACGTTCACTTTGATGAGGTTCCGATGTGTGGGCAAGGTCAGAAGAGGATTTTTGCATTGGGTCATTTTGGAAACATGTTTTACCTGTATCTCCACCAAAAATGTTACGGGGATAAAGTAAGTCAGGAATATATTTGTAGGATGATTACAATAGCTGTAGCAGCTGACAGGATGCTAGACGTCGCGCGAAGTGCAGAGCGTCGTATTCTTCGGACCAAGCTTAAAACGTCTTCTTCGTCTCGTCTACGTGTCAGAATTTAAATAAAAAAGAAACTCATTAGACAAACATGCCTTCAAATAATTTGCGTGACAGTGAATTTACATTTTAAACCGTTTAACACAGAACACCGGTCCGTTATAATTGCGCAGTCGGTTAACAACCAGCTTGCCAGTACCTTGTCCTCGAATATCGCGCTCCGAAGCGGTCGCCACCTTGTGGGGCAGCCTTCCTAGCCCTAAACCACCCCATCGCCCTCAGATGGCATGCAGGTCTCCTCAGAGGCATCGGCACATGGCGGCATCGCTGCTCTCGGTATCCTTGCACAGGCAATCTTCGCTTTGTAGCAATGTCTCCTTGGCGCGACTCGTCCCTTTGTACCATCTGTCGGTCCTGTTGCCATTGGCTACTTCCTCACAGACAAAACGTCCTGAGTTTCATGGGCTCAATAATGACCCTTCCATCTGGGTTAACAGAGTGGCCACTCTGGCCAACTCTGTTTGTTGCACGGACGTGCTGAAAAAACTTGCCCCCAAAGGATGTCTCCGTGGAGCTGCAGCAGCAATGCAACGTTTTGAGAGCCACCAATATTCGACATGGGCAAACTGGAGTGCGGCGTTGGTGTACCCATTTGAGGCACTTCTGGAGAGCTACGATATTCGCTTTATGCAGATGCGATCCCGCCGGCAGGCCGATAATGACGATGTCGACACTTGCATTCAGGACAAGTTAAACCTTCTCGAAGCTTGCAAACCTGAAACCGTATAAAGTAAAACTATTCCAATACGTTTCCATTCCAATTTTCTGACGTCAAATTTGCGTAACCTCCGACGCAAGCATCGGGCGGTCACCCACAGAAACCAATCAAATGCTCCCCTCGTTCATAGGAGGTCACTTTTGTTTGCTTGAAAAACGAATAACATTGCCTGCACTGAGCGGCTTGTGTTATCTAATTGGCTCACAAGAGGCGAGGATCATGTTCAAGGGGAGAGTGATTCGATGCGGCCGAGCCACTGCAGTGGATATCGATAACCGGATGAAGAGGGTGGTGCCGGCGTCTGCAATTGGTCCGCTTTCTCTTACTTAGCTTGTGGTGGCTCGTCGACAATCTCGGCGCCGTGCAACGGAAGCTAAAGAATGACGCTAAAACGGATCATCAGCACATAAGAGTTGGCAGAACGAGGTCATAAACATGCTGAAAGTTCTCGCAAATGTTACATGGCCACACAAGATGTTTTCTTCTAGGCAAATAAACCCACGCTCTGCGGCAGGGGCGAGTAGCCAGTGCCGGAGCGTTCGGTGGCAGCCATTTTTATTCCTTTCGGAACGGGGCATCCTGCGGCTATTCATGAGAAAATTCACTTTTGTTCGGCATATTAATACATCTTTAACGCTTACACGTCACTTTGACGAGTTAAGTTTTTGCGGTTTGGTGACGTCGCGTGAGAAGCAGGTGAAGTGGGTGCAGCCCGAAAACTTTTGACCAATAGCCGAGGGCTAATGTCGAAAAGGCGTGGAATCAGAAATAACTATTTTTGTTTTGGTCGGTCAAATTATGCATAATCAGTGTGTACACGTCATATCAAATGGGGAGATATCGCGGTTTTCGTGACGTCGCGTGACAGACAGGTGAAGTGGGGGTGGTCCAATAATGTTTTTGACCAATTGCGGCGGGCTGATTGCAGAATTCGAATAGAAAAGTTTGGAATAATTTTACATTGTAGCGCCCCAGGCAGTATATCGCCAATGGCATCCAAGATCAAACACATGCGGCTATCCTTTCCTTGCAACCAACGGAACCCAGTCTGAACGCTTTCGTCCAGAAGGCAGCGGTACTGCAGGCTAGTGAGTCGGAATTTGGCAATCACAGCCCCTGAGCACGCCTCTCCCTAGACTGCAGTTTGAACTCCCCTTCGATGGGATGTTTTTCTTGTGGCTGAGTGGGCCACAGTTATAGGAACTAATAAAAGGAAAATCAGACATCCACCCTTTCGTAGCAATTGCTACAAAGGAAACCCACACGGGTTGCTCAACTCTGAGGCTTTTCTTTCGAGGAACCCGTATGGGTTTCCTTTGTAGCAATTGCTACCAACGGATGGATGTCTGGTTTTCCCTTTATTAATTACTTCTCTCCACCTTGCGGGTTTCCGCAGAACTACTACGTCAAACACTTGCCTTTGCTTGGTGTTGTCGACAAATTCGACTTCGCCCGGCCATCTGCTAGCCGCCTGGTTAGCTCAGATGGTAGAGCGGCTGCCCCGGAAAGGCGGTGGACCCGGGCTCGAGTCCCGGACCACGACGAATTTTTCTTCAACTCTGAGGCTTTTCTTTCGAGGAACCCGTATGGGTTTCCTTTGTAGCGATTGCTGCGGTTGGGTGGATGTCTGATTTTCCCTTTTTTAATTACTTCTCTCCACCTTGCGGGTTTCCGCAGAACTACTACGTCAAGCAGTTACAGTAACTGTCCGCAAAATCCACGACAGGGCATACAATATCAAACGTACCCGCTACCACACGGACTCTGGGAGCAAGTTTCAGAGCGATATTCTCGTTTTTAAAGATTTACCCCTCCGATCTGTGTCTCGGAGCCGAATTCATCCTGTCAGGTGACGTACAGCTCGTCACCGAAAATGGTGCAGTCCTTCTCCGCCCAATGGCCTCTGGTTCAACAGGTGCTGCAGTCAATACAGGGAAGCCTGACGAACCTGCAACGTTTGCCTCAGTGTTCGAACGGCATGGGGAGGTTTTCGCAGACAATACATCGCAGTTTGCAGGCACTAGCTTAACAGGACATCGCATTTCTACAAATTACCACGCGCCCATTTGCATACCCTTGCGACGTTAAGCCTAACGCGAACGTGCCGTCATTGCCGAGCAAGTGCAGGAAATGTTGGCCGCTGATGTTATTAGACCACCTTCCAGCCCATGAGCCACACATGTGGCCCTTGTCAAAACCAATAGCAGAAGTATCCGGTTTTGTGTCGGTTATAGAGTGTTTAACAATCGCACCATCCCCGATTCGTGCCCTCTTCCCTGCATTCACGAAGCCATAGACACTATGCCCCAAACTACATTCTTTTCGTCACTTGATTTTCGTGCTGGGTGCTGCTACCACCTCATTTTTCACACAATTGGGACTTGCTTTTGCTTCATTTTGAACAAATATTTGTTTCTGACTGCCTACTTCCAGAATAGCTGTGTATGCTACAGTCGGCTCTTGCCTCGCGGCTGTCTTTTATTGCAATACCAATTACATGAGCACTCCAGGCGCATTTAAGGCGTAGCCGTCGCCGTGGTGTTTCGTATAGAGTATAAGGGCGATAACACGTTGCCGCGCGGTGCGCTCTACGCTGTATGTGCGAGTAAAAGCGGGCGAGCGGAGCCAAGCATCTCAGCTCAATTCTGCCCGCAAGAAAGGGAGGAGATCGGGGAGGAAGCGCGCCGTAAAACCCCTCAATTTTTCAAAAGTAGCGCCATTCTTAGATCTTTCCGCCACCCCGCTCACCCTGGCGAGTCCTCCTCCACGCCTCCTGCCGCCCCAGCCTCCTCCGCTCCCCCATTGGCCAATCTGTGTCACGTGGAAGCAAGCGCCGCGCTTTTATATATTTTTTCTTTCCAGCGCGGAGCAGTCGCCGCGCTTTTGTATATTTTTTCTTTCCAGCGCGCGTCGATCTCCATTGTTGGGCCTGCGCGACGAAAGTACGGCAGGCGGACTGACGGAGTGCGTTAGCGTAATAGAATGTGTAGGGCCGAGAACTTAATTGCGATGCCATGCTGCTGCGCCTTCGGTTGCCGCAACAGACACAGCGAGGGCAGAAAGCTTTTTGCTTTGCCGTCCGGCGGGGGCAACGCAAAAAGAAGTGTGGATTCGCAGGATCGGGCGGGCTGACTTCAAGGAAGTGGCAAAGAACGCACGGCTGAGTGAAGTAAGGGCCACGGCTACTCACAACCTCTTACTTTGAGCCTAGTTCACGCCTTCCGCTTCGAAAAAGTGTGTGTTCATGGTCTGAGTGGATTTTAGCGCGTTGTTTGACTTTTATTTTCGAATGTGCTCTCTTTGTTTCGTAGTTTCGTTTGCGGTAAAATGCACGCATCTGCAGCTGGCCTGTGACATAAAAGCGACTTTATTCAGGGTGTCTTTTGAGCTCCACCAGGAGTTAGCACATTCTCGACGCTTTTGCAATGCTCACTATGACTTACCATGCAGTCTTTTAGCCTCGAATGTACGCCCGCATGTATTGATTTGGTTTGTGGTGATTAACGTTTTTAACGTTCCAAAGCGACTAAGGCTAGAATGGAGGTCGTAGTGGATGGCTCCGGATAACTTTATCTAGCTCGCCTGGGGATGTTTAACGTGCACTTTGATCGTTGAGTCGTACGTGGGCCGGTAAATTCCTCGTTGGCGTTTCATAATACTCGCGTGCTAGCGCTGCTTTAGAAGTACGTTGGCGCCACGGCGCGATTGTATTTCTTCAATAAATTTTATTTACTAGTTGTAACAACTTGTCATTATTCCGTATTATTGATGGCGCCTCCAGGGCACCAAAGCGGCAACGGGAACACCAAAGCTAGAACCTGGGCTGGATGGGGCTCGTCGAAGCCTGTGCATGCCAAGGGGGTATAAGATCGCGGACAGCCAATTTTGTATGCGAAACCTCCCGGCGACGCCTGTATTATTTACCGTCACGTGCTCTTTAGAGGCCACCGTTAGCCATTACATGTGCCCTCGTGGAGCAGTACTTGAAAAAAAAAAAACATATCGTAGCGGTTACCAAAGCACCCCGCAATGAAAAAAACGGCCCTGTTGCCCGGGATTGCTGACCGCACACAGCCGGAATCTCTCACGCGCCGGCCGAACAAAAGTATCCTGCAGGTACATAAATGAACCTACGAAACCACGCACACACACTTTCACGCTGTCAGCACCTGAAACTTTGGTAATTACGCGCGTGTTTGAGTACACCGCGTGCTTGCGACGTGTTTCAGCAACACGAACTCTCAACGTCGCGCGCTTTACGCCTTAAATACGCTTTGAATAATGGTCCTTTTCACAATTTCTTCCGCCATTCCAACACGAAATTCTAAAGGCCAGTTAGCAACTGACGAAGAAAGATCTCGATTGAAAAAACTGCTCCGCAGGGCTCGAACGAACTTTTTTGCGAATTTCCTCCCGTAGCGTGTTAGCCGTCGTCTGCTACGGCAGGCCCACCACCGGCGGCGCCACCGTCGAGGCCGCGCCGAGCGGAGGAGGAGGGAAGCGAATGGCGCTACTTTGGGAGATTGAGGGGCTTTAGCGCGCCGTCTTCTGTCGCGCGCAGGGCGCCCACCGTTGCCATGCACTAGGAAGAAAAAAAGGAGGGGGACGCCGTTTTTACGGATGCAGCTGCGTATGTAACGGCTGCGTGCGGTCTCGCGGCGGTATCTTGAGAGCAATCTGCGCTGGGGGCAGTCTAGGTGCGTCGATGTCTCATAGCTTTGTGGGTGATGTGTTCTGGGCGCTCAGTTTGCGTTTAAGCGATAGACAACACAAAGGTCACTTCGCTCGCTGCTGCTGCTTTCACGCTTGCCCACACCAGCGTTTCCACAAACAGTGTCCGCGGTCATCAAGTGTGATCATGTTTTCCGTGCACACTGACGCCATGCTTGTTAATTTAGTTAGCGAGCGAACGTTCACAAGTTGATATGGCTGATAAAAGTGTCACCCTTAGTTTCTATGGTTGTCTGCCAATCTGCAGATATAGATTACTTATGCGAGGAAACTGTTGACTGCGCACAGTAGTAGGAAATGCGCAAATGATCCCAATAATCAGCGCAAGTGCAGTCTGTCACACTTAAAATGTGATTGGCGACTTGTTGCATTTCTGGTCGATCTTATGGTTACTGCGTAATTGTTTATGATACATGTTATTTAATGTTGATTGTTAAAGGCGACACATATGAAGTGACGTGTACACAGTGAAAGAAGTTGGCATCAGAGAGGCTTATTGAAGAGCGCCACAGACCCAGTCGCAAATGCGCTATGATTCAATTTGCCTTCAAATAGGCTCATTGAAGAGTACTAAATTTAGTAAATGTAATTAAAGAGTAATACTTACCCAGGGACACATACCTAGTGACCAAAGCTGGTGTCAAAGCAGTTCAATAAAGAGCACCACATACCCAGTGCCACACACCTAGTGACCCAAGTTAGCGCCGAAGAGGACTTAGTCCAACTTAGGCTTTGAACACGGCTCTTAGGCTTTGAACAGGGCTCCCTCAGCAGAGCAGCTGAGGGAGCCCGATTCTCTGCCTATTGGACCTTTGAGAACCACGTGACCTATCGTCGCGGAAAGAGGTTAGACAAAGACGTAGATAGATAGATAGATAGATAGATAGATAGATAGATAGATAGATAGATAGATAGATAGATAGATAGATAGATAGATAGATAGATAGATAGATAGATAGATAGATAGATAGATAGATAGACAGATATACAGACAGACAGACAGACAGACAGACAGACAGACAGACATACAGACAGACAGACAGACAGACAGACAGACGGACGGACGGACGGACGGACGGACGGACAGACAGACAGACAGACAGACAGACAGACAGACAGACAGACAGACAGACAGACAGACAGACAGACAGACTTAGCCTTTGAATGCAGCTTGTTGTAGACGCCAAAACAGGAAATAGTGGCATCTACGTTAACACGCATCTGGCATAAGCCATTTCACAATAGCTGTCTCCGGTAATGCTCTCAGCGTTGGAGCAATATAGTGACACAACGAATTGCCACCTTCAAAATGGCTTAAACATCAGGCGTGTGCCACATCTGGATTCCTTTCTCGAGCTTCCCTGTGAATGCTCTGCGCCATCCAGTGGCACCGATGTGAAGTCTGCGTGTGGTCTCCTAAACGCATGGCGCACTAACACATGCGCCGAGAAACGCATCACGCGGTAACCGGCTCCTCTCGCGTTCTTTAGACAAGCTGCGCCGCCTGGTCGCATTGCGAATAGCCCTGGTGGCGTGCCGGTCCGTGTGAACGCCGGGAATTGCCCGAGAATTCATCCCGCTCTGAGAAAGCGCGATAGAGGAGCCCGGTTAGGAGAGTTCGAAATCATCCATCAAACTAATTTCAGTGACTGACTATGCGGTAGTGTGCGCATACGTGCCACTCTCCAACGATCCTCATTAACGCCGACATGGGTCTCTATAGAGGCGGGAAATGGTAGGTACAGCTCTTTGAAGGAACTCTTTGACGCTGACCTGGAGTGCTGGGCACGTGCCACTCGGTCAGTGGTGGTCTCCAGTGAACATCTCTGATGCCAACTTGTTTTACTGACTTTTAGGTGATCGTACCCACTGTGTATGCGCAGGTTGGTGCGTGCAGATATTCAATGAACGTCTTTAACGCCAACCTGGGTAAACAGGTATGTGCCACTTGGAATGTGCCGATCTACAATTACGAAAAAGATCCCACAAGTTTCTTCGATGCTTAGCGGAATCGAACCCACGTCAGAAGATTTCTTCAAGGACAGCGACTACCCCGCGCATTACCAGGCTGCGCCACAAATGTACGGCGTATGTGCCTCTTTTAAATAAACATTTTGCACACCAACGCTTTAGTGGGCTGCGTCACAAATGCACAGCCCATGTGCCGCTCTTCAATTTAAGCTCGCGCGAACTTAGATCACTGGGTATGCGTCATTCACGGCAACGCAAAAAACGAAGACGAAGCGAGAGGATCAACACGGTGCTGAACTTGCAACTTGAAGTTTATTGAACAAGCAAAATGTATAAACATATGTACGCAGAGCGCATCACGTTATTCGCAACCAAAATTTCATCAGCGAGAAGTGGCATAGAAGCATCCTCCGGCCCCAGTGTCCAGTATCGACTATTTCAACTCATTTACACAATGGTTACACGGGAAGCGTGTATAAGCCACGTTATAAAGCGTCGCCGCCAATCGTGAACCTTAACCAACTTTTCGAGCTCGCCGCTCTTCTAAGCAGCCTGTGCCCCTGAATGTGGGGCAAGTGAGGCCCCACCCCCGAAATTTTTTGTGCTGTCCATGCACCGCCAACCAAAGCAACCCACGGCGCCGGAAATCATTCTGAATTTTGTCTAGAACGTCTTTTTCACGCTCGAAAAGCCATTTCATCGCAAAAATTGCGAACTCGGGCTGGATTCCGTGGCAACACCCATGCACCAGGAGTCACACAACGCAAGCAGCGCCATCCGTGCACAAAGTTTCAAGGACGTTTTGATGGCGAACCGGCTCGCCGCGGCATCTCGCGAAGGCCGCGGAATCTACGCTCTATCATTGAATCTACGGAGCGCGTGAATGTCAATTCCAAACTTTATGGGTATAAAGTTCTCATAAACTTTTGATGTAAAAGGTGCATTGACATTTACAAACGTGTGCTTTAGATTGTCAATTGGGGAAATTTGTAAGTTTAATGTTCCAATAAATATTTGATGCCAAAGGTTCATTAACTTTTCCAAAGTCTTACATCGGGCCATACAACGAAACAGGCCAAATCAACACACAATCAGACAAGTTGACAAAGCCCGCCGCGAGGCCCGATGAGACGAAGCGTTGTGGTGGTTCATTCCTGCCGTCATGTCACATAAAAAATATAACCATTTTTTTTCACCTGTGCGAAAGCATCCAGTGAAGACACTAAAGCCAGCCAAGGTAACTACGTCCTTAGTTATTTTTTCTATTTTGACTTTTAATCGCGAGGACATATTGAGCCTCTTCAATTTTTTTGTTCTCACTCTCCTACCGGCGGGCTGTCAGAGCCAGATAGAGCGCATGCGTTTTTCTGGTGTTGCCCTGACCACCGCACGGCGCACTTCGTTGCGCGTTCGGTTTTCTCTGGCCGAGTGCATTTCCCCCGGCAGAGTTTTGGACGCTTTCTAGCCAGCAGACGAGAAAAAGACACAATGGTCGCTCGCCGCCATCACTGTGGGGACTCGACGGATTGCACCGCGTTCGCTTGAGCGAAACCTCTGCAGAAAGTCTTGTCTCGCCGATGTAGGATACCGAGCAGTATGCGCATGGTTCTTGGTGGACCAAGCGTCTCGTGTTTTCTTTCATATTCCTTTAATAGTCGCATTAGTTGCCCAAAGCAGGCATTCGATTGGGACCAACATACTTTCCTTTCCGTTTCTTTTTAATTACGGTGCCCCCGCCCCACAAGAGGAAAAAAAAAACGTTGTTGCGAAGAAGCGAATTGTCGCATGGTGAAAGTTATATTTTGTTACTTCTTTTGCGGAAAGTAATGGGCCATGTTGGGGGGGGGGGACGCTTCAGCTTCCGGCTACGCTTATTATATTACTGCGATAGCAATTATATGGACACTCTAGACGCATTCCTGCCGTCGCCCTCATGTTCTGCACGAAGTCCAAGGGTGATAACATCGTGACTGCGCGCCGCATGCTGTATGTGCAAGTGAAAGCGTGTGAGGGGTGGAGCGGAATGGGTGAGCTGAAGATGGTGGCTCAGTCTTGTGTGCGCAAGGAAGAAAAGTGAGGAGCAAGCGCGCCGCCTTCCGTCGCGCACGATACATCGGGGGGAGTGGATGGAATGCGGGCGGGATCTAGGATTCTGTGAACCTGTGGTTGCGCAACACGTTTATTTGCCTTGTTTCAACCATTATATACCGCGACGTTTTCTTAGATACGTAGATTTATTGGAGACTTGTACGTATGTTTAGATATCTTGTTGCGAGGTTTCGGGCATACGTGCAGTGAACTTTGTTTCCAGAGGCACTTTTTGCCCTTTATCAAGCTGTATCTTCGCATTTGTATATTCCATTGTATCTTCACATTTCCAATGTACGAGGGCGAGTCCAATGAAGGTGAGCCTACCCACCCTGCGCAATTATGGTTCTGTTCATTATATGCAAGGCCTGCGCGTATCACACAGGCATCTCTCATTTACAAAAGTGACACGCAGGTGTGAGGATAAATGTTCTTTAATGGGCTCATACACTGGGTTGAACATGGTTGCGTGACGTATTGGACGCTCCAGAAGTTGAGCAGCGCGGTGCCGTAAGGTTTTTGACAGCTGAAGCTGTTTCCCAAAAAGAAATTAGTCACCGTATGGCTGCCGTGTACACTGAACATTGCATTTCATTGGCCACTGTGAAGCGTTAGAACAAACGGTTCAAAGCAGGACGTCAAAGTTGCAAAGACGATCCCAGGCCGGACTAAAGACACCCCTAACAAAATTGCAAAGGTTGTTGAGCTGATGACACAAGAACGGAGGATAAGCATCGATGAACTGGCAGAGCATGTGAACATCAGTCACGGTTCGGTTCACCATCACCGTTCAGAACATAATTCATGAACATCTAGGCTATCGGCTCTTGTGTGCGCAATGGATGCCCAAGATTTTGAACCACCGCCAGAATACGGAGAAGCTCGGTGGCGCCTTTACTCATCTGATCCGGTATCACAATAAGGGTGACGATTTATTGACGGCAATTGTGATCGGAGCGAACCATCATACCACTACTACGAGCCTGAAACACGACGGCAAAGCTTACAATGGAAGCATTCCAATTAATCACCCCCAAAGAAAGCAAAGGCCGTCACTTCCGCCGGGAAGGTGTTGTTGACTTTTATTTTTTGATCGACAGGGACCATTACTGATAGAACTTGCTAAACCTTGAGAGACAATCAGTTGTTTCCGATATTGTAAAACGCCGGATCGGCTGCGTCTCGCAATCAAGAACAAACTACGTTAAAAATCGACGAATGGGGTCATCTTGTTCCGCGACAATGCCCGTCCCCACGTATTGTCAGCGCGTAGCGTTCAGGAATTCGTTTGCAGCATCTTTGGCAATGGCAATGCAGTTATTATTCACGTATTTCATCCCTAGGCAAATTGTTTAAAGGGAAGCTTTAGCTCGGGCCCAACTCCGACGTGGCCTATTCAGATAGATGTAAAACGCAGAAACGCTTTCTGAGATAACTCCTGAATTGATTTTAATTAAATTTGTTGCATTTGAGAGAGTAAGATAAATTCTAGTGTCTGTTGCAAGCGGAATTTCGATTTAGGGCCCGAACATTGTTTAAAATATTTTGAAAACTTCGAAACTTCGAAGAAAATAGAAGCATGAAGTTTACTAATTAATAGCTCTGCATCAAGAACAGGTGTCGCGGTTCTGTAAACGGCAGCCATTACACTATGCAAAGCGGACAAATTCGGTATGTCTATTTGTATCTTACGTGAATTGGTTGTGCTATGTACAAGGGTTCTGAAAAAGCCGTATTACCGTAATACTTAATTTTTGAGACTCATGTGTAACATTAATTTTGTCCGCTGTAGATGTACTGTTAAGTGCAATTCACAAAACTGTAATATCAATTTTCATTGATGATTTACAGAGTTGTAAACTTCATTGTTTCGTTTTCTGAAAATTTTTCATGTGTGCCACTCTTCAATAAAATATTGACGACCTAAATCGAAAATTCGAAACAAACAATCACTAGAAATTATGTTTTTCTTTGATATGCAACAAACCTCATCAAATTTGGTGCAGTGGTTGCCGAGAAAAACGAATTCTCATTCTATATGTATTTAGATAGGAGCATCCGACCTAATGTTTCCTCTTAGGAGAGGAGGCCGAGGTGCATTGTGAGCCCCCCCCCCCCCCCCCCCCCGAACGATATTTCTGGCTACGCCACTCGAACGGAGTGCGATAGAGGAGCCCGTTTCACGCATGACGCTATTATCAGCATTCGTAGCCGCCGGTCTGCCACCGATTTCGGATGCCACCCGGGGCTTCGGTGCAAGATGGCGTCGAGTGTTCTTGGGGAAGCGCTAAAGAGGAGCTCCGCTGCAGTTCAGGCCTGAAAGAGAACTCGTTTGCATGGTGACAATACGTTGTTGGGCTGCGTTGATTCATTGCTAATGTATTACCGTCGACAGTCGTCATGGTATGGGGTGTGCCAAAATTTTTTCCACGGTATATTCGGCTGCTCACAATTTGCTATCGTAAAATCGGCTGGTAAAAGTGAAGTCTGCCTTCTCTCTTACTGCATCGCTCCTACTGCGAATCCTACCGCGCGTACACACAAAATAAGGGTGTCATTGTGATGTAAGGGCGACATCTACTGCACAATAAACATGTTTGCTTTTTTGGGGAATCTTTGGCGACGGTGGAGCAAGAAATAACAGACCACTTTCTGCAAATTTTCCAGGGCCATGCCTATACACAAATGCACGTCATGAAATATTCCTTTATTTATTGCGTTTGGGGATGAGAAAACGTGTCAAAGTAATAAAAAAACGCTGTCAAGAGCTTCCTGATGACTAACGGCAGATCAACAACGCCCCAAAACCGGACGACACAAAGGGCACACTAAAAAGTCACCGTTTGCTCACCACTTCTCTCTGTATGTCTCGCCAACTGCGTGCACACCACTGAGAAGTACTCATACACGCTGCCATCGTAAAAAAACTTCCGGGCTTGTGGTGGAGCGAGACAACGCTTAAGCGGCGCACAGTCGTCGTCAGTCTGGTGTATCCACTTCATGTGAATTCACATTCAACTCACGCAAGAAATGCTACCGTTTCTTGCGCGTTTGGTTCATTTCACAACGAAAGCAAAGCGAGCATATTCTCCAATAGAGAAGTATCGATATCAGCCACAGGCGTTCACTGAAGAGGAAGAAGAAATAATGCGCAGAGCCAGACCAGAGTTTAGGCACCCCTGTATGCACGAGAGCTCGTAGAAGCGTAGTGCCATTACATAGTGGCTGTCGCCCAATGCCTCCGTTCTCTCCCTTCCCACGATGCATGGTCTTTTTCAACGCTGAACGCTGTCTGTTTCAATTTGAGTACTCTGTCGTCCAATGCTCTTAGAGTCTGCAGCTCCGTAGTGGCGAGTTTGCGTAATGTGGCGCAGGCCGAGTGTGTGCGCTGTTTGTGGATTTCGTGCCTTCCAATATCTCTTCACGAGTTTTCGAGTGGCACATGTAGGCGACCAGTATACAATACCACGATGGTGCTTTTCCAAATACCTGAATGCTTTTGGGAGGTCGACGAAAACTGCTTATTGTGTGTGCGTGTGTGTGTGCGTGTGTGTGTGTGCGTGCGCGCGCGTGTGTGTGTGTGTGTGTGTGTGTGTGCGTGTGTGTGTGTGCGTGCGCGCGCGCGCGCGCGCGTGTGTGTGTGTGTGTGTGTGTGTGTGTGTGTGTGTGTGTGTGTGTGTGTGTGTGTGTGTGTGTGTGTGTGTGTGTGTGTGTGTGTGTGTGTGTGTGTGCGTGTGTGTGTGTGTGTGTGTGTTTGTGTGTGTGTGTGTGAGAGAGAGAGAGAGAGAGAGAGCCGCGTCATCGAGGTTTGAATGCCGCACTGCTGGCAGCGACAGTTTCATATTTTACTTCACCTTCGGTCTAATCATAAAGCAGTGCATTGCAGGCTTATCATAGTGAAATGCATCTCAGGTGTCTGTGTTAGTTCTTTGCCTGTCTCTGTGCCAGCTTTGACGTTCGTCTGACTCGTTATAACCGTCGTGAATGTTATGGATTGCCTATTGGCGAAATGCGTCTGAAGCATTGCGCTGTTAACGAAAGTGTGTTCGCCATAGTGATGAGAGTGAGGGACGAATGCGCAAACCAGTGGCGCAGCCAGGAGGTGGCACACCGGGCACGTGCCCCCCTCTACGAAAGTCTATGTTAGTATGCGTCTTTTTTTGCGTTTATCATGGTGTGTTGTTGGTATCTGTATTCTCATTAACGATCGATAGCGTCTAAGTGATGTCTGCACAGTTCACAGGTCACTACCGTAGTATCTATTTTATGTTGTGCAGTCATAGCCCAGAAACCATGATAATTGAATACGGCATATTCAATGCATTTATTCACTTAAACGAGGCGGGGGGTGGGGGGAGGGTTCATACAGTCGCTCTGCTTTATTTAGTATATTCAATGTTTTCACCTCTTCTTATGGCGGAAAACACACTTTATGCTTAAGTATATTTTCCGGAACTTTAACGACATGTCTCCTTGTTTCTTTTCTCATAAAATGAAATGTGCTGCATTATTGTGCTTTTCTTTCTAAGCCGTGGAAAGGGAATACCTTATGCCCTGCAAACTTTCTCTATTTCAAACCATTCCTCAAGTTCCTGAGAAGTAGTGTAACTAATCGAGCACTATTTTTCTGTGAGAGCTCCAGCACAATGAGTCTAATTGCTTTCTTCTCCGTAAGCGTCATTGATTGTTCACGGCTTGATTCCTTGTGAGCTGGTATGGGACATTAATTTTTCCGCATATCTTCGCTACTAAATTTCGCCCGAGTTCAATAATATGTGCAAGTATTTCACTATTCTTGTTTGCTTTTGCTCAGGCTACATTTTAACTGATTCAACTAATAAATATGCGTTGCCCCTCAACCACTTGGAACAAGTTTAGCAGAATGTGCCAGATTGACGCAGTTTGGCCAGTCCTTCTAATATAATTTCAACTGCAGGGTTGCCCAAATTTATAGGATTTTACAAGGTTCCACCATATGTCGCAGCGCTCATTCTATTCTTCCAATGTATTTATGCCTGGACTATATATGGTGAAAAGCCTGAAAGGCACTTTGATACATGTAATTGTTTTAAGTAGCTTAATATGGTGTTTTGGGCTTTTAGCGTGCCCAAAGCCATGCTTGCGCTATGGAGCATGGAATGAGCACTGTTATGTACTTAAGCCACAGTCCTGTAAATTTGGACATCTTGCGCTTGTTATTTCTTAAATAAACTTACAGTCATAATTCTCGTTTACAAACAAGGTCAAAACTGTCTCAACAAGCAGCAACAGAGTAAAATCAGCACCATGCAGTTAATCAACCCACCTGCAACTACTTTACTACAGTAACGCATTAAATCTGCGTTAGAGTGAAATCAGCACTACTGATATTAGTCATACTCTGCACTATAGAGATTTATTCTATGCCCACTAATCTCTCCAGAAGGGGCAGAGCCCATTTGCGCTACCTCTGCTAGAGTGCGTGCGCTTAGTAAAAACCATCTTATCTGTTTCAAGGAGTTACTCCGTCGATAAAGTCGCCTTTACAACTTGATAGCATCTATTGTTTTTACAGGCTGTGTCATATGTATTTAGAGGCGCCTCATCTAAAAAGATTACTTGTGGTGGTATTCGCTATTCCACAAATCACGTATAAGCGTTCAGAAATGCGACCAACGGGAACATGATACGTGCTTGTTTCGCACCAGAGACAAGGGAGTCTGTGTCGTGGCTGTGCGGCGTTTTCTTTCCACATTTTGGAGCTGACTTTGACCTTTCCGCTTACGAAGTACTTCATACGCATTGCTTAGCGAGTGCTGGATGGGACATAAATAAATAAAAATTAGCTAGCTCTTATGGGCAGCTGCTTTTAGATTCAATAATGAGGATGCAGCATCTCACGTGAATCATCTTTCGAAGATGATTTGGTCTGACTAATTGCATGTTCAGTGGCAGTAAAACATTAAAATCAAATGTCTATTTTTTTCTGCTTATAATATTCGTTGTAAATTATTTATCGCTGCGAAATGATTGACGTCGGCTTCGTGGTAATTAGTCTACACAACACGTCTTGGTGTTCTAGGTCCAATACCGCCTCAAGCTGTCCTTTGTTACCTGTCCACCCCCAGTATTAGAAAGCGCACTATCGAGAGCAAAAGTCAAGTGACAACGGGCAGTGCAAACACATATGGCTAGAGCTAAAGAGGGCCATTTGTAGTAATCACTGGCGGTTGCTGAGCGCCGAAGCAAGCAGTTGAGTAAAACGCCTATTGAACTTTTGGTTTATTGCTTCCTTTACTATTTCCCGCTATGCTAAGACGGGCTCCTTTATATTTTTGGCAAAGTGGGGCGGGTGGGAGGGAGTGGCTTTCTATTACTCAACTTAGTTACCTGTTAACAAACCGTAATTAATTCAAAGTAATAAATTCCGCAATAAATTCAATAGATTCAACGGCCATTCTCTTGCTTCCCACATCGCGCTCCCGCTGCTGGCTCCCTGCTAGCACTTAGATTCACTTTGTATTATATTTTGCGCGCTTTGCGTGGTGCACCGCGTTTTGTACCGTGTACTCGCAGACGCGTGCATATTGACACGCATACTTTATTCATAGTTTTCGGTAAGAATTTCAATACGAATAGCATTATTTGGCTACTTCAGCCAATTTAAGCCTGTCTACTTGTCTCTCTGCCCTCTCCGGCCAATCCACTGTTCCAAGTTTCCTAGCTGCTTGGGCCGCCATGTAGGGTCGAGATGCCGTCGCGGTCGTTCCATTCTTGTCATTCCAGCCTCGTTATCTTACTCTCGTCATGCCATCGTCGTCACACCAACTGCAGTGACCCAGTCGCGCAAGTTGTCTAATAGGTTGGGCCAATAGGTATGGGCTCGTGGTCGTGATGCCATCACTTTCGTTATACCACTGACATTTCAGCTTTGTAATCCAGCACTGATCACACCAGCTTCGTCATTCCATCGTCGTCATACCATCGTGATGCATTCATTGTCACCACGGCATAACGTTGCCGTCAGTTTCGTTCAATCGTCGTTTTTCCAACTTCGTGATCTGGCGGTCGTCATGCTGTCGTCGTCAAGCCTTCTGCTCTGGCCCGGCCGCGCTCAAAGTTAGCTAATAGCTTGGGCCACTAGGAATGTGTTCGAGGTCTAGACGCAATCGTGGTTGTTACATTGTCGTCATTCAAACATTTCTCATCTGATTATCATCATGTTGTCGTCATCATGGCATGATAGTCGTACAGCTGTTGTCATCTATCGTTACGCAGTCGTTTTATCATTGTTGTCGCTACAGTAACGTCCTTCCACCGTCGCCATACCGCCTTCTTGTTTCCACCAATTCCGATTTTTCTTCATCATTCTTCAGCTAAAAGATCCTACAGGCCAGCTTGCTCGATGGGCTTTGAGGCTGCAGGAATTTTCAGATTCCGTGGCGTACAAGTCTGTCCGCCTGCACCAAGACGCTGACAGTTTGTCGCGTTACCCGGTTGACGACTCTGACTCCTCCAATACTGCCAGTGCTTCTTGCGTATTCTCTGTATCCCAGCTGCTTCATTTCGCCGACGAGCAACGCCGTGACGCCTACATCAGAGCACTCATCGACCGTTTTGAACGCTCTCCAGCCGATGCTGCTCTAAGCCTCTTCGTGCTCCACGACGATACTCTGTACCGTCGTAACCTTCATCCGGACGGCTCTGAGTTCCTACTTGTCATACCTAAACACCTCCGCTCAACCGTTCTAGAAGTGCTTCACGACGCACCAACGGCAGGACACCTCGGCGTATCTCGAACCTATGAACGTGTATGTCGTCGTTTTTTCTGGCCGTGCCTTGCCCGTTCCGTACGACGTTACGTCGCCGCTTGTGAACTTTGCCAACGACGCAAGAAGCCTTCCTAGCTCCCCGCTGGTTACCTGCAGCCGCTCGACATCCCTGCTGAGCCCTTCCATCGTGTCGGCTTACACCTTCTCAGCCCATTTCCGGAATCTACATCAGGCAACAAATGGGTTGCAGTCGCGGCGGACTACGCGACCCGCTACGCCATAACCCGTGCTCTTCCGACCAGTTGCGCAACTGACGCTGCGGACTTCCTCATGATATACTACATGACTTCCTCATGACTTCCTACATGATATCATTCTGATGCATGGTGCTCCGCGTCAACTGCTTACAGACCACGGCCGCACCTTTTTGGCCAAAGTCATTGACGACATCATGCGTGACATCATGCATCAACGGCCTCACTGAGCTTTTGAACCGCACCCTTACAGACATGCTATCCAAATACGTTTCAGACGACCACCGTGACTGGGACCTGGCTCTACCTTACATTACGTTTGCATACAACTTTTCCCGTCTCGAAACTGCTGGCTTTTCCCCGTTTGACCTCTTGTATGGCCGCGAACCGACGCTACCACTGGACACTGTGCTTCCGTCCACCACAGCTTCAACAAGCGATTATGCCCGTGATGCAATCGCCCATGCTGACCATGCTCGCCAACTTGCGCGTGCTCGTCTACAAGTGCATCAAGACAAGCAGAAACAACGCTACGACCTCCGTCACTGTGGTGTCCATTTTGTGCCCGGCGCCCTCGTGTTGCTTTGGTCACCATCGCGTAAAGTCGGCCTTTGTGAAAAATGGCTTTCCTGTTACACAGGCCCATATCGCGTGATACGCAAAGTGACCGATGTCACCTATGAAATCGTTCTAGTCACGCCCACTACGTCCACCGTTGTCACAACCAGTGACATTGTCCACGTTGCCTGACTCAAGCGCTACAACTCTCCATGCACCTTGGATATTTAAAAGCACCGCGACGGTGCTTCTGCCGCCGGGGGGTAATATTACGATATCATCGAGCGATGGTCAAGAGACGAGCCGCCGCGAGAACGACGAAGTTGGTCGGTGCCCTTGGCACGAGCGAGTGTCAGCCTGGCTGCCTGGCTCCAGTGTAAATAGCGTGTAAATAGCATATTTCGTCCGTGACTTTCCACACGTAACAATATTTAATCGTGGATGTCGTCCTTCAATCGTCTATATAGACAAGAACGGCACCGCAAGCGGCGTAGCTGCGCCGGCGTTGAAAGCGTTGCATGCGGGGCAAAATTCAACTAACGAGTGGTACGCCTCTCCCATCTCTCTTTCGCACCGCCTTGACTGCCTCTTGCACTGCGCGTGTTTAGGCACGTTTCCTACCGCGTGAGGTGTGTGCCTACGTTCGTGTGCGTGGACGCTTTATTCGAAGGACGACGTACACGCTTCTATTTGCCTTTAAGAAGATCGGTACGCTTGACGATTATTTTTATGGCTGCAATGCGGTGAAAGGGCAGCGTCTGCTTAGCCATGTAAGTGACGCTGAGCAGGTAATTGGAAACGACATCGTATGTGCCGCCGGAGAAATCGTCGGCACATACGATGCGTGTTAGCTAAAGTCATTTTTGTAGTTTCCCACAATATGTTTGCTGCAAATCCTTGTTGTCTCTGATGGCGACAACGTACTTCATCGTCACTATGCGGAAATAAACAAAATATATTGCCACATAGCACAAGCGCAACATGCGCACACAATTTTAACTTGTACATCCCCTACAATATAGAATGCAGGCAGTAGTGTAAGTAGCTTGGCCATTTTTTAACTGTGCTCAAGAGACGGACATTGAAAGTATTACTAATCATTTCTGCTTCAGCAATGCCGGCACGACCAAGACGCGGGCGTGTATTATCCAGTAACTCGATCGATCGGTGCAGTGATGATGCAGGAATGAACTCCGGTCATCTTTAATGCATCGTGCACATATTCAATTTCTCGGCACACATGAACTTTGCCCACTGCTAGCGCGTGCAACAGAAGTGGTTTCCATTCTTGGGCAGCGCACACACAAACGAAAAACGAGAAAGAAAACAGGACAAGCGCTGGTCGAACAACTGAAAGTTTTTTTTTATGAATAAAAGGATTATATACCGTATAATCATGAAATTCATGTGGGTTACATATAAAAACCGTCATGCACTCACGAGTGATAAATGAACAAGCTCACTTCCTTTGCGCATTTGTTTACTTCGTTCGGCGCACTGCAGTAATCCATGTCTGTCGTCTGCATTTTTCGTACCATTTTCTTGTGAATCAGCAGAATTTCACTGGTGGCACCAACCCTTTCGTGTTTACATTGCTGTCGTGACAGTTAACAACACAATAATAATTTCCGATCATCCGAAGAGGCACCGTCGCACACAAGGGACGTTTCGCGCGCAGCGCGAACAGAACGCGGGCGCGACCGAGAAGGCAAGCGGTGGCGGAAGCCTACACCCGTTGGAGGTGGAATCGTTCCACCAGGGGAGAAACGAACGCTGTCGTCTAGGATGAAACTTGGCGTGCGGACGTCAATGGCGCCCTTGTCATGCTGACATCGTCAGTCGCTATGAAGCCTCCATTGTAAGACCGCCATTGTCTCGCCATCGCTGTGGTGCTGTCACCGTCCCTCCACCCACGTCATCCGACACTCCTCATGATGTCGCCGTCAAGCCATTGTCATCATACACTGTCGTCATCCCATCGTCCTCGTGCCGTTGTCTAGCCATCTTCGTCATATATTCGTCATCATGTATTCGTCGTCCTACTGTTGTCATCCTTTCTTCGTCACGCTATCCTTTCGTCATCGTCATCACGTCAATAGTCATCTCAATGTCGTCATGCCGTCGTCGTCGCACCACCTTCGTCGATCCGTCGACGTCATTTGTTGTTCGTAATTCTATACTAATTACGGTGTCGTCATTCGATAGTAATTGTGCCGTCATTATGCCGTCGTCGTCATTGCGTCATCACACAGAGGCTATCGTTCATCTTTGGTCATACCGTCGTCGACACACTGTCTTGGTCGCGCGATCGCCGCCTTTCACGCTTCATCCTCTTGTCGTCATACAGTAGTCGTCACACCATCGTCGTCATGTATTTGTCGTCGTGTCGCCATCGCCTTCTTGTCTTCGTTATACCATCGTCATAATTTAAAAATGGACACGTGATTATCGACACGCCGTCGTCGGTTTACACCTTTGTCGTTGCCACGATAAATCCTAAATAAACGGGGCTTCATAAGTATGGTCCGTCACTGCCATTGCTCGATTTCTATTCTCATTACCGTCCACGGTCCACCTTGAGATAAGTTCTGCATAACATTTTTCAGATGGTACTCCTTTTCGCACTTCCCAGGTTGTCTGAGCCTGGATAAACATTGAAATGAGCCGGCGATGAACGGTGCATGATAAAACTGGCGTAGAAATGAACACAAGGCATCGCTCCAGAATCGTAGCCAAGAGTTCTATAAGCAATGGCTGTGCTCGCCGCTAGCGTTGCGCTTTGTGCTTCACTCGCCTCTCTGGGCAAATGTTTTCCCAAGGAAAAAATTCGTTACTCAGAAATTTTGGCACTGCCTTGTTTATCGCCGTCACCTACACGTGGTCTCTTCGAATTGGCTGTAACTTTGCGCTATCTCAGTAAGTGCAGAATTTTTCTCCAACATAATACAGTGCGAGCCGAGCCACCTGCACAGCGCTCTTACGTTTTACTTAGGGAAAATCATGTTCTGCACTATTTAACGGTTTTCCTGCACTAGTCACTTTGCAAGTGCTGTTATCGTGCAGGCTGTTTTGATTGCAACCCGTTTCTATAGCTGGCATCAGAAAGTGGGGCACACTTTCGTGGCCTGAATATTTGTGAGGGCAACTTAGTAATTCAGGAGACGCGTGAAATTGCTCTCGGTCGCATATGTCCCATTTCGACGTGATAGTTCTGCGGAAACAAACAAGGCGAAGAGACGTAATTAATTAAGGGAAAAATACATCCACCTAATCGTAGCAGTCGCTACAAAGGAAATCCATACGGTTTCCTCGAAAGAAAAGCCTCGCAGTTGAAGGGAAATTCGTCCTTCTGTGGGACGTCGCATAGCAGCACGAACTTTTCTTCAACCGCGAGGCTTTGCTTTCGAGGAACCCGTACGGGTTTCCTTTGTAGTAACTGCTACGATTGCCATGGATGTCTCATTTTTTCTTAAGAAATGCCCCTTTTCGAACGCATTCTCTGACGAAAAAACAGCACTCATGCCCAGCATCTCGTGTTCATGACGTAGTACTATCACGATAATAATTATTAAGATAGAGTGAAGAAAATGCCTTCCATTGAGAAACGTGCGGTAGGTGGGACGTACTGCCAAATTGCAGAAACGTGTCCACACAGGAGCCAGACTTTGAGCACAGCAAGTACACTTGAAAGCAAAATATTTCTTGAACCTCTAGGAGAAACACTAACTGATAAATCGTCCATCGAACGAAAATACGAGAGCGGAAATTGCTGTAACACGCCCCGCAGCATGCTGTTGTGCATCACAAGAGCAGACGCTACGACACAATGCACCTTATACGAGCGTAATGCGCCGAGCAGACAGCAAAGCCTATACCGGTTTATTCATTTTCGAAATAAATGTGCAGGGCACTTCAACTTTCTGAAATAACACTGTACCTTGTGACACTCGCATGGCACCGCAACGGAGCAAGTGCAGAAAGTGTTGCCAAATCGAAAGCAACTAATGAAGTGGTATAAGCCTTCGGATGAAAGACTAAGAAGTGCAAGTGTTTGGTGAGGGGAATAAATACTCATTAAGTAGGAATAAATGAAGGCAAGAAGGACGACAGTTCCACAGCAAAGCTTTAATTGTAGTCTGTCCGCTTGACATATAGTTCAATAGGGGCTAGGGTGTTGGGCTACTAAGGACGAGGTCGCGGGATCAAATACTGGTCACGGCGGCCGCATTTCGATGGGGACGAAGCGCGAAAACAGCCGTGTACTTAGATTTAGATTCACGTTAGAGAACCCCTGGTGGTCCAAATCATTACGTAGCGCACCACTATGGCGTGCCTCATAATAAAGTCGTGGTCTTGGAACGTAAAACCGCATAATTTAGTTTAAATACAATAAGCAAATCTACGCACTCACTTTAGCACATTTACGACACATGCAACACACATTATACAGAGCATATTTTACTACAAGATTGCGAACCATTGACAAAACTATAGGAAATGAACATATGATAATAGATCACCCCAACCGATAGTGCTCCGGCTGCCTAGAAATTATGAGATGCGTTCAGGCAGCTGTCGTGACATTTGGGCATGCACGAAAACATCCCCTCTAAGGCGTTATTTAATAATGACTTGTAATAAAGAGAATAAAGATATTAAAATCACAGTCGAGCACTTCTTCCAATGTGTGAAGATTGATTTCCTGATGTTTCCAGAGCATTGCATTTGTGTTATACTAGAAAACTTGCCCTTCAATGTGCATGGTGAGGTGCTTTGTCTGTTCAGTGTTCTCATGCAAAGGTCGTGGATATTCCCAGGGAGAATGGCAGACGCAGAAAGTACGCAATAAACACTGAACAGCCGTGTAACGACCTACTACTGTAAAGGGCATTATTTGGCCCTGCGTTCAGTCTACTGCCATGGAGTATTCACAGGAAAATAGTAATTGTAAAATTCATTTATTCGGTAAGACTGTGCACAGTGGCTTCGCAAAAAGAACCGCGCTGCCCTTCACAAGGACGTATCTACTGGGAAAGCTGCGCACGCGCTCCTTTTCATATATTGCAATAATGCCGCACTCACAATCTGTGTAAATTTGTGTATGCTGGCATGCAGAGTCGTTCATTGTGAGCTGTTTCACATTGCAGGAAGGTGTCCAAATGTGTATTTCGGTGTAACGGGTGTTGTTTTCTCTTTGTCATATGCAGTAGCAAATCGAGGAAGTAGCAGTCGTTGTAAGAGCGGGGGAACATGTATTACGTGAAGTGTTGCCTACATCCATGAACTTTGAAGGCAGATGCGCTAAAATCTTGTGCCTAATAACTTTTTAGCGATTAGTATGTTTAGTGCACTTTACGTACTTTCCAGGCAATGTTTGCGAAGCCATATATATATATATATATATATATATATATATATATATATATATGCCTCTGATAGTTTCCCCGCCAACTTGGCTCACATAAGTTTGTCACTGGACATGCGCCAGTGCTCAATGCACCTGTTTGATGCCAGCTTACAGCTATGGTTATGTGTGACTTGGTCGGTGCCGCGCTCTGACAAGTCTACCGCCAAGCTCGGCCACTGGGTAGGATGGTGTGAATGTGCAGCTGCACACGAGACGAGGAGGCTACACAGAGTGAGTGCCAGGACATCACAGTGCTCTGCTGACTCGTGACCAATGTCTGTGTGAAGACGGCACGACATCTATGCGTCACGCGAAACGAAACCAAAGCTCTGACAAGATAAATCATCACAGTAAATTATTTAAGGCACTGTGAGGCTTGCCAGCATCTTTTTCTAGCGTTTAAACATTTAATATCTTCATTTTATAGATGAAAAAAACTGAATAATTTCATGTCAGCACTCCTGCTGTCCGTGGGTTAACTTGAGAAAATTACGTCTTGTTTGCAATATTCTCGAAGCGGAAACATTAAATTTCCAAAATGTACGATATCTATTTTTTATTTTTAAAGGCTGAACATAAATAATACGCATGGCACCCTGAAGACGAGAAGGAAAGTTGATCTTATTGATACATGTAATATATGATCAGTAGTGCACAAGGTGTGGTTGCAAGCCCAAAACTTTGCTAAATAAAGCATGATATCCCTTTAGTTTCCATTCATTCCATCAGGCTTTTTGATACGATGTTGATGAGCAATTGCAGTTTAGTGCACATAAAACGCACGGTACTTGAATGCTTGCGCAGACTGTGCCTCTCTTCCGCGTACAGTAAGGTCCGCTAAAGTTAATAACATGTCGCGCTTTTCCACCAGCCGGTCAGCAGAGATGGTAAATTGGACGCACAAGATGTAAGCAATAAGCATGGATATCGCAAGGACAACACCAAAGAAATCAGGAAGCAGAATGTGTAGGATAACACAAAGAACAATACCTTGGGATTTGAGGCCTCAGCTTGCTGCTTCAGGGTAAACACATACAGGAGCAAATGTTTGCTACATAATGAAGCGTGTCTCTGCCGCAGCAAATGTCCAGAAACGATTGACCGCATTGTAACGAAATGCTAGGGTATTCACACAGCAATATCCGTGGGAAAGTCTCACCTCCCACAAGCACTGGGATTCAGAGCGAATGGAAACATTAACTGGCCAGCAGTCGAAATCACCAAATAAAGCTTACAGTACTGGGGAAAAAAAAGAAGTAAAAGACATTGATGGAAACAGAGTCGATACGGGCGTATATAGCTGTAGAATACGTAATTGGAAGTTTTATTGAAAGCCGAGAAGTTCAAAATGAGACATCTACAATATTAGACCCCAATAGCCGTAGTAAAATCTTCAGATCAAGCTGGCTAGGCGCGTCTTTGTCACTGGCGGATAACCATTCTTCAGTTCTCTTTCTTAACGGCCATCATCCTAATTGTCATAATCGTTCTCATTCTCTCTATGGTGTACTTGGTCCTCGGCCGTATGCATTGTTTTTTTTATGAAGAGACATAACGTAAATAAAAACGTACCTCCAATTAAGGGCTTCTTGACATTTTCTGTCGTTATCGACATACGTTCTCCTCCACATAAAGAACAAAACAAGCACTCAAGAGCAACGCATCATGCATACATAATCAGAAAATTTATGAACGCAAGGGTCGTGCATTCCTGCTAAAGTATTGGTAGTACCAGACGCCGCAGGTGAGTGCGTTCACGTGAGGCGACTGAATGAGACGCGTTCACAGCCAGTTGCGACTAAAATACAGAAGACGGATCTCAGCAGAGGCGATGCAGAGCCACCGATAGATATCAAGAATGGTTGAACGAAGAATTTAGTTGCAGCAGACACGTGTAACGAGGACTTGACTATCTCGGGGCAGAAGCTGATTTTCTTGGCAGCGGTTTGCAGCATATCGTGACGAAAAAGGATATGCGACTGCACGTAGAGGGTGAGACAAGTCGAAAAGTAGAAAAAAAAAAGAAAGAGTGATAGTGAAAAGTAATATTTAAGGAATTTGTGCGGGGTGCGGAGAGAAAAGTTCGGCTACTGGTTCCGCCAACTTGCAGAAGTGACAGAAATGAAAAATATCCCTTCGATTGGGACACTTGCAGACCGTCTTCAGTAAAGACAAAATAAAAAATAAAGGCTATCTGCACTGATACGTTCTTGCCGAAAGCTCAACACGAAAATGCAGAACAGAAGAAATACTTGAATCAATGATACATAAGAATGTTTGACATTAAGGAAAGTTCAAAAAATGGCTTCTGAGCAAGCCTTAATTGAATAGGGTGATATCTTTACTTCCTTTCTAAGCAGATGTACGACCGCGGAAAATTGAGCGCTGTGTATATTGCTGAAGTTGGTGCGACGAATACATCCGACCTTTTTTTGAAGCAATTATGCGTATACGTATATTACGATGTTTGAACTTGTGGTTGAGATACGAGCATATTTTCACATTCATAAGTTCAGCGCATTGCACCCGCATTGCACTCATTCAGCGTATTGCACCCGACACCAATTAGCTCACAAGTGTAATCGTTATACAAAGGGCAAAAGTATACAAAGAAGGGCTCAATTTATGCAGTCACACATGTACAGAGGGCCAGCTAAAGATCTACCCCGATGCACTTACATTTCCCCGAAGCCGTTTTCCTATTGCTTTCTAATCGCCATTTTGCAATATAAATACAATTCGCTATGTGTTATTTTTATTTTTTTCTATGTTTCGCTATTATCTCTTGCTAATACTCATTAATATTGCTTATTTATTCAGGTTTCCATACCCTATTAGCTGTCGCTCTTTTTTGGCTAAAGTAAGTTACGCCCACTGCATGGAGAACATCCTTCTTACACGTGAAGGCGTTTTCTTGCTTTTTCTTTTTTGACCCCCGTTTCTTCTGTGAACCGGCACGCCCATCTCTCCTCCTATTTCACACTGAATCTCACGTCATCACAAATATCCCCGCCCCTACATTCCTTTTTACAATTTTCACCTTCCTCCCCCTACCGTGCGCACCAGCTTATTCTCCTCACTCAGGGTGTTTGCGTAAGAGCACTACATATAAATGTTTGCAAGGAAAGCAGCTGTGCCATCAGGAAGACAAGCACCTTGGTTTCTGTACCATATCTCTTATTCCACGCATCTCCGTTTGTAGGAAAACTGCTTGCCAACGGCGATCGTCGAAATGGTAAGCGCAAATATATAACGCGGATAATAAATCAAGGTGCTCATGATATATTGTGTGGAACGCTTGTGCATACAGTAAGTTAGGGAGAACGTCTGCAAGGAGGAGTCGCACTGCAGCCCCGAGACGGTCAAAACGGCATTAATGCGTTGAGAATTTAAGGTGCGCGGCAAGGAATTGAAGCTCAACATTTCGACAGGATTGCCTGTCTGGTTGGGAAATTGATTAGGGCTTTCAGACTGACTCCAACCAAATAACTGAATTTTATTAGCCCGACGTTTCGGAGCCCATTCGGCTCCTTGTTCAGGGGCTGTTCTTCGGGGGTGGCGGTGTGCAGCTTTGAAAGGGTCTTTTGTAAAAAAAAGGAGGGGAGATTACGGAAGGTGCGGAGGCATTTCACACACGGGAAGGGGGGGAACCAAAGGGGGGAGCCAAAACCACTTTCTAATTATGAGGCACGCCGTAGTGCGGAACTACGGAAATTTCGATACCCTAGTGTTATTTAACGTGCACCTAAATCCAAGTACACGGGTCTTACGCATTTCGCCCCCACCGAAATGCGGCCGCCGTGGCCGGGATTCGATCCCGCGACCTCGTGCTCAGCAGCCCAACATCATAGCCACTGAGCAACCACGGCAGGTATGGATAGCCCCTTCTTAGTCATGTTTAGAGCACTGTGCAGCGGTCCTGCGTCGTCTGCGGCTCCCGATGGTGTTTGCGCTTGCGGGCGACCACGCGGGGGACTGTTGGGGTCGCGGGCGGGTGTGGTGCCACCGCTCCCTCTCCCTCAACCCACACTGGTGGTGCCCATTTTTTCTTTGGCTCATTCTTTCTTACCGTGTTCTTTTTCGTCTTTGATTTCGCCTCCTTACTACATGTTTTTCACGTATTATCATGGCTTTTTGTTTTATGTCGTGGCTGCCTGTTGTAAGGCAGTGTACAGTCTTGATGGTGGGCAGTGCTTTCCCGCGAAGTTTTCCTTGCGCGGCTACCCCGCCAGCATGTGCTTTCATGTTTGGTCTGCAACGAGAGGTGATTCTGTGTGGCTTGAGTTTTTTTTTTTTTTTGTTTATGGGAGGGTAAATGCCTCAGGGCATACAGGGGTATGGGATGGGGGTGAATAAGGATGATTAAATGAATGATAAAAGATTTGCTGACCTAATGAAGTCCAAGAGGGATCGATAATGCGGTCCCTGCGTCCAAGCAGTGTAATCGCTCGGATTATGCTGTGAGAGTCCCGCTGCTGCGAGGTGCCGGAGCCTCGTCTGTTTCAGTGCAGGGCAAACCCACAGCAGGTGGTGGATGTCGGCTTCAGCATTTAGTTGCTTCCCATGTGTGTTTTCGTCGATCTGGTTGGGGTCACGCGGTATATTTTGCTGGACTGTCCACTGTGCTGCGCGTCATGGATAGCGGTACCGGGATGAAATTCTTGCATGCTAACCTTGCTAACACCGGCGATGCGACTAAGTTGCTCGTCCATCATATGTTTACGGGCAATCTCTCGTTCGCGGTGGCTTCCGAACATTACCCGCGTGAGCACAAGATCCCCAACTTACCGCGCACGGTGAATCAGTTTCACGCATCCAGTAACCCGGAGGTGGTTGTACTCGCGCGTGCACCCGGCATCGACACCTTGTACCTTCCTCAGCATGTGGTTGCGCTCCGATGGGAACAGGCAGGGCAGGTGTTTGTTCTGGCGGCGCTCTACGCTCCGCCTCATAGACCTCTTGATCCAACTCTCGCCAACTCTCGACGAACTAAGCCAACTCTTCTCTTGTCACGCTCAGAACATATTTGTTTTGGCCAGAGAGTTTAACGCCCGACAAGCACTTTGGGGACCGGATGTTGGCGATGTTCGTGGGGCGTCACTCGTCCACTTTGCATGTGCAAATAATTTGACCATCTTAAACGACCCGACTTCCATCCCTACTTTTGAGAACCCTTATGCGCGTTCGTGGATTGATGTCTCCCTCACGTACCTCCCACTCACACGTGATGGCTACAGTTGGTCAGTACCTCAGGCCGACATCCTGTCTGACCGCCACTACATTGAATTCTCGCTGCTTAACATGACTTGTCTGCCGGTACGACGACTCACGAACTTCGCGCGGTCAGCTTCCCTATTTTCTATTCGGCAAGGTTTTACAACGCTTAATAAGTTCCCTTTTTTATTATTTTCTACATTCCTGTCACCTCTTACATGCCCCCCTATTTGGATTCACACATGCGTGTAGTGAGCCTCTAGCCCTGTGCGTCTTAAAGGGACACTATAAAGGCAAATACAAAGTCAAGCTAAAGTGATAGATTACTGCTCGAGAATCTCTAAGGCGTCAACATTATAACAGACAGGGCTTTAATAATCGAGAAATCGAGGTAAGTGCAGGACATGATCAGAGACACCGCCGGAACATTCAAGCACTTGCCTGATGACGAAAGCACTCTTCAGTTAAATTCTGTCATTAGTACTCAACTAGTTGTTGCAAAAAGCATCCCCGTATTGCATTAAAAGATAGAATAAAATGGTAATTGTCCAGTTCCATTTCATGCTAAAAAAAAGAACTCATTGAAATTACCGTTGACAACGACGCAAGAGGTTGAAAGGTTTCGTTTTCACTTGACTATGCACCACCCACGCTTTCGCGTTTCAGCACTTTCCTGATCGTGTAGTGCTGCGCTAGTTTTCCTGGCTCGCGAAACTAGCACAAACTGCAAGTAGCAAAGAATTCAACTTTCATGTGATGTCGCGGGACGCCCGAACGGCCTACGCCACTCGACCAAAAAGCAGCTGCAGCGGCGAATCCACAAAGTAGCTCTGTCTTGGCTCGGTGCCGCCGTCTGTCGGGCACCGTTTTACTCACAGATGGCAAAAAAGAGTGGTAACGGCGTATGGAACGTCGCCACTCTCCCGGTTTGGTGGCGAGAGATCTGAATTTCGAAAAGGGTATGCGGATTCTTCAGATACAATTTGCTCGTAAACAAAGTCTCTTCTTGGCACTAAATAATCGTTTACAGGTCTCTGGAATGGTATTTAACGGTCGACGCCTTTAGTGCCCCTTTAAAGCAATTGTTGAGTGCCCTGAAGACTGCAAAAACTCCAGCAGTCTCAGTGTCTCTCGATGTTATGGGAGCTTTCGATAGCGTGTGGCATGACATCGTTCTGTTCTTCTTTCGTATGAGCAAATACCCGACTAATCTGTACCATCTGTTGAAGCTCTTTCGACGGACCGTAAGGTCGTGTTTCCACCGAACGCGGGTGAGGTGTCGGCCCTCCTTCGATTGGTAGCACGCAGGGTTCACCCGTCAGCACTCTTTTGTATAATGTAGTCATCCACTCCGTTCTAGACATCGAGTTTCCTGGTGGAGTCTATATCCAAGCTTATGTGAACGACACCGTCCTTCTCCTCACAGGAACGTCACGTTTGCGATTGAAGGCACTTGCAAACTCTGCCCTTACCTTGTTTTGCAATTGGGCCCGGCAAACAAAGGTCCAAATTAGTCACCAAATATCATTTTTCGTCTTCGTCAACAATGGCCACATTCGCACTTCTAAGCGGCGTCCGTCCATTCGCTTGGATGGCGCTTTCCTCAAACTCAAGGACCACATTAAGCTGATCGGCGTGGGCTTTGATGATAAACTCAGCTTTCATGCCCATGTTGATTACATGAAGACTAAAGCTGAGGTATTGGTTACACGATCCCTTAATTTGATCCGCTCCCACTTCACGCTTAACCCTGCGATTATTTGTCGCTTGTAGAGGCAGGTCTTGCTGCCTGCAATTGCATATGCGTCCCCTGTCAGGTGGCCCTCTTTTCCCACGACGCATCTGACCACCCGCGTTCTGTCGGTGCAACGCTCTCCTTTAGTTGCGCTGACAGGCGCCTATCACACCACCCGCACCTCGGCGCTCCACATCCTGACGAACTGTGCTCCGCTCACGTTAGAGCTAGACAGGCTCGCTGCTGAATTTTCTTTGCGGACTCTTCGTCAGGTAACGCACTTCGGCCTGCATACATTTTATCCCAGCCAGGTGAAGTTCCCTTGCGACCCGTGGTCGGGTCATCCCCGGGTACAATAGAGAATTCCATTTGCCTAGCTTACCCCTGCTCCGGCCGGCCGCGTCTTCCGCGAGTTGGTGCATCATTTGTACACCGATGGTGCCTTTACCCGTACCTCGGCGGGCACGGCTTATGTTGTTTATGATTGCTACAGCCGCCTAGCTTTGATACAAACATTTCGCGTGGTGAATGCGCCAAGCGCGTATTGCTCGGAGCTGGTCGCGTTCACTGAGGCTGTAGCTTACATTCCCACGTTGCCCCATGACACTCCGGTGCATATTTACACGGATTGCCTCTCTTTGCTTAAGGCCCTTTCGCACCTTGAAGTCGCAGATGCGTGGGTTCGCTCGATTAAGATTGCCCTCATTTCCCTAGCGCTGGAAGGGCGTCTTATTCGCTCTTTTCATTCTCGTGCCATAGAGGGGTAGTCAGTAACGAGCTTGCCGACTCAGCTGCGGCGCCCGCGAGTTCTGGCTTTACTTGTGAGAGTCTACTGTCGGTTCGTTTGATCCGCGGGCGAATGTACCCAACTGCCCTCAACCTCTGGCACCAATTTTGGCAACGTGAGGGGAGGGACAGCAGCATGTACCGGTAGGTGCGAAGCGTCCTCACGGTTCCCCATTGGTTTCTTCCTCCTCGCCTTCTCGCACACTTATGTACAGAGCACAGCCATTTTCCATATTATCTGTTTCGGTTTCACCTCTGTGCATCAAATCAATGTGCGTGTGGTGCGGCGTGCGAGAGTGAGCTTCACTGTTTCACTTCGTGCCCGCGCACTGCACACTTAATGTCGCAATTTCACGCCGCCTTAAGCTTCGACCATATTATCCCCGGTCATTATCCTGCATTTCTCACCCATAAACTTATGCGTGCATTTCTCTTGCAGCTGGCGCGTCAAATTACTCAGTCTGGCCCTCCCGCTCTGATGCGCTCCTCGTTCCCAGATGCCCATGAATAGTTTTTCTGATGCACTCTTCTTTTCTTATCATATTCTTTTTTAATATTTGTTGCTCGCCAACTACACTGTTTACGCCAAACGTAGTGGGTTTATCCCCGTGCTAGTTCGCTTTGACAGCATGCTTCGTCTTCACGTTCTTCCTTTCCCTTTCTTTTTAACCTCTCTTTCTGTCGTTCCTTCTTTTCCCTGCCTCTTCACATCATCTCTGTCTAGCCCGCAGGTCACGCACACTCCTAGTACATGCTGCTCTGGATGCTTTCTGCTCTGCCCATCTAGTCATGCATCATCGTCTTGTAGTCGACAACTTGGAGGATCCTGTGGGCTCATCTGTGCAGCTTTATGCTGCATTGATGGAATTCAATATTGATGGAAATCAATAAACCGGTAACAGAGTGACAACTGCGCATCACTGCCGCATCCGGCTGCTCTAATTAATACAAGAAGCGCGACTTATCGTCTACCACGTTCCGGTTTCCCTTTCAATTACTTCATCTGTCCTCGTCATTATGTACATCTTATCCAGGCTTCGCTTCCTATTTTTTTTACAGAGAAGCTGTATGCCTCTACTGTCCATGGAAATTTTCGTGTCGTTGGCGTGGTAAGCAAAAAGCTCCGTATACGTGAGCCGGTCCCGGAGATTGCGCAATACCGGTCCGACCCGCGGCGGAGGTGAAGCAGGTTTTAAGCACTCCCCATACGTGGGCCGATCCCGAATTTAGTGCAATACCGTCCCGACCCGCGGCGGAGGTGACGCAGGGTGTAGACGAGCCAGGGTGTAGACGAGCCGTATGTAAAAATACTGAAAGATATCTATAGCGGCTCCACAGCCGCCGTAGACCTCCATAAAGAAAGCAACAAAATCCCAATAAAGGGTTCTAATTAAATTGAGAACGACGCAACGAGCTATGGAAAGAAGAATGATGGGTGTAACGTTAAGGGATAAGAAAAGAGCAGATTGGGTGAGGGAACAAACGCGAGTTAATGACATCTTAGTTGAAATCAAGAAAAATAAATGGGCATGGGCAGGACATGTAATGAGGAGGGAAGATAACCGATGGTTATTAAGGGTTACGGACTGGATTCCAAGGGAATGGAAGCGTAGCAGGGCGCGGCAGAAAGTTAGGTGGGCGGATGAGATTAAGAAATTTGCAGGGACAACATGGCCACAATTAGTACATGACCGGGGTAGTTGGAGAAGTATGGGAGAGGCCTTTGCCCTGCAGTGGGCGTAACCAGGCTGCTGCTGCTGCTGCTGCTGCTGATTATGATGATGATGATGATGATGATGGTGGTGGTGGTGGTGGTGGTGGTGATACCCGATGGCGGTGCGGGCCAACCCCCATACATTTTTTTTTCTTTTTTACTGGGATCTGCTGGACACAAAAAGAAAGTAAAAGAGATGCTCGGAGACGGCGTTATCGAACCTTCCAAGAGCTCATGGTCCTCTCAGGACGTTCTTGTCAAAAATAAAGACGGAACGCTACGCTTCTGCGTCGACTATCGAAAGATCAACAACGTAACTAAAGAGGACGTGTACCGACTGCCATGTACCAATGTTTCGTTAGATATACTGCGGCGCGCGTAGTATTTTGCGTCACTCGATTTGAAAAGCGGGAACTGGCACTTCGAGGTAGACGAACGAGACCGCGAGAAAACTGCCTTAGTGACTCGCAACGGCCTCTACGAATTTCGAGTGCTCTTCTTCTTCTGTTCAGCTCCAGCTGCGTTCCAGCGAATGATAGATACTGTCCTCCTGGACTCAAGTGACAGACTTGTCTTGTGTATCTGATGACGTAGTTGTCTTTTCTCAAACCGTTGGGAAACATCGACATCGCTTGTGGAATTTGGTAGAAGCGATCCGATGGGTAGATCTTACGCTTAAACCAGAAAAGAGCCACTTTGGCTGTGAAGAGCTCGTTTCTTGGACACGTAAATGCCAGAAGAATCCGACCAAATCTCGACAAGCTTGCCGCGGTAACAGATTTTCATCCTCCAGCCGACAAGAATGCCGTGTGGCGTTTCCTAGGCATGTGTGCGTATTATCGCCGTTTCATTGGACAGATTTAGCAGAACGTTGCTTGCGCTCCGTCCGCACACTTTTCACACGCACCGGTGGCTGCATTGAATGCATTGATTTCGCTTATCTACGAAGCGCGTCTTGCAGAGACGCCAGCAATGTGCCCTCAGACCACGGAGCAAGAAACATTTAGGAGAGGAAACTCCGCTGTTTGCGGCGACCAGAAAAGGTCACAAGCCCGCGGAGCCGTTATCGTGCTGGCGGCCTGGAAAGAAATTACCGCCGTTGAGAGCGCGCCGGAGGAGCCTGCCCGGGCGCTGCATTTATTATTCTTTTTTCGCTGCGGCTTCTACGACGCGCCGCATGGCGCCGCCACTGTATACGGTCTCGTCAGCGCATACAACAATTGTGACTGGTCGCCCACGCTCGCTCGCGCTGACGGGAGTTTCACCTCCTAAATGTCTTACTCCGTGCCTCTGACTGACCCCAAAACGATTACAAAAGGAACTAGACGCATCCTGACGATCCGCGAAATCGGGTTCGTAGCGGAACGCGGGCAGCGTTATACGTTCCGCTGCCGCTATAGGCGTTGTGCGCACGCGCATCAGTGTTACCGTTAGCGTTCTGCTGAGCGGCTGTGTGCAAATTGATACGATACGCCAGTGTGGGCGTAGGGGACCGTAAACGCTCTGCTAAAACTCTCTATTGAAAACTTCTTGCAGAGAGCGGAACCCCTGACTCAGCTTACAAGGGATGTCAAACCATTTGCCTGAACGAATGAGCAACAGTCGGCCTTCTTTGAACTACGATAACGCATGCAGTCAGCAACCGTCCTGGCACATTTTGACGACGACGCGGACACCGATGTATATACTGATGCCAGTAACATCGGTCTTGGTGCAGTACTCGTCCAACGTCAAAACGGCAATGAAAGAGTAATAGCTTAAGCTAGCCGCTCGCTGTCTCGTGCCGACGCTAACTACTCTACCACAGAAAAACGTGTGTCTCGCGGTTGCGTGGGCGATAACGAAGTTTCTCCCTTATCTCTTCCTTCGTCCTTTCGAAGTGGTGACAGACCATCATGCCCTATTTTGGTTGGCAAGCATACGTGATCCTTCAGGACGAGTGGAACGGTGGAACTTATGCCTACAACAATTTGACGTCACTATCGTTTAAGAATCTGGTGGCATGCACCCGCCGAATTTGTCATTCGAGAGTCAGAGGACGATGACGGCTTCCTAGGCGCCAATACTGCATCGCACTTGATAAGACGGCAGCGTGACGATGCGGAAATTGGACCTACATCAACCACTTAGAGGGCCGGCCAACAACCACTCCACGCCATCTGTGTTGCGTATTGACGTCGTTCTGTCTACGAGACAAGGGGCTTTAAACGCTCGTTCGTATGACCGAGCCTACCTCCTTGTAGTTCCAAAAGGCTTGCGAGACTACATCCATTTCGCTTGCCATGACGAACCCACATCTGGCCACTTAGGCTCCTTACGAACGCTTGCCAGCGTACGCGAGATGTATTACTGGCCCGAGCTTTCGGCAAGTGTCAAAGAGTACGTTAAAGGCTGCCGCGAATGCCATTGCCGAAAGCCATCGTTCATGAAGCCCGCCGCGTTATTGCAACAGATCAAACCATTTCATAAGCCATTTGGCCAAGTCGGAATCGACATTCTTGATCCTTTTCCTGTGTCAATCGATGGCAGCAAGTGGGTGATTGTCGCGACGGACAATTTAGGCTGCTATGCCGAAGAGGAGGTGCTCCTACGAGCCACGGCTTCTTAGGTAGCGCGGCTGTTCATGTACCACATTGTATTGCGTCATCGTTGCCCGTCCACTGTAATCATAGGCAGATGGACGCCGTTCACGGCACAACTCATGGACGATTTTTTTTTCGACTGAGCAACACTAGTCATCGATTACAAAGACGGCGCCAAATAAAACAACACGGCGCCGAATTCGGCGCCGTCTTTGTAATCATGCTTCACCAACTAGCCCACCAACACATGCACAAACACACACTGTGTTTGTGCGACATTGCGCATATGTTGAGAGTTATCTTGTACTTACCAGGGTAACTAATACCGATGAGGATGAACGGGCTTTGTGCATGTGTTGGGGTCCAGTATCTTACTCGATCACTGGCTCGTCATTAGTTCAAGCACTGGTCCAATATACTGTTTCGCATAATGTAGAAACAGGGTCCTACATATAGCTCGCAGAAATGATGACAGAATTTATCTTGACAGCGAAATTGAATCATTTAGATAGTAGAGTCAACTCATCACTCGCAAAAGTATTATTAATATATTACCAGTGTGCGGTTCCTTGACTTGAAGATGCCGCTTTTAATTCCGCTGGCGCAAAAATTTCTTCATACTGTCCGCTGGACACTCGAGCACCCACCAGCGTGTTCAAGCAGAGCCTGGAGCTTCTCCGTGATGCAGCCATTGAAGATGCATTCCTTGTGGGCAGTGGCGTGCCACTGAAGCTCAGCACAAACAACTTTACGTTGTTTATCCAGTAAAAACACCGATTCCACGAACAGGCCTTTAACTTCGGTCGGTGTAAGCGCCTGGCGAATAGTCCATTTTATAGTTTTTTTCTATAAAACACTTGATTTCGTTAGACGAACGAAAAACTAGCAAATGTTTTCTATTCTTATTTAGAAATTTAGTTCAATATTATTACCAACCACAACCAGAGAGCATGCCAGGTTCATAAGGAAATTGTGCTGGGGAATGAATTTGTTGGTTACTATCATGAATTTCGGTTGCAACTACAAACCAGATGCATAGTTAGCACAGGCTGTTAAGTGACGCTATTGTATAGAAAGATTGTACAATCGGTATTTCTCGATGTACTTCTTTACACAAACACAAGTGAATGTCGTGAGAACCAGGGGTAACGCAAAGAACCTTGACAGAACAAGTCAGGGTGATGTAACACGTTCGCTACGCATGAAATGTGAGGAACAGATGGGCAAAAATTTATTGCTGAATTTTGTTCCCAGCGCACCGCAAGCAAGCAATCGCTATATTCGAATGTAAGGTTAAACGGGAATCTTAACAATAAAGAAGACATTTTTTTTTCTATCTTTACAGAACTCCCGAGGACTGGAGTACAGATTTGCTGTAATAGCAAGCACTTTGCTTACAATAAGTGAGTTTTGCTGGCAGAACTATTTCCATGCTTCATTCCCTACATAGAACCTCCTAATATTATGTCTGACTGATTAACAAAAGAATTTGATAGAAAAGGCACTCTGAGTTGGTACCAGGTGAATTGGCTGCTACCGGATTCTACAGTATCAAGCACATCTACTAAAGATAATAAAATTACCTGGCAATGACGCCATCGTCTTCTGCTTGACAGATTACTTTTGTAGGCTTCTATCATTAAGTGCTGTCGGGTTACGGAAGACGCGCGGTCAGCTCTGTTGGAATCACAGGCAGGCCCAATGACGCCAAGTTACTGGCTAACTCTGCGGTTTCATAAACACAAATCGCCTTGGTGAAAAATTCAGAGGCCATATGTATATTGTGCTGGTTTGCTTCAAGTATCAGTGACTGCTGGTAGGCCTTATGAGACTGTGTGAACATTATTTGCGCGGTATAATTATTCTGGTATGATCATGTTAGATAGAACATTTATAGTGCACTTTTCTGTCGAGTTTTAGACCGCTAAAGCTCTGTAAGTGAAAAAAAACATTTTTTTTGTGGCTCAGCGAGCAGGTACTCGATTCAGACAAGATGTTTCTACACACAGCGACGTTTGATCAGTACTGCACACTCCCGCTGCTTTAAAGAGGCCTACAGGGTTAACCTCCGACGGACTTATGTGGACGATTGCTGTCGTTTTGTGCAAAAGTTTCAATAAGAACGCTCTAAATGCGAACAACGCTTGACAGAAACAAATAAAAGAACTAGAAAAACTGCGCCTCGTTTGAACATAATTACTTTGATCTAAAGGGACAAGACGTAATTGGCATGCGAGATAACTTAGCATTGAAGCCTTCTCATGGCACCATTATATTCGTGTAAATGCGTTGGCATTCTATGCCTTTACCGTGACCCATCGAGGCTATCCCGCTGATATAAAGATATCCAAAGGAGCTAGAGAAAACATCGCTCAAGCCTTATGGTTAACGTAAAGCCGCTCAATATAGGTGCATCTCTGACTTTTCAAACTGCCGGCGGAAGAAGATAAATCAACAAAGGATTATACGACGGCACAATAATCGCATATGTGCGATTACGCCAACCAACTGTCTCATTCGTACAGATTATAAAGATGCATTCTGCAGTACAAAAGCGTTATCGACCATTTTCCCTACATTGAGGCACATAAGAAAAGGTTACAAGCGTGCGCAAGGTGCTCCTATGCAAAGAGACAAGGAGAAATTTATGTATTCCGCTTTGAAGTGGCTGATACCGACGATTCTGGCATCAGCCATTTGTGTGACTTGAAGAAACGTTTCCGATTTATTACGTTTCTTTAATGGGTGATGGACTCCATCAGCTGGTTCCAGTCTATGTCAGAGAATTTGCATGTTCGTAAAACAATTGAAAGTTTCTTTTAGGAAATCAAATGAATATGAACGTACTCGGTGCAAGTCAACCTTTTTGGAAACTTCCCTCTAAGCCCCAGACAGAAAATTTGATAACCCGCTGCCTCAAGCGTTCAGAGTGGCGAAAATTTTTATCGTAAGCACGGGCTTGCTACTACAGGCCCGCAACACCCTAAAGCCACAATGCTTTACTTCAGACACTGGTGAAAAGCTTGGAGTGACCAATTAGCGACGTAATCTTGGGAAATATTCTAAGAGCTCGAAAACTGGAAGACCCTTACCTCAATTAAATACTCCCTGAATAGCAGGTCCCATGGGGTACGCATAATTAACTCATTCTTCCACTTATCACCGTTACATGAAACGAGACGCTGGTTTCTTGTCAAAGTCAAAAACATTTGACATTGGAACATTAGCTGTAGCATGGCAGCCAAGGAGAGGCTCAGGAAGGCACAGAGGGCCGTACACAACAAAGATGTAAAGTAGCCGGAATACTTGTTCCAATGAATGAAAGACTGATTTCTTGTAAAGATACATTCCTCGTGGCAAGTGGCTCAGCAGATAAAGCGAGCAGGCATCTGCTTTGTCTCATTAACAACAGGTTCTCGAGACATAGCTGGGTATTCAAGCAGATTCAAGACAGTTCGAAAGCTTATTTAGCGAATGTCGTAAAGCGGAAAATCGCTCAGAGGGCGGCATTAGTTACATCTGCTGATATCAAGAGGTCAGGTACATACGTGCTATCCACACTCAAAATCAAAAACTGTCGCATCGAAAGGAATCCCATTATTCGATACAAAACAGGGGTTTCGTAAATAGTAGAAAGGCACCGCTTAAGCACACAGTGCTCTTAATATTACTGTTTTTTTTTTCAAGCGTTTGCTGACCGTTGCTAGGGTCATACGTTATCCTGTTACTTATCCGTGTGAACTGTTAGTGAGAATTGTGATTATGTGGTACGTACTTCTCTTTATTTACTTCTCTCCCTTCGAAAAAACATGATCTTGAGAGTTATGACATGAAGTGCACGCGCTGAAAACGAAACACGGTGACCATGATGACGCAAAATACGAACATGATCCTTCAACGGCACTGAAAAATAAATGCGTGAACAAAAAAGAACAATGGCATAGCCACGTGGCACGAGCGCGGAACAAAAAAGATGCGCCATTGGGAAATAGAAGCCAATAAAGAAAGATGGCACCGGCGAAAGAAGCAACCGGCCGGACGATTGGCCTGGGTTCCCGCCCACGCCTGGTGCTCCTGAGCCTACGATTTAACGTCTAAAGCTGGTGTCTTGGCGTCCAGCAGTGCACTAACCACAGTCTCTCTGCTTTTATCCGACATTCCTCATGTTCAATCGCAAGAACCCGTTCGTGCCGCGTCGTTCTGCCACCTAGCTTACCTCTTTGGAGCCCTTGAACTCCTACAACATTCCACACGAACCTTGGTGTTATGTGAAGTTTGTATATTTATTTAAGGTGTGTGGAGACTAACTAATGACTTTATACATTGAGTTATTCCTAATACATCTTTTTCTAGCTCATTTGTTTTCGAATGCTGATAGTATGTGCTTGTGTATGTTTGCAACGGATATTACACAATGCGCCTTCATTTTCGAAATGCGTTCGTATTGAACAAGTTCAAGAAAAAGCTACAGTGAATGTATATACAGCCTGACGCATTTATTGGTCAGGCTATTCAGTGGCAACATTTTTCGAAATCACATTAGATTTCGTACTATTGTCCCACTTGTTAGAGATTAGCTGTCAGTAGGTAGAGGCAGTTATACTACTGCAGTACGACTGCGTCGTTTATCACGGTACAGTTCGCAAAAAAGTAGCAAATTACTTTTGAACAAGCCGCACACTTCGTTCCGAATTGTTTTGAATTCTTGTCCGTACTGACTTATAATGGTTGCGCAGTCTAATTTTATTTTATCCGGCTTCCTTTAGGCTTTCTTAAGGTGGCACACATTTCAGTTAAAATCAGTGTTTGCCAACCTAATCAGGATTTCCAATAGAAATTTTCGATGCCCTAATTCAAACAACAGTCAGTTGGTGCCGACTGGGCGGTTTATAGCACATGACCTACTCTAAGCTTCAGTAGCTGAGACGACAGAGACCGGGGAGGGGGGGGGGCACAAGTATAAGGATCTCTCAATCATGAAATCGCGTGTTCGACGGAATCCCGTCTGGTCGGGATGAGACATAAAGCAATAAAACGACAGACACCGACCAAAACAAATGCTAAAAATCAATACATTTTTAAGACGTTTCGGCTTCGCTACGGAAGTCTCGTTCACAATCTAACAAGGCTTCCTTCATTTTTAGAGTACGGCTTCTTTGGATCTCCTCAGCACCCCACACGGTATTATAAACCTAGAATTCAGAATCCGCGCAGTCAATTCATGGGAGCATATTGTGTAGTTTGCTGACGTTATGTCAGCTCCTGACCGAAGCTATCACAAAACCACCGCGGCACGACAATGAATTGAGCATGTGTACTTCTAGCCATTGTCGTTGAATGATTGTTCTGTCGGCAGTGGATGTGACTTGAAGGATGGCGGTGGTACATGCAATTACCACAGAACAAGCCTACTCAAAAGTATGATCGCGCGGCTTACTTTATGTTCCTTTGCTTTTCCTGCTAGGTTACGGCCTCATACATGCCCGTGAAGTTCCTGAGTCTCGAAGCACGCGCCCAACGTGCGCACTACCACCTCCGCCGCTACCAGGGTTCATACAAGTAAGCTGCTCAAGTATTAGTAAACGCGGGAATACCGCTGCCTTACTAGGTTCAAAGTTTTTCTAAATGGTGGCTATAGTAGGTTGCACATAAATGTTACGATACGACTATCTTCGTCGAAAGCGGCGGATTGCCTGAATATTATGTAATAAATTCGTATAGCGTTCAAGTGCTACACCAATAATAATAACAGTAACAACATTAATAATATTAATATAATAATAGTAATAATAATTTCTTGCGATTTGGCATTTTTATTGACGAATATATTGACACGTGCACATGTTTATCTTTCTCGGGTGACCACGTTTCACCACTTAACAAATGTTATCACGCAGCGCAGGACGCGCCTGCATGTATAGGAAGTTTCTGGAATGTTATCGATGGTTCCATCCGCTGTCTGTCACCGAACCTTGTCCCCAGCCCCCATCCCCCCCCCCCCCCGAAATTTTTTCGTGCTCTTCATGCACCCCCAACCAAAACCACCCCAGCGCGGGAAATCCGCTCGAATTTGTCTAGAATGTCCTTTTCACGCTCGAAAAAACTTTTAGTGCAAACATTGCGAAATCGGGCTGGATTTCGCGGCAACGCCCTTGCACCGGGAGTCACATATCGCAGTGCAAGGAGCTCCACCTGAGCACGAAGTTGCAAAGGCGTGGCGGGGAAGCTTGTCGCGGCATCTCGGTGAGGCCGCAGAATCTATGGAGCTCTTGGATTTCAATTCTGACACTTTATAGGTATAAAGTACTAATAAACTTTTGATGCGAAACGTGCATGGACATTTCCAAAGTCGTGCTTTAGATTTTCAATTCCGGAACATTGTGGTTTAATGGTGTTATAAACATTTGACACCAAAGGTGCATTGACTTTTCTAAAGTCTTAGATCGGATCATACGAGACAAGCCAAATCAGCACACTATCAGACAAATTGACAAAACACGCAGCGAGATTCGATGAAACGAAGCGTTGTGGAGGTTATTTGGGCCGTCATGTCACACAAAGTAATATCAACATTTTTTCTCACCTACGCCAAAGCATCCAAGTCAAGACACTAAATCAAGCCAGGCTAACTGCGTTCTTATTTATTTTTTCTACTTTGACTTTTATTCGTGAGGACACATTGAGCCTCTTAATTTTTTTGTATACCCGCTACCCTACCCGCGTGCTGTCAGAACCATCCAGAGCTCATGCGCTTTTTATGCGTTGCATCTTGCAACCACTCAGTTCAGCCCTTGGGCGCGGCCGGGCAGCCACCATTGACCTTTAGCGCAACCACGTGACGTGACATCACGAGAGCCGGCGGTAAAGCTGGGCCCCAACTCGCGCGGTCGCGCGCGGCCGCAGCCACCACCTGACTCCCGCTCCTCCCGCTAGGGGCGCTGCGCCGGCGCGTGACGTCACGGAGGAAAAGCTGGGCCCCAACTGGCGCGGTCGCGCGCGGCCGCAGCCACCACCTGACCGCGCAATACGCAACGCATTCTTGGCTTAACCAAGCTAAGCCTGGCCTTTTCTTTTCGTGCGGCCCCGACCACAGCACTGTTCACTTCGGTGCGCGTTTGTTTTTCTCTAGCCGAGTGGATTTTCACCTGGCAGAGTTTTGGACGCCTTCTGGCGAGCAGACGAGAAAAAAAAAATTACGCTCACCATCATCACTGTGAAGACTCGACGGATTTCACCACGTTCGCTCAAGCGCAAACTCTTCGGAAAGCCTTGTCTCGCCGGTGAAGGATACCGAGCACTATGCGTATGGTTCTCAGTGGACCAAGCCTCTCACGTTTTCTTCGATATTCTTTCGGTAGCCACCTTAGGTGCCGAAAGTAGGCACTGGAATGTGGCCAAAATACTCTCTTTTGCGTTCTTTTTTATTTCGGTGCCACCCCCCCCCCCCAAAAAAAAAGAAAAAAAAGATATATTGTTGCGGCGCAACGGATTGTCGCATGGTGACAGTTCGTTACTTCTTTTGCGGAAAGTAATCGGCCACGGCACGCTTCAGTTGCCGGATACTATTATTATATTATTGTGATAGCAATTATATTATTCCGATATCATCGAGCGATGCTATATTGAAGAAAGGCGTACAATTCTCGTGGGGCACTGGAGAGGCCGCCGCCATCTCTCGTCTCGTCACTCTTCTAACCTCACCACCCTTTCTCGCCCACTTCGACCCTGATGCCCCTACAGAATTGCGTACAGATGCCAGCGGTCATGGCGTAGGTGCCGTCTTAGCCCAGCATCAGCGTGGCCAGGATCGCGTTATTGCTGATGCAAGCCGCCTCCTAGCACCGTCGGAGCGCAACTATTCCATTACGGAACGAGAATGCCTTGCTGTTGTCTGGGCGATTGCGAAGTTTCGTCCTTACCTTTACGGTCGCCCTTTTTCCGTAGTCACTGACCATCATGCTCTCTGCTGGCTCTGTTCTCTAAAAGATCCTACAGGCCGGCTTGGCCGATGGGCTTTGAGGCTGCAAGAATTTTCATATTCCGTGGTGTACAAGTCTGGCCGCCTGCACCAAGACGCTGACAGCTTGTCGCGTTACCCTGTTGACGACTCTGACTCCTCTAATATTGCGAGTGTTTCTTGCGTATTCTCTGTATCACAGCTGCTTCAGTTCGCCGACGAGCAACGCCGTGACGCCTACATCAGAGCACTCATCGACCGTTTTGAGCACTCTCCGGCCGATGCTACTCTACGCCTCTTCGTCCTCCGCGACGGTACTCTGTACCGTCGTAACCTTCATCCGGACGGCTCTCAGTTCCTACTTGTAATACCTAAACACCTCCGCTCCACCGTTATCGAAGAGCTCCACGACGCACCAACGGCAGGACATCTAGGCGTATCTCGAACCTACGACCGTGTACGTCGTTGTTTTTTCTGGCCGGGCCTTGCCCGTTCCGTACGACGTTACGTCACCGCTTGTGAAGTTTGCCAAAGACGCAAGAAGCCTTCCCAGCTCCCCGCTGGTTACCTGCAGCCGCTCGACATCCCTGCCGAGCCCTTTCATCGTGTCGGCTTAGACCTTCTCGGCCCATTTCCGGAATCTACACCAGGGAACAAGTGGGTTGCAGTCGCGGTGGACTACACGACCCGCTACGCCGTAACCCGTGCTCTTCCGACCAGTTGCGCAACTGATGTTGCGGACTTCCTCCTACATGATATTATTTTGATGCATGGTGCTCCGCGTCAATTGCTAACAGACCGCGACCGTACGTTTTTGGCCAAAGTCATCGACGACATCATGCGTGCCTGCTCAATACGGCATAAATTTACCACCTCCTACCGTCCCCAAACGAACGGGCTCACTCAGCGCTTGAACCGCACCCTTACAGACATGCTATCCAAATACGTTTCCGACGACCACCGTGACTGGGACCTGGCTCTACCTTACATTATCCTTCCATACAATTCTTCCCGTCTCGAAACTGCAGGCTTTTCCCCGTTTTACATCTTGTATGGCTGCGAACCAACGCTACCACTGGACACTGTGCTTCCATCTGCCATAACTTCAACTAGCGATTATGCCCGTGATGCAATCGCCCATGCTAACCACGCTCGCCAACTTGCGCGGGCTCGTCTACAAGTGTCTCAAGACATGTAGAAGCAACGCTACGACCTCCGTAATCGTGATGTCCAATTTGTGCCCGGCAGCCTAGTGTTGCTTTGGTCACCTTCGCGTAAAGTTGGGCTATGTGAAAAACTCCTTTCTTGTTACACAGGTCCATATCGCGTGCTCCGCAAAGTGTCCGATGTCACCTACGAAATCGTTCTACCCACGCCCACTACGTCCTCCGCTGTGACAACCAGTGACATTGTCCACGTCGCCCGACTCAAGCCCTACAACGCTCCACACACCTTGGCTATTTAACAGCACCGTGATGGTGCTTTTGGCGCCGGAGGGGGGGGGGTGTAATATTACGATATCATCGAGCGATGCTCAAGGAACGAGCCGCCGCGAGAATGACGATGAAGTTGGTCGGTGCGCTAGGCGCGAGCGAGTGTCGGCCTGGCTGCCTGGCTCCAGTGTAAATAGCCTGTAAATAACATCTTCTGTGTCTTTCCACGCGCAACAATATGAACACTCCATGCGCATTCCTGATGTCGTCGTCGCCGTAATGTTTCGCATGAAGCCTAAGGGCGATAACGTCGTGACCGAGCGCCGCATGCTGTATGTGCGAGGGAAAAAGTAGGGGGTCGTTGGAATGGGTGGGCCGACGATGGTGGCTCAGTCTTGTGGGCGCAAAGGGGAAAAGTGGGCATCAAGCGCGCCGCCTTCCGTCGCACGCGATACATCGGGGGGGAGTGGATGGAATGGGGGCCGGATCTAGGTTTCTGTGAACCTGTGATTGCGCAACATGTTTATTTGCCTTGTTTGACGCATTATTATACAAAAAAGAAGTGAGGCGTGCAGACAGGACAGAAGAGTAGAGAAGTGGACAACACGAACTCCGACTATCAACTGAAGAGAGCACTGAGGCGAAAAAAGAAAGAAGACACAAAACTCATCTGCGCATGCTGAGGAATGCTCAAAAATGGTAACACCACGTGTCAGTCGGGTACACGTGCCGGTCTACGTGAGAGATAACTGTTAAGGCACTTAATCTCTTCCTTATGTAAACTAATCGAAGGCTGACTCACGCACGCACTTCCACCATTATAGATGTGCCATGCCAGTACCATAAGACGCGTATCTTCATTCTTATGCCTGTGCAATATCGCGCATTCAGCGAACTCTGGCGTGCAGTTACAATGTCGGCAATGTAGCGCAAGATTAGAAGGCGATCCACCGGTTAACAACCTTTTATGTTCCATTAGCCTCTGATTGATACACCACCCCGTTTGCCCTACGTAGAACTGGCCACAGCTAAGAGGAATTTTATAAAGCACACCCATACGACAGTCAGTAAAACTGTTGTTCTTATTGTGCTTCACTAGACAAATATCTGTTGGTTTTTTGCCTTTTACCCGCTCTTTTTTATTCTGTACGGCAGCGCATATCTTACCTAGCTTATCGGGAGCAGTGAAAGCAACTTTAACACCATATCTACTTGCAACTTTTTTAAGCCTGTGCGACACTGAATGAATATACGGAATAGCCACTGCTCTTTTTTTGCTATTACTACTTTCTGTAATCACGTCCGTCCCTCTCGAAACCGACTTCTTTAGGCGCTCAGCCGCAGTGGCCACTGCTACACTAGGATAACCTGCTTCTAATAGGCGCCGGACCTGCGCATTAAAACTGGCGCTCATTTTGTGCATGCAGGATCTGGTGATGGAAGACTTAAGGCACGACATGGCAATTTCGTTTTCTGCTACATTGGAATGCTTGGATTGAAAGTTTAGCAATACACATATACAATATACGTTGACGCATTGTATACAGAGATTTTTTCTTAGATACGTAGATTTATTGGATCCTTATACGTGTATTTAAATATCTTGTTGCGAGGTTTTGCGTATACGTGCAGTGAACTTTCTTTCCAGTGACACTTCTTTGCCCTTTATCAAGCATTTGTATATTCCATTGTATCTTCGCATTTCTAATGAACGAGGGCGAGTTGAATGAAAGTGAGCCTAGCCACCCCGCGAAATAATGGTTCGGTTTATTATCTGCTAGGCATGTGCGTAGCACACAGGCATCTTTCATTTACAAAAGGGACAGGCAGGTGCGAGGGTAAACGCTCTTTAATGCTCTCATACACTGGATTGAACATTGTTGCGTGACGTAATGGACATTTCAGAAATTGAGCGAAGCGGTACCGCGAGGTTTTTTACAGCTGAAGGTGTTTCGCAAAAAGAAATTAGTCGCTGTATGGCTGCCGTGTACGTTGAACATTGCATTTCATTGGCCACAATGAAGCGTTGGAGCAAACGGTTGAAAAAGGACATGAAAGTTGCAAAGACGATCAAGACCGGGCCATAGCCATCGTGAAATCACCCCCAACACAACTGCATAGGTTGATGAGCTGATGAGACAAGAACGGAGGATAAGCATCGATGAACTGGCGGAGCGTGTGAACATCAGTAGCGGTTCCGTTCACGACATAATTCATGAACATCTCGGTTATCAGTTCTTGTGTGCGCAATGGATGTCCAAGATTTTGAACCGCCTCCAGAAGAAGGTTCTGCGCTGCCTTGACTCATCTGATCCGGTATCACAACGAGGGTGACGACTTCTTGTCTGCAATTGTGACCGGGGACGAACCATGGTGCCACTACTAGGAGCCTGAAACACGACGGCAATGCTTACAGTGGAAACATTCGAATTCACCACCCCCAAAGAAAGCGAAGGCCGTCAATTCCGCCGGAAGGTGTTGGCAATATTTTTCGATCGTTAGAGGTCATTTCTGATAGAATTTGCTAAAGCTGGAGAGACTATCAATCATTTTCGATATTGTGAAACACCGGATCGACTGCGTGTCGCAATCAAGAAGAAACGACATGAAAAATTGACGAATGGGGTCATCTTGTTCCACGACCTCCCTATGGTGTTGGGTTGCTGAGCACGAGGTCGCGATATCGAATCCTGCCCACGGCGGCCTCATTTCGATGGGGGCGAACTGCGAAAACCCCCTTGTACTTAGATTTAGGTTCACGTTAAAGAACCCGAGGTGGTCAAAATTTCCGGAGTCCTCCACTACGGCGTGCCTCATAATCAGAAAGTGGTTTTGGCACGTAAAACCCCATAATTTAATCTTTAATTGTTCCAAGACAATGCCCGTCCCCACGTCGCTGATGTCGTTTATACAAAACTGGCAAAGTTCAAGTGGGAAACGCTGCAACATCCGCCATACAGCTGAGACCTGTCGCCTTGCGACTTCCACATTTTCGGACAAATGAAAAAATAGCTCAAGGGAAATAGATTCCTGTCGGACGATGACCTGAAAGAATCAGTTGCAGACAGTGGCGTAGCCAGAAATTTCGTTCGGGGTGGTGCTCACGTTGCATATCGGCCTCCCCCTTAAGAGAAAACATTTGGTCGGATGCTCTTATATAAATACGTGTAGAAGGAGAATGCGTTTTTCTCGCCAACCACTGCACCAAATTTGACGAGGTTTGTTGCATTTAGAAGAAAAACTTAAATTCTAGTGACTGTTTGTTTCGAATTTCCGATTTAGGTCGTCAATATATTATCAAAAGTGGCGAAAATCGAACATTTTTCAGAAAACGAAACAATGAAATTTACAAGTCTGTAAATCAGCAATGAAAATTGATATCACAACTCTGTGAATTGCACATAATAGTACATCTACAGCGGACGAAATTGATATGTTACATATGAGTCTCAAAAAATTAAGTATTGCGGAAATAAGGCTTTTCAAGAAACCTTGTACATAACATAACCAATTCACGTAACATACAAATTGACATATCGAATATGACCGCTTTGAATGGTGTAATGGGTGCCGTTTACAGATTCGCGATATCTGTTCTCGATAGAGAGCTGTTAATTTGTAAACTTCGTGCTTCCATTGTTTTCGAACTTTGGAATTTTTCAAAATATTTTAAACAATATTCAGGCCCTAAATCGAAATTCCGCTTCCAACAGACACTAGAATTTAAACTGACTCTCTCAAATGCAACAAATTTCATTAAAAGCGTTTCAGGAGTTATCTCAGAAAAGCTTTTTTGCGCTTTACGTGCATCTGAATAGGCCGCGTCGGAGTTGAGCCCGACCTAAGCTTCCTCTTAAACAATTTGCCTAGGGATCAAATAAACGAATAATAACTGCATTGCCATCGCCAAAGATGCTGCAAACGAATTCTTGAACGCTACGCACTGTCAATACAAGTGAAATATGTATTTTTTCATAAAAGATTACACTCGGATGTGGCAAACATTGTGCCCAACATAACTGATGTCAATGCTGCCATGTTTTTGTCCATTTAATAAGTAAAGAAACTATCACACGAAATTTACAACTACATCAGTTCGAAGCCATCAAAGCAGAGCATGCCGCTGATATGGAAAATGTAAAGGCCATGAAATGAACAAGTTGAGGACAAATATGTTAATGACACTTTGTCATTCAAGATCCTTGTTTACATTCTTGTACATATGCAACGGCCAGTGAAAAATCTCAATGACGCTGTCATTTGTTCCAATGTATTACGCAACAGCAGCTGTCATTGGTCATGATGTATCGTGAGTATTTGTCCCGAAATTATTGTCGCAACAGAGAGCACGAATAAAAAGCTGGAGTTCTGCAGAATATACGAGAGCGAGTCAAATGAAAGTGAGCCAATGCGAATATATGACAAACGGGGTCCTTAAATAAAAGTAGCCCCCATGAGCATTTAGACATTTGTCCCATTGCCTAACGAGTCGCGCAATTCTCGTCTCATGAAGATCCTTGGGTTGCTGCTTCAAAACGTCTGCAATTGACTTTCGCGTCATCGTCGGGGACGAATCTAGTTTTCTTGAGCTGTTTTTTTGGTTACCCCAACATATGGAAGTCGCAAGGCGACTGGTCGGAGCTGTATGGAGGACGTTGCAGCGTTCCCGCTTGAACTTTGCCAGTTTTGTACTAACGACATGAGCGACGTGGGGATGGGCATTGTTCTGGAACAAGATGACCCCATTCGTCAATTTTCCACGTAGTTTGCTCTTGATTGCGACAATCAGCCGATCCGGCGTTTCACAATATCGGAAACAATTGATAGTCTCTCAAGATTTAGCAAATTCTATCAGTAATGGCCCCTGACGATCGAAAAATAAAAGTCAACAACACCTTTCCAGTGGAAATGACGGCCTTTACGTTATTTGGGGTTTGGTGAATTCGAATGTTTCCATCGTAAGCTTTGCCGTCGTGTTTCAGGCTCGTAGTAGTGGCATGATGGTTCGTCTCCGATCACAGTAGAAGACAAGAACTCATCAGCATTATTGTGATACCGGATCAGATGAGTAAAGGCAGCGCCGATCTGCTCAGTATTCTGACAGTGGTTCAAAATCTTGCGCATCCATTGCGCACACTAGAACCGAGATGTTCATAAATTATGGCGTGAACCAAACCGCTGTGCCAGTTCATCGATGCTTATCCTCCGTTCTTGTCTCACCAGCTCATCAACCTTTGCAATGTTGTTAAGGGTGATTGCAAGATGGCTTTGGCCCTGTCTGGGATCGTCTTTGCAACTTTCACGTCCTGCTTTGAACTGTTTGTTCTAACGCTTCACAGTGAGCAATGAAATGCAATGTTCAATGTACACGGCAGCCATACGGTGACTAATTTCTTTTTGGAAAACACCTTCAGCTGTGAGAAACCTCACGGCACCACGCTGCTCAACTTCTGGAGCGTCCATTACGGCACGCAACCATGTTCAACCCAGTGTATGAGAGCATCAAAGAACATTTATAGTCACACCTGCGTGTCACTTTTGTGAATGAGACATGCCTGTGTGCTACGCGCAGGTCTTGCAGATAATGAACAGAACCATAATTACGCGGTGTGGGTAGGCTCACTTTCATTTGACTCACCCTCGTACATTAGAAATGCGAACATGCAATGCAGTATACCAATGCGAAGATACAGCTTGATAAAGGGCAAAAAAGTGCCACTGCAAATAAAGTTCACAGCAGGTATACGCAAAACCTCGCAACAAAATATTTAAACATACGCATAGGTAAGTCTCCAATAAATCTACGTATCTAAGAAAATATCACGGTATATAATGCGTAAAACACGGCAAATAAACATGTTGCGCAATCACAGATTCACAGAATCCTAGATCCTGCCCCCATTGCATCGACTGCCCCCGATGTATCGCGCACGACGGAAGGCGGCGCGCTTGCTCCTCACTTATCTCCCTTGCGCACACAAGACTGAGCCACCATCTTCGGCTCACCCATTTTCCCCCACCCCCCACACACTTTCACTCGCACATACAGCATGCGGCGCGGATGTTATCGCCCTTGGACTTTATGCGGAACATGAGGGCGTCGGCGACAGCAGGAATGCGTCTAGAGTGTCCATATAATTGCTATCGCAATTATATAATAAGAGTATCCGGCAACTGAAGCGTCCCATGGCCCATTACTTTACGCAAAAGAAGTAATAAAATAGAATCTTCACCATGCGACAATGCGCTGCACGCACCGCAACAACAATTTTTACTTCTTCTTGTGGGGCGGGGGCAACCTAATGAAAAAAAAAACGCAAAATATGTTGGTCACCATCGAATGCCTACTTTGGGCAACTAACGTGGCTCTTCAAAGAATATCGAAGAAAACACGAGAAGCTTGGACCACCAAGAACCATTCGCATACTGCTCGGTATCCTACACCGGCGAGAGAAGACATTTTGGACAGGTCGCGCCTAAGCGAACGCGGTGCAATCCGTCGAGTCCCCACAGTGATGGCGGTTAGTGGCCATTGTTTCTTTTTCTCGTCTGCTAGCTAGCATGCGTCTAAAGCTCTGCCAGGCGAAAATGCACTCGGCCAGAGAAAACCGAACGCGCACCGAAGTGCGCCGCGCGGTGGTCAGGGCAACACGAGAAAAACGCATGCGCTCTGGCTTGCTCTGGCAGCGCGTGGGTAGGGGAGCGAGAACAAAAAAATTGAAGAGGCTCGATGTGTCCTCACGATTAAATGTCAAAGTACAAAAAAAAATAAATAAGAATGTAGTTACCTTGGCTGGCTTTAGTGTCTTCACTGGATGCTTTGATGCAGGTGAGAAAAAATGTTGATATTTTTTTGTGAAATGACGGCATGAATGAACCACCACAACGCTTCGTCTCATCGGGCCTCGCAGCGGGCTTTGTCAACCTGTTTGATAGTGTGTTGATTTTGCTTGTCTCGTTGTATGGCCCAATATACGACTTCGTAAAGGCAATGCATCTTTGGCGTCAAATATTTATGGGAGCATTAAACTTGCAAAGTTCCTCAACTCAAGATCTAAAGCACACGTTTGGAAATGTCAATGCACCTTTCACATCAAAAGTTTATGAGAGCTTCCTACCCATCAAGTTTCGGAATAGACATCCACGGGCTCCATAAATTCCATGATAGAGTGTAGATTCCGCGGCCTCCGCGAGATGCCGCGGCGAGCCCGTTCGCCATCAAAATATCCTTGAAACTTCGTGCTCGGATGGGGCTATTTGCGTTATGTGACTCCCGCTGCACGGGCGTTGCCGCGAAATCCAGCCCGAGTTCGCAATTTTCGCGGTGAAATGGCTTTTCGAGCGTGAAAAAGACGCTCTAGACAAAATCCAGAATGATCTCCGGTGCCGGGGGTTGCTTTGGTCGGCGGTGCATGGACAGCACGAAGAAATTCCGGGGGGAGGGGCTGAAGCCCCATAAGACCACTCCCCCCCCCCCCTGGCTACGCCCCTGGTTGCAGATTTGTTGAAGCAGTAACCTAAGAAATTTATGAGACGGGAATCACCCGACTCCTTAGTCAATGGGACAAATGTCTAAATGCTCATCGAGACCCCGTTTCTCATATATTCTCATTAGCTCACTTTCATTTGACTCGCCCTCGTTTATTTCGCCGAACGACTTTATATAGGTGATCTCTGTTGGGACAGTAACTTCGGTGCGATTAATCACGATACACGACCTGTGACAGCTGCTCCTGCATAATACATTGGAATAAATGACAGCGTCATTGAGATATTTCACTGGCCGTTGCATATGTGCAAAAATGTAAACAAGGTTATTCAATGACAAAGTTTCATTAACATATTTGTCCCCAAGTTGTTCATTTCATGGCCTTTACACTTTCATATCAGTGGCATGCACTGCTTTGCTGGTTTTGAAGTGATATAGTTCTAAAAATCGTGTGATATTTTCTTTACTTACTAAAAAGACAAAAACATGGAAGCATTGACATCAGTTATCTTGAGCACAATTTTTGGCCCATACGAGGATATTTTTCATGAAAAAATACATACATTACTTGTTTTTACAGTGCGTAACGTTCAAGAATTCGTTTGCAGCATCTTTGGCGATGGTAATGCAGTTATTATTCATGTATTTATTCCCTCGACAAATTGCTTAAGAGGAAGGTTAGCTCGGGCCCAACTCCGACGTGGCCTATTCAGATACATGTAAAACGCAAAAAAGCTTTTCTGAGATAACCGATGGATCGCTTTTAATGAAATTTCTTGAATTTTACAGAGAAAGTTAAATACTAGTATCTGTTGGAAGCGCAATTTTGATTTAGGGCCTGAATTTTGTTTAAAATATTCTGAAAAATTTGAAAGCGGGAAAGAAATATAAGCACGACGTTTACAGACTAATAGCTCTTCATTAAAAACAGATATCGCTGTTCGTCAAACGGCATCTATTATAAGAGTCAAAGCGGACAAATTTAGTATGTCAATTTGTAAATTACGTAAATTGGTTGCGTGGTGCACAAGGGTCCTACAAAAGCCATATTTCGATAATACTAAATTGTTTGATATTCATTTATAACATATCAATTTTGTCCGCTGTAGATGTACTATTATATGCGATTCACAGAAATGTGACATCATTTTTCATTATTGAGTTACAGAGTTTTAAACGTGATAGTTACGTTTTCTGAAAATTGTCGATTTTTGCCAATTTTTAATAAAAAATTGACAACATAAATGAAAAATTCGAAACCAGAAGTCAGTAGAATATAAGTTTTCCTTTAAATGCAACAAATCTCATCAAATATGGTGGTGTGGTTGCCAAGAAAAACAAATTCACCTTCTTTTTTTAATTTTGTTCATTTATGGGAGCCCCCCTCACAGTTTCTAACTTCGGTACTCCCTGTGCAGTGCTGATTTTGCATACAACTCTTTGTAAAACTGACATCCTTGATAAATAAACTTGAACTTGAAAAAAAGACATGTATTTAGATAGGAGCACCCGTGCTAAAGCTTACTCTAAAGGAGGAGGCGAAGCAGCAACGTGAGCCCTTCCCCCCCCCCCCCCCGAACGACATTTCTGGCTACGCCGCTGACCTCCACTGTATGGAAAATTTCACGAGTATTGTGTTGGCGGCACTTTTTCGCAAAGAAAGCCAAATTACTCCCAACTTGGAAGCAGCAGATATTACACATCTATGCGACAGCTGTTTAAGTATGGTGTTGATAAAATTTGCAGATAAAGATCTGGCATACTTGTCAGGATCGCGAGCAGGGTGTCGTTAGTCACATTGCTATCTTTGTCAGGAGGGGGAGGGCTGCCACTTGTACTCTTTCCGTTTTCTGTCATGTCCGGTTTACTTCAGGCATATTGCTTATTAAAGAGAATGAATGTATAAATATGTGGGCGTGACTGGAAATAGTATTAGCTGCAAGAAAGCACACTATGTTCTAACTGTTGTGTTGTCTCCGCTTGAGCACGGAGTTGAAACCGACCATGAAGCTGCAGTCGCAGCTCGCCGAGGTCAAAATTTCTCATATTCAACATTGTAAACAGGCTCGTTTCACCAAAGCTCAATTGCTTCTACCTTACTAAATTTCACTCGAGATGCGTGATTGCCTGTCAGACCAGCCAGCATGGGCGAAGCAAAGAGGCAGGATACATCCGGCAAGTGTCCACCAAATTTTTTTGTTTACCAAAAATACCTGAAATAAAACGAGGTGCGACAACACTCGCCTGCCCCGCTTTCCTCCTACGATCAAGTGTGTTCCCTCCCTCCCCCTAGGCTAAAAAAAGGATAACTGGCCACGCAAGTCATCAATCATTATAACGCGCCTAAAAGAGCCATCCGCCAACCTACGTCGCTGAGAACCAGCTGCTACTGGAGCTAGCCGCCGACAAAGATTTCGGGCAATGATACCGTACCGTTATGCCACATGCTGATCGTACTAGGAGAAAGAGCCCTCGGTTTCGATAAGAACCTTTTGCAATACATTTACTTACGGCGGCTTCCCTCGTTGGTACAACGGCTACCCGCAACCACCTTCAGCCTCACCCTGTGTGGCATGGCGGACGCCCACCATGTCGGTGCTTGTTCCTTTTAGAATGTTTTTCAGGGTATCTATTAAGTTGACATTTCCAAATTGCCTGAGATTTCCAGGTTTTCCCTGAGTGCCCTTGCAAAATTCCTTGAGTGATGCAGAACTATGTTTTTGGTCAAGACGAGCTGAAACCATATCGTCCGATGCTGCCACTTCTAGTAATCATATGAAAAAAATTTAAAAACGACTTAATTCAATTTGAATACTAAGAGTAGTGTTTATATCATTCAAAAAGAGAACAGGAGGGAGGGGTTAGCAAAATGTACAGCAAATAAGATGTCTTGGAAAAAAATTGCAAATCGAGTCGGACATTCTCAAATACGAATAAAAAAAGGAGATGCATAAAAAAGCAAATATTTTAGAATATGAGCTATTTCTGTCAACTGATAGCAAGCTCAGTGGTATGGGGCCCGAACTTTGTCACTATTGACATTCTCTCTCAACAGCTCGTAAGTCAACCTCAACTGTCCTGACATACTCTCAGCCTGCGTACGACGCATCAGAGCTGTGTTTCACTGCTTTAAAGAGTTTATTTCGGTTTGGATGAGGGACACTTGCATCTCGGCATCAGCCAACACTGTTTTTTGAGCTCAAGCTCCTTCAAAACGGCGGCAGCACGCTTCCTTTCCCATTCATTCCTCAATGCGTTGGTCCTTTCTGTTCTTGTACTCCTTCCGCCACTCGTTCGGCCCACGGACCATTTGAAGCCTCCTCTTGGTCAGTTGCACAGTCTACGCCCGAGTTTTCGAACTCCTTAGGGGCCGCGAAAACGTCCGAAAAGTTGGCCAGTTGGAAAAAAAGTAGATGCATGTCATTTACTGCCCTTCAGGGCTCGAACCGCCACAAGCACATTCGAAAACGCTCTCAAGGCCTGTCGGTACACGTATAGGCATATCGGTGCTCGTACTTTGACAGGAAATACCGCGTGCACGCATCTATAATTAAGGAATACATACTGTGTCCCGTAGCCATAGCCCCTTCCCTCGATTGTTATGTTTCACTGCGATACTTTTGCTTATGCTTCACCAAGTAACATATCTGTGCGAAGGCGAAGCTAACTTTCGGGAACTGGCATTATGCAACGCACCGTGCTTTCGAAGCTTCTAAGCCATTCGCGAGGGCCGCAAAGGCGGAGTCCGAGCTATTGCTGACAGCAACGAATTATTTCAATAAAGAACACGGAACCCACTGGCAAGAAGCTTCATAGCGAACGTCGAAGCAGCTAGGCCTAGCGTTGCCGCAGTGGTGGCTACGGCTGCCAGCGGATCTGCGTGCGAGAGCGCCGATTTGGGGCGGCGAGGGTGATCGGAATGGCAGCAGTGGTGGCGTTAATGCCATTTCGGACCTGCCGTCAAGGCGAAACATGCGGAAAATCGGACAGCGAAGAGTTCTTGCGTCCGAAATTTCAGACGTTCTGATACATTGACTCTATGGAGTACATGGTGCTGCCGCGAAGCCGTCCAAATTATCGGGAATCCGGAAAGTCGGTCGTTGACTGTGCACTAGCAACTCCACCAGGAGACGACAGGACGTCAAAGACGATTCATTACGATTCATGTCTGTTACTCGAGCCAGCATTACCGCGACTTTTGACCATTTCAATAAAATTACAGCTAATGTTCCCTGATAGAGGCACGAATTCCCGGAGTTTTCCCTGAGTTTTTCCCAGATTACTCAATATCCATGAGAATTCCCGGTTTTCCCGGTTGGCAGATCCCCTGGTTTTTATTCCGATAGCAACTATATGGTCGATCCAGGCGCATTTCTGCAGTTGCCGTCGCCATGATGTTTCTTATGAAGTCTGTAGCGACCGTCCATAACTATACAATGTCGCTGCTGCTGGGAAAATCCAGTTACCTCGCCAGGCCTCCAGGTGGGTGTCATTGTCCCTGCTCTTTCTTGGAAATGAGGTGGCTGCATGCGCCATTAGGGCACCACCACAGCCGCTGGGCAAATGTGCTTTTACCATCGAATAAAGCCAGTCGACTCTCTTTTCTCAACCTGTAAAAACGTGCATTTCATGTCGCCGCTAAACCGAGCTCCCAATAAATAGGGACCCAGGACATATGCGTCATTTTTTCCAAGTAACGTCTCCCAAGTAACGCTAGAACATAACAATTCCAAAATCCAGATGGTACCACATTTCAAATGTCTAGCTGTAACTTTCGAACAACACAAAAAATTGACTGCGCATGTTGAAGCACTCCTTTCCAGTACATCCAGGATGTCGGGCATTCTGTCAAGGCTGCGTTTTTCATTACCAAAAACAATCAAGCTTCTCATCTATAAATCTTTGGTTTTATCTCATATAAACTACTGCCATCTTGTTTGGGGAACGATGACTCGGCCAGACTATTATCGCACAATTCTTATGAAGCGGTACCATGTAGGCCTTAGAAGAGATAGATGTATAAGCACCGTTTCAAAACTAAAGCACAGGACACTTATAATACTCCATAACTGAGGTTTTTAGCGCACGAAAAGGGACGAGAGACAGAGGCAAGATGCGGACACAGCGCGTCTTGCCTCTGTCTCTCGTCCCTTTTCGTGCGCTATAAACCTCAGTTATGGACTACCAACGCGTCCTAACCTACGCTCTTATAATACTCGTCTCGTTGAAACATGGGAGATTCCGCGCACGCGCGCTAATTATGGGAAAGAAATGGTGCGATTCCTTTGCCGTTATACTTGAATCGACTAGCCAGCTGAAAATACCAATTACGGCCGTTCATCTGTTTTTCTTTTTCTTTGTTGAACTCGAACCTAATGTACTCTTTTGTTTATGCCACATAATCGCTTTTATAATGCTATTACTGAACTAATGCCTGTTGTACCTTTTTTTCTTTCATACCAGGTGATTCTGTCCATCTCATTTGTATTTTGTGTATGTTCTATTTTCAGTGCTAATATTGCATTTATTGTATTAGAATATTGCAATTTTGCATTAGAATATAGTGTTTTATTGTTATTTTTTATTGTTTTATTGGAATATCCTAAATGTTTTTCACTTTAACATCATTTATTGTAATTAGGTTTCTTTTGTATCTTTACTTATAATATGTCTGAGATTATTGTTTGCCTTACCATGCGCAATTTCTTATTCATCTTTTTTTACTTAAGTGCATCCTTACGCTCCTCGATTTGCCTGTCCCTGCCATTTGCACTGGGTCGTGGTTCAAGTCAAGCCCGCGTAGCGGCTTTTTGACCACGGCCCTCAGCATCCTGAATATTGGAATAAAGTTTGATTTGATTTTATATAACCTCTATGGGCCTGCCTGTCGCCGCCCGGCCACGCAGGTTCAATGGACGGAGGTTGGAAATCGCCCCCCGTGAGTTTGAACACATGCTTCAGCTCGGCGCTATTCGTCCTTCCTCCAGCAATTGGCCTTCACGTCTCCATCTGGTTCCAAAGCAGGACGGTGGCGACTGGCGGCCTTGTGGTGATTCCCGAGCTTTGAATGCCGTCACTACCCCGGATCAATATCCCCTTCCCGACAAATATAACTTCGGCACTCGTCTCACAGGAACCAAAATGTACAACAAGACCAAGTTGATGAGCTCATACCACCCAATTCCTGTCCAACACAGCGACATTCCGAAAATATCAATCGACACTGCATTTGACATGTTTGAGTTTGTTCGTGTGCCTTACGGTTTGAATAACGCGGCGCCAACTTTTCAAAAGTTCCTGGACGAGGTTACGCACGGACTCCCATTCATTTTCGTCCACCTTGACGACATTCTCGTCGCAAGTCGCACAGACGAAACGCACCTTCGCCTTCTTTTTGAGCGACTGGATGGACAGGACGCTGTCCTAAAGCCCCAGTAATGCATTTTCAGAGTTGAAACCAGAATTTCAGAGTTTTCTCAGCCATCGCAATTCACGCGAAGGCATCACGCCACTGGAATCACGAGTCTGGGCAGTCGAGGACATCCTCTCTCCGACCTCCTTCCGAAAGTTGCGCGAGTTTCTGGGGCTCATAAGTTTTCACAGGTGCTTCATACCGTCCTGCGCGCGAGTTCTTTAGGAGCTTACCGACCTCCTGCGTCGTGGCTCCAAAAAGCTGCCTACTTCCACTAGACATTGGAGCCCCACCACTCCTTCCAGGAAGCCAAAACGCGGTTTGTGACTGGAGTGTTGCCGATTTATCTGTTGCCCGACGCGTCAACTTGCCTTATGGTTGACGCGCCAACCACAGAAGCGGGTGCAGTACTACAGTAGCACGATGGCAGAGACTGGAGGCCGTTGGGCTTCTTCTCAAAGCGCCTTAAACTTACCGAAGCTTGATGCAGCACTTTCGGGAGGGAGATGTTGGCCATCTATTGCGCTATGAAGCATTTCTTTTTTTTTCTTCAAGACTATAGCTTTCATATTCTCACCGACCACAAGCCGTTCACCTTCGTTTTCAAGAGTTCCTCGTACTAAGAACCTGAGGTTTCACAACTTCCCTTTATCTACAAAATTTCTACGGACATCCGCCATATCTCTGGGACCAAAAATCAGACCTCACGTGCAACGACCAGTACTCAAGGTGGCCTGAGGGGACGACTCTACAACACATCATGGCCGAAACAATGGCGCAAGCATTTGATGCCACGTGGGTATCGCAGTACGGTTGTCTTTTGCGAATAAATACTGACCGAAGCCGACAACTCCAAAGCTCGCTTTCTTCTGCCCTGGCGAGACTGCTCGGCACGCGCCTTCATTACACCACGGCTTGCCACCCACAGAGCAACGGCATGTTCGAGCGTCTGCACCGACAACTTAAGGTGTCATTGACCGCCACACTCGACAGACAGCACTGGGTGGAAAGGCTACCCCAAGTACTACTCGGGCTGCGAACAACAATGAAGGATTACCTCGGAGTCAGTGCAGCCGAGATGTTCTATGGATTTTTCGGCACCCAGCAAGGCCCCCTCCAGAGGCCCCGCAGCATTTAGAGAGGCTACATTCCCGGCTCGACCAGCTTCGACCTACACCAACACCCTCTAGACAACTACCTACACCTCCACCCCCCATATCGCCCGCGGGCAGCCTGTGCTTAGTTTTTTAACAATGAACACAACCACGAACGTCTTTCTGCAGTGCGGCTCTTTCAAGCCACCACTGACTTCTTCCTACAAAGGCCCCTTTCGTGTGGCTTCGCGTTCAGAGAAAACCTTGAAGATTGTCCTACGTGCCAAAGAAGCGGCAGTGCAGTGCGACTGGAATAATCCAGCCTATCTTGAACATTAATTCTAACTTCATTCCTTACGCCATTCACACCTAAGCATCCAGCATTCTAGTGGAGAGCCCGTGTAGTGACCGTCCGTCACTATCGATTGTCATGCTTCTGGGAATATCCAGTTACCTCGCCTGGCCGCCACGTGGGGGTAATTGCCCCCTGCTCTTTCTTGGAAGTGAGGTGGCTGCCCGACTGGGGCGCGACCACAGCCAATCGGAAAACCTGCTTTTACTGTGGAATAACGCCAGACGACTTTCCGTTCTCAACCTGTCAAAACGTGTATTACTTGCTTGTACTAAATTGACCTCCCAAGTCCAAGTGCAATAAATTCGTCGCCACACGAGTGAAAGCATGCGAGGATGAGCTGACGATTGCCGTTCAATCTCGCGCGCGCAAAGAGTGAAAATGGGGAGAAAGTGCACCGTCTTCCGTCACGCGCAAGGCACTGGGGCGAGGACAGGGAAGGGGAGGCGTTCAAGGGCTATAACAATAGATGAAAAGCAGAAAATTTTCCATTCTTTTACAAAAAATTCCAGCTGAAAGTGTAGACAAAATGTATAATGCTCAACTCAAAACGGCTAGAAAGTAGCCCGTAATTGTGCTGCCAGCTATAAAAAATAGCCTAAATAGGCATTTGTTGAGCATCCAACGAATCATTGTCTGTAGAAACAAAAGGGTTAACCGGGACCCATTGCACGGCACACAAAAGTTTTTGCATTTCACCTCCAACAGAATACGGCCGCCTTGTCCTAGATCCAACCTGTGATCTCACGCTCAGCAGCGCAGCACCATAACACAAGGCAACTGCGGTGGATCCCCTAAGCCATGTTTATGAGCTGAAAAGAAGATCGCCGAACTCTTCTGTAGTGTTCACCACTAAATTAAACCGGCTATGTGCCGTGCACTTCGCCGTTATCCACTTCACAGCAAGTACTCCGCTCGTTCACAACTCTGAAGTCTGTTGTTTTCTTCGTGTTTTGCAATATAAAGCAGAAAGACCCACATCAAGAGATAAGTGCAACACTTGTGCCTTGTAAAAACTGAACTCTTTACAAAAATAAAAGAACAGGAGGCTCTAGGACCACGCTCCGCGTCATCACAGACCAAGCCAGACTCCAACTGAGTCGGACACTTTTCAGTTTCATGGAATATTTGTCTTTAATTCAGTCGTAATACGCTTTGTAGAATCGGGCTACTAGATCTTCTTCTATTGTCAATAGCCGCCACTATATAGAAACAATTGTTAAAAATTCATCGACGATTACGATACTCTTTTATGCGAAATTTGAGCGCAGCTACATACGTGTTTTCATTTTGCGATATATTCGATGGAGCGGACAATCGGCCTCGAGCGGCACGTCGCAAATGGAGCGAAGTGTGGCATGACTACCTCGCTAATCTGCAGATCGCGAGAGGCAGCGCGTGGACAACGCGCGGCCGCGATTCACCAGAAGCCGCCGCAAACAGACCCCCTAGACGACGCGCACTAATCTGGCGCCATCACGTAGCATCATCGCCACCAGTACGCTTTTCTTCTCACCCTTTCGCCATACCCTCTTCCTCCACTTTCCGCCCCATGGGCCCGCGGCACCCACCTCCTCCGCTTTCCTCCTCGTGTCCTTCATCCCCCGCTGTGTCCGCATTCGCTCTTCCATCTTTCGCTGTCCTCATTCGCTCGGTTACACCGACGCTCGGCGCAGAAAGGGTGCCTAGGAGCTGTGCTCTAAAACAAAACTTGTCATCCGTCTGTTTCAGTTCATCAGCGGGGCCTTGCCTTGTCAGATGCGTGATCTAGCTTTCGTGGCGATAAAGACTCTGTCAACGCTGCATGGGTGAAACGCATGGTGGTGAGGAGAGAGTGAAGGCCGACTGGAGAACGGGGACTGGTTGACTGCAGAAGAGTGAAAGTGGTCCGGAGAATTGCGACATATTGAAAGCGATATGCCTAGGTCGCAGGTCGGCATAGCGTGTTTGAGGGATGTGGCGCGAGGAGATAACGTATCCAGCAAGAACATAACGGAAACACACAAGCATCTTCTGTTTGATTCGCCAAAGGCCTTCGGAACGTGCATACTGTGCCACTGATGGTGAGGGAAGTGACAACGGCAAGGGTAGGGGAAGTTGCATTTAGTTATGTATTCTTTGCCTCGAAACGACAACAGCATACATCAGGGGTGAAGTAAGAGGAATCTGGTTGAAAGAATACGGAACAAAGTCGGGGTCCTGCTTCTTCATGACGTATTGAAGAGCTAGCGCAAACGAATATGTCGACATGCCGGGAATAAGCAGCATTATCAAAAGCTTGCCGCCTGACTTTTTCACGCACAAGCTCATATTTAATGTCGTTCAGTAGCGAAGTTTCATCGATGACAATGGCCAAGGCGGAGGGCGAGCCGGCCTGTGGATGTGGTTGGCAGGTGGGGACGCGTTGATTACGCAACTGTTTGCCCAAATAAGAAGTGTTGGCGCCCTGTAAGCCTCGTATCAAGCCTCTTATCATATTATTTATGCCTTGTCACAAGTCAGAGGAATAGAACAAACTACTCGTTCCATACAAGTGACAAAGGAGGTTTGCAGAGCGCAGCTATCACTGCTCAAGAAAAGGTTCGGTAAACCTGGCCTTTCATTACACAGATTGCAGCTGCTTACTGACACTCCCCAAAAGAGGTTTTACGCAGGAAGTTAGCAAAGTAGGAATTTTTAGAAGCAGAAAAACATACAAGAGAAAGGACACTTGTACCAGCTGTCCCTCAGTATCAGTTTCCGCTAAAGCACGCCTCTACTTCGGCATTCCATTACACCATGACCGCAAAGGTACTGATCATCTATTTGTGAATGTTTAGTTTTGTTCCTCGTTGTGCAGCTGCCACAGCGCGTACGCTTACCAAAACGCTAACTACAGAAGTACATGCTTCTGCAATAAGCGAATAGTTACGGTTCAGCGCCTTTGTATGTCTGCATCACTGTCCTCACCGTGAAAGTCTTTTTAATGCGAAAGCCTTAGGCGGCTCATACTCCCGATGGCCTTGAAAAAAAAAACGCGTCATTCAGTCCGATGGTACAAAAACTATCATCGTGAGCAATGGCTCATACCCCCCCTAAGCAAGCAAAAAGTGAAAAGGCTCACCCATCTCGTAATGCGGAGGCTACAAGCCGTCAGCAAAATGAAGCGTACAGTCTGTACATTCATTGGAATCGCATACAACGTTGGAGAAGCGCGGCATCCAGTCGAGTTCGCTGACTGACTGAATAAACATAATTGAAACCAGCAAGAGGTTGTGGCTGGGCCTTGGACGTCGAGGTGTTGCCTCCGCCGCCTCGCAGGCTTGCTGAGTGGCCCAGAGTCGGTCGGCAAGGTTGGAGCTACGCAGGGCAGCATGTCATCTTGACGAGAGCCTGGATGGGTTAGTGTCGGGGTATTGTTGTGTACAGTCCCAAAGCATGTGTGGAAGTGTGGCTGGCTGTGTCTTGCAGATATCGCACGTGGGATTGGGGTAAATGTCTGGGTAGATCTAGTTGTAATGATGTACCGAAGGGTAATTATTGTTTTGTAACAGGCAGAAAGTTGTAGCATGCGCTCGGGATAGTTTGTAGTGTGGCCCAGGGAAGGTTCCGCGCTCTAAGTAGAAGGATATCACAAGATTATTGTAGCGTGTCAGGCAATACCTACCAGTGGGGGCAGCCTCCCCGTCTCCCGCGTGGTTTAACTAGCCCTCGCGCTAAGGAGTGGGTAACCTCGTTGAGGTTGGGGAGGTGCGGGAGAACGGTGCCTACATGAGCTGGGAACCAGACGAGTTTAACTTGATGGTCGGTTGAGCGGGGGTTGGTTGCAAGATGCGCAATGCTTGGTGTGAAAGACAGCGGTTGATAAGTGGATAACGGTGGAGTGGGAGTCAGAGACGATGGTATGACACGTTTGGTAGGCCAGTCTGCATCGTAAGTACATTACATTCTAGACAAGTTGTGCAAAAAATAAAAAAAATTATGAGCCATTCCACTCTATGACTGAGGATCACCATCGAAGCTGTTTAGGACACGGCACCGAAGTGGCACAGAAACTTTAAACAAAGGTACGAATTTATCTGCAGTGGTCCTTACAGCGAAACTGCATATGGCTAGCGGATTCGGCTGTCGCCTGTACGCCGAAAACTCCTGCGGCGCAACCCTATGCCCATGCACGAGAAAAAAAGAAAAGAGAGGCGCGCGATTGGCTGCGCCAGTACAGACGTCATTGCTGTCCGTCGCAGCCGAGCGCGCACGGCAGTTTCTCTCCGGCTCCGAAATGGGAAAGCCACGCGTCATCCGTACTCCTGAGGAGAAGGCAGCTTTCGATTACCAACACTGCGAGCAGAAACAGGAACGAGCTTGTCTGCGCCATGCCGATGTTGCAGCCCGGGCACAAGAACAGGCTCATGCAGCCGAGTGTGCATACCGAGGATCCGGCAGCCTGCCAAGCCGTCGTTTCATGAACCATGGGGATTAACGCAGTGATACAGACCAGGGTAGCACGTTTCAGCTTCGCTGGTTAACGATCTGTACGAACTGCTTGGGCGGCTATATTTCATATATTTATATACATTATATGTAATTTATATAGTGCTTATAATATTCAATGGAGATGCTAAAGGGTGGCGCGTAAAAGGTCCTAGTTTTGTCCAAGGCTCAGCTTTTCAACTGTATTTAAGGTAACCTAATGTATAGATATAGAGCTGGTTAAGAAAACTTGCGGTAAAGACTTTATTACATCACTCATCGTCAACTAATATCCACGGTCACAATGGCTTTGGAGTCCCTATGATATGCACTGATCGGCATACTCACAACTGCAAACTCATTCTTTGATAGTGTCAAATTGAAGCACGTACGCCGCTGGGTGGTCGGTTCGGCCAGAATGGTGTGGCATCGCAAGCGATATGTCTGCCGCATGAAATGCGTAAACCACTCCCTTTTCGGTCCCGACACATCTACATTGAAATCACTGACAACGGTCACAGCGCTAGTGTCATCGCAACTAGCTAGCCCACGCAAAGTGAGTAGCCATTAACGTTACGGGGATATGAGGCATTGTATTTTTTGCTTGCTTACGGGGGTATGAGCCATTGATGATGTCGTTTTCCATTGATGATGATGTGGTGTGCGTGATTAGAAAGAATGTAAGCACTGTTCGTTTCACTTCGGTAAGTGCGTGTAGCCTCTGCCTTGCGGTGCTAGGAGCCGCAAAATCGTAAGCAAGCGCATTTTGCGCTTGCTTGCGGGGCTATGAGTACTTGCGGCGTTATGAGCAATTGATGATAATCAATGGCTCATTGATCGGAACCCTAGCTATATACAGCTTAGACGTAAAAAAATCACGTGACCTTCTCAACAGCTCCTACCCTCATAAGCAAGCACAATATGCATTGACTCATACCCCCGTAAGGCTGAGTCTACAAGCGCTCAGCAACTTGAAGCGAACCGTGCATACATGCATTGAAATCAACCATACAACACACAGAACAGCATACGTTTCAATCCCCAGCTGATAGGATGCAACAAAAAGTAGAAGAGGAACGGCGTTGGCACGACTCCGACTCCGCTATACAAGCGCGCGAAACCGCAGCTAAGCGTCGTAAATGAGTCGAAGAAGCCGAACTGCGAAAGCAGCTACGCGACGATGCAAGACGGCGCATTACCAAGAGTGCAGCAGGCTTTCGCCTTCATGTGTTACAGGGGTGTAACATGCTGCCAAACATTTTTTTAAGTGCGCTGCGAGATTTATAACTAAGTGTCTTAACAAAAAGTTGACGGTCACTTTAGTATGCGCTAAAGAGGATGAAGGAAAAAGCTTGCGCGCTCACGAGACATTCATTACCTTCCTTGAAATTGTCATTGGAATTGTTTGGTACTGCCCATTACTAGTTTTCTCCCACCAGAGATCGTGGGTTCGAGTGCCCTAATTAACTTTGCCTTAATAACACGAAAGGTAGTGGGTTCGACTTCAACCAAAGGTTGATGGCTCGACTGGCACCAGAGGTCGTAAGCTCGAGTGCCTTAATTAACTATGCCTCAATTAAACTTCGCCTTAACACCAAAGGCCGTGGGTTTGACTTCCACCAATGGTCGTGGGTTAGAGTGCTTTTATTAACTCTATCTCAATTAATTGTGCCTTAAATAACTTTGTCTTAACACCTAAGCACGCGGGTTCGATCATTAATGATACCACCATCAAATTTGGTGCTATCGTATTTTGGTTTCACCAAAGGTCAAGAGTTCCAGTGCCTTAATTAACTTCGGCTCAATGAACAACAAAGGTCATGGGTTCGACTGCCACCAATCGTAGTGGGTTTCAGTGCCAGCAATGGTCGTGGGTGGCACCATCAATTTTAGTGCCATTAAATTTTGGTGTCCTAACGCCGGACAGTCTGTTTCTTTATAACGCCGCAAAGCGTTTTTTTACCCATGAGCCACTTACGGCTTCCGCCTTAAAGGAAGAATCTCCGCGTCCACAAAAAAAATTAGGTATATTACACTCTATGGTTCTCGTTCTAAAATGTTCATGGTATCAACAAAACCATTCTGCTTCATTAGTTTTTTTTTTCACATGGATAATAACAGTACAGAGGCAGATAGAAAGTCAGGGAGGTTAACTATAGACTTTGTGCAGTTTGTAGTGCCACAGGCGTACCCCTGTGCTATACAACGTCATAGCGTTAGTTGTTTGCAAGCAATGACTGATATTTTAGCCTTTAGGTTACTTCAACCTTTTCAGGTCTTTATGTATACTTACACCTCCTGTACAAAGCTATACTTCACCTGTACATATTCGCAGATATTTCATGATTTTCATGCAAGTCTGCACGAAGCAGACGCAGATTAAATGTGTATTTATACAGAGGAAACGCCTATATTAAACAAATGCTGTTTCATTTTACGCAATAATTAAAGTAGAAAATATCCATGAAACTCACGATCAGCTTAAATTCCCGCGCGCTTTTATGCATTTTATCGGCATATTTTATAAGAAACCACAAAGCAACTGTTTGCTCTGTATGAAAGTTATAACCGTACTACGTTTATCAAATAAAGAATTTTCTATGCGAACGTTATCACCATATTACGTTCGTCAAATAACGAGTTTCTCTTACAGTGAAGAAATTCGAGCAAGATTGGGGTTTGTATCGTTTTTTTTTCTTGCTGCTGTCTAGCTCGGCGTCTATTTTTCCCTTTTGCTAAAATTAGTCCGGTCTAGGCCGGCTTTCATGGTACACTTAAATTGAACTTGAACTGAAACTTAACTTGAACTTCACTTTTCAGGCCATTTTTGTCTGGGGCTGCACTTGTCAGGGTGGGGGACACTACAAGGATGGCACAAGATGTAAGGTATGTAACATCTGCAGCTAAATAAATGTATCTGCAATGTTTCTAGAATGTTCAATGAATTTACTGCATTATACATTGCGAAATCGAACGAACCTGCATTGGGTTTGTGCTGTCACTCCCCCAGTATGCGCCACTTGTTTCAAGTAGCGCGATTAAATATATTTAACAAATGTTTTTTTTTTCGACATGTCAGACCTACGTCATACTTCCCATAGTATTGAGCAACTCTGACTATCAGACAGCAAATCTGAATTATCGTCGTCTTATATCTTTTGTGCAGCGGAGAGAGAGAGAAAAGGGAGGAAGCAAAAGCAGGGAGATGGACGAGAATTTGTCTAGTTTGTTACCCTACAGGTTGGAAGGGGGAGGGAAAGAAAGAGAGAGAAAGGACACCACTGTTGATCGCACTTTCCCATGCACTGAGCCACGTGCAGCACGTAAAGTCGGGCACTCAATTTGCCGCCTGCAGGTACTGTAGAAGAGCTCGAATGGCTTTCTGGGCCGAGGAACTGTGAGGCTAGGCTCCCAAGACATTTGCTTTTGTAAATAGCCTATCGTCCAGTCTCTTGAAGTCAGGACGAAGACTTATCGAAGCGAGAACAGGGGCGCAGAATGTGATCGATCGCCTGTTCTCACTTGCACTTAGCGCACACGGGTGAGTCCGCCGTTACAATACGATAGTTGTAGGGGTTAGTGGAGGCTACTTCTACCCAAAGCCGACACGGCAGTGTTTCGTCACGTCGTGAAAAATTTGTTGCTGACTGTAGTTTGGCTGATGCGTTGACGCTGTATAATGGACGATTAGAGTTATGCGGAACATCCCAGTGAATCAACGTGATGGCACGCGCGAGATTACGACGTGTCCAGCCGGGACACGTCGGGCAGCGTCATCGGCGAGGTGATTACCGACGATGCCGCAATGTCGTGGCAGCCACTGAAAGATTATAGCATGTCCTCATTCAGAAAAGCAATGCCCAGTTTTGTTGATTTGGTCAAATTTTCACAGAGTAAACCTCACACGCTTTGGAGGGCTGCTTTCGAAAAACAAAACATTTCCCCTTTGGTAGGTGATTCTTTTTCAATGTATTCCACAGCAGCGCCTAGAGCGGCCAGTTCGGGACCTGCAGATCTCGCGACGTGTGGTCTTAAACCTGATGACGGCCAATCGAGTTGGTATAAAAGTAGTGCCCATCCAACTTTCTGAGACTGAACCATGTGTGTAAAATTGCATTCGGTTAGCCTACGAACAATGAAAAAGTCCCAATGTGATCAGCTTGACAACCGCGGAAGGCAGGCTAGCGTTCTTCGCTGTGCCTTCCTAGAACAGCAAGGCACAGGGGAGACTTTTTTAGGCACCACAGAGGTAATGGCATTCTTTTTGCGTGCGAGAATCTCGATGGCAAAAAAGGGCTCGCTATCCGTCACTAATCTACTAAAACCCGACCTTGGTGGTCAGGAACTCTGGATATATGGTGAAAATGCGCCCGGAGTGCGTCGACAGCTATATAAGTCGTTAATGGGTGTTCTTAATCTGCGCACAGTTCATGTAGTCCTCAGTAAAACAAGCCTCACCTCCGGGGTGTTTTCATGCTTCTCGAGTAGATATTCCGTTCAATCGGTCAAAACAATTGCGGCAGATCCATGCCCAGCTGTGTTACTTTCGGTGTTGTTATATTTTGAACAGAAGGTGTTACGGCAATTCCTCGCCCAAACATCACCCAGGTTACAAGCTGTCCAAACGCCGTTCTTCACATGTACTCGGGTGCGCACACATGTATATTTGCGCACCCCTGCTACGCAATGTGACACACGCGTTGATAATTTCTAACTAGCTGGTCTTTGGAAAAAAGAAGTATGTGTGCGATTGTAGCCTAATATCTTGTATGTATCTGCCATTATTTTTATTTTTGTGCCTACTTGCCAAGTCGGCAATAAAGAAAAAAAAAAGAAAGCGATTCTGGCATAATGGTCAGAGCATCGAGCTGCTTGACTGCGGTACCTAGGTTCCTTCCCAGCATTTAGCATGCAATTCAGTTATTTTCTTTTTATGTGGGAGCTCTTTTGCGAAACTGCAGCAGCAGTCAGCAACCACGGTCAAGGAAGTCCGGGAAGGCTTTGCAAGAAAGCTTGGCTTTGAAAGTGAAGATACAGCTGCTGACTCCCAAAACATTTCTGATGCTAAATGTTTTCGAGCGCTGGTTGTCCTCGTAACACGTTTGGCATTAGTTCTTTTTTTTTTCATAAAATGCCGCGCTTGCGCAAAAAGAGCCTTTTTATTTTCCCCAAATAATAGTACCGCACCATTTACGAATCGACACCCGTACATATTGTACATATGCAGCAAACACCCCTCCATGTTGACCGGTACACCCTATACACACGCCTTCTGTGCCAGTACTATTCATCCATCCCAATACTAAGACGTTTGCTCTGCGCGTCTGTTAGTCAACACAAATGATTTTCAAATTGATCACTTAACATTACTGGGTGTGTTAGCAACGCTACTCTCCGAGGGAGACAAATGGTTACATTTCTGCCCCAGGGAGTTCAGCACCAATTCATAAGAGCCCTCAGCTATCCCAGTCCTTCTATGAATATAGAATTTTTTTTACAACGAAGCTGTTAAGGGCGAGTGTCCGTGTGTAGACACAAGATGCCGAAGATAGTGCAATGCTGGCGGACCCATGGCGGAGGTGAAGCAGGCGTTAGGCACTTCCCATGCTTGGGCCAATCCCGAAAGTAGCGCAATATCGGGCCGAACCGCGGCAGAGGTGACGCGAGCGCTATTTTTATTTTCGTACCTACTTGCCAAGTCGGCAATAAAGAAAAAAAAGAAAGCGATTCTGGCATAATGGTCAGAGCATCGGGCTGCTTGACTGGGGTACCTAGGTTCCATCCCAGCATTTAACATGCAATTCAGTTTTTTTTTCTTTTTATGTGGGAGCTCTTTTGCGAAACTGCAGCAGCAGTCAGCAACCACGGTCCCTGATGACGGCCGACTGAGTTGGTATAGAAGTGGTGTCCATCCAACTTTCTGAGACTGAACCATGTGTGTAAAAAATTGCATTCGGTTAGCCTACGAACAATGAAAAAGTCCCAATGTGATCAGCTTGAGAACCGCGGAAGGCAGGCTAGCGTTCTTCGCTAGCCTGCCTTCCATACCCCCATGCCCCCATACGTGGGGCGATCCCGAAGATTGTGCAATGACGGGCCGACCCACGGCTTTGGTGAAGCATGCGTTAAGCACTCCCCATACGCGGTGCGATCCCAGAGGTTCTGCAATGCCGGGGCGACCCGCGGCGGAGGTGAAGCAGGCGGTGTCAAGCAGTTCCCATACCTGGGACGATCCCGAAGGTTGTACAATGCCGGGCCGACCCGCGGCGTTCGTGGAGCATGCGTTAAGCACTCTCCGCACGTGGGGCGATACCGAAGGCAGGGTTTCTACCAACCAGGAAAACCAGGAATTCGCAGGAACTTTGAGTAGTGTGGAGAAACTCAAGGAAAGCTAAAAGAATTTGTGCTTATATCTGGGAAAATTAGCTGGAAATTTGTTGAAAGAGAACGAACGTTGCCGTAATGCGCTCGAGTAACAGACAGCCATCGTAACAAATCGTCTTTGACGGCCTTTCGGCGGCTGGAGGATGTGCCATTGTACAGTCATCGACTGATTTTCCCGATTCCCGATAATTGGGATGGTTTCGCGGCACCACCACGTAACCCCTAGAATCACTGTATCAGAACTTCTGAAATTTCGCACACAAGAACTCTTCCCCGTCCGATTTTCCGCACTTTTTGCCGTGACCGCAGGTCCGAAACGGCATAAGCAAAGAGACCACCGCTGCAGTTTTGAGTACCTGACCACCTAGAACCGGCGCTCTCGCACGTAGATCCGCTGGGAGCCGCATCCACCACTGCGGCAATTATACACACGTGCACCTGGTATCTCCTGTCACAGTATGAGCACCAGTATGCCTAATAAGTGTACCGGTAGGCCTGCAGAGCTTTTTCGAATATGCCTGTGGCGGTTTGAGCCCTTCTTGGCAGTAAAAGACATGCATTCACTTTTTCCAACTGGCCGATCTTTCGGACGTTCTCGCGGCCCCTAGGGACCAAGATGATGTTTCAAATGGTCCGTGGGGCTAACGCGCTGCGGGAGGAGGACGAAAACAGAAAGGACCTACGCATTGAGCAATGAACGGGAAAGGAAGCGTGCTGCGACCGCTTTGAAAGAGCTTGAGCTCAAAAAACAAAGTTTTGGCTGACACCGAGATGCTGGTGTCCCCCATACAAACCAAAATACACTCTTTAAATCAGTGAAGCACAACACTGAGGAGTCGTACGTGGGCTGAGAGTATGTCAGGACGGTTGAGGCTGACTTACGAGCTGTTGCGAGCGAATCTCAATTATAACAAAGTTTGGGCCTCATACCACTGAGCTTGCTATGAGTTGATAGAAATATCTCATATTCTAAAATACTTGTTTCTGTATGCATCTCTTTTTTATTCGTATTTGAGAATGTCCGACTTGATTTGCAATTATTTTCGAAGACATTTTATTTGCTGTGCATTTTACTAACCCCTCCCTTCTATTCTCTTTTCGAATAAAATGAACATTACGCCTTAGTATCCAAACTAGATTAAGTAGTTTTCTTTTTTTTTTCACACGCTTACTAGAAATGACAGCATCGGGCGACATGGCTTCCCATGTTGACATAAAACATAGTTCTGCGTCGCTCAGGAAAATTTGCAAAGACACTCAGAGAAAACCTGGAAAACGCAGGGAATTCGGAAATGTCAACTTGGCAGACACCCTGCGAAGGTTGTGCAATGCCAGGCCGACCTGGAACGGAGGTGTAGCAAGCGGCGTTAAGCATTCCCCATACATGGGGGGCGAGCCCGAAGGTTGTGCAATGCCGGGCCGACCGAAGCAGGCGGCGTTATGCACTCCCCATGCGTGGGCCGATTCCGGAGTTTCTGCAATGCCGGGCTGACCTGCGGCCGAAGTGCAGTCAGCCATTAAAGGACACACATACACAGCTTCGTTGGTCATCTTCATAGAGTGGAAGGGCACTGAGTTTTTTATAATCGCTGTTTGTAGGGATACAGAGACCAAGGCCGGGGAACTAGGAAGCATTTTCGATGCTCCTCCATGGAAATGGAACTTTAAAAGAAATCGTATGTTATCTCGCATCACTTATGACCCCAGTGGTTTCTTATTGCGAAGCTATTCTTATTGTTAACTTCAGGCACGTTGCGATAGGTATACTCGTATGGCTAGTTCAGCTCCTGTGTCGCATTGTTTGAAGCGTCTTCAGTAAAAACAAACTATGTGTACGATGATAGGACCAAACTTCAGACTCTTAGCACAGCAGCCCGATCCTTTAGCTACTATGTAAGAGTCGCACCTTTTTTCTTACAGGGAAGCTAAGCCGCCGCACTTACATTAGCACAAAACAACATAAGCAAGTTCAAACAAATGGTTAGGACAAAAAATAATCAAAAGCATTCTTAGAGTGGTCATATATTCCATGTAGTTGAAATATTTAATCCACGAAGATGCCGGAGCTTGCTTGTGATGCTTGGATACATTAATCAGTCATTCTTGCCCTTCAGATATTACGTATTCAAAAAAGAAAAATGTGGTCGTATGGCAAGGTTTTCTTTTAATATACATCGCGGTACCCAATACAGACTCGATTAATTTCGAAGTCCTATTTCAAGGTACATTATAGAACATTAAAAAAATATAAAATCTCCACTGCAAATAAATGCACTGATCATTAGACTCTGGCTTTTCGCAAAATCGGACATTTGTGCGCTAGGGAACAAAAATATTCCTTAGTGTCTTACTTCTTCACGCGAAGAAGTGGAAACGCTTCTTTTTGGTACCCGTCCAAAGCATACCTTTCGACAAACGACGACGCATTAAGAAAAGGCAAATGAACTGACATGCAGCGCTGTTGAACTTTGCATAGGAATGGGTAAGTAACGTCGCAAAGGTACCGAAGTACGACAGTGATTGTCGTTGATACGTACTACTCGCTACTCCCCCCCCCCCATAACGCTTTTCCCTTTTATGGGAAACTATTGTTACCAAACATATGTATTGCCTTTATTCAACGTTAAAACACGCATTCCCCTCAACTTGTTTGTGTGAGCGATCATGGTTTCATGTTAAATTACTCGTTTGTATTGCGCTTTATTACAGACTAGTGCTAACGAGGAACGCAAGGGGGTTCCAAGGGGACTTCATGGAGCATGCATGAATGGACTTTGCATTCCTGTAAATTGCACTTATCAGACGGTATGTAAATGATATACAGTGTACATTAGTATTTTCTGAATCATGCAGCTGTTCTTTTTGCAGGTATAAAGGTGCTGTAAGCGCTTTCCCTGCTGATCTATAAATGTTCTTTTTCGGCTCCATGTTTGGTGGAGCACGCGGCGGTGAGGAATGTTCAATCAGCTGAAGCAAAAGAAAGTGGCTGTGCCACGTATAGTATAGAAGGGTGCGGAACGCGTCAGGGGCTGCATTTATTCATTCACAAAACTTTATTAGAGTCCTGAAGCCCGGTTTTTTCAGACCAAGGTGGACCGCGTCCACGTCGGCACCGCCAGGCCGAGCCTTATGGCGTCATCGTGGACCCTCTGGACAGCCCGTAGTTGATCTTGATATGAAGAGCTTGGTATCATCTTGTGCCAGTAAAGCCACTTTCCTTCGGGGTCGGCGAGAGTCGCGGGACAGCCCGGCAGCATGCGTCTGATGTCAATGATGCCATCGCACACGTTACATTCTTTCCTAATTTCTCTTTCCGGGTGAATTTTATTTATGAAATACGGAGTTGGGTACGTCCCGGTTTGCAGTAAGCGTAGCGTGACTGCCTGAGCCCTGTTCAATTTACGTTCAATTTTACGTGTGGCAGTGGAAATTGCCTACGCCCCAAGTAGTAATATATAGTGCTGTCGTCGTAAGTTAGTAAGTGATCTTTATGCTCCCCGGAATGGTAGTGGGCGTCGGTTCGGTTCTGACCGGCACAGCAAGCTAGTCCTCGTGCCAGGTCGTTCGTCACCTCGTGGAGGTTGGGCCGAGTCTCGTCCACTTGTCCCATATGTGCAGGAAACCATCGGATTTCAGTTTTGATAGTTTCGACCATGTCGATGATTTTAGCCGCAGTCCCAGCGACATAGCCTTGGCCAAATCTCTTAATTGCTGCTTTGGAATCGCTATAGATGAAAGACCATTTACGGTTCCTGATGGCTAGTGCAATCACGGCTTGCTCCGCCACCGTGAAATCCTTAATGAAGATGGTGACGGCGTCCCCTACCTCGCCCCGGCTGTCGACCATCACGGCCGTGTAAGCCTCTTTGCCTTTTACCCAGGCAGCGCCTACAAGGGCCGCCTGTTGTCCTAGCTGTTCAATTTCTTTCAACAAAGCTTTCACTCTCGCTTTTCTCCTGCTAACATTGTGTTCCGGGTGCATATTTCTCGGGAGGGGGGTGGTTCTGAACGCGTCTCTAAGGTTCGCGCTCAATTCTACCTCGGATTCCTTCGGGTTCATCGATCTATTGGGGTCTGTCCCTATCGCTTTGAGTATAAGCCTGCCCGCTCGCGTTTTCGTCAGTCTTTCCTGCTGCGCCATCTGTTGCGCTTCCGCCATCTCTTCTATCGTATTGTGCACGCCTAGGTTCATGATCTTCACGTTCGAGGTGCTGATGGGTATACCTAGGGTAGCCTTGACTAACTTTCTGATCATAGTGTTGAGTTCGTTCAGCTCAGCCTGCGACTATTTAAATAGACCTGCTACGTAGGTGACGTGACAGAGATCGAAGGCGCGCACTAGCCTTAGAGCGCTGTCCTCACCCAGGCCTCTGTGTCTGTTGCTGTTTCTCCTTAGTATCCTGATGACTTGGTCCGTCTAGTTTGAAATGTGTTGAATGGAACTGAGGTTCGTACCTCCCGCTGCTATGCGGAACCCTAAAACTCGTAATCTTTTCCACCTGCTTGATCGTGGATCCGTCGTGACAGCGTAAGATAATCTTGGGTTGCTCCCCTGACGTAGCCCCTGGGCCTTCGACCCCTGCGCCGATGTTTTCGGACCAAAAGCTCTGACTTTGCCGCCGATCAGTTGAGTCCCATCTCGCCTAGCCTGCTTTCCTCGGCGTGTATGCTCTCCTGCAGTCTGGTCTCCGTTTGGCCTGCGTTACCGTTGGCGCTCCATATAGTTATGTCATCGGCGCATATTGCAAAATGTATACCTTCTATACTCACCAGTTTCCTCGCGACTCTGGTCATTGCTAGATTAAATAACATGGGCGAAAGTACGGCCCCTTGCGGGGTGCCCCTGTTTCCCAGGTTCGTCACCTTCGATTTTAGTTCTCCTAGCGTGAGGCTCGCCTGTCTACCGCCCAGAAACGCCTGACTACGCTGAATAGCCTGTCGCCCAACCCCAGCTCGGACAGTGCCTCGAGGATGGCCTTGTGCTCTATGCAATCTAAAGCTTTTTCGACGTCTAGTCCCAGAATCGCTCTAGCGTGCTCCGGGCTAACGTGTATGAGCTGGTGTTTAATCAGGAGCATGGCGTCCTGAGTCGATAGTCCGGGGCGGAAACCGATCACGTTACACGGGAGTATTTCATTTTGCTCGACGTAGCTAGTGAGTCTGTTGAAAATAATGTGTTCCATAGCTTCATCTATGCACGATGTAAGTGACATTGGACGTAGGTTACACAGATGGAGTGGTTTACCCGGTTTTGTTATGAGGATAGTGTTGGCCATCTTCAATTCCTCCGGATAGTCTCCCTTTCTCCACAACTCAGTGAAATGATCAGTCAAGAAAGTGATCGACTCATCGTCTAGATTCATTAAGAGTCTATTGGTAATACCGTCGGGTTCGGCTGCCGATCTACTAGTGAGACCATGTAGGGCGGCCAGTAGCTCACCCTCGGTGAAATCGCGGTCCATTTCCTCGCACGGTCCTCCCATGTACTCCACGGATTCGTCGCTATCGCCCGGTTGTTTGAGCGGGAGATATTTCTCCGCGAGCTGTCTCATGACTACCTCCTGAGTCGTATACTTGCTAACTTGGTGTACTAGCATTGCATTGCCGTTCTCTTGTTTGACTTAGTGTCGCTCTCGCTCAATATATGTTTGAGGACGTTCCAACTGCCTGCATGTTTGATTCTGCCGTCTACCAATTGGCAAACTTCGTCCCACTGCTGCTTCACGAGCGTTCTCGAATGCTCCTCGATCTGTCTGTTTAGAAACGCTATCTTTTTCTGAGCTTTCGGTTCAGTCTTTGTGATTTCCATATTTGTAGGATGTATTGTTTGGCCTCGATCAGATGCGCGAGCCCGCTGTCTATGCTATCTATGTTTTCTTCCGTTTTTATTTCTTTAGTGGCTTCCCTGCGGTCCTCTTCGGGCTGGTTGATCCAGGTCTGGAAGGACTGTCTGCCCGCTTCTATCGGTTCCGATTCTAGTCTCCTCACTCTAATTTTCCTAAAAAGGTCCCAGTCTGTGCACCGAAAGATTCTGGTCTCTTGTTTCATAATACCTATACCTATGTGTATGATATAGTGGTCGCTGCCTAGATCGGTCCCGAGTTGTCCCTACTAGCTTGTTTCGAGTTGTTAACAAAAGATAGGTCGGGTGTTGAGTCCCTGCACGTGGACGTGCCACAGTGGGTGGGGAGAGCCGGATCGGTGATCGGGCACAGTCCCAGGTCCATGGCAAGGTCCCATAACCCCTCACCTTTCTTTGTATTCCAAGCGTATCCCCACGCATGGTAGGGGGCATTAAAGTCCCCTCCGATGATGAAAAGCGGGGAGCTCTTTCTGACTGCGAGTGCCTTGTTAAAAAGTGCCCTAAAGCTTTGTTTCTTGTATGTGGGACTACTATAATTGTTTAGGCAGAAGATATCTGCGCCTTGCCCTTGTGCCTTTTGAGTACGACTTCTACTAGGGTATACTCGATTTTACTGAATCCGAGATGGATATTGTTTTCGATAAAGGGTAGCTTTTTGTCAACGAGGGTGGCCAATCCCATCCCGCAACCTGTTTCTCTACATACCGATTTGTACCCGGTGAGCTTTACTTCGTCCGCTAAAGTTTCGTGCAGCATAATTACTTTTGGTTTGACCCCCATCGATCTAATTATTTGGCGCAGCGATGCCTTTTTGTTGAGGAATCCGCGACAATTCCACTGCTACACACTAAAACTGCGGGCGCTATCCATGATTATTGGATGGGTTAATTTTGCTGTCACCCGCGATCGATCTCTTAGGAGCGCTCCCTGACGTTCCGGAGAGCGATTTAGCGCTTTCTGATTCTGATGGCAAGAATTCGTCGTCGTCGCAGCTCGTTTCGAGTTTCTTGAATCGCTGTTCGGTCGTTAACCTCCATTTCCATAGTTTATCCATTTTAAAGTTAGTCCTTTCCGGCGTCTCTCTAATTTCTTTGATTACCTCTTTCAGCTCGCTGAGTACTGAGAAAACCGAGTCAGTTTCGGGGATTACTGCTCTTTTTTTTTGGGGGGGGGGGGGGGGCGGGGGAGTTAACTCCCTCGCTTGGTTCATTGCTTTGACCTTCCGGTCTGGCTACTGCTACGCTGGCAGGGCTCGGCTGTGTCTTCTTTTTCAGTTCTACTACCTGTTTGGTCAGCTCTTCGTTAGCTTTACGCAAAGAGTTTACCTCCCTAATCAACTGTTCTAATCTGGCATCATTGCTTTCCGTCACCGCCGGCGTAGTGGCGCCACCAACGATTCTCACCGTACCTTTGACTTTATCCGCCCAGGCGGTCCCAACTATCGCCTTGGCACCAGGTGTTCCATCTTCTAAGCGCCCCTGCGCTCCTTCCGACTTGGAGCGGCTTCTCTCCCTCGTGGCCGATCGTGACCGGCCGCGTTCTCTTCGGCGAGTTCCTACCACATATGGTTTTTGAAATCTCTGCTTGCACGCCTTCTCTCCGGTGGGATGGTCTCCTCCAAAGAACTTGCACTTGGGCGCGCAAACGTGGTCCGCTCGTGGGTTGAAGGCTCCACACCCTCTACACTGAACAGAGCCCAGCATGGGACACACGTCCGAGTGGTGTCCTACCTTACCACATGTAAAGCACACATCAAAGTGTTTCCTGTAGAGATAACATCTCAACAAGGTGGGCCCGTAGCGCACAAAGTTTGGCACTCTCAGTCCATCGAAGAGGTCGATGACTGAGCTGGACGTCTTGATGCGCTATGCGGCCAAAGCGAGCGGGTTGCGCTCATGCACAATATTCTTTGTGATAGTGGACTGGAAGTCCCTGATGTCGACTCGTTTAATCACCCTTATGCACATGGCGTGCGGGGCCGTCTCGTACGCATTGACTTCGTAATCCGTTTCCACGATTTTGAAGGACTTGATTCTCACGTACCTTGCCGCATGCTCTGATTCAGGCGTGCTCACCACCACGATATTTTGTGTGAAGTTGGGGCACACATGTCTTCACTTGCTTGCTCTGCCGTTAGGCCTGAAGCCTCGATCACTGCAGTTCCAATAGCGGTGGTACTTTGCTCAAATTTAGTCCTCCTCGTGGCCTGATTATAATCTTCCGATGCTCCTCGGGCAATTGGGGCATCCTTGAGGCCTTGACTATACGATTCTTGATGCAGCCGGTGTTGGTGGCGAGTCCCTTGCTGCCGCCGGTAGCGGCGTTCCCACCGGACGCTTGCGCGGTACTTGGCGTCGCGTTGGCCGCGTTGTTGCTCTTCTTTCCAGCACGGGATCGTCGTCCGGTAGCCCACTTGCCAACCGAAATCTTCCTCGTTGTTGTCCTCTTCCTTTTTCATACGGGAGTCTGCCATGTACGCCTGGCACGTAGGCCGGCAAGGCATAATGGGCCCTGCTCCTCGCTAGGGTTAGCTCCGCACGTAGGGGGATGAACAGAGAAAGTCCAATAAAACTGTCAAAAATTGGTTCCCACCTCGAAACTTCGTATAAGTCGGCAACTTCATGTATCAGGGCAACTTCACGAATTTGATGACGTGCTTGAAATCGTCGTACCTCGAAAAATCGGCCAGCGGAACATCAAAAAAGACGGAGCCGATGTAAGAGACGTGTCTGCTCCCTTCAGGGGCTGCATAGCTCAAAACTATTCCATTCTGACATTATCCTCATCTTCTGACGTCCATTTTGCGTAACCACCTACTGAAGCCTTGGGCAGCTACTCGAAGCGTTATTTGAACCGCTCAATCGACGCAGTCAACGTTCACGGGCTCTCACTTTTGTTTGTTTTCAAACCGAATAACATTGCCTACCGCGATAGGTTTGTCTTGCCTATTCGGCTGACAAGAAGCCAGAAATGCGCAGAATCGGAGAGGGTTTCAGTGTAGCTGAGATTACGCAGTGAACGCAGATAACTGCGTGAGGAGGATGATGGCGGCGTCTGCGATTAGTCCGCTTCCTGTTGCTTAGCTTGCGGTGGCTGGTCGAGATTTTCGGCTCAGGGCAACAGCGAGTTTAAACTGCCACTAAAACATGTGCCCAGAAAACAGTTGGCAGACAAATGCCGTGTATGTACCGAAAGGACTCGAAAACGGCATAGTATGGTATGGCATGAAGAACTTTATTGGGTCCTGAAGGTCAACCCTAGGTTGACGCGGGCAGCTCCCAAGTTGGGACTGTCAGGCCGAGCCCTTCAGCCACATCGCGGGCTTTCTGGACTGCCCGTAATTGGTCAGAGAGTGATTCACTGTGCAGCATTTGCCGCCACCATTCTTGTTCCTTGTCCCAGTCTGTGAAGACCGCGGGGACTGCCAAAGCATGTGGTCAAGAGTAATGATGCCATTGCGCTTATTACAGTTGGTTTGAGTTTCCGTCTCCGGATAGATCCTGTTAATAAAATCTGGACTTGGGTATGTTCTTGTCTGTAGCAAACGTAATGTGACGCTTGGGCTCTGCAAAGCTTACCGTGTGGCAATGGGTATTCCCTTCTGCTTAAATAATAATGTTTCGTGATTTCGTTATATGTTAATAATCGATCCCTGTGTTCCCCGGGTGAAGTGTAAGTTGCTCGGTCTTGAAGAGCACGGCTAGAAAGTCCTCGTGCTGCTTCATTTGCCACCTCATTGAGGTTTCTCCGAGCTCCGTCCACTACCCCCAGATGTGGAGGAAACCAGCGGATTTCCATGCCAAAAAAAAATCATAGGAAAAAGGAATCGATTCTCGCTGGAAGCTCCCCTAGCAATTGCCAGAGCTATCGGTGCACAGTAATCTTCTATTCCTTTAAGAATGAGGCAGCTTCCTGCTATTGTAAAAAAAAGGTTTGTGCACATTATTGCACTTATTATAAGTCTCATCGAGTCACTTTGACGGGGTGAGTTTTGGCGGTTTTGTGACATTGTGTGCCAGACAGGCGAAGCGATCGCAGCTTGAAAAAAATTTGACCAATCGTTAAAGGCTAATCACGAAAATAGCTTAAAATCAGAAACACGTTCTCTTTCTTTTGTTGGGCCTAAACATCTGCATTGAGTGTGCACACATAATATTAGGTAAGGATGTTTCGAAGTTTTGTGGCGTCACGTGGTAGATACGTGAAGTATACGAGGCCTAAACTTTTTTACGAACCGCCGAATGCTGATGGACGAAATGGAATAGTAGAAAACATTGGACTAGCCTTACGTTATAGCGCCCCGGTATTGTTTTTTTTCGTTATACAGTAGATATCAAGGACGCGCAGGAAACGACAGAAGCAGAGGACTCTGCTCATGATACAAGGAACGAGATCGACATTAAATGGTTGAGCAGTGAGCAGCGAGCAATGACACGAAATAATAACTGAGTATCGATTGTACTGAGGCAGCGGAGCGCAGAATGTTCTTTGAAAAAGTGTCTCTTTTGAAGTCACTGACGTGCAGAAGCCGAACCCCAGCCTGCTATCGCGTTTCCCGACAATGCGTTGCATTAATACTGCACGTGACCTCGTAGCTGCTCCTTTTATATATAGTTATCGATGTCGCTGCCGTTTCAAAGGTCGCTTCCATACATGGAGTAGTGAAAGAACAAGGCGAGTGTGCCACCATGGCAATCTTAAAGCCTATTAGAAATATATAGGAGCGTCACGTGATAGGCTAGTGGTAGCATCTAGATGCCACCCTTTAGTTGCATCTGCATACGTCTCCTTCAGCGGTTTCACCTCTCGATTTATTCAAGAAGTATAAAGGTGGCAGGATGAAAACTCATAAGAAAAAAATTGTGCTGGCCAGATGCCTGTGTTGGAACAGTGGCAGCGCGAAGCCTTCGAGGAATTTGCGCGGACGTTGTAGCCGGGCGTGCTTGCCTGACATCTGGTGCATAAGACTGCCGTTTCCTTTCAGCTTACCGCTTCTTACTCAAGCTGCCGAGACACCTTTGGTGGTCTAATTTCAGCGCCACTCGCATTTTTGCCACATCGTTGGCTGAAAACACGCCCATGTAAGCAATTTTCTTGACAAAAGTGGTGTGTTCGTGCTCGCGTTTTTTGTATGCGTTGCGTGCGCTGTGCTCGAGAGAGATCGACTACCACCGCCAAGAAAACCAGGTAGAGTTCGTTAAGGACATTATTATTTCCTCTCTACTTGAGCGTGCCCTTCGTCACTTGCCAGCGAATTAGATAAGTAAAACCGCTGAATTTAGGCAATGTCATTGGCTATGAAAGCAAACAAAAGTGGCCTCCTATAAACGAGATGAGCGTTTCATGGGGCTGCTCAGACAACGCTGCGGGTGCTTGCGTCAGCGGTTACGTAAATTTGACGTCGGAAGATTGGAAAAGAACAAACAGGAATAATTTTATGTTATAGGGACCAGTAACTCGAACGGTTCGACATACACGTGGGCCTAATCGTTTCCATGAGCCGCCACGCAGATATGGGTTCCGAAGAGATAAGGGCGTCATCAGAGGAGGTTGGCTTGCCGAGCACCGCATAGTGGTGTCATGATGTGTCGTAATTTTTTATTGGAATTAGCATTCCTTGCCTATTTCAGCCGTTTTCATTCCATCGATCTATCTATCTAGCATCTTATGCCGACCCAGTAGCCCAAGTTATCTGCCAGTTTGGGCCGATAGCACAATAGTTTGCGCTCGCGCTCGTGATGCCATCAAAGTCGTTCTACAGCCATCATTCCAGCTTCATGATCTGGCTCTCGTCGTGCCGTCGTCCTCACATCTTCCAGGCCGACTCAGTGGTCCATGTTATCCAATAGCTTCGGCCACTAAATGTGTGCCCATGAAGGCGATTCCGTAATTAGCATTCCAGTTTCCAAGGCTTAATCTCGTCATGCCGTCGTCGTCACGCCATCGTTGTCATGTGATCTTCGTGATATTGTCGTCATACACGTGTCGTCATCCCCCTATCCTCAAAGCGTTGCAATGCCATCGTCGTCATTGTGTCTTTTTTCATACAGTGGTCGACATGCATTCGTTGTCATACCATCGTCATGATGTCGTTGCGCTCAATTCATCCTCGTCATTCTAACTTCGTCAACCGACTGGCGTCACGCCATCGGCACCACAGTCGTCGCATGCCAGTGTCGTCATGGCATCGTCGTCAAGCTGTCATTTTACCATGTGCATCACTTCAGTAACATCATGCCATTGTCATCATGTCATCGTCGTCATACTGCCTTCGTTGTCTCATCAACGTCATTCTTTCTTCGTCATTCTGTCGTAATTATGGTGTGCATTCAATAGTGATCGTGATGCCATCGGCATGCCATCTTCGTTAATGCGTCGTCATTAAGCAGTCGCTTTCATGCGTCCGTTGTCATACATGTTATTGGGGTCGTGCCACCGTCGTTATTCCAACTTCGCCATCCGGTTGTTATCATACCTTCATCATCACGCCATTGGCGTCACACTGTCGTCGTCATGCCATAACCACCAGAGCGCCACCACCCTCTGGCCGTTATATTCTTGTCACCAATTAGGAATCTTCATCTCCTTGTCGTAATGCCGTCATCGTCATACCGCCTTTGTCTTCCCGTAATCGTCATTCCTTCTTTGTCATTCCATCGTCGTCATTGCGTCGGCGCCCAACAGTCGCAGTCATGCCGCCATACCTATGAGTGACCTCATAAAGCGAGCGCCATGGCAAAGCTGGACGGTACTTCAGTGTGTCGCATAGAGCAGAAGCAATGGAAGTCTCAGAATGACCTCTGCAGATGTTAACCAAACGTAACCTCAAAAGTACGGTGCTTAGCTACATTGCTCGAATGCTAATCGCATTACCATCGACAGTCATAGTGGGACGAGTTCTTCTCGATTTTTTCGACTAGATATGGGAGACATTAAACGGTAAACATACATTGATGTATTAAGGCGCAAGTATTTCTAGGCTCATGGTGAAGGTCGTGTCAGTAGAACTGACCACCCGAGTGTACGGTGAATTGTCATCACGCCATATGAAGACAGATTAAAGAAAGGTTAAAGACTGAAAACTGATTCAGTGACAGTTAGTGAATGATAACGCTATACTAGCGATTGGTAGAGGTTAGTTATGACTACTAATGACCATGAAATGACCAATATGTCTAACGAAGGCTTGTGATGACCACAATCGATTGCAAATGACGAGAAATGTTTACTAGTGAGCATTAATGACTAATAATTACTAAAATGACTTGTAGTGACTAGTAATGACTATGATATTACCAATATGACGAATGACAACTTGCAACGTGTGGGGATGCGTGACTCTCACGCCTCCCCTGAGATCTAGTTTTCCCGCATGGCTCGTCTCCTGCAGGGCGGCTTCGCCCGCGGCGGTTGGAGTGGTACAAGCGCGGTGCGAGAGATGGCGCGAGCGTCGCGCCGCTGCGGGGTTACTCGGGCGTCGGGAGACAAGGCGCTCGGGCTGTTGGGTTCGAGACAGGAAGCGGGACGGCCGTGCGGCACGTGCAGCGACCCTCTTCCCCGGCGGGTCGGCGCGCGGCGGGGACGTATCCCGCGTGCGCGCCGACCCATGCTTCTGCGAGACCGCCTCGCGTGGCCGCCCTCGAATGCGCCACGATTCGCGTGACCATACACGCGAACGACCAGGCCTTGGGATCCAGCATGGGGCGAACATATTCGCTCGCTTCCGGTCGCGGTGAGTCAAACTTCTAGATTTGTCGCACCACATCTGGCTGCCCAACGTGGACCTCTTGGGGCATCGGACGATAGTTTTAACAGTTCTGCTTCGTTCGAGACCTTTGTTTGAACCGAAGCGTAGGCCTAGCGTGAATTTTGATCGCTAGCGTCGGCGGCGTGCTTTCTTGAGCGAGGTGATGGTGGCTGTAGTGTGTTTGAACATGTCAACATGCTAAGCCTTTCCGCAAGTGTTTTTTTTAATGAAATTCGTCAGTACGAGAGCCACGTGGTCTGCATCCTGGGAGAGCGAGGCTGAGCGCCCGCAGAGCAGTGGCAAGCCTGAAGCGAGTGAGTACGGAAGCCTCGTGGGTGGTCCGAATTTCTCATGTAAATAGCTTCTCCTATCTCTTTGGCTCTGATGAAGTCGCGGCTCTGGGAGCCGGGTGGCCGCGGGCCACGGGTGCCACTACGGGCTGACTGGTATTGCGGCCTGGCACCGGGCGCTCCGACACCGTCTGGGACGGTGGGCGCCGTCAACTCGGATGCTTTGTGCACCGAGCGGAGTAGGACCACCTCACAGAGCTAACGTCTCCTCGCGGCTGCCTGTTTTGCGCCCATTTTGGGTGTTGTTTTTGGATGCCGGTTGTTGTCAGGGTAGCGACGCTTTAGGCCTAAGGCTTTACGAAGCTGCCTGTCGCACGTGAAGGGACACAACCTGGTGGACCGTGGCGTTGAGGTGTTGCAATTCGCTTCCCTCATTCTATTTAGCCTCGCACGAACTGAAATTACTCGTTCGACTCAAGAAAGCGAGCTTCGTTCACGTGAACTTAGCATCTGAGTAGCTGCCCGATCTTTTGCTAGCCGAGTTGAACATCGTACCACGTGGGCGATGCGCATGCATAATTCCTCACCCTTGCACTACTTTAGTGTTTGCCGAGTGTGTTGAGTTTACGCAGCGTGATTGGAGTCGCCCCTGGTTTGCCGTCACCTGCACATCGTCTGCTGCTGCCCCGGACTACGATCGAGCCACCCCGGGCGATGGTGATGCTGTGGCCAGTTCGGCGCGGCGACTTCGGCGGCCTCCTGCATCCAGCTCACAACCCTCGGTGGCGGACAAAAGAGCCGGCGGTCACCGACAGCTACGGCGGCTCTTCCCAGCAGGGCGCGTCGGCGCGAGCGACGCTTGTTCGTACCGACTACTGCGTCGTCGTCTCCGGAGTCCTGGCCTGGCATCGTGCCGTCGAGTCTGCAAAGCTGCCGCTGTGACCGGCGGACGCCAGCGGTGCACCCAAGGACAATGTCGGCTCGCATGTTATGGACAGCGTGCGGACATTTCTTCGGCGCGACCAATGTTTAATATTTTACCTTGTTTGCGAAGCACAGTTTGATGTTAGACCGTGTCACATGTCTCGCCGGAATATGTAGTGATTTAAGGTTGGGGGGATGTGGGGATGCGTGACTCTCACGCCTCCCCTGAGATCTAGTTTTCCCGCATGGCTCGTCTCCTGCAGGGCGGCTTCGCCCGCGGCGGTTGGAGTGGTACAAGCGCGGTGCGAGAGATGGCGCGAGCGTCGCGCCGCTGCGGGGTTACTCGGGCGTCGGGAGACAAGGCGCTCGGGCTGTTGGGTTCGAGACAGGAAGCGGGACGGCCGTGCGGCACGTGCAGCGACCCTCTTCCCCGGCGGGTCGGCGCGCGGCGGGGACGTATCCCGCGTGCGCGCCGACCCATGCTTCTGCGAGACCGCCTCGCGTGGCCGCCCTCGAATGCGCCACGATTCGCGTGACCATACACGCGAACGACCAGGCCTTGGGATCCAGCATGGGGCGAACATATTCGCTCGCTTCCGGTCGCGGTGAGTCAGACTTCTAGATTTGTCGCGCGCCCATCGGCATGTTTTGTGGATAGCAACTCGGCTAGCAGGCACTGATCTATGAAAGGTGCAATAAATGCCCTTGTGAGTGTTTGCATACTGTGTACTGTCGTTCCTTTGTCCCAAGAGTACGGGTGTGAGAGGACCCCACAAACGACAATTGATTAGACATGACTAAAATGCTTAGTAATGACCATTAATCGTTAATAATGACTCAAATTACTGGCAATGACTACCAATGACAAGGAAATGACCAAAAAGTCTAACGACGAATTATAACGACTACAATTGATTAGAAATGACTAAAGATGCTTAGTAATGACCAGTAATGACTAATAATGACTGAAAGGACTTTTTTCGACTACTGATGACTATAATAGGACTTACATGTCCAATGACGGCTTGTAATGACCACAATTTATTACAAATGACTACAAATGCTGAGTAGTGAGCAGTAATGACCAATAATGATTGAAATGACTTGAAATGATTCGTAATGACTACGAACTGACCAATATGTCTAACGACAACTTGTAAGGACTACAATTCATTACAAATTACCAAAAATGCTTAGTAATGACGAGTAATCACCAATAATGATTGAAATGACTTGAAATGATTCGTAATGACTACGAACTGACCAATATGTCTAACGACAACTTGTAAGGACTACAATTCATTACAAATTACCAAAAATGCTTAGTAATGACGAGTAATCACCAATAATGACTGAAATGGATTTCGCGGTTCACCTCATGAGAGAGATCTTAAGACATGACAGGACAAGAACTTTATTTAAGTCCTAAGAGACAGAGATCTAGGGGTGCCGAAGGTTCCCCAAGATCAAGTCGACGGCTTCGCCAACGATGAGACCGGGAGATGAAATCCCGCCGCAATGTCGCGGGCCCTCTGGACAGCCTAGAGTTGAAAGTGGAGATTGCTGCTCTTGAGGGATGCATCTCATTGTTCTTTTGTGATGGGTGGAGAGGCGTTAAGGGCTTGGCACAGACAGAGCATGTTTTCAGAAGAGCATGAGTCGTGACCACATTTGGGGCACGACTGTGAGTGGTCAGGGTCTATCCTGTTAAGGGATTGAGGAGTGGGATACGAACGGGTTTGCAGAAGTCTGAATGTGCTAGCCTGAGGTTTGTTTAATTTGCGGTGGGGGGTAGACATCTCCTTCTGCCCACTCTATAACAGGAAACAATTTCGTGGAAATCACAAAACATAGTTTATCGCCCATATTTTAGGAATCACATGTCTCAGCTCTATAAGCTAAAGTATAGAAAATGTTTCTATTCAAGGAACAAGTGCTGGCTGCATGCGCAAATTTCATTCAAACGCTCGCATATCACCCAGGTCATTTCGCCCTCGTTGTTTTGGTATCGCACAAGTGTGGTTTAATAAAACACATTGGAATATGCGCATATACTGTAAATGCAAAAGGGAGTTCTGTAGTAAGACCGTCAAAAAGATTTCTAGTTAAACAACGTATGAGGAAGTATATTGGAGTCAGCAACCAAGAATTAAGCCGCCGAGGAATGTTGCCGCGCCTGTTCTGCGGTTAAGAAAAGGGCAATGCAAGTACGCGTGAGCGTTTTTCTTAAGGCGCGATACAGATGAATTCTCGCTTGCGCTCGGTATTAAAAAAAAGGCGACCTGTCACTGTGCTTCTTAAATAGCGCTCTACGACCTTGTTTTTCAAGTTGCGACACTGCTGGAGGTGCTGCAGCCTGCAACCCAATGCGGGCAACCCCTATTCGGAGCCATACAACCAGTTCCGAAGCTTCACCTCTCGTGACGACTCCAGTCCACCGTCTCAGTCGGCGCCTGCTCGGCCTGAGCCCCGACTATTCTCCCGTTGCAACTCCCACCAACATGGCTACATTATCGACGTTTCTCCCTCCTTCGCAGACGGCGCCTCGTCTTTCCCCAGGTGACTCTTTAACACCCTCGCGTCCCCGAAATCTTCCACGGTGTGACTTTTGAAGATGTGGAGGGCTGGCTTGACCAGTACGAACGCGTCGCTCTGGTGCATCGCTGGAACGAACAACAAAAACTCGCCCATGCTTATTTCGCGCTAGACAACAGCGCTCGTACATGGTACGCGAACAGGGAAGCAAACTTCCCAACGAGAGGCCATTTTCGTCGTCAGTTCCTCGCTACATTCTCCTGCTTGCACCGACGAGATTACGCACAACAACTTCATGAGGCTCGGGTACAGAAACCCAACGAAACCATCGCCATGTATGCGGAAGGTATGGCCCGCCTGTATCGCCGAGCTGACCCCGATATAACCGAGGCAAAGACGGTGCGTCACCTTATGCAGGGAAATAAGGAATTAATGCGGGGAGGGGGGGGGACCGCTGTTTGCCGGTCTTGTACGAAACACGCTAGCAATGGCCGACAAATTCATCAAGGAAGCGACTGCCATCGAGCGAGCACTACAGCAACGTTGCCGACACTTCGACCGTCCCGTCCTCGACGCCTTTGTCTGTCGATGTCAGCTCCACCCTGTCGCTTTCCGAGCGGCAGCGCCTATTGGAGGTGATACACCAGTTCGAAGATTGCTTTTCGACTACGTCAAAGGTCAAACAAACACCAATGACCAAGCATCCTATCATCAAGAATGGTACTGCGCGGCCGATTCGACAAAATCGCTACCATGTAGCTCCAAAGGAACGTAAAGAGACTCAAAAGTAACTGAAGAAGATGCCCTAGGATGATGTGATACAGCCTTCACGGAGAACCCTGCAGAGTCCCTGGGCTTAACCCGTGGTCTTAGTCAAAAAGAAAGACGGCAGTTTGCGACTCTGCATCGATTACCGCAAATTAAACTAGGTCATGAAAAAAGGTGTACACCCGCTACCTCACATCATTGATTCGCCGGACAGGCTGCGGCATACACGTTACTTTTCGTCAATGGACCTACAAAGTGGGTATTGGCAGATCGAGGTCGATGAGACAGATCGTGAGAAAACTGCCTCTGGGATCCCCGACGGTCTTTTAGAATTTAAGGTCCTTCCTTTCGGTTTGTGCTCAGCGCCTGCTAATTTTCAACGTCTAATGGACACCGTACTATCAGCTTTGAAGTGGCAAACATGCTTAGTCTATCTAGACGCTGCCATAGTGTTCTCAGCTAGAATTGACGAGCACCTAAGCCGGTTGCTCACTGTTCTCCAAGTCATACGCTCGGCTGGCCTGAAATTAGAGCCAGAGAAATGTCATTTTGGTTTCAGTGAACTGTGCTTCCTCGGCCACTTCGACAGTCACGAGAGTGTACGACCTGACCACAGACCCAGTTCCCCAGACCGTCTGATAAGAAAGCAGAGAGGCGCCTCTTGGGGCTGTGCGCTTATTACCGACGCTTTATTGAGAATTCTTCATGTATTGCTGCACCGTTAACACGCCTGACACGAGACGATGTTATCTTTTATGAGGGGGGGGGGGGAATGAGCAAAGAGCATTCCTCAATCTACGCCAACGCCTGCAAACTCCTCATGTTCTTGCGCACTTCGACCAGGATGCCCTATACAGCACTTCACACTGATGCGAGCAATGTTGGTCTCCGTGCCGTACTGGTGCAGTGGCAAGACGGCTCCGAAAAAGTAATCGCCTACGCTGGCCGAACTCTCTTCCGTACAGAGGAAAACTACTTGGCTAGCGAGAACGAATGCCTCACTATGGTGTGGGCGGCTATCACATTTCGCCCGTATTGGCACGGCCGTTCATTCAAGATTGTCAGCGATCATCATTCTCTTGCTAGGCTGACTAACTTGAAAGGCCCATCTGGCCGTCTGGCGCGCTGGAGTCATAGGCTTCAAGAGTTCCACATGACCATAACATACAAATCAAGAAAGAAACGAGAAGACAGGGGGCTAACCGAGTGCCCCTATTTTTATTAGTCATATCATAAGAAGCCAACAAACACTGACACCGAGGACAACATAGGGGAAATTACTTGTGCTTAATAAATGAAATAAGAAACGATAAATTAATGGAAATGAAAGTGGATGAAAAAACAACATGCCGCAGTGGGGGAACGATCCCACAACCTTCCCATTTCGCGTGTGATGCGCAGGTTGTGGGATCAGAAAAGATCACGTTCACCCTTCACCCGAAAAGGTCACGTTCTCGTGACGCCTGCGGCAGAAAGGATGTTCCACGTCCGCCGTCAAGGTCTGTGAGTGGTGGCACTGGCTAACACTCCCAGGGTTCTACTAGGAAACATAAATACCCAAGAAAGTTGATGGGGAAACAGCGCCGCGGTAGTTCAATTGGTAGAGCATCGCACGCGAAATGCGAAGGTTGTGGGATTATTTCCCACCTGCGGCAGGTTCTTTTTCTTTCATCCACTTTCATTTCCATTAATTTATTGTTTCTTATTTCATTTACTAAGCACAAGTCATTTTCCCTATGTTGTCCTCGGTGTCAGTGTTTGTTGGCTTCTTATGCAATCAGGAAAGAAGCACACCGACGCAGACTGCCTCTCGCGGTCACCCGTCGAGTCCGCAGGTACCGATGACGTGGACGTGGGCACTGCATTCTTGGGCGTCGTCGACGTCGTCACCATTTCACAGAAGCAGCGCCACGGCCTAGGGATGCCCCACTCATTAATTTCTTGAAAGGCCGAAGTAGACGTTCCGCGACTCTATACCAGGGGAGCTGCCATCGTTTTGTCTCTGGAACGATGTTCTCTATAAGAAGAACTTTTCTGCCAGTGGCAGCACGTACCTTCTTGTCATGGCGGCATCCCCTCGAAAAGAAATACTAAAAGCATGCCGCGATGAAAGCACCGCAGGTCATTTAGGCTACACGAGAACATTGTCCCGACTCCGACGCAAATACTACTGGCCGAAGCTACCCGCTGCTGTAAAACGTCACGTACAAGCATGTGCGGACTGCCAAAGACGCACAGCACCTCCCGCATGTCTCTAACATCCGCTCGAGGTACCAGGCCAGCCAATCGCCCAACTTGGAATGCATTTTCTGGGCCCATTTCCACTTCCTACAGCTGGCAATAGATGGATCATTGTTGCCACCTAATACATGACGAGCGATGCGGACACGAAAGCTACACAGCGGGGCACAGCAGTCGAAGCAGCTCATTTTTAATAGAAAGCGTTGTCCTTAGGCACGGCGCCCCAAAAGTAGTCAGCACAGACAGGTGAACGGCCTTCACTACCAAACTCCTTGACTCGGTTCTTAGACTCAGTGGTACAAGCGTCCAGAAAACATATTATCCCTAGACGAGCGGACTAACCGAGCGCTTTAATGAGACCCTCACAGACATGCTATGTATGTCGACGTGGAACATAAGAACTGGGATGACATTTTACCTTACGTAACCTTCACCTATAATACCGCTCGACAAGAAACTATTGGAATGACACCGTTCAGCTTGGTCCCCGGTCGCGAAGCAACGACGACACTGGATGCCATGCTGCCGCACGAGTTTGATGACATACACATTGACGCTGACGAATTCACTCAGCGCGCCAAAGAAGCCAGACAGCTTGCCCGCGTACATATCTGCATTCAGCAAGACGAAGCTGCCAAACGTTACGATCTTCGACACAGGTCCGTTTTCTACAGTCCCGGTGACAAAGTATGGCTTTGTATACCCATCCGCTGTCCTGGACATTACGAAAAACTCCTAAGACGGTACTTTGGGTCGCACAGAGCTAGTGATCCGCCGCCTGAACGACGTGAATTACGAGGTCGTTCTTGAAGGTGACAATAGCTCCAGTTGCCGGAAGCACTTACCCGAAGTGGTACCTGTGGTACGCATGAAGCCGTACCTGTCGAACTAACTTTCGCTTTTTTGTTTTTTTTCTTTTTTGCGTATGTTATTCTGTGCCGTTGTACACCACCCTCATACGCTTAAATTACGTATCGGGACGATGCTGCGTTAGGAGGGACGCAAATACCGCGCCTGTACTCCGATAAAGAAGAGGACAATTCGAGTATGCGTGAGCGTTTTTCTCAAGGCGAAGTGAAGGAGAAGTCGTGGTTGCGCGCGGTATTAAAAAAAAAAGGCGACCTCCCACTCAGCCTCCTGAATAGCGCTCTACGACCCCTGTTTTTGATTTTGCGACAATAGTATGCGTAAAGTAACAGTAAATTTGAGAATAAACAGTACGTGCAATACACTAAAAATTGTACAAATGTGCAGCAGCAAGAACTGAAATTATTTAGTCGTTGGAGGCAATGTTTAACCGTCGCACACGCGCATAGCCATCCCCAAGGCTAGGTGCCTGTGAAAAGAGACATTGCCAAAATTATGAGCAATGTGCATATAAAATCCTACCCTACATTACATCAGGTGACGAAGAAAATTAAGTTGTGGTGTCCTGTGAAGCACTCGGTGAATCATTATTATATGGATGTTTGACATTCTGCATAAGCGTTAGGCGTAAAACGTGTTGCAGCATCTTAAACTCTAAGATGACGAGAAGACGCCAAGAATACTTCTTGTGTACAGAACCGAAATGAACGGAATATACTACGTATTTCACCTAAACCCATCGCAGTCGCGATTATTAGTCGTCTCACTAAACAATGTGTGCGGCTAAACGCCTTGCAATATCCCTGTTATTGTTGTTTTAAAAAGATACGAACTCAGGAAATTCATAATAGCATTAATATGCACGCATGTTTTTCATTGCAGAAGCGATTTTTTCTCGAGGTTTCGCGCAGACTTCGAGCCGCACTCCAGACGGATGCAATGAAATTTCAAACTTTTCCTCTTATAGTTTTCAGTGATAATTAGGAAGGCGTGCATTGTGCTGCTATACATCTCACTTTCTTCCACTAACCGACGCAAGCAATCGCGAATTCAAAGAAAGCTTTTTCTATACGCGCATAGCTAGGTACACGGAACCGCCTCTCTTTTTACACTCTCTCGCGACCCAGCCACAATCGCTTGCTCTTGCGAGCACCCCGCTGGTAAAACTTAATGAGTTCAGATGACAGAGTAACCCTGCGCTTCTTTCAACTAGTTAGTTCGAGAGTAAGTATTGCGTCTACGTCGCATTAAAAATAACGAGACTCCATCGCCTCGCTGGTAGCTTGTAAATAAAGGATATCTCGCACTATGATTAAAATATGTAATATTCATAAAAACTGCTGCATGCATAAATAGGCTTGGTTAAAAATTCTGCGCAATGCGAGTTTGCAGCGACGTTCTCTTATAACGTTTAAGACATAATTTTTCAAAAAACTATTTCACCAGACACTATTGCTGTAATAATGTGTATTCTACGCTATTAGGTCTTAATCTATAACAACTTTTATGGTCCAGATTAAAAACATCACCCTTGGATGCGAAGCCACATGTATTAAACAAGTCGGAATAACAAGCATCACATTTCCGCCTGGTAGTGAATGCTGGGTGAGTGATTGCTCTGTAGAATACATCTAAAGCTCGTTTGGTTATATCTCCATCAATAAATTGCCTAAAGAAAACAGCAACGCAGTTCGACCACACAGCTGTACCAGCAAGAGAAGTTCAAGGCAAGTAGAATTTTGAGCCGCCAGGGCAGTATAATGTACAATAAATCTGTATAACTAACATATTCCGAACTAATCAGATGATGCAACTCAAATTCATGCTTAAGAAGAAGCAGTAAGTAAACTGGATAAAAATTGGAACTACCATTGCTCAACCTGCCTAAATATACGTTGAAATACCATGAAAACAACTGAAAGATAGGTAAAAAAGGGCATCTTAACCGCCTCATCGAGAACAGTATATGTTACTTTATCTATAATTGGAGCCGGTGTTTTTAAATAGCATGTCTGCACAAATAAGGTTGCTCCTTCTCTCCCTAAAATCCACCTCAAGATACAGAACAGTACCCTTTATAGGAAACCGCAATTTTCAGCCAGTTAAGAATATTCACTAACTTCTTTCATAATCACTTTAAAGTATGCACTAGTGTCGAGCTGTGGTGAATCCATGTCTGTTTAGCTGAAACTCTTTAACTGGCTCAAACTCTTTAACTTCCATGACCTACATGATACCTGTCGCCAAAATCTACAAAAAACGCATATTATTGTTCCAATTAACAGCTGTGCGAAGGCGAATCTCTAGAAGTTGATCACAATCATATCTAGAACGTCCAGGCCTATTTTAACACATCATAATGACACATATCTCGATGGTTGCCTGATGATTTATTCTGAGCATGCATTAGTCCATTATCGCCTGGCTCGCATTTCTTTATTTAATTGTTGAATCTTGGGAATCAGCTACCTGGACCTCTTCCTGAAATTCGCTTGAAAAGTAAGAATCCATCACAGGCAACTTTTTGAAAATATGTTTGACCTAAAACAAAAGTGACCACGTCGTTTCTATTGCATAAAATTGGCACTGTACTTCACAAGACGTGAAACTCAAAAGCAGAAAAGACCCCAAAACCAACGTCAGCGAACTGTGTGATATGGTTTGGCGAAATAGAATCAAAACGAGTTCCAATTATATTTGTTAATTAGGGCGTATTTATGAATGGTAAGTGGAATACTGTGTGCTCAGGCTTGTATTTATCAAGCGCTTCAAAATATTGAATTCCTCAAGTGCCAGGTTGTCACGCATTACATTGATTCTGCTGTGTACAAGAGTCACTAACCGACTGATAAAATCTGCAACAAAAGTGCGTGTAAATCGAATTTTACAGGATGTACCAGCTAACTTTAGCCAAAGTTTAAAAATATCCCCAAGGATTCTAGGCGGACGCAACCAAATACATGATGTTGGTTGTGATATGGAGCAACCGCACTGCCGGAACGCTAACGTTCCTGCTTTAGAAGTTGCAACAGGGGAGAGATTGAAATTTCGCTTCCTGATCTTTAATAATAAACGTAAAATTAACGGGTCCAATTCCTTCAAATTATTGCCCAACGCACGCTTCCGACATAGACATAGCTTGTATACAGAACCACCATTAACAAGGAATTGCACTTTTAAACAACGCTATTTTCCTCGAGCACTTCAGGAATGGAACATGCTGCCCGATTCACTTGTTTCCTCTTCTCCTTTAAATTCATTTCTAGGTGAGCTGCAGATTCTCGTTTGTTCGGGTGAAGAACTGTTCTGATCTGTTAGATAAATAACACCACGCTATGGTCGCGACGAGTGCAAATGTGGTCGCATTACTACTACTATGAATATATGTGAAAAAATCTGTGCCTTTATTAGGATTATTATCGTCGTAGTCATTGTTACACGCATGGTTCTTCATTGTGTTGTAAATATTGACTTTATCCCCATTCCTGTATTGATCCTAGGGGGTCAACAGTGTCAACAAACAAAGAAACAAACAATCAATAAACCACAATATTTTTCTGCTCTGCCCGATTCCGTAATTAGTCAAGCTTAAGTTAGTAACATCGTAAGTAATTGCTATATGGCAGAACTTCCAGTGAGAAAGTTCTAAAGCGTTCTAGGCAGCATCTAATTGAGCAATTTCTGTATTTGCGTTTGTTACTTAACTAATTTTTCTGGCTCCTCAAAAAAGCCTGCGAAATACTAAAAAAAAAAGAAGACGCGCGGCATGCTGGCTCGTGCGCTGCAATTACAGCGCACACAAACGTGCCGCTTCCGAATGAAACGCACATCTGGCCTGGTGCGCTGCCTTTAAAAGGGACAACGCAGCGACAGATGCGTTCGCTCTGCGATTTACACCAGTTATGTGCTTCCCTCGAGGCAGTTCATGATCGTGATAAGCCAACCTTGCAGCAGATAAGCGTAAATGCGCTGTCCCTTCGTACGCGGCATATCCATTGGCACGCCTGTTTGCGGCATGTCGTGGAAGGCAATCGGCATCCTCCTCTCGCGTAGTGAGGGCCGCTCCCACCGCCTCCACAGGGGGAGCGGGCCGCGGGAGGAAAGGAGGGTCATTCCCGAATTCTGCACAACCTGCAGACTGAGGAACCACAGTAAATTATTCTATTAAGTTGCCAAAACACCGTGCCTTTAGACACTTCATTGCTTTAAGAGACTTACTGGACAAGGCTTTTAGCTGAACGATGTCGTTAAATAATTCTTATTCTGCGCAGGTACAGCTGATATTAGCAGACTTACAGGAGGCTCCCCCAAGCATGAATACTGGAAACACCATTATAATGGTAAGTGCTCAGACACCACTGGATTAGTTTGAAGTCCACAGTATCTACCCTTTTCCACAAAACAGACAGTTCTAATAAATAGTACAAAGTCTGTTCTGCGCAGAATAACTATGCAGGACAACCTTCGTAACGCACTACGAAATCTGCCGTGGTTTCTTGCATTTTGCCTCTGAAGTTGGCCAAAGTGCACAACTACTTATTATAGCCTGGCATAGCACCCACGCGTAACGATAAGCAACTGCACGTTCTCAGCGTGTTCAGATCAAGAAGCATTTCATTCATCTTATACAAAACTAAGAAATTAGTCGCAGCAAAATGAAGAACAATTCATCAAATAACGGCGAGCAGAGGAAGCCTCATGCCAGCTTGCAGCCAGATCCCGAAGAAAACCACCTATAGAAAAAAGATGGGTGCGGGTGGGGCCTCCCTTGTTCGTCTAATGTTTAGTGTTTCGTCTTGTGTCCTCGGTAAACAGAATCCCAGGTAGGATAAATTGTATATGACAAATCGTCGTTTCAATAATCGCAATTTAGTGCAGGCAGGATCGTTAGCTCCATCAAGTGACCCCTTGCAGCTTCGGTACATTGTACCGGAGTATAAGGGTTGAGGCCTCAGCGGCGCCGGGCGCTTGAAGCCGCCGATGTCAGCTTCGAAACGGAAGCTATAAACTGAACTCGACGGTGCGACCATCCAGGGAAAGCGCATATTGCTACACATACAAAGAAGAGCGGCGTCGTACCGTCGTTATCAATGTGGCGTCCGCGACCGTCGTTCGCGTCCTTTCTGTTTCCGCTTCGATGGCGCTGTGCTGAAAGTGCATGTTAGCGGCGTCTCTCCTTTGCATGCGTAGCAATACGCGCTTTCCTTGCGGCGTACCAGGCGAGATATTCTGCAAAAGTCCACCTAGTGGACATGTCTATTTTGTCTGCTGCTGCAGTGCTGATTGGCTGTGGCGCCTCGCTGCTGTGGACGCGCAGCCAAGCCCAGCCAATCAGAACTTCAATATAGCAGACGAAATGGACATGTCCACTAGACTCTTACAGAATACCTTCCCAGGCGTCGCACTGTCGATTTCAATGCATAGCTCCCGTTTTCAAGTTGACATCCGTGGCTTCACCTGTCCTCGTTGCCGATGGTGCGCAGTCAGCATAGTACCCTTATATTCTAGCACGCTGTAGCTTCGGCGTTCGTTAATTGAAGCCGTGACTTTATCACCGCCGAAACGAAATATCGAGGCTCGGGGAGATTACTTATTATGTGTTTGTTCATAATTGCGATCCAAGAGCGATGTGTACAGTTATTGTTAAGTTTGAATTGCTTAGGTATACCTGATTGTGGCCGAAATACATCTCGTGAGAAGGGACAGAAAAAAGAAGACAGTAGACCGTCCTTCTGTCCCTTTTTACGAACTGCATTTCGAGCCATAATCAGGTATACCTAGGAAATCTAAGCAGAACCAACTTGCCCAAGAAGAAGTCCTTTTCGAATACCTTTCTTTGGCGCTTCGCTGTCTTCTTTTCTCTGTCCCTTTTCACGAAATGTATTCCGTGCCACAATCAAGTACACCTATATATAGGAAATCTAAGCACCAAATTGCCCATGAAGTCTTTTTGGAATAGTTTTCAATTTTGTCTAATGTCACTAAAAGTTATTCCACGGCCGCTGTGCAGCGTAACAAATGCCGGAAGCTGATGTGTTTCTCGTTCACAGCAAGGTTTGTTTTTGTATTTAATATTATTTCGTTTTCTTTTACGAGAGAGCGCGATTTTTATATCACTATGTCATTCAGCGCATCCGCCCTGATATATATACGCCTAGGCATAACTTTTATAATACCTGGCAATGTCGAAATACGGAAGAGCAACTGCATTCTTCGCTTTCACTGCTGCTTAAAGTCAGATAAAAAATTTATTCATTGCTCCTATGTACTTGCGCATCTGTCAGGCCATCGGCGCACTGCACGATTCTAAAGAAATTGTGATTCCTGATTTCCCAGTTTGCGCATTTTGCACGTGCGACGTTAGCGCAGGCTGAGGTTCGTAGCAATTAAATTAAATTAACTGAAATAATTTGTTAGTACACCAATATTGTTCGCATACACACGCACACACAAAACGCACGCGCATGCACTACAGGATATTCCATGCTAACGCGCGCCACGCAATGACAAAAAATTAAAACAATATTTGCGAGGATGGGACCAACAGTGTCGTTGTTACCAAATGCGTTGCCAAGCATTGATGAGCTGATAAGCTAATCGTAAATAGCCTAATTACCAATAATTCACCACCTAAACAGTTAAACGCTTGTCTAAATGCGTTAACTCGAACGTAAAGTTATGTATCTAATTCAAAAAACACCTTATTTTAGCAGCTTCCAGCTCCCTACATTTTACTAGTTATTTTTCTTTTTTTACTTTGGATGGTGTGTCGCAACCACGAAAAAGGATGCGGAGTAAGCGAGCCCGTGGGCAGTACGTACGCGAGAGCAGCGCCCTCGAAGGGCGTTCCAAGCAAACAACACTCACTGGCTGTGCTTGGTGAGCGCAAAAAAAGTGACGAGGCGGAGGCGCACGGGTTGGTTACGACTTACGAAGAGTGAGCCACGTAGCACCGCATGCTATATGGAGCCATGCACGCCAGCCTGGCGGAAATATATATATTAAAAAATAATGATACGCAGATGTACGCTAATCTGACAACTGGCACAGCAAAGACAGTGAAGCAGTAAAGACGAGTGCTCACGCAATCCGAAATAACTAGGGGCCCGCTGACTGGCTCAGGGCGTCAATCTAACGCAGCAGCTGCTTTGGAACGCGATCGTGGCTGGCTGTCGTGGCTACTACGTCGTGGCACCTCTCCCCGCCCCCCCTCCTCTACCCCACGCAGACTCCGTAGCGGCACTAGGGCCTCAGCTCTTTCAATCGCGCAGCCGTAAACACCCGTTACTTAACTCCAACGTGGAGGTCAGCTGGAACGCGACGTGAGATACGCAAATTACGTGGTACTCGCAGAAAAATAAAATGGTAAAAGCGGGCATCGAAGTTTTTATCTATTCAATTGCGACATACGCACGATAACATTTATTTTGTTGATAGGCGTACAAGCTGGTCATGTTCTACGGTGATCACTTTTCACCCGCCCAATCTATGGCTATAAGGTACAGTGCTTTTGCTCGGTTCAGGACGCGCGTTCATGTAAGGGAACTTTCGTGTATGTTGTAACCGAATCGGTTGTGACAAGTTAAGGCATTTCAGAACTGAAACGACGCCTGCAGTCACAACTGGCACTGGGAAACACATTTATGAAGACGCCGATGCCGAAGTGTACACCGACGAAATTACCGCAAACTTCAGCACCGCGATAGTAAAAAAAAAAAAAAAAAGATACAGTAATGGTAAAAAAAGTGAAGTGGCCGTGAATTACGCTTTGCCGAACTACAGAAATGCATTTGAAGTTTAAATTGGCTATTTGAGAAGTACATTCCCGCGAGGAGTTCTTCATTGCGTTTAGCAGAAGCGGAGTTATTGAAAATCAAATATCGGGTCCGCGGTGCTTGCGCTCTTTCTTCCCTGCCTTGCACTGCAAAGGCCACTGCGGAGGGGTGCGTGCCCACAACGTTCCGCCCACTGAGTGTGACCGTGGCGAGCACTTAAAATTTTATTTTGGATGTTTACGTAGATGCCACTACTTCCGCTATTGGCGCCTATGACGCGCCAAACGTACTTTAGCTAAATATGGTTTAGCTAAATGCGGTCCCGGCGGTGGCCTCGACGAGCGTGAGCAAACGATAGTCTGCTGCTACCGGTAGTACGAATTTATTGTCGAAATTAGAAAACATATTTTCGCTTACTTCAGCCTGTTTACTAAACTGCGTCAATAATTGCCAGGTGTTTCAGCAAACTCTTTCAAATATTTTTTTTAATATTGCCTGTGGCATGATAGCACAATTCTAGTCCAACAGCTGGTCTACTCGAAGAGATGGACATTGCTTGCAAAAAAAAAAAAAAAAAACACTGAATTGTATAATCGACTATTCAGCGAAAATTCACTAATTAAGTTGTTAACTAATTACCTTATGGCACATATTGCAATTTATAGATTCTAGCAGAGGAGCTTGCAAGGCGGATTCACTTGAAAGGAATCCTCAGGATGACACCAGTTCCCAGATATTAATTCCAGAAAATTGCAGACAAATAAATGCATTGGCTTTCCATTTACCTTTGTGCTTCGATGCATCAACGGACGTTTTGTTAAGAAAGCAAGTGGAACGACAGTGCATTGTTACCGAAAGTGTGACGGTGCATATCTCGTAAATGGTGTGATCCACACAATTCTAATAGTTTTTCAAGCCGGTATGGCTAGCAGTCTCACCCGCTATAATTTGTAAATTACAATATGTGCCACATGGTAATTAGTTCCAACCTAAATAGGAAATTTTCGTGAATTAATCGATTATGCATTTCAATTATTTGTGCAAGTAATGTCTGCCTTTTGGAGCAGACCAGCTCATAAACCAGAATTGTGGTATCTGTCACAGCAAATTTTAAAACATTTTCAAAGTTTTCACTGAGACACCCCGTATAAGAGAAAGAAGCACACTGATCCAAACAGCCTTCTTGGTTGACGTCCGCTATTCGCCAGTAGCAGCCAATTATGGGAATCTGCTGTATTAAGAAATAAAGCGTTCGCAAAAGAGTGAGGAGCAGGCTTTTGTTCAAACAAGAGCGCTTGCTTAATAGGTGAATTTGCGCTTCACATGCTAGATCCACGCGCGACGCACTATTGCAAAACTTGGCTACATGTTCGCCGCAGTGTACGCTATCTGCGGACTATGTTTTCTTTTTTTACCGAAACACATGGGTAGCTCCGAACACATTTAAATCAAAACGGAATCGAGAGGGTTATAGCTTACACTAGCCAGTCGTTGTCTAAATCTGTTGCCAATTATGGTACGACGCCAAACTAGTGCCTTGTCATCATTTGGGCTACGGCGAAATTTCGGCCCTACCTGTACGGTAGATCCTTCAAAGTCGCACGCGACAACCACACCTTGTGTGGCTGGCAAACTTAAAAGGGGCCTTCTGGCGGTGTCGCACAGTGGAGCCTGACTGCAAGAATTCAATATCACCGTGGTCGACAATTTCAGACGCAGACACTTTGACGCCGACTGACTGTGCCACGCCCTTATGGAGACTCCGCCGCTAGACGAAATGGACGATGACAATTGTCTAGAAACATTAGGCGCGGACGACTTCGACGAACAGCAGCGAGCAGACCCGGAGTTGCAAAGCCCTGTCGAGTACTTGAAGGCCAATTGTGTTCCTAGGGTATTTAGGCAAGGACTGTCTTCTGACAAGTCCGTGCCAACTGCCTCTTTCTTCAGTATTCAATTCTGCGGCCAGGGGTTCTGCATACCCTTCGTGATGATCCACCGGCAGGACGCCTAGGGTATTTCGTTCGTTCGCTCGCGAGAATTGAGGAGAAGCTGTACTCGTCGCGCCAGAATGCAGATGTCGCCCATTACGTCACGGCATGCCGAGACTTTCAGCGACGCAAGATTGCCGACAGGGCCAGCGGGATTGCTACAGCTAATTGAGCCTTCTTGTCGACCGCTCCAGCAGATTGGGTCGACAGCATAGCAATGAGTTCAACCTACGCCGACGTCGGCAGAGCTGTGAGTTCACCTGGGTTTCCTCGTAGACGTTGCGCGCACACGTTTCGTGTGCCTCGACAGCCATTTGTAGCTGGAAACTGGGATCAATCTACCAGAAGAGCGGACAGGCGGGACAGGAAGCGAAGAACAGTCACGAGAAGACGCGGGCATTATACATTCTGCCTTTGACCAGAGTCCTTCCATGTTTTTTCTGGTCACGAAACTGCCGCCTCAGTTTCATATAGCGCCAGCGCCCGCCGCTAGAGGCGCAACCGTGCATGAGAGGGCATGCGAACGCCGCTACCGCTGTGGTTGTGTGTGGGGCAGCCTCGGTATTCTAGCTTTCTCAACTTCCTCAACGATCGCTTTAGTTTCACGTAACTATTTTTAACATTGAATATAATTAAATTACTGCCTGAGCGTGTCTTCTGCGATGATATGAGCGCACGGGACGAAAAAAAAAAACCGCTCATAACATGGAGCTTGCGGCGGTCTCAGACCAAAAAGAAGAAAGATCTGGAATTTTAAGAGCCAGAACCGCGATACGATTATGAGGCACGCCGTAGTGGGGGACTCGGGATTAGTTTTGACCACCTGGGATCCTTTAAAATGCACCTAAATTTAAATAAACGGGTGTTTTGCATTTCGCCCCCGTCGAAGTGCGTCCGCTGTACACGGCCGGGCGGTCCCGGTCCGGATTTCTTCGTCATCGCCGTTCGCCTCAACGCTTCGGTGGGCTCCGCTTTTTAATATTTGCCTTAAATTAAACACCGCGCATTCGCAACAAAACGCCAGTGGTCCCACTTATCACCAGAGGAGTAAGCGCCAATTCTCCGTTGCGCATAGCGCCAGATTGTTCGCCGAGCACAGCTGTTCAGTTTCTGTTAAACTGTGGCATAGAAGGACTCTGTGGGCAGTATCTTATAACGAGATCAAAAGAATGAAATTGCTGTTGCAAAGGGCTGCTACCGTAGAATACTTAATGACAAAGAAAAGGGAACTGAGCTGCTCCATGCGCTTAAGATTTCTTGCAAAGCGATGTCATTTCTGAATAAGATTTAGGTAGAATTAATGCAAGATGAACTTCGCTACTAAATGTCTTCCTAGACAATCACATGTAAGAAGACAGGACAGACAGACAGACCTGTCCTGTCTTCTTACATGTGATTGTCTAGAAAGCGCAACCAATGTTTCCTATTACAATGAACCAACTTGCCCAACAACGCATCCTGCTAAATGCCTTCGGTGCGGCTTTTAACAACGGATTAAGGCGAACCTGAAGTGTTAGGACCTGCACAGTTGAAACTAGCTGTAATTAGGCAATTGAATTAGCAAGCAGTCGTTTAGAAGCGTCAGTAAGCCCAGCACTTCACTGCTCGTCGTTTCGACGCAGAAACGACGAGACTAGGTATTTTGGTTCTTAATTCGCAACTATTTACAATATGTTAAAATGTTGCAATCACCGGTCCTGATATTCTTATCATGGTCGAAAAATGAAAAAAAAAACTTTATAATTCGATTAAGAAAATAAATAAAACGTGTTGGTGCAAAAACAAAATACAAGCACGATCATTTATTTATCATGTAAAATAAGCGGAGCGAAATACAGATAGCACGGAGGCGTCCGGTCACAAATGGTCCACCATTCACAATGCAAGAAGTTTGTTAAAAGCATGACACTGATATAATACGCATAAAGAAATAAGATCAAACGTGAGAGGTATGCATTGGGAGGCAGGAAACAAACACCAGCAAACGAATGGCAATAAGTACAGAATGCATAGTCGATTGTTTCTATAAACAAGAAAGTGTAAAGCATAAGCATTTCATAACACACGGCTAAAGAACTCTCAAACGAACACAAGTAGCCACATCACAAATACAGCAATTTTTTTTAAATGGCTTGTTAGAGATACCACCTTTCTACTTCTTCAGCTGTTACTTAAACATGCAGACAAAACTTGCTCAGCAAATCACAATACAAATGTAGCTAACAGTGTGCTAATAACCTTCTTACTCATAGCAGCTTATAGACTTAAAAGTACGTGCAATTGAAGAATTGTAGCCCATCATTAGCCATGACTAACGGACAATGGAAAATAAAACAATGCATATTATTCTGTTTTAACACTTGCATTTAAAGGAATTCTAATGATATACCTTTCATAGATGGTCGGGGTAAGGGCGCTATTGCTGTGAACTACTCTATCCTGGTATAACACAAATTGAGGTTGCAACAAAGCATAAAGCAAATGTGTTCAGCGTCGGCTTCTCACGCTCCAGGGACACGTCGTCGCCGTTGATGTTGAAATTGTACGCAGTGACGATGTCCGAGGCGTCAAAGTGTTTCGCGCACACACGTGTATACTTCGATTCGAAATTAAAACCGCCACTTTCCTGCCGCGGTATGGCCCGCATCCATTTCTCGCGCTGCTCCTTGTTATTAGGTAAACAGAACAACGACACCTTTTCGGTCGTGCCCTTGTAGCCGGAACGGCACCCAGGCACGCAACACGTGTTCGGCATCGTTGTCCCACCCCACCACTTCAACCAAACAGCCCAACACTCGAAAAATAGCACAGCACGTGCACAGAACGTACCCGAAAAGTCAGCTCGCCTCGCACTGCGCACGCATTTCGGTACGCGAACGATGCCCTCTGTGGCACAGTGGCGCCGCGTCGCGGCACCTTTGGGCAGCATATGAACCTCTCCCATAGCGTGACGGCGGAGTTTCGTGACCAGAAAAACATGGAAGGACTCTGCTTTGACGCATGCCTGCAACATACGACGGTCTCGCATGTGGGAGAACGCCAAATGGGGCTCTAAAAAAATTAAATATTAATAGCTGACTAGTGATTGTTACGTACCATTTCAAAACACGTACGTTCTGTCAAAAACGAAACAGTTATGTTCTCCACTGATCACGTAAGCAAACGTGAACGAAATAGAGCGAATATTTCCAGCAGCGCTGTCTCGGACGTGCTTCGCTTCCTAAGCCTTCGCTTCACACGTTAAGTCGTACGTTCGTATACTGCCTTGGTGAGCTCCTCGCCGTTTCCCTTGTCACTTTGCCTTGTCCCTCACAAAGCGGTGAACTACTTGGTTCACCAGAACCACATGTTCTTAATTAGATTGAGTTGTACCTTTTTGTGAGGCAGACTTCTGATAACGTCATTACGAGACGTGTAATGCAGTTAACTATTTTATTAAGTCCCTGCTTTGATTAGAGATTCTCATTTTTTGCGTGCAATAAATGTCTTGTGTTTCGCGTGTACAAACGGCTTTGACCTCACATTAGTTCTCTGAGCTTATGGCTTAGTGACCCGTTCGAAATCTAAAAGTAGACCATCGTGACAAGTCCACTAAACGTGTGCACAGATCAACAGAAGTTTCTTGCGCTGCTATAATGAAACAACGGAAGCAAGAAATTTAATACAACAACCTGGTGTGTACTGTCTCGTTTGTAATAGAAAATATAAGAATTTATTCTGCCGTTTGCTAGAAAACTGTACAATTTGAATACTTTCCCAAATTTACTTGCAATATTGTTGACCCTGCGGACATTTACGCTGGTCTTGTTCCATAGAGTGCAATAACCCTTTACAACTGACAAGCTTCTCAATGCACAAGCCCAAGGGCGAGTAGGAACGTAGTCAATCCGCGGAAGCGGATTGACTACGGCGTTGCTCTGCAGAACCTGAGTGCATGGTCTCAGGTTCGAACCCGACGGCGGCCGCCGCATTCTGATGGCTGTAGAATTGGAAAACCTTATGGTACTGTGCAGTGGGCACTCGTTAAAAATCGCCAGGTGGTCAAAATTATTTCGGACGTCCCCACTATGGCGTGCCTAACTATAACATGGCGCTGTTTGCATGTAATACCTCAGAATTACGTTCTACGAAAGAATTCGGACTCCAAACATACTCTTATGACGCAGTTACTTCTATTTGCGTCTTTCTTTTCCAGGTCTCGAAGAGCAAGGACGGTAACGAAAAAACACTCACTTACGTGAAGGGAGCGTGCGATAGCTCCGGAATCTGTATTCCCCGCATTTTAAGCGCTCCGAGAGCTTAAGCTTCTAGCGTGCATACCGATGCATAGAAAGCACGCGTGCCCAGGAAAAATAATTTCCGTCTCAGAATTTCACTGCATCACTGACGTCGACCTGCAACATGTTTAAATAAACTACCTGCAACTTTTCTGTCTTCATGATGTTCTTTGCATTGTAAATTTATCAATTTCGCATGCCGTTTCCAAGACCTTCCTTATGACGGGTCATGTACAATGTACCTTAGCTATCTTTAGCCAAGACTTAAAAGTATGTTAAAGCGCTCTAGAAGGGAGCGACCATGCATGTGCATGTCGACCATGCATGAATGCATGTATTCTGGGGAGCAAGTCGACCCCACTGTTTCTGTATTTTGTATAATTTTTTAACCTGGGCTAAAGTTAACTGAGACACCCTGTATACTTCGCTATATTTGCTACCACAACATGGAATCAGAGCTTGACAAATCTCTGATGCGAGTGTGTGCCGGTGGGAAAAGAAACATGAAACTGAGTGTCAGGTGCATTACGCCTGTAGCTTCCATCGGCGTTTAAGCGCGCTAAACATTTAGGAACAATAAATAGGGCCACTCTCTACGTAAGATCATGCTCGAAACCGGCCGCGAACAATGAAATAAAAACATTTTCGCCAATATCTGTACCCGGATCAAAAATCTCATAAATGTGATACTGGCACACTCCAACTTTTCCACAACGGCATCGCGCTACCAGAAATAAAAAACGACAAGAAAAAAAACGTTTTATTAAAATTCATCTTGCGACTTTTACAATATGGTTTCACCGCGCCACAGTAAAGGTGGCATCGGAATATATGTATATCTTCTTTTCCTGATTGCTTCTTTTCCTGATTAATATTGAATCATGAATGAACTCTTAAATGACCACAATATGCTAAGTTAGGATGCGCCCTCGATCTTAGCTAAAGCACCTCGATCTTTAAAGTTCAAGCCCCCAGGTTCTAGCCCCTTCAAATTCTTGCGCGATAGAGCACACTGCGCGTGCCCTCTATCGTTCGTGTTCCATGCACTGCAAAAGCCTTGCACTGCTTGTGTGCTTTAAACGTTCGCGAGTATTAAAGACTTTTCGCTGCACACGGACGCCCTATATAGCACAGCTCAATAACCGGAGCACTATTGCAAACGCAAAATTAGGCGCAAGATAGAGCGCGGCGTTACCAGAGCCAAAAACGAAGAAGCGCACAGTAATTAAATGAAGAAGAAGAAGTGGTAAAGAAGAAGTGGTAATAACGAACGCGCGCGCCATTGAACAGCGCGCTGCTCGGCAAGGCAGCCACATTCTTGAGGCTCAAGCACGCAGACCTCGTCAAACTCCACCGTTGGTGAGCTGATGTGAAAATATGTACTGTGACGAGCCACCCCCCCCCCCTCCCTCGACCGCAGATGTTCTATTGCCTCTTCCATCTTTCTAGCCTAACAAAACCAGGTTTGATGGATATTCCTTAACTGTTCAACTTTGCAGTAAATAAACAATAATAATGAATGTTCTAACTGCCCACTTGTACTAACGTGTCAACGAGCATTTCCGGTACGAATTGAAATGAAATTTTCGTAAACATCAGTGTTCTTATTAGTTTTCTTGATATTTACTTCGTCTGGAAAATATTCAAAGCAAAATGTGTACCGCAAGCACTCTTGAGGCCTTTTCAATTCCCGTCGTGAAAATACTGCTTTTAGCCCCTATAATGCTTAAAACACCTAAAAATGTCTAATAAACAAGAAGAGAGGAGGTTAACCGAGGGGCCCAAGTTTTATTAATCATATGAGAGCCCGACCAGCGTTGACACCAAGGAAAACATAGAGGAAGTTTCTTCTGCTTACTAAATGAATTAAAGAAATTATAAATTTATGGAAATGACAGTGGATAAAAAAACAACTTGCCGCAGGTTGAGAGCGATCCCACGTCCTCGCACTACGCGTGCAATGATCTACCCCTTGCTGGTCTGGCACTTTGCTGCATGTCGATAGATGGCGCTTGACGCTTTGACTATTTTCTGTTATTTTTACAACCCACTGGTCGCTTCGGTGCGGGTCTTTTCAAACGCACAAACTAATGCACCACACTGTCCAAACCCAATTTCGCGGTGTCTGCACTACAGCACTCTAAAGAAGTTGCGTGGGTCGGAAATGTTCTCGTATTTATTGTGAGCGCGAAAATGCTGCGGGAGCGGCAATCAGATTACACGAGTTTCGGTGACAACCAGACAACGGACAGAACCTTCGATAACATTCGACAAACTTCACGTACAGAAAGGCACGTCTTGCGCTGATCTATAACGTTTGTAGCGAAGAGAGACGCTAGTGGGTTCAGCGCTACTGGCTCTAAACGCTAGTGGGTCGAGCGCTCCTGCTCAGCAACGGCTCTCGTGCTTGGAAGCTGTGACTGCCCTGCCCGTCGACGTTGCGCTGCTCCGAGCTCTGCCAAATAAACACCTTTAGAATTGGTGGAGTGTGCGGGGTACCCTCAGACGATCATCCTGGAACTCCGGTCCCGTACCCTACCATCTACCATGCCCCAAGACGCCTCCCAGCAAACGCCTCCTCCTGCACCCACTGCGTGTCCCGGGGTGCCTCGTCATCGCGACCCTCCTATCTACACTGGAGCGGACGACACTGACGTGGACGAATGGCTCACGGCGTACGACAGGGTAGGCGACCATAACAAGTGGGACGAAGCGGCCAAACTGAGCCATGTTCTGTTCTACCTCGCTGGAGTGGCCAGCCTGTGGTATAACAACCATCAAGCAGAGTTCCAGACATGGTCGGAATTTAAGACTTCCCTCGCCGATGTATTTGGTCGCCCTGCTGTTCGCAAGCTGCGTGCCGAGCAACGTTTGCGAGAACGAGCTCAACAGTCAGGCGAAACGTTCACCAGCTATATCGAAGATGTCCTGGACCTATGCAGGAAAGTCGATTCGACCATGGCGGAGTCTGATCGAATCCGGATCACCCTGAAGGGCATAGAAGACGACGCCTTTAACATGTTGCTGGCCAAAAGTCCACGCTCTGTGGCTGAAATTGTAACACTGTGTCAGAGCTATGAAGAACTCCGCAGGCAGCGGTCACTGACCCTTCGATCTCTACCGCGTGACGAACACCTCGCTGGTTTGGCTGCCATGTCCAACCAGGCAGCGCTGCTCGCAGAAATGAAGGCGTTCGTCCGCGAGGAAGTTGCCCGGCCACTCTCGTTGATGGATTTTGCACAGCCGCAGTCGGTACACGCGCCTACGCCAAGTTTTGCGCCTCCGCTTCACCGCGTCATAGCGCAAGAACTGCACGAGGTTTTGTCTTAGCACCACCAGCGTGTTCCTGCGGCTGCGCCTCCCAGCTACGCCGAAGTCATGGCCGGGCCCCAACAGATCCCGACAGCTGTGCCACTCAGCTACGCGGAAGTCGTCACCCAGCCTCAACAACTCCCTCAACGGGGACCTCTCACGTACGCCGAAGTCCTCGCTATGCACCGACAACAGCCTGCTATGCAATCACTTCACCAGCCGCCACGTCCAACGCGTCCTTCCACATGGATGGGACCTGCCGCAATGACTCGGTGGCGTACAGCGGACAATCGACCGATATGTTTTGCGTGCGGCTATGCAGGCCACGTCGCACGCCACTGTAGTCGCGTGCAGTCGCCTAGCGCTACACCATATGGACCAAGTTCTATGGCGGGTTCTCCGCGCACTTATTACGGCGGCGAACCTCGGGCTGCGTCACCACCATTCCGCCGGTCCGCCAACATCCGCCGATCAACTTCTCCATGCCGACGCTCCCCATCACCGATGCGGCCTCGTCCCAAAGCTCGGGATGAGGAAAACTAATCGTCGCAGTCCATGACACAAGGGCTGCGACCCCGTCGAAACGCGGAAGTCCTCAACGTAGCCCGACCAATGTGATAGACGTGTTAGTTGACGGTGTGCGTAAATATGCCCTCCTGGATACCAGAGCCGCTGTATCAGTTATGGACGCAAAGCTTTGTCGCTTCCTTCGAAAGGTTACAACGCCCATTGCTGGCCTCGCCCTCCGCACAGCAGGCGCACAGCGTATTCACCCGATTGCGGCGTGCACCGCTCGTGTTCTCATCGAGGACGTTGTATACGCCGTCGAATTTATTATGATTTCCTCGTGCTCCCACGAAGTTATCCTGGGGTGGGACTTTCTCGCCCGCCACGATGCCGTCATTCATTGCGCACGGGCCGAACTAGAACTGTCGCCGATCTCAGATATGACGCTTGCCGATAATGCTTCTTTTGCAAACAAACTACTCGTCAGGCACGACACCAACGTTCCTCCCAACTCGTCAGTGATTGTATCAATGCATTGCAGCAGCCTCGCTGACGCCATCGCACTACTTTCTCCATCAGGCCGCTTTTACACTCGAAAACGTCTGCTGCTGCCTTTTGCGACTGTGAACGTCAAACAGCGCTCCACAGCTATTTTTGTCTATAACCCCTTCTCATACCCTGTGATGCTGCTTCAAGGCGAATGTCTTGGCCACGTGGAGGTGATCGACGCCGTACAAATTACGGATGTTCCCGAAGTCACGTCCTGCGCCAGTTACAACACGCTCGGTTCTCTCTCGACGTCCGACCCTTTGCCCACAGGTGTGTTCGAATCATCTATTGCCGATGGCCTCACCCCACCTCAGCGTTCGCAGCTTCTGCGCATCTTAGAAGAATTTCGTTCTTCTTTTGATGTCGAGAAACCTTCCTTTTGCCGGGCGTCTGCTGTCACGCACCATATTGACACTGGCTCCCAACCGCCATTGCGGCAACGACCATATCGCGTCTCTGCCACGGAACGTCGTGTGATTAATGAGCAAGTAGACGATATGCTTCGCCGCGAAGTGATCCAACCCTCGAACAGTCCATGGGCATCCCCTGTCGTCCTTGTTACGAAAAAAGACGGCTCGGTACGGTTCTGTGTAGACTATCGCCGCCTGAACAAGATCACTCGCAAAGATGTATACCCGCTGCCGCGAATTGATGACGTCATCGATAGCCTACAAGGAGCAGAATTCTTTTCATGTCTAGATTTACGCTCCGGCTATTGGCAAGTACCCATGGCTGACGTCGATAGGCCGAAGACAGCCTTTGTCACACCCGACGGCTTATACGAATTTAACGTCATGCCGTTTGGACTTTGTAATGCGCCAGCAACTTTTGAACGCATGATGGACATAGTCCTCCGCGGTTTGAAGTGGCACACGTGCTTATGTTATCTCGACGATGTTGTTGTTTTTGCCTCTGACTTCACCACGCACCTTCAACGCCTACGGCATGTTTTGACTTGCTTAGCGAACGCTGGCCTTCAACTGAACCTAAAGAAGTTCCGATTTGCAGCGCGGCAGCTCATGATACTAGGTTATGTCGTCTCGAAGTATGGAATCCTCTCCGATCCAGCCAAACTTCGTTCCTGCTGAATTTCCTAAACCAACGTCCGTCAAAGAACTGCGCAGTTTTGTAGGTTTGTGTTCCTACTTCAGGCGATTCATTCGCAATTTCGCCGCCGTCATATCACCCCTGACGAAGCTCCTTGGCAGCAGCGGACCTCTCCATTCGTGGTCGTCCGAGTGCGACGAGGCGTTCACTAAGCTCCGTCGTTTGCTGACGTCTCCTCCCATTTTGCGCCACTACGATCCAACGGCACCTATTGAGGTACACACAGATGCCAGCGGTGTTGGCCTCGGCGCTGTCTTAGCACAGCGCAAAGAAGGGTTTCCTGAATATGTTGTGGCATATGAAGCCGTATGCTTACTAAAGCCGAGACCAATTACACCGTCACGGAAAAAGAATGTCTGGCGATCATCTGGGCGCTTACCAAGTTCCGGCCCTATTTGTATGGTCGCCAATTTGATGTCATCATGGACCACCATGCACTATGCTGGCTGTCGTCATTGAAGGATCCCTCGGGCCGTCTCGCCCGCTGGGCGCTTCGCTTACAGGATTACGATATCCGCGTACTGTACCGCAACGGACGCCAGCATGCTGATGCTGACGCCCTCTCACGTTCTCCCTTGCCAGACGACAATGCCTGCAGCGCAATATCCCAGCTTCACGTTTCTTCCGTCGACATTGGGACCATCGTTTCTGAGCAGCGCAAGGACCCCTGGATTGCCTGCATCATAGACTGCCTTGCTGATCCGTCATCGCAGCCAACCACTCGTGCACTGCGCCGTCAAGCCCGCCATTTCGCCATTCGCGACGACCTGCTTCATCGGCGCAATTACACCTCTGACGGCCGCCAGTGGTTATTAGTTGTACCTCGAAGCCTGCGTTCTGAAATCTGCGCATCGTTCCACTCTGATCCACAGTGTGCGCATTCGGGACTTTTCAAGACCTACCAGCGCCTCCGACGACGCTACTACTGGCGAGGAATGTACAACTACATTCAAAAGTTTGTTCGTTCATGCCCCGACTTCCAGCGCCGAAAATGTCCACCCCACTCTCGCCAGCTGGCCTGCAGCCTCTACCCTGCCCTACCCAACCGTTCGGGCGCGTTGGCATCGATTTGTATGGACCACTCCCCCTGACGTCGGCTGGTAACCGCTGGGCCATTGTGGCAGTAGATCACCTTACACGATACGCTGAAACAGCCGCTCTCCCAGCAGCTACAGCGCGCGATGTTGCATCATTCCTGCTTCGCCGATTCATCCTGCGGCATGGTCCACCACAAGAATTGCTCAGCGATCGCGGACGCGTCTTCCTGTCGGAAGTAGTTGAAGCGATTCTCAAAGAGTGCCACGTTGTTCATCGTACGACTACGGCGTACAACCCTCAAACGAATGGCCTCACAGAACGCTTCAACCGTACGCTCGGCAACATGCTTTCAATGTACGTTGCCTCCGACCACACGAACTGGGACGCCATTCTGCCATTCGTCACCTACGCGTATAATACCGCTACGCAGAGCACCACTGGATTTTCACCCTATTTCTTGCTATATGGCCGACACCCTTCGCACACCATCGACACCATTCTTCCGTACCGGCCGGATGCATCCGAGTACGTCCCTATTTCTGACACGGTCCGACATGCAGAAGAGTGCCAGGACCTCGCACGGGCCTTTACTTCCGATGATCAAGAGCGCCAGAGGAGCACTCGCGGTGACGCCACTGCCACGGTCACCTTCAATCCGGGAGCGCTCGTGTGGCTCTCAGTCCCTTTAACTGCCCCTAGCCTCTCATCAAAACTGGTCCCTAAGTATGAAGGCCCTTATCGTGTTCTCGAACGCGCATCTCCTGTAAACTATGTCATCGAACCAGTTGAGCCATCTGAAGACATGCGCCGCCGTGGACGAGACATTGTCCATGTCGACCGTTTAAAGCGTTACTACGACCCGCTCATCGTGACGAGCTGTTAGGTCGCCGGACGGCTCCCTTCTCGCTCCCAGGGGGTGGTTGTAGCGAAGAGATTGTAGAAGAGACGCTAGTGGGTTCAGCGCTACTGGCTCTAAACGCTAGTGGGTCGAGCGCTCCTGCTCAGCAACGGCTCTCTTGCTTGGAAGCTGTGACTGCCCTGCCCGTCGACGTTGCGCTGCTCCCGAGCTCTGCCAAATAAACACCTTTAGATTATTAAAAAAGTACTAGCACTAATATGTGTTCATTACTTATGTTTCTTGCAGGCACTGCGTGCCGTAGTAGCACTAGTGCTATTTGCTTCCTTCTGCTCCTGGCAAGCACTTGATACCAGACTTGTAACCTAGGCAAAACGTCGATCATTTCAGTGGTAGCACTTATTGGCTTGATTTCGTCTACTCCTGGCAGGCACTTCTGCACAAAAGAGCATCCCTTATGGTTACGAACATGCACTTTAGACCGCCCAATTTCTTGCGACACATGAACCCAGCCTTGCCGCAGCCCTTACGAACGATAATGGCGATGGGACTGCCGTCCACGCATCTGATGGCGCCGGGAATAGCACCGTGCCGAAGGAAACCCTCCTTCACGGCTGCCTTTTCCTGGGACGTCCTCGGAAAATGAACCCACCTGTCGCGGGCCCCTGCCTTTATGACAGCCTCTGGCATTTACGGCTATAGCAGCAGTGTGGCGGCGACAAAGGCATTAAAAAGTTATAAAATTGCTACATAATTGCGACTCAAATGTGCCGATTTAAGCACGACACGTTGCACTTTTGCCGCCACAGAATTGTTCTTCCATTGCTTACGTGTTGGACGGTATTTTATCCCGCTTTGTCCCCTCAGGCCGCCGAGTTGTCCAAAAACGATGTCCTGCGGTGCCGTGTAAGTTCTCCAGTTTCGCGATTGCGATGATGCTAACTATGAAAGAACTCAGGAGAAGGGCGGCAAAGCGTACCAGAACCGAAAGTAATGCAGCAGCACATCACATTGGTACGGAAAGCGAACTATTCGCAACCCTCGCATGATTGGTTAGAATGCCGCTTTTGCTCATAAAAGAGCGATGCTAATCAATAACATGAGTTCAAGCGAATGATTCGCTTAGGCACGCATCACCACTCAGGTTCACCTGTGTTCTCGATTCAGCCACAGTGAACTTATCGCTTTGTAGAACCTACGCTACAATCTTGCTGAGTGAAGGCAAATGTTTGCTACCGCTAAACTGTGTGCCGAATAACAAATAAACCATATATTACGAGAACAACTAACGTAGCTCCTTCTAGTCCAAGCCATAGTTTTCCTCTAAGTTTTCCTGATTTATGTTTTTTTTTTATTTATTATGCAGACTAATGAGTACAGCAAGACCCATCTGTCATGTCTCAGGCTGCCTCGACATCTTCAGGAATGCTCTTTTTCAACGCCTAGAAGTCTACGCGCGGGTGTTATCCCTCTGTGAAGCCTACGCTGAAGCCTTGGAGACAAACGTTTGCTAATGTTCAATCATATACTGAATGGTAATCGTTCTGCACAATGAGTGTACCACTAGTCTAGCGTTTATATAGTGCCAGAGAACTTCCTGTCTCCGTTGCCCTTAAGTGTGCTTCTTTGGCATGCAGCCTGCTCAATGTTACATGTACCCCAAGAGGAAACCTGTGCTACCTTTTAAGCTGCTACGGCACCTCCAAGTGAACGAATACATTTGTTTGAGACAAACTGCAGGCACGTGCAGATGCTATTTCTAGGTATCTAGAAATAATATCTTGCTGAAAAAACTTGCTGAACTAGGACTTCTGTGTGGATACTCTAGGCACACTGACCAATAAATAACTTGCTGCACTTTCCTCATTATGGTGCGGCCTGGGCACTCACTGTTCTGCAACTGCTTAAATCTGTTTCTTTTGTGATGCAAGAGATATCATTCAGGGAGACTTCTAAGTGTTCGTGATGACTAATTTGCTATCAGGGGCAATGAAAAGAAATTGATTTGCTTTCTACACCGCCAGGCAATTTTCTAAATTACAAGCGACGGTGTAAAGGTAATTTACAAGTGACGGTATAAAGCAGAAAGCGAGAGAGACTGGCTACGTGAATTAGTGTCATAATTTTTTTCTTATGACCATGTTCAAGTGATGACAAAGGACAGGAGGCGTGGCGCTTATCGTCACCACTGACGCTCCAAAAACCTCTATAATTAAATGTTGCCTGCGGCAGCAAAGGTCACGAGTTTGCTAAAGATAATGTGTCTCCACAAGCAACAATAACACTCTGGCAGCAGTATACTTCATAGACAACTTTAAGAGTATCGTGATGTATATTTAACGTGTGCATTTTGAAGGAATCTTGTACTAAGTGTTAGCGGTGCATAAACAGAGGTCTTCCCCAGTTTAATCAGAAGCGTGTCCTGCCTGTAGCGGCGCCAGTATCACCTCCAAAGCAGGCGAAGAAAATATGGGCTCGTGTCCAGGTTGTGCAACAACAGAACAGGCTAACGCGCTCTATCTCGCTCTAGATCCCGCTGCACCATGGATGGCCGGCCTAAATAAGCCATGGTTATGGTCGCCACCTCTTCGCGCTCCCTCCCACAAATTGGTGACGCAAGCGTGATGCCCAACCAAGCCAGCGTCTACCCACAAATTGTAGAACCGGAAGACCGAGCCAGCCAAAGACAAGTGACGTGGCTTCACGGAGTCCGGCAGACGTCTCGTGGTTGTTGACTGTGCGGAAATTCCAGCTGGGCAGCCACTTCATTCTCAAGGAGGGTCCAGGTTCCGGTTGCCTTACAGGCTCCGACTGCCACCCCCTTGCCCCTACTTCTATGAGCACTTGAGGGCAGCCTTCCTTGCTCAGTATATCGCCACAAGCTCCCAGTCTCCTCCCTACTGCACCACCCCATCATTCCACGTATTGGCCTCAAACATCGCCTGCGTATACCCGTTCCGATCGTCAGCACGCGCCGGCCTCAGCATCAGATCTCTGCTCGGTTCGTCAATCTGCTCCCCAAATCAAACACAGCAACGCGGCGACTCTTTCCAAGGAATTGACTGGGCCAATCGTAAGTTCCTCAGGCTACTCCACGGACCGCCGCTCTCCTTCCTTAGACGTTCCTGCGAGCTGTCTGCTTTTCGTCCGGGCACCTCATTCGCCACCGATACAGAGGCTTTCTCACCGTCTTCCCTAGGTGCAAATTTGAATAGATGGAAACGGTACTTGCAGACTTTGATGACGGCACCCCAAACACGGGCGCTGTTTGGGGCAAATTCGTTGAGACGGGTGTCATTACTGTATGAACAACTTTATACCCAGCAAACGCAAACAAACTCACAGGCGTACACCCTGGATGACTCCTGAAATTATTACATTGAAGAGAAAAGTTAAACGGCTATGAAAGCAACCTGCGCAGTGCAGAGTTATCAGCGATCACCAAAGTATCCTTGCACAAGCGTGGCATCACGCAAAGGATTACTACTTTAAAACTGTAATGCGCAATTTTTTTAAGGAATGATCCTTCCAAGTTCTGGAATTATCTTAGTGAAAGCAAGAAAGCAGTTTCGAAGATATCAGTTGACGGTAGCATGGTTACAAGCTATGACGATATAGTAAATCATTTTAATGCCTATTTTCATAGCGTGTTTTCAGTATCCGGACTATGTACGCCTACCGCAATCTCATTGCAACGATGCGAAGTCAATTTTATTTCATATCCTGGTTTGGTTTCTATAGTTTTAAGCTTAAACACTCAAAAATGTTGCGGTCCTGAGAATCTTCCAAATGTGTTTCTTCGACAATATGCAGAATGCGTTGCCAAGTTCCTTTTTATTAGTTTTAATAGTTCCTTGTCAACAAAAACCTTGCCGCGTGACTGGAAGACGGCCCGAGTGATCCCTATCTTCAAGAAAGGCGACAGATTATTAGTATATAATTACAGACTGATACATTTAACTTCTTCACGTTGTAAACTTATATAACATATCATAGCCGCTCAGATTACAGTATTCCTTGACAAACACATCAAATTAACAAGTCTTCAGCACGGAGTTAGAAAGAAGTATTCGACAGTGACGCAACTCGTCACTGTTACGAATGAGTTTGCTAAAGGTCTTGATGATAATAGTCAGATCTACAATTTTTGTTTAGACTTCTATAAGGCCTTTGATAAAGTTCCTCATGATAACTAATCTATAAACTAAACAACATTGGTCATCCGAAGGTGTTGGTCGCTTGGGTGGCTGAATACTTGAGAAATCGAGTGCGGTTTGTCACAGTCGAGGATCTAAATTCGCGCCTTCTACCAGTAACGTCGGGCGTGCGCCAAGGCAGTGTGCTAGGGCCCTTGCTATTTTTGCGCTATATAAATGGTATCGTAGATATTGTTACGTAGGAAGACACAGACGAAAAGCTATATACAAGTATCTTTACAAGGAAATACGCCGCACATGGCCAAGAGGCCACAGCCCGCGCTAGCCTCCAATCGTCGTCGTCGTCTCCTCACTGCTCGTCTCTTTGTCATTGGAAACACTGTTCCGTAGCAATATAATTGATCCAACTGTTCCAATTCAATCGTTGGCAGATAACTGTATATTATTCCGTGAAGTTTGCAGCAAACATGATCAACAAGAACTAAAAAAAAATCTAGATTACATATACCAATGGTTCAACCAGAGCAGCATGGTCCTAAATGCACAAAAAACAGTTTCCATTTCCATAACTAAAAAAATCCCCTTTTCAGTATGCCTACTTCCAAGGTTCATCTACAGTTAATTATGGCGATAGCTACAAATATTTGGGTTTAACGTTCACTGCCAACCTTTCCCGGATTTCACAAGTTGATAACATTTGTTGTTCTGCTTTCAGAAAGTTGCGTTTCTTAAGACACAATCTTCGTAATTCACCAGCAAATGTAAAACTTCTATGCTATCAATTGTACATCAGAGAAAAGCTAGAATATGCCAGCATAGTATGGGACCCTTACACAAAATGCAACATTGAAAAACGCGAAAGAATTCAAAGAAAGGCTGCTCCGATTTATCTTTTTTAAATTTCGTCGTGTTGACTCTCCGTCGGAACTAATAACGGCCAATAACATACGCCCACTTCAGTACAGAAGAAGGCAATTTCGCTTGGGCTTCCTGAATTCTCTCCTTGACCATAAATTCGCCTTTGACCCTTCATACATGACATCAACAACCAAGATCTCTAACGCCATATTTCGCAAAAACAGATGCTTATAAATTTTCGTTTTCCCGCACCCAGTGTCTCAATGGAATTCTATACCAGAGCGCGATCGTCTTGCCATCGTGTTGCATTGTGTACATTTACCCATTGTGTTCATTTTTGCTATTTATTTGTCTGGATGTAAAACACAATGTATGTTCACACTTATACTGAATGTGATTTGTAAAAAACAATGCCCGTCCTGCTTGGACCACGTTATGTGGTCTCCAGTGTGTATGTATAAATAAATAAATAAATAAATTTCACTATCGAAGACACGGCGATGCCACAAGCACAACCTTACCTAACCACATGCACAAACTTTAACAATGGACTTTATTTCAGTCGCGCATCGCACAAGGAGGGGACCCTGTAACGGCGCGACAATTGCCCCCAAAGCAGGCCAATACGAAGGTAGGCTCGCGTGCAAGTAGCATGAGAATAGAACATGCTAGCGCTTTCGACCTGAGTGGCAGTGGTGTCGGCAGCTCCTGAGATGCTGCTTCACCATGACTGGCCAGCTCAAATAAACCGTGGCTACGGCCCCTACCTCTTCGCGTCACCTGCCACACCGGTTTACATATGGATCAAATGCCACTACAGCCAGGCCTGGACTGCGATGGATCAACTGAAAGCATTATAGGTAGACTGCATTGAATGCCATCCGCGTGTCACTATAAGCAGCGCGCGTTGACATGGCTAGTTATAGCGCCACTCTGCGACAACATGCATGTTGCACACTTGACAGTCAAGTCTGTTGTTGCCCTGCCTTACCTCCCACCCCACACCATTTCGTGAGAAAATAAAAAGTTAGTCTGCCTTTGGAACTCGTCGCTTACGGTCTCATTGCTCTTCGCTCGCGCTAGCAATTAACATGGTAACACTGTCCCACCGGTAGTGTTATGTGATGTCCTTGCAGAAAGAAGCGCCCTCTCTCTCAGAGGATCCGCATTATACTTTGATGTTAATAAGTTAGCAGCACATTAACTTGTTCCCATGGCTTGCAACAGCATGTTTGGAAGTGGAGCTCACTTTGGGCACCTAAATCAGAATAATTAGGGGACTAGGGGCAAAGATAACAACAAATAACTTTCGCAAATCGCAATCAGTTGCGCACAATTGATATAAGTGTGTGTTGTATACTTTCGATAAGCAAACCAAAAGAAAGTGTTATCTTATGAGGTTTGAAAGGCAGCAGTAGTATTATGCATGTTCTGTAAGCTTTCAGTGCTCTTGGTTAGGGATATAGAGACTTCTGTGTGGTCTATAAACCCATGGCGGCGATTCTGTTTCATACTATTTCTTTGAATCAGTGATTACATTAGGTAAGGCATGTTTATGAGCTTCACTTTGCGTCTTACCTTCGAACATCAACTGGAGCACTTAAAGAAGTCCTAAATCGCTTAATCTTCAGAGAGAAACTAAGTCAAATGAAAAGGAGAAATGGAGGAAATAATGAAAATACGTTTAACGAATGGTGTCCGTCTAGATAAACACAAAAGAACAGGCAGCATTTATCTCCGTGCTTTCAGCCTGTAGATTTTGCTTCGTGTCACGCACAAAGTGTGGACAGAAAACAAGGGCACAATTGAGACAAATTACAGTGGAGCAGGTGCGGGGGTACACACATGCAGGGGTATGAGTTATCATTGGTGGGAAAATACACCACCTGCGAAAGCGCATCACATGACTATAGCAAAACCAGTAGTGATTAGAAGTGCCAGAGGTGAAGTGAGTCGATAGTATTTCCCATGAACAGTGACGGCTTTCTCCTAATCTATGACGCGATGATTTAGCGTCATACTGAAATCATGAAAAGATTGAAGGATCCATCGATTTCTGTTCTGTATTGCTAGGCTGCATTGCATAGATGGGAAGCCATCCTCAGAAGCTCAGTTACCATCACATCTGACCTCGGCTTTTGTGAGAAGAGACGTGATTTCTGCACGTCTCAAAAGTAATGCAAAAACTTTTAAAAATCGATTTCGAAGAGCCTACATCACGATGAAGGTTGGTGTTTATGCGATTCATAATATTCAAATGCTGCCACTAGCCAGCCACTATACAATGATGAAGACATATTTCTTGGCTACTCTCTCACGACATTATTGATTGTTGCTGGTCATTCAAATGATGTGTCATTGTCGTCACATTTTCGTGCTGTCGATGCGGCGCTGTCTGTCAGGCTACCAACTGTCCTAACCAACGTCAGCACTACCTTGCGCATATAATTTGCCATGAAAGTGGTCACAGTGTAGTAATCTCTTGAAATGACTGCTTGGCATTTCAGGGTAACGCACAATTTGGCCATTTAATCTCTGGGGGCACAATAATCACTTCTGTGTTTGTTACAATGATTGGAGAGCATACTGCTGCGATGACATAAAGATACTGCCGAGAGGATCTGAGGCCAGCTAATGAGCAGGTGAAACACATAATTTCGTTACAGGATTTCTAGATAGTTGGGAATCCTCGGGAGTCAAAGTGGAATCCTTGAGTGTCTCTACGGCTGTAGGTTTGCTTGTAACACATGCAAGCACGCTGTCGCTCCTAGAGTATGTGCCAGGGACTTTGGGCTGCAATTATCTGACGACAGCACGCTCAGCCGAGACCGCATTGAAAAATTGTTCGGCATATTGAGAAAGATGTCGGGATGTACTGACCATCCGGTACCAAAATAATGCCTCATCTCCACTAATTGCTTCAGTTTTCAAATCTTGGCACAGTCGCTGTCACGTGGCAGTGTTTCAGAGAGTCTAAACAGCCTTCTTGATGCGCGCAACAGTTGTGACCTTGAGTTTGTGCAAAATAAGCTCGATGACCTGTTAGATGTCGGACATGTTAAGGAGACCCGTGAGATGATAAGCACATCGACGCTTTTTCCAAACCACCATGATTTGGTTTGGGCAAAAAGTGAACCTCATATGACCTAGAGCTATGTTTCTAGGTGCGTAGCACGAAAAATGCTATAGAAAAAGAAGTGCAGTCACTGTACAGAGTTGCTGCTGCAAGGAGCTTGTGTTGGCCTGCGACGAGGATAGCCTGCCTTGAGAAGTTACATAGATATGGGAGGACTTCTGTACCCGTCCCAAGCGTTGAAAGAGCTAGTTTCAGAAATAGAAGCTGGTCTTACACATTGCTACAGCGTTAGCAAGATGAGCAGCACTATGAACCGCAATTTCAACATTTCGCCATTTGCTACTCGCAGAAAAATATCCCGTCTAGCTTTCTTGCATACGTTATACGATCACCTTCTTCTAAAAAATCATTTGAGCACTCAACCACGGTATGTCTATTATCGCATTGATCATTACCTCAAAGTAGGGATTCTGTTGTGCCACCCCGAAACTGTTTTTCTCTAATTTCTTCCGCGAACATTTCGGGAAGACTTTCCCTAACATGACTTTATGTTGATTCTGATTGTGCCTTAGCTAACATTGCATAACAGCAGCTATGATTATTAAGGTGCAAAGCCTTAAGCAGCGCATAACCTCGATGGTCTGGCAAACGCGGCTTGTGATACAGAAAGTCATCTGAGCTCGCCTCGCAGAAGCCCGCACTCGTGTCACTGCTGGCGCGTTCGTCGTCGTCTTCTTCCACAGCTGGCGCCGATGCCGCTCTTCATGCCAAAAAGATATGGTTACTATATAGATATAGATATAGTCAAGAAATCGTTAATTGAGGAAACCAAACCCACCAACTTCGGTGGGAGTCGAACTCTCGAGCTCATGTTAAAGTCGAACCCACGACATTTGGTCGTAAGGCGGAGATAAGTAGGGCCTTATTAATTAGTATAGTGTTAATTAAAGCACCCGTACCCACGACTTATGGTGCGAGTCAAAACCCACGGTCTTTCGTGCTCATTAGAGCGAAGATAATTAACGCAAGATTAATCTAGCCACAATTGGGGCACTCCATCCAAAGATTTTTGGTGGGAGAAAAAAAGTAATAACAAGTGACAACGCATTCCAATGAGAATGTCCTGGAATTTAATGAATGTCTCTGGAGCGTGCAAAGTTTCGGCTTCGCTCTCTTTGGCGTATGCGAGTGTGACTATTAATTTTTCTTTTTATTGTAACAAACTGCATTCTTGTCACTTTTTGAAACTGTGCATAGGACTCCCCTCTGCAATGCTCCTGGGCTTGAGTGTAAAACAAATAAATGAGTAACCATAAATACACTGATCAGCTGCACATACCCAGTATCACATACCTAGTGATTCAGGATTGTTCTGTGGTTTGTTCCAAACTCAATTCCACAAGAACTCATATTCACCCTATGACATTCGCTCTAAATTGTCCCACTATGTAGGACTCGTGTTTGATTCCGCCCGGCACCAGTCAAATTTTAAAGTATTTTGGTTGTCCCTGAATAGCGGATGCCCTGTGGCACACATCTAGACACCCAAGTTGACGCCAAAGTGGTTCATTGAGGATCCACACATACCCGGTTGCATACACCCAGTGACCCATGTTGGCCTGAGAGATTTCTATCGAAGAGAGGCACCCCATTCGATCACGGGGTACCCAGGGACCCAGGTACGCGGTAAAAAGGTTACATAATTCCCGGAAAGTAGGTGAAGTTCGATAAGAATACTAACGCATTAAAAAAATACTTAGAGGAATTGTTCGGCCTCAACTTACTCGGGATCCACGTATTGTGAATGTGCATTCGGTATGAGACCAGCCGTGGCTCACCCGCACACGAAAGGTCAAGACCATCATGGCCACAACTCTTCCGGCAGCTTAAGGATGTAGGTGCTCAAAGTTTGGTAGTGCACGCGGTCACGTTCACCGCGGACCCCTCGCCTGTATTGCGACCCGCCGCCTACCGCAAGACAGTCTGTGAGCCTTGATATCACGATCAGCCTCCCGGTGATGTTACTTAGTGTATGCAATGCTTAAAAATGTGACCGAAATAATCGGCGACATTATTGCAAATGTCATCGGTGCTGTGGAAAGCTCTTTATGGTAACGCAGTTCATCTTCTGGAGGCAATCTCATTGCGCACCAAAGTACGGGTGATTAGGAGGATTATCGGCCAGCTAGCGAAAGAATACGCGCGTAACCCGAAAGAGCCAACACGACAGGTTGAAGCGCATGTACGACCTACATACTTGAGTCGAGAAAGTCGGAAATAGAAATATAAAGTGAGGGTGACTTGGGCTGGAATTATGTATCGTAGCGATGCCTGTTTTCATAAACGTTCCTTTTGGCGTGACGTCATGGCTGTAGGGTAGGTGCGTAAGCACTACGTTTTATGACTGGTCCATTCAAAAGCTCCCTTAGTTGCCGGATGTCTCTTTCGTGTTATAATCTTTCTCGCGTGCTGTATAGCAAATTTCTTTTCTAAAGAGACATTTAATAAAGCCACACTTTCATGATATTTAAAGCAAAGTTGTTTTGTAGCCTTACAGCACAATAACTGCCGTAGAATGAAGAAAACCAAACGCAAGTGCTCCTACTTTTCAATCCGTAGCCCCATATTTGTCGCATCTGCATCCAATGCATGTCTTTCAACGCACGCAATATTGCTGCCCCTGTTGAACACCAACAGCTGAACCTCGAGCCTGTACGCTAGATGGTAAGTCGGCGCCACTAATTGCGACCGAGAGCGGTGTACTTTTGTATGAAAAGAATTTCAAACGCCGCTTCCAAGAACCGTGAGATAAAAGAGCGAGGTGAGCAAATATTTCTCGTGCAGTGCTTGCATTGTTGTATGGTTTTCGCTGCATGTGTTGTATAACGTCTCATCTTTTTTTTATTAAGGACAAACGGAAATTGTTCGTAACAACCGAGACCAACATGTGGAAGCTTTTGGATCGAGAATTGACAAGGCACTGAGCACCTTTCAATAGGGCACTGCCAAGGCAGTACAATAGCTTTATTAAGGTAAGCCTTCCTCGCTAAGGCATGTCAGCACTGATCATACCGCTCCCAGAAAAGAACTGCTACAGCGGTAATTGTGAGGAGCGATTGTACCTACTTCTTTTCGTATTACAATAAAAAGGTAGAACCCAAATAAAGAAAATCGAAGTCAGCACGTTATGCGCCTGCTAGACTTAGAGAAAATGCTTGTTTCTAACTTTCTCATGCCTTGCCGCCCGGCTGAAATTTCCAAATTTAGAAAGGAAGGCAAGATTCCTGTGAAAGGCCCACAAATTTTATAGGAATAGGCTGCTGTTCTGGTTCATGTTGCCGAGCAGCATCCATACCTGGGGAGAGGTTCCATAGAGGTCTAGTCACGTATGATTGCTGCTATATAAAACGAGCTGTGGGAAGAAATAGCCACTGACCTCAGTAAACAACATGCAGATGGCTCCTAACCATCAACCATAGCAGTGACCACAAGCCGCTGGCCTAACCACTCGATCAGGATGTCCCACAAAACCAGAAACGAGTTAGCAAAGGCGGCGATCGAGAAGAAGTGAGCTCTCTAATAACCGTTACCATATCCTCTTCTCACGGTGTTGTTGTTCACGTGTCTGCAGCACCACGTCAGGCTGAAAAGTGAGCGGAATCGAGTGCCGCATTCTATAAATTCTCGTGAGAACCGGCGGCGTGCTCGTCTCCCCCCCTGCCCGCCCCCCAATCAGTCCTTTTTTTTCCTTTTATTTCGGCTGATACTATAGGAACTAGTATTACAACTAGTATTATAACTAGTACTACAGTAGAACTAGGCTGTGCTATTCTATAATATCTAAGTTAAAATTGTAATTGATGCTCACAGAACACAGTGCTCACAATAACGAAATACTATTCTAAGTGCAGGTGACAAGCTCGGAAGAAGCAGCTTCCCTCATGGAGAAGGCAAGAGCCAGCGTCTTCGTGATGACGAGCCCTTTTGCTGGGCCGAGTGGCCTTCTACGTAAGGCAATTAACTAGCCCCTGTGATAACACTTTTGTGTGGCTTTGTGATCTTGTTATGAAGTATTCTACTCTGCATCTATTCTCAACTTCGTGTCTAGAATAAGGTATTGCACGCGCTCATAGAGCAGGAATGCAAGCGTTGAAATGGCACGATGTAGCTTGGAGTATCGTTCAGCATGAGTCATAACTATTGGCTGTAAAATATTATGTTGTGGTAGATATTTCCTTGCGATTCTCGTAGGTTACTGTTACGAGCCACTTTCTCGGCCATTTGTTATTCTAATGACGTCGTTCTTTGTATGTTATATTTGTTGCTATGTTGCTACAACAAAATTTCAAGTGGCCGGTTAGGATAATCAACCTTTTTGGGTCGGAAAACAGCAAATGAACAGTCTTTGTTTTCATCTGGCATTAAGAACCATTAGCGCTTTAGTTACCTCACCTCTACTCTCCCCAGCAGGCCCAGCCCCACCAAGCCAGCTTGGAAGGAGCGCCGCAGGCACCCGAAGCAGCCGGAACTGGAAAACGCCGTCTGCGAGGCAACTGCTGAGTACGCCCGACAGGGGCCGTTGGCAGAGGTGAGGACCCAAGAAGAGGTGAGCTTCCGACAGTATGTGCTCTTAGAAAACCACCAGGTATTGCACTTAGAATCGAAGTACGTATGGCTTCTGAAAAACATCGATCAGTAAACAACGGTAATGTTTACATTTATCGCTGTGGTTATCGTTTCTTGTACATATATTGCTATGATTGAGTAACTGGCACTATATTATACCTTGGTGTGGCTTCAAGGAAGTAGGCATAGTTATGTAAGAAATCTTGATCAAAGACGACGACCCAATTTTCAAGGGCCGGAAATTCATATTTAGTGTCTCAATATTGCGTGACAATAGCACGAGTGCAGCAATTCCAGAGCCTGCGATGGCGTCCACCACCCCCTTTGCCGCCGGTGTTCTATGTCCGTAGCAGCTATTGCCGGGAATGACAAAAGAATACCTGTCAAAAATAAATCGTGGCAAAGACACTTTTAAAGAGCAGTGAATCTAGTTTACTTTCAATCTTATACCTTACCACTAAATATGCTGTTTTGCGTAATATAAATATAAGCTCTACATCATGAATAAAGAATGATTTCTTTACGCTGGCACAAACTACAACTGGCAATTGAAAATAAAATGTCAAATTTCCCAGCATGAAATGCAAAATACGAGAACTTGAATCTGTTAAACCACCATATCTTGCTGACGTGAAAACAGCTTGTATGCATCTAGCGATGCTGACATTGGAGTTGACGTCGCAACTACCACCGCGCACTCCTTAAGTAATGCATGTGCTGTGTATGGGTTTTACTGAGCATGCCAATGACACTTTCTGCGACAGCCCACGCTCTCAATTCATTCAGGACCCCTTGTTACTGTGCAGACAATGTGGTATAAGATCACCGTTATTGTCATGTTCGCTACTACTGCTGCTGCTGCCATCGTCAACAGTTTTATCATCATGTGCGTTGCCTTCAGAAAGTCGAAAGTTGTGCAAAAGAGTTTCTGCCGCAACTAGATTGACCACACCTTCCGGCCCGTAGAGGAGGGTGCGTTACCGTTATATACAGCGGAAAAGCTCTTCAATAGAATAATGCGCCTCTCCACCACGGAACGCATGGCGGAATCAGCTGTGTTTTAGTATCGTTCGGCTATCTGCATTGGAGGATGGCCAGGGAACTTAGGTTAGGAGCCATGAATTTAGGAAGTAACCAATGGCGCTTGTATCAAGATGAAAATAGTGCGTTGAGTACTCCTCTGACGAGAGGCAAGTTGTCAGCTGAGGAAAGTAACAGCATCATTCAACTAAGGAAAAGGTTACAAGTTCAATTTCCTAGACAATATTGCCGTGAGTCACAAGTAAAAACATGAGTTGGGTACATCTGTTCCGACAGACTCTTAACCAAATTACAAGCGCACTCCTAAGTGAATGCCAGAGGATGATGAACCCTTATTGGTGTTGCTATTGACAAAGTCCTAGCACTAATGTGTGTTCATTACTTCTGTTTCTTGCAGGCACTACGTGCCGTAGTAGCATTAATACTTTTGGTTTCCGTCTCCTCCTGGCAAGCACTTGGTGAAGGGCAGCGGATTGGGCGAGTTGGTGTTGCATGGTAACAATAAAAATGAAATCAGCGCCGTGTTTGTCTCCTCCTCATTCTGGTCCCGTTCGTTTAGCGCTGTTTGAATTTTATTGTTACCAAGCACTTGGTACCAGACTTGTAACCTAGGTAAAACGTTGATCATCTTTAGTGGTAGCACTTATTGGCTTGATTTCGACTACTCCTGGCAGGCACTTCCGCACAAAAGAACATCATCTAAGCTTACGAATATGCACTTTAGACCGTCCAATCCCTTGCGACACATGAACCCAGCCTTGCCGTAGTGCTTGCTAAAGATAATGGCCATGGGACTGCCGTCCACGCGTCTGATGACGCCGGGTATAGCACCGCGCCGGAGGAAACCGTCCTTTACGGCTGCCTTTTCTTCGGTCTTCGGGAAATGAACCCACTTGTTGCAAGCCCCTGCCTTTATCACAGCCTCTGCTATTTACGGCAATAGCAGCAGTGTGGCGGCGGCAAACGGCAAAAAAAGTTATAAAATTGCTACAAAATTGCGCCTCAGATGTCCCGATTTAAGCACGACACGTTCCACTTTTACCGCCACAAATTTGTTGTTCCATGGCTTACGTGTTGGACGGCGTTTTATCCCGCTTTGGCCCCTCAGGCCGCCAAGTTGTCCAAAAGTGATGCATGCGCTGCGGTGCGGTGTAAGTTCTCCAGTTTCTCGATTGTGATGATGCTAACTATGAAAGAACTCGGGAGAAGGGCGGCAAAGCCAAACAGATTGGAAAGTTATGCAGCAGCACATCATAACGGTACGGAAAGCGAACCATTCGCAACCCTCGAATGATTGGTCAGAATGCCGATTTTGCTCTTAAAAGAGCGATGCTAATCAATAACATGAGTTCAAGCGATCGATTCACGTAGGAACGCATGACCATTTAGGTTCACCGGTGTTTTCGATAAGGCCACAGTGAACTTATCGCTTTGTAGAGAGAAAATAACACTACGAGGGAAAATAACACTCTGGCAGCAAAAGAAACACATAAATTTCAGGCCAAGTATACTTCATAGACAACTTTAAGAGTATTGTGGTGTTGATTTAACGTGTGCATTTTGATGGAATAATGGATGAAGTGTTTGCGGCGGATAAAGAGAGGTCTTCGCCAGTTCAACCAGAAGAGTATCCTGCCTGTAGCGGCGCCAGTGTCGCCTCCAAAGCAGGCGAAGAAAAAGATAGGCTTGTGTCCAGGTACCGCTGCAATGGAACCGTCTAGAGCGCTTTATCACGCTCTGGATACCGCTGCACCATGGCTGTCCAGTCTAAATAAGCCATGGGTACGGTGGTTACCTCTTTGCGCTCCCTCCCACAAATTGGTGACCCGAACGTGATGCCCAGCCAAGCCAGCGTCAACCCACGAATTGTAGAACCGGAAGACCGAGCCAGCCAAAGGACAGTGACGTGGCTTCACGCAGTCCGGCAGACATATCGTGGTTGTTGGCTGTGCGGAAATTCTACATCGACCTGCCGGTCATCTGGTTCATCCAGCTGAGCAGCCACTTCCTAGTCAACAAGAATCCAGGTTCTGGCTGCCTTCCAGGCTCCGACTGCCACCCACTGGCCCCAACTTCTATGAGCACTTGAGCGCAGCCTTCCTTGCTCACTACATCGCCTCAAGCGCTCAGCCTCCTCCATCCTGAACCGCCCCGTCGTTCCGCGTATTGGCCTCAAACATCATCTGCGTCTACCCGTGCCGATCGTCAGTACGCGCCGGCCCATTCAAAGAGCTTGTTTCAGAAATAGCAGCTGTTCTTACCCACTGCTACAGCGTTAGCAAGGTGAACAACAACAGTATGAGAACTCTCAAATCCTGGCTATCTATCAATACGCTAAAGACGGTTGCCTGTACAAAGCACAATGTACAGGTTACAAATCAAGTGATCAGATTATATGTGGTAACTACGCTTCATTTTCTTCTAGCAGGTCATAACGTGTCACTCCATGGTAATCCAGACAAGGTGAAGCACTTTAAATGAGGCGAACAACATGAGTATCATGCAGTTACCTCGTGTACTCTTACTGTTTCTATAAATGCAAACTTTTTTCTCATTTCACATCGGCTGTAGAGCTAATAACCTGAATTTTTGCTGCTGACTGGCCCTCAACATTCCATGCTAAGCATTTCAACGCTCTCACCTGGTTCAAATGCACAGATATGATATTTTGCTACAGTTGTCCAGCTGCATCAGTTAGGATATTTTGCATACTTGATTTTGTACACAGTTATTTATGCACATATTTGTTCTCCGAGAAGAAACTACTTGAACTTCCTTAAATAAATATTGATCTTGAGCGTGGCACTTACCAGAGCACTTCTGATGAATTTGCTGCTCTGTGTTGTTTTTTTCACACAAAAAAGGGTAAGGCAGCCAGTACTTGCCATAAGTCAATTTCCTAATAACTTGCAGGTAGTGAGTTGATTAATGGGTAGCGCGCTTTCTCGCTAATATAAAGTACTATCTTTATGCCACTGCTCTGATTTATAGCGTCAGCATATCAATAAATGGCGAGAGAAAGTGGGCGCGATGAGCACAGTCGTAATTACCGGATTATGTGTCTTTTCCAAATCGTATAAACTTGGTGTATTTTATTCGCGCGATCATCTTTATTAGTGATAGCGTTACCCAAATTTGTTGCTGGGCTGTTGTTTCATGCTAATAAATTAATACTGGTAAGCGCAGTTTCAAGGCGGCACGAGAGAAAACGCAGACGCACATTACATACGCTTCTCGCAAACCATTTATTTCCGTTGTTACTGCTTGGTGATTTCAACTGTGTAAACATATCCTGGGATACACAGCCGCCAAGTTTATCGCCATTTTCGACAAAGCAAGCAATCGCTTTAAATTGTGTTCTGTTTTTTCACTGTCGCAGCTCGTGACCGAACCAACTATAATATAACCTAACTGGACGAGCACGCCAGCTTTAATCTTAACCTCAAGTTTCATCCTTGTTTCCTCGGTAACAAATGTACCATTCCTCAGTGACAATGCACAGCTCACCTTTGTCTTTCCGCACCTGCTGTTCGAACTAGAAAAATGAACAAAACCTGATACTAATACCCCCAAAATCTTAATATACGTCGGCTGCTTCTGATTGCTGTCCATTAATATAATAGTCTTTCTTGAACTCGTCAAAAAATAGCTGGGTCTCCCGTAATTGAGAGCTGATGAAAGCATCAAATGGCAACTGTCAAAGCAGACTGGTTGGAGATGATATTGGCTACAATCTTAAAATGGGTGCAGTGCATGTTCACAACGGCACTCCCCACCACATCACACCGCACCACGCAATACTGTGCGCTGCTCCATACGAATGCTGCCCAGCTATAAGAGGAAAATCGCCTGAAGGAGGCACCACGCAGCGTAGCGCCATCTCTTGAGGTGGCGCATAACCCGCGCCGAGGAACTCGGGGACCACTGGTGCTCAAAGAGCATAGGAAACCCTGTCGCAGCGGCAAAAGATGACAATGAAGTGTGTTGTGCCCTGTATCCTCCTTTTGAACGTCCGCTATTGGAAATGGCAAATAAAACTTCAGCGTACTAAAATTTACAGCTTGAGTGACATTGTGAACTAACATTAGAAAGAACTCGGAAGCAATATCTTTTGTAACTTGTTTGTGCAGTAACTGGCCTATGTCATGTGGTCCTGTAAGAAGGGCTGGGGACCAGAGACTGCATTTTCTTACGTTTTTACTGCTTGGTCATAAGATCTCGTTTTGTTCTCTCAGCTTGCCAGGATAAGGGCTCTGGCTTTTGGCGAAACGTCACTTGAATGTCGACGACAACGATAGCTAAAAGCGTTTTGTGTTTATAATTGTGTTCGTTCCATTCTTTCCATCTATAATAGAACATGAAGCATAAGCAATATGAACGGTAATGTCAACTTTTCGTCATTAGTTTCTCGCCGAAAAATATCCCGTCTAGCTTTGTTGCATATGTTATACTATCACCCTGTTCTAAGAAATGATTTGACCTCTCAACCTCGGTATGTTTATTATCGCATTGATCATTACCTCAAAGTAGGGATTGTATTGCGCCACCCCGAAACTTTTTTTCTCTAATTTCTTCCGAACATCTCGGGAATAGTTTCCCTAACGTGACTTCATGTTGATTCAGATTGTGCTTTACCTAACATTGTATTACAGAAGCTATAATCATTAAGGTGGAAAGCATTAGGGGGCGCATAGCCTCGATGGTCTGGAAAACGCGGCTTGTGTTACAGAAAGTCATGTGAGCACGCCTCGCGGAAGCCCGCGCTCGTGTCACTACTGGCGCGTTCATCGTCGTCTTCTTCCACAGCTGGCTCCGATGCCTCTCTTTATGCCAAAAAGATATACTTAATATATAGATATAGATATAGTCAAGATATAGTTAATTCGGGCACCCAAACCCACGACCTTCGATGGGAGTCGAACACTCGAGCTCAATCAAAGTGGAACCCAAGACATTTGGTGGTAAGGCGAAGATATGTAGGGCCCTAATAATTACTATAGTGTTGATTAACACGCCAGGACCCACGACCTATGGGGTCAGTCAAAACCCACGGTCTCTCGTGGTCATTAGAGCGAAGGTAATTAAGGCAAGATTATATATAGGGCACTCCATCCAACGATCTTTGGTGGGAGAAAAAAAGTAATAAGAATTAACAACGCATTCTAATGAGAATGTCCTGGAATTTATTGAATGTCTCTGGAGCGTGCATTTTCGGCTTCACTCTCTTTGGCGTATGCTAATGTGACTATTAATTTTTCTTGTTATTGTAAAGAACTGCATTCTTGCAACTTTTGGAAACTGTGCACAGGACTCCCCTCTCCAATGTTCCTGGGCTTGAGTGTAAAACAAATAAATAAGTAACGATAAAGACACTGATCAGCTGCACATACCCAGTATCACATGCCTAGTGATCCAGGATTGTACTGTGGTTTGTTTCAAACTCGATTCCACAAGAACTCATATTCACCCTGTGACATTCGCTCTAAATTGTCTCACTATGTAAGACTCGTGTTCGATTCCGCCCGGCACCACGCAAATTTTTAAGCATTTTTATTGTCCCTGAATAGCGGATGGCCTGTAGCACACACCTAGTCACCCAAGTTGGCTCCAAAGAGGTTCATTGAGGATCCACATATACCCAGTTTCATATACCGCGTGACCCATGTTTGCCTGAGAGATTTCCATCGAAGAGTTGCACCTTTTTTGAACACGGGGTACCCAGGGACCCAGGTACGCGGTAAAAAGGTTACATAATTCCCGGAAAGTAGGTGAAGTTCGATAAGAATACTAACGCATTAAAAAAATACTTAGAGGAATTGTTCAGCCTCAACTTACTCGGGATCCACGACTGTGAATGTGCATTCGGTATGAGACCAGCCGTGGCTCGCCCGCACACGAAAGGTCAAGACCATCATGGCCACAACTCCTCCGGCAGCCTAAGGATGTAGCTGCTCAATGTTTGGTAGTGCACGCGGTCACGTTCACCGCGGATCGCTCGCCTGTATTGCGACCCGCCGCCTACCGCAAGACAGTCTGTGAGCCTTGATATCACGATCAGCCTCCCTGTGATGTTACTTAGTGTATGGAGTGCTTAAAAATGTAACCATATTAATTGGCGACATTTAAACTAATGTCATCGGTGCTATGGAAAAGTGTGGACGGTAACGCAGCTGACATTCTAGCAGCAGTGTCATTGTACACCAAAGTACGGGGGATTAGGAGGATTGTCGGCCAGCTAACGAAAGGATACGCGCGTAACCCGAAAGAGCCGACATGGTAGGTTGAAGCACATGTACGACCTAAATACTTGGGCGAAGAAAGTTGGAAATTGTAGTATGACAAAGTGAAGGTGAGTTGGGCCGCTATTATGTAGTGTAGCGATGCCTGTTTTCATGAAATTTCTTTTTGGCGTTACGCCATGGCTTTAGGATATGGTAGATGCGTAAGCACGACGTTTTATGACTAGTCCATTCAATAGCTTCCTCAGTTGGCGGCTGTCTCTTTCGTGTTCTATTCTTTTTTCCGCGGCTGTATAGCAAATGCGTTTTCTAAAGAGACGTTTAAGAAACCGCACTTCCGTGCTACTTAAAGCAATATTGTTTTCTAACCTTACCGCACGAAAACTGCCGTAGCATAACGAAAAGCAACCCATCGTGGATGCTCAACGGCTATGGTGTTGGGCTGCTCAGCGCGACGTAGCGCGATCGAATCCCGGCCACGGCGGCCGCATTTCGTTGGGGACTAAATTTGAAAACACCCGTGTACTTATGTGTAGGTGCACGTGAACGAAACCCAGGTGGTCAAAATTGTCGCAAATTTGTCCCAAATTGTCGCAAGTTGTCGCAAATTGCCACAAATTTGTCGAATCTGCATCCAATCGCGCACTCAAAATGGCAGCATTTGTTGTACGCAAACAACTGACTGGTCGCGTCACCGGGCATGTAAGCCAATCCATAAGGCAGCAAAACTAATTTCGACCCACACGGCTGTACTTTCGTCTGAGAAAACTTTCAAATGCTGCTTCCATGTGCTGCGAGATAAAATAGCGAGGGGCGTAAATATTGCTAGTGTAGTGTTTACATTGGTTGTGTGGTATCCACTGCATGTACTGTATGACGTGCGATATATTTTTTTATTAAGGCAGCAATTATATGGAGATTCCAGGCGCATTTCTACCGCAGCAGTCGGGATCGCCGTCGCCGTGATGTTCCGTAAAATGTCCAAGGGCGATAACACCATCGCCGTGCGCTCTACGCTCTGTGTGCGAGTTAAAGCGTACGAGTCGAGCCGACGATGGGCGGCAGAATCTCGCCCGTGCGAAAGGGGGCCGAAGAGGGAGCAGGCGCACGAGGCACCCTACGTTGCCAGGCACCGCGGGGAGGGGAGGGAGGGGCTGGCGTACTACTTCGGCTGCAACTACGTAGGTGGCGACTGCGCGCGGTCGCTCAGCCGCATCTTCAAAGCGATCTGCGTTGAGGTCAGTCTAGGTTCGCCGGCGGCTCGTAGATTTGCGCGAGCTGTGGCTTTACTGGCTGAGTTTGCGTTGAAGCGATAGACATCACGAAGGTTGTTTCCCTTGCTTGTGCTGCCGCGCTCGTTCACGCCAGGCTTAGACAAAGAGTGTCCGCGGTCATCGAGTCTGATGTGTCCATGTTTGCTGTGCGGGCTGACAACATGCTTGTTAATTTAACTAGCAAGCGGATATTTACAAGTTGATACGACCATGAAAAGCCTTGTTTTGTGTGGCTGTTTGCTAATTTGCTGTCGCAATCGATGCTTCGTCTTTTTGGCGAGAACAAGAATGGTGAACACAAACAAGAATTGTTTTTTGCAGGGCTATGCCAGGCGGAAACGTTAGCGGATTATGGCGCCGCATTCTGGAAGTCGTCGGGACGGCAAGCTGCGGGCTCGTCTTCCCCTCCTCCCCCGCTTTCATTTCTTCACCGATAGCGACGTGTGCAGAACTGTATGTAAAATGTATTGTTTGTGTGAGCTAAGACCTCTCAGACAATATATAGGCATAATAAATTATAAAGAAAGGTCGGAACATGTACTCAGTATTTTATTTCCTTTTTGTGCGACTGATACTGTCTATTATGTAATCTGAGCAGTAACTAGTGCACACAATATTCTTTACAGATAGGGCTCACAATGTAGAAATTCTATTCTAAATATAGGACACGAGCTTTCACGAAGCAGTTTCCTCACGGACAAGGAGAGATGCTACCGGGCAGTCAGCAGCTGCCTTGCAGACGGCGTCTTGTTGCTCCTGCTGCTTCAGCTATCTGTGGGGCAGGTGCGAATCTGGCAGTCCTTCGTGGGGATACCTGGCAGCTGCTGTGGGAGGATACCTGAGAAGATGGAGGTTCTTCATGCAATACAAAAGCAAAGATCCCTTATTTTTGGTTATCCTACTCACTAAGTTCATTTTCCTAGCAAGCCACTTTGCTTTTTGGTTGCAGCTACACAGATACAACCACACACAAAGCAGCAGCGTGATTAGAGCGAAAAATGCCCTAGAATGTTTCTAGTAACAGTAAGCTGTAGGAAGTGCAAGGAATGTCTATTACATCATATTTTACAGCCAGCATCTATGGCTCATGCGTAACAACACTGGCAGCTGCAGCATGTCATTTATAGGCTAGCATTTCTGATTCACAGGTAAGTGCAATAACTTATTCCACACACGAAGGCGAGAACCGGTGCACACTATCATAATTCATAACAAGATCATAGAGCAACCCCAAACAATGTTATTAGAATAGCTAGCTAATTAGTAGGTGCAAGAACACTTAGCCCAGAAACAGGGCTTGCCATCACCACGACACTGGTTCCGGGCGTCTTCGTGAAGGAAGCTGGTTCCTCCGAGCTCTTGTCCTGCACTCAGAAAAGTATTGTTATGAGGATGTTTGGAGTATAAGAAGACGGTATTTACAATATATATACAAGATGAGTCAGAATAGCTGACCACCAGCAACACGCAGCAGCCAGCCCATCGCGATCTCCTTATTCCTGTTTTTTCTTTCATCTTTCCGTAACAGGACTCCCGGGTGCTCAAGCTCTGGTTCGACACATCGTAGGGGAAGAATTGCGAGGGAAGTATGGCTTCCGCCGCGAGACGTGCCCGACGTCAACAGGCGTAGGATTTGAGGATGCATCAAACTGTAGCGGCGAAATCTCGTAATTTACGTCGTCAACTTGACATAGGACTTCATAAGGTCGTGTGTAGCGAGAGAGAAGCTTCAGGGAGAGTCCAAACCGACGACACGGTCACCAAATGAGCACCCAAGCACCTGGCGCAAACTTAACATCGCGAAGGCACCGGTAATAATGTTCTTTTTGTATATGCCGCAAAGCTAGTAAACGAGATCGGGTGACTTGACGTGTCATGTGAGCGCAATCGATGACTTCATGAGCGTACTCTGTTGCAACACGTGGCACAGAAGGTAGGATGGTGTCAAATGGCAATGTGCGGTCGCGACCATGCAAAAGTAAAAAGGGTGAATAATTTGGGTGTCATGTCGCGATGAGCTATACGTGAACGTCACGTAGGCCAGCGTGGTCTCTTAGTCACGGTGACCGTTTGAGACGTACATCGACAGCATCTCTGTGATTGTTCGCTTGAGGCGTTATGCAAGACCGTTCGTTTGTGGGTGGTACGCGGTGGGCAGCTTCTGTTCAGTGGCACAAGAGTAGAGGAGGTCGTCGATAACTCGAGACAAGAACGAGCGGCCGTGGTCTATAAGTAACTGGCGAGGTGTACCTTGGTGGAGAATGATGTCATGGAGGAGAAAATCGGCGACGTCTGTTGCGAACTAGTCGGCAACGCCTTTGTTGCCGTGTACCGTGTCGCGTATTCAGTAGTGACGTTGATCCGCTTATTCCCTCTAGTCGTCGTCGGAAAAGGCCAAGTAGGTCAAGGCCTACGCGAAAGCAAGGTTCAGAGGGAACTTCAATTGGCTGGAGTCGTCCGATAGGTGGCAGGGGAGATTTCTTCCGGCGCTGGCACAATTCGCAAGTTGCGACATTACGACGCCAGCAGCGGTAGAGACCCGGACAGAAGAACCGGCATGGTGCGCGGTCGTATGTAAGCAAAACTCCAAGGTGTGCCGCCGTCGGTGCATCGTGAAGTTGTTCGAGAACGACGGGTCGCAGATGGCGAGGGAGGACAAGGAGCAAGTAAGGCCCGTTAGGGTTGATACCACGGCGGGTCGTGCGGCACGAGCATGCGGCATGTGGCGTCGGTGCTGCCAGATTGCACTCCGGCGATGATGGACTGTAAGGAAGCGCCGCGTTGTTGTTCAGCACGCATGTCTGTCATGTCAGTCAAACACATCGCGCAGGTCACTGGATCACGCGCAGCAGGATCGGAAGGATCCATGGGGTGACGAGAGAGGCAGTCAGTGTCCTTGTGCAGATAGATGTCCACACTTATAGATGACAATAAATGAAAATTCTTGGAGGCGCAAAGCCCAGCGACCAAGCTGTCCTGCCGAGTCCCAGAGGAAAGACAGCCAGCAGAGTGCGTGGTCATCTGTAACGACTGAAAACAAGCAGCCGTACAAATTTGGCGGGAACTTGGCGACAGCCCAAACTAAAACAAAGCACTCCCGCTCGGTGATGGAGTAATTTCTCTCGGCAGGTGACAGAAGGCAGCTTCCATATGCTACCACGCACTCGGTACCATTGAGGGAAGAAGAAGAAAACAGTGTCAACACCGGCTTGCATCGGGCTCCGTAGTTTCGTGAGTTTTTGATGGTGTTTTCAAAGGAAAACGACACGAAACGCTTTCACCAGCTTCCTAACGTTATAAGGACCGCATCGACGCCACCCCCGTCGAAATTCGACCACCGAGGGCCCCAGGAGGATTCTTGAAAGTTTTGTCACCACGGGTGAGACGCTAACCCTAATCAGCGGCGGCAGCCGCTCGCTTCGCTGACGGGGATTCCCGCGACGGCACTTAGCCTAATCATGGTCAACGAAGCGACTACGATCGTTGATCCCCTCCATACAACTTCCGGAGGACACGAAGAAGAACGCATGGACCAGACTACCGAACCGGTGAGCCAAGAAACTCTGTACCATAACACCGTGAGCGAAGATCTCAATTGGCAATCAGTACGAACACAAAAGCAACGCAAGCAAGAAGCCTTGGAGAGGCGACGCGGTAGTGTGAAGCCCCAAGACCCCGCAACTACCACTAAGACATCAACAACGCGGAGAGTCGCTAGACCTCCACCGCTTCCGAAAAATGACTACAAAATAATCATTCGTCCAAATCAAGGTCTGCCATTAAGAAACGCGCGCACTCATACACTTGCACGAGCGATCATCGACGCGTGCCACAACGAGTTCAGGAATGACAAATTCATACTCAGAATCAACCCGGGATCCAACATAGCCATCCTATCGACCCAGTACAAAGAGGTCGCCGAAAAAGCAAGACACATCCACACCTTAACACTTGGCGGCAGAAATCACGCAGTGCTCGCATACACCGCCCAAGGAGAAGGCACCCTCAGAGGAGTGGTACCGTAGCACACAACCACCGAAACCCTCATGGCCCACCTCAGAGTTAGAACACAACGCGTGGAAATTCTTACAGTGAGGATGATCGGTGCCCCTCAAAGTGCAGCGCTGACCTTTATTGGTCACCATCTACCACAATTTGTGTATTACTATGGGGGCGAACTCCGTTGCTATCCATTTAGACCGACGCTCCAAGTCTGCAAGATCGGCAGAGAAAAAGGCCACCGTACCGACGTGTGCCCAAACCCAGACAGACCCATCAGTAGATTGTGCGGACTGCTTAATCCAACCGACGGCCACAAATGCGAGATAAACTGCGCCTCGTGCGGGGAGGCCCACCCAACCGGTGACCATTCGTGCAAGCAGCGACTCAAACTGGTTCGACCCCGACCCACACCATCATCAGCCCCGATGAAGTCGAAAGGTTCGCCTCGGAAGACGAAGGAGAGAACTACAGGGCGGACACTCGCGGCCGGCCGGTCAATACCGAGGAACGCTGCCGCTCCCGGCCAGCGAGCCACGAGCATCGGGCACCACCGACACCCAAAAGGAACCCGTCGCCTCCGGCAAGGAAGCAGAAGCCTTCACACGAGGTAAGCTGGGCGGAAGTCGTCGCTCCCAAGCCACGAAACACATCCACACCGATCACACAAAATCCAGAATAACAGAGAGTCATTGAGGGAAAGTAGACAGCAAAAACAGCGTCTAACCGACTACGAGCACAAAATCAAAACTTTAATGAAAACAGTGGCCATGCTTGAATCGGCACACGCGGCGACCTGTGAGCGATCGCCACAATCTCAATTAACACAGCTAAGCACTCTCACCGGACATCCGCCACTACAAACACAACTGCCCCCCTCCCCCCAAACAACAGAGCCAAAGCAGCCTCAGGCGCATTCACCGTCTGAGAGCAACCTGGTAACCCAGGACGAATTGCGACAAGCACTGCAACAAACACAACAACAAATAATACAACAAATACAGCAACTATTTGAACAGTTTTTGCGGAATTCCAAGACTTAAAGAAATACGTTAACGAATCCCTAACCAAGGAACCCAAGCGTAAACGAAAAAGTAGCAAAATACCCTCTCAGACAGATGACGGTAGCATGCTAACTTCCGACACAGACAGCACAATACCCTCTAAGTCCCATCATGGCCCGTAAACCTAAAATGGAAACCGAAAGCATCACGATCTGGTCTTGGAACTGTAGGTACATTAAAAGCAAGCACGCATCCCTCTCGCTACACGTACAGGCGGCCCTAGTACCCCGGGATATTGTCTGCCTGCAAGAGGCGGGAGAGCAACCGAAGCGAATTATGAGGTATAAAATACAGTACGACCCCAGCTACCATAGGGTGGTCACGCTCGTCCGCAAAGATTTGGCAACAACCCTCACAGTGCACCCCGGTGAGGAAATCCCACATCTCATCACCACGATATGGCCTGTCAAGAAGGGAAGACCTTAACAAGTCGTATGCAACGCATACAGTATACGCCCCCCCCCCGCGGCAGAAAGGCTGACTTCACGTCATTGTTGCGGCACCTACAGGGAATGCTGGAACACCGCGATCGCCTAATTATGACCGGATATTTCAATGCAAAGCACAACATGGGGGCTACTCGAAAGCAGACACCAAGGGCACCAAGCTCCTAGAAGCCATATAGCGCCACGAATACACTCTAATTACTGTACCAGGTACGCCTACTCGAATAGGAAACAGCTCCAGCAGGGACACGACCCCTGATCTCACCATCACCAACGATACCGTGGGAACAAGCTCGAGGGTCCTAGACGACTCGCTGGGTAGTGATCACTACATTATCGAAATCACCAGCGCCTCCGCCAAACTACGCCGACCCCTAGGGAAAGCCAAAATTACAAATTGGCCTAAGTTTAGGGAGAGACAACAGCTCGATTTCGATACAAGTCCGCCCTTCCCGGAACATCAAGGCCGCTTGAACACGATCAAGGAGTGGACCCAACGCATCAAAGAACTATATGACGCTAACACTAAAGTGTACCGAACCAATACCGACACGCCGGCAATCGACAGCCATCTGATACACTTATGGGAAGCATGCAGAGGCCTCACAAAAAGATGGCGCAAACAGAAGCAAAATCGCAAACTTAGACTTAGGATATGAAACGTCACAAGACAGGCCTGCAATTATGCCCTGAAGGTTCACAGGGACAATTGGCGCACGTTCTGCGATTCGCTTAAAGGCACGCTAAGCACCAGAAAGGCGTGGAACATACTCCGCAGCATCATCGATCCTTCAAATACGAAAACAAACAAACACAACCCTACAAAAACTCGTTGACGAATATCCGGGAACCCAGGATGAACTCTTATAGGAACTACAGCAAACATACACGGGAATCCGGACCGGGCATCCGAAACCATACCCTCAATATCCGGGACCTCCGAGCGAGATACTTGATCCACCCATCACGTATGCGGAGGTGTACGCGGATGCACAGAGCTTCGAGAAAAAACACGGCACCGGGTCCCGATGGGTTCACCAACGCCATCATGAGAAACCTAAGTGATGAAACCCTGCGAGCCTTTACAAAGCAGCTGAACGAAGAAATATGGACACCGGGCGGAACATTACCCGAGGAATGGACTACAGCTCACATAGTCCTTATACCCAAACCGGGAAAACCGCGCAGGCTCGATCAATTACGACCGATCTCGCTTACGTCTTGCCTGGGCAAGCTTCTTGAACGAATTGTACTCACTCGAATAGAACACATGGAAGAACATGGACTACACCCCAATTGCATGTACGGATTTCGGAAAGGCATGTCAGCACAGGATGTCTTCCTCCTGCTCAAGGAAGAGGTCCTCAACCCACAACCGGGCAGAAACAACAACATACCCCTAGCCCTTGACGTGGAAAAAGCATTTGATAATATAGCACACGAAACCATCCTAGATGGCCTCGCCGCCATAGGATGCGGAGAGCGGGTATACCATTATACCGTGGCTTTTCTCAGCCACCGTAAAGCCCGCATCGGCATAGCAGGCCTACAATCAGACATATATGATCTACCTCAGACGGGTACTCCGCAAGGATCAATAATATCTCCTTTCCTCAACATCCCGGACTTAGAAAACTTGCTTTACAACTGGAAAACATCCCAAACCTCGCATGTGCCTTCTATGCCAAGGATATCACCCTATGGCCAACCAAGGGTTCATACGGCGACAGAGAAAACACATTAGTCACAGCTATCGCACACACCAAGTCATACCTAACCACAGCAGGAATAAGGTGTGTCCCACACAAGTCGGAGTACCTTCAAGTCCGGCCCAAGCAAACTAAGGAACATCGAGCCCCGCCAACACATCTCGACATTGCCGGGCAACGTATAAAACGCGTCCCGACCGCACGCATACTAGGTATGCACGTCCAGCAGAACAACGACATAAAGGTAGCCTCAGAGAAATTAATCACGTTATAAGAAGAACCGCATCACTCATCGCCAGAGTAGCGCGCAGCTAAGATGGTTTCACAGAGGACGATATCTTAAGACTGGTACAAGCCCTTGTCATCAGCCGTGTAACGTACGCACACCCGTCCCGTATCAGGTCAAGCGCAAAAGCGAGACAGAGCGCATGGACACTCTCATAAGAATGGCGTACAAAACGGCTTTACAGCTACCGTCATGCACAAGCACAAAGAAATTACTAGCGCTAGGTGTATACAACACCTTTGAGGAGCTAGCAAGTGCCTCGATCATAGCGCAGAGGGAGCGCCTCAACAAGACTCAACAGGGAAGACACCTTCTTCAATGGCTAGCCCTTACAAAAATTTTTAGTAACATTTTATAAACCGTCTTTAGACAAATGTTACTAGAACCTATCGACATTCTATAAACCGTCTTTAGACACCGTAACAACTTCCTAGTAACCTCCTACCGACTATTGGCCACCGATATTGAATTGAAAGTATAGATATAAAATGTCGATAGAATTCTTACCGACTGCTTATTATCTTATGTCGGTAGAAAGTGTCAACTGTGAAGCGACTATTTATTGACTACCTTTGTACATCCTAACAACATGCTAGTAACATCCTGTCGACTATTCGCCACAGACAAATAGTTCACAGGATGTTACTAGGAAGTCGTTAGGATGTATAAAGGTGGTTAATAAAAAGTCGCTTTACAGTCTTTAGGAAGTACATAAAAATTTTATTCAGAGGTAATTACTTTTGCAATTATATATTGCAAAAATAAGCTTTAATTATCTCTGAATAAAATCTTTATTTACTTCCTAAAAACTGTGCAGCGACTATTTATTGACCACCTTTATATATCCTAACGACTTGCTAGTAACATGCTGTCAACTATCTGTCTGTGGCGAATAGTGATTGCCAAGTGGCCAGGTGTGACATGCAACAGAAGAAGACAGGTTTACATTTGTGCTTGAACACATCCATTTAATATCCCCGGGCTAGTAATGAGGACGAGTTCTCCAGCTGCCCTGGAAGTAGGCTGAAATGTTGCGTTGTGTAGTCTAGAAAAGAGAAGAAAAAAGGCAATATATTAGTTTTGCTACAGTTACATTGCAACACACCATGCATCTGTTTCTTAAAAAGGAAGTGCACAAGACACAAGTTTTCAACCCTGTGAGCTCTAAACATCTCCACCTGTTTTTTGCAAAGTTCTAAATTCATGAAATGACTGAATTAGTGCATTAGAGCTGGGAGCGTGATGCATGTGCGTAACACCAACAGATGCATGACACATAAGCTCTATCATACCAATTGTCATCTACAAACAAAAGCTGTAAATCAACTTCAGTTTAATGAACTTCGATATTCGTATTGTGACCAGTACATGGAAGTTTCATGTGTGAATTATCTTAGGAAAGGCAAGGTGCCAGTCAGAACTGTGCTGCAGCTTTGCTTGGGCACAGGTACATAGAAGAGTTGACTTTTGTGTTGCACTTAAGAACCACGAAATGATACAAGCAACATGTAAGCAGTTGAACAGGCATTATGGACGTTCTAAAGCAAGATTAGAAAATGCCTTTGCTGTGCAGGCAGACATTGTCAAAGCGAGCTTGTTACTAAACATGTTAGCTTTCCACAAGACAGGATATTATATTATCAGTGCATTCATATGACCAGGGCCTCTATCACAGAAATATATATGCCAACAGTAATGACAATTTTCTAGTTATGGTGGCAAAGCTTGCATTATAATATGCTATTATAATCAGGTTGATAGCTATTTTAGCTGGAAAGAAAGGAGTATACCCTAAGATAGCACTGAAATTGCCATGAAAGGAGTTTTGTTGAAAACTGCATGAAGAATATTAAGATGCTTCTTTGTGACACACATACCTAGTATGGTGTTGACCTTCTTGGAATCCAACGGATCCTTCTGTGGAAGGCATTTGACAGCCGCCAAAAGAAGGACCTCCCTTTAACGTCTTCTATTGAAAAAGGGGCTTTAAGGAGGCCCTCCGCGAAGTGAAAGCCCGAGTTGTTAGCATCCAGGCACAGCCTCTTCAGCAGGCCCTTTTCAACATATACACCGCCACCGATGTCTACCTGTGAAACAATACAAGCACAGATTCATTTTATACACGTATGATCAAGGAATGGTTAGGAAATAGGGTAAAGTTTGCAAAAACAGAAGTAGCTGCTCTTGTTGATTCGGTTTAAAGAACAAAGCAGCCTTACATATACCATACATGCATTGTACTGAGCTGTGTACTTTTACGTAAGACTGGAAAGTATTGGGAACTTCAATGCTAAAGAAAGACATGCATCTGCCTAGAACTAAGCAAATGTGTGCCACCCCTTGACACAGAGTGAGATCTGGTGCTGTTTTAGTGATTAGCAGACATTGAAAGCTTCAAGCCTTATCGAGTATTGGCCAAGCTGTGCTCGATTAGTGACACACAAGTGCTTGAGAACTATCAAACAAGATGCAATCGTCTTCAAATACAATTCTGACTTCCCCTTGCAGACATGCAGTTTTCAATTTACTGACTGCACTTGGGTGCAAAGATTTTGTCTGACAGAGTGAATAAACCACATACACAAGCAGCATTTTCACAGTTAGCATAGTCTTTAATAGGTACTGATACCTTCAATTTAGAAAGCCCTGTATATTGGGCCTCATCAAACTAATTTCATAAAAGGTTTGTCAAGGTAGAAGCATAGAACTTTATAGTCATTAGAAGACAGGTGAAAGGAGTTAATTATTGCAATTATTACTGAAAATTAAATTTTAGACAGCTCATCCCAATGAGAAATTGATGCAGGCAGTTTGTACATGACATGTCACATAAGCATTTATATATCAAAAATAGGGATTAGAGAAAACCTTCCCTTGGAGGTTCATTAGTGCAAGCAGCCATGCCCTCGAGGAGACATAACTTCTTTTTCTGTAGGCAGAAAGAGGCTCGAGTATTTTATTGACACATATATGTGCCCATGCATATATGTTATCTCTGTTGTAAACCTTTTTTTCATGTACATGCAAGATGTGTTTATAACATCTCATTGTGCACAAAATTTGCGTAATAATTTAAAGACCGCGATTTTGTAGCGATGCTATTCCTTTTCGCTATTAGTTAGTAGTCTGACCGACGCCCCGGCCCGTGCTACGTACTGCAACTGCCGGCCGTTAGCGGTGGGCGAGAAGAGTGATATAGAATTGAGGGGTAAGTAACGCTACAAAATCGCAGTCTTTAAATTATTACGCACTGTCGTAACCTACGATTGCAAGAGCTGACATCTCGTTATTAAGATTTGGTTGGTCTGTGTTTCTTAAAGGCCGGCGTCTGATTGAAATGTCTAGGTAAAAATAAACCACGTTATTGTAATATCGGCCTATATACGCTCTGTAACATAGAAGACAAATACGCGAAGACACTCAAGAACATAAACAATACACACAGGTTCTCGCGACGCGGACCTCCAAACCGAACTGTGTACATACAAAAACCTTCATACAAGCTTCTATCTGCTTAAGCGTCAAACATAGCAACCGTGTGTCAACGCGCGAAGCCCATGATACATCGACGTATACATTACACATGTGCTGTACTTGCGGGAATGCCTATATAGCGAATAACTTCTTGCCAGGAAACTACCGAACGAACACCAACTTTTAATGTGTTTTCATAATTGTGTGCCCATTCAGGCATAGCAATCAAGGCGGGTAGCAGAATGCAAGTACGCTGTACATCAGAGGAAGCTTTCGTGAAATTGCTTGCTAAATGTGCACAGCAACATGGCTAACATACGATAGGAAAGCGCTTTGCTCTAGCTAGTTACACAACGCTCATTACGTAAATCATAAGCTTCAAGAATGCGCGCAAGCGCCAAACTTGCTTACCTTTCAAGACTTGGCAAACGCTCCTTCGTCTAACAGGTACAGAGGCACCGACGTTTCTCTGGCGCAAGCACTGTAGAACTTCCGATGAACTCCAGCTCCACAAAAGCACAACCTTCAACAGTCTTCCATACACTACGATTCGAAGCCCCAGTACCAGACTTTTTCACGAGAGCGCGGGCAGGCAGCTCGGCAGAACAAAGGCAGCTCGGACGGGCGCTGTACTAGGGCACTCACTGTCGACACTGGTGGATCGCTCGAAACACACGGCGAACTAATGGCGTTACACGAGTCCGGAGGGTTCGGGATGGTTACTGCACACGACAAGGAGCACATTTTGTCTAGGCACTTCTAAAATATAACTCAAATACCACCTAAATGCAAGAAGCATTCACTACTACCAACGTGGTGGGTCGACCAAACAAACACTACCGTAGCGCCACTCTGCGGTTTTCTGAAAAATGTATCTTAAATGAAAAAATTGCGTGTTTTTTCCTAATAACATTTCGTAGGGTCCTTTAATAGATTTGTTGGGTCCAAAAGTGTGTATATTGTACTTTGTGACACGAAGTTTAAGGAAATGTATATATAATAAAAACGAAGCGGATGTTGCCTTCAAGATTCGCAATTGCTTCAGGTGCATGCAGCTTGCAAAAGCACGGCCTTCGAGATCAAACTTTGTCACTCAAAGGAAGCCGTAGCTGGGAGGCGGACAGGCATTTAGGCCCCAATCGTTGGGTTTAGTGTCTAGGTAGGCTTTCTTATTTATAAAGAATATACAGGGACTTAAGCCGAACCATGAGCGAGCTATACAGACACACGCGGTACGATTCGGTGTTCGATCCGACGTGCGGCGCTGCAGGCTCCGGCGATTCGGGGGAGGGGGGGGGGGGCACACGGTGCGTGCACATGTGCAATGTGCACATGGCGTGCATCCGAAAGATTGAGCGGCGCGTAAGCTCCGCCCACATCCAGCTCCCCAGCTTGAGTTCATATCCACGTCGAGAAACGCAATACAAACAGCTCTCCACAACACTGCTTCGCTTTACGCGAACACTGTCGATAAAATTATCCCCCTGCGAGTGACAGAACACTTCACGACGGCGCGTTGTCCGCTGACGGCTCCACTAAAGCCAGCGATAGGGCCGGTAGGCATAGCTAGGCGGACGCTGCGGCCGACGGCGCTTGCGATCCAGCCCGAGCTCGTCGAAGAGTGCTTATTTTTGCCAAAACAATTAACACTGTACACATTAGGTCGGTCGTAATTAAATACAATTGGTTTACTCGACGTAGTCGTTGCGAAGGGGAAACGTGCAAGCGAAGCGAGCGGCCTCGCTCAGACGGTCGGTGTGTGATGTCTGCCCGCGAAATGCCCTCGCGTCGCGGCTCCCGATCTCGCCAGTCGTCCGATCCGGCGCTTCGGCACGGCAAAACACCTCGATTCGGGCTGCCGTTTCGGCGCGTCGGACGCCGGGTCGGACACCGAATCGGACTGTGTGTCTCCCGCTTTGGTTGGCGAACACGAGCCGATCAGCGCGCCGTCCGTGCAGCTCCGTCTGCTTGCAATGGTGCATGGCCTACAGACTTCTTTGACACCTACTGAGCACGAATTCATGATCACCGCTCATATGCACGGTTGCCATGGCGCTAGCTGTTGTGTTTTCGAGAATAGGTGCCCTCATGTTGAATTGGTGCGACCATATTTCCTCTTAGCGTCCGGTATTAGAAGCACTTTTTTTCTATGAACATTCTACTATCATCTATTACTAGGAAGTTGATTAAAAATTAGGAAAACAGTTACTGTGCAAAAAAGCATTTTTTTAAAGCAGCCAGTCTTTGCATATTCATTTATAGTTGAGATTATGTTATCTGTTCATTTCTCACTAAATCATTTTTAACAACTTTCTAGTAACCAGTGTTACTAGAAAGTTGATTGAAAATTGAGGAAACTTACACCTGTGCATGAAACAAGACTGTCTTGCACCAGCCATGTTCACTGAATAATTATAACCTTATTTAATAATATTCATGCATGTTTTGTAACTTGGGTTATGTACTTTAAGAACATAATTATTTTTATTGACTTCCTATTGAATGGTGTTTCTTAAAAGTTAAAATAGTGTGTCTTAACTTTCTAGTAACTTTCTTTTTACATACTGAAGTTAGAAAAGAAGCAACCAACTTTCTTTTGACAAACGTTACTAAAAAGTAAAAGTCAATAGGATGTTACTAAAGTTGATAGGAAGTTGATAAAAGTTCTAAAGAAAGTAAGGAACCATTTTTGTATGGGAGGGTACCCGCTGACACCTCAGTACTGCAAAGAAGAAACACAACTCTTCACTAACCACATTAGAGAGAACATTTTAGTAGAGCCTATCCCCAAGAACATGTACCCCACCCACAATCAAGAGAGAAGAGCAGCGCGTGCCCGCATGTTGCACAAACGCTGCTTCAGAGATCCAGATACATACTACACGGACGCTAGCCCGTATCCCTCGTCGCCACGTTGCGGGCCCAAATACACACTCGCCGTTGTCAATCAGGGGGGAACCTGGTAGTGTCTGCCTCCACCCGCGCCACCTGCAGCGCAGCAGCTGAAGCAGCAGCGATCGCTCTCGCACTTCGCGATGCCGAGAGCAAGGGAAGGTCCGCCCGCGTCCTTACGGACTCACAAGCGGCGTGTCGTTTATACATGAATGGAACGCTCCCTATACCAGCCATTCGAATCCTGGATGCTGGATCGCTCACTAGAATGTACCCACGGTATCGTCTGGTGCTCCGGGCACGAAAGCCTGCGGGGAAACGAAGAGGCGGACTGCGCAGCTCGAGGTCTCACTAGCCGAGCGGCAGGCCACACCGTTCTTCAGCCCCACCAGACCGGCGAGCGACCCACGAGTTATTAACGACAGGTCAACAAATACTACAGGACCAACGTCTCGGAAGAACACAATACGCTCCCCCACACAAAGAACTCAATAAAGTCCAGGCAAGAGACTGGCGCCGCCTGCAAACTAACACATACCCACACTTTTCTCGTCTACACGCAATCTCCCCAGACAGTTATACGTCCCGAACATATCCCTGGTGTAGCAACCACACAGCAACACTCGCGCACATGACACATGAATGCACCGACCGCCCAGGCGACGCAATTTCGCCACAAGTCACAACACACACACTCACTACGTGGTCTTGGAAGGCGAGACTCTCCGAAATGGACCTGGGAAGCCTACTGGCGACCCTCGACCAGGCCCGGCGAGTCGCGATCGTCAGTGAAGCCTTGTCAGAGGGAACCACCCAGGAATAAACCGCGTTACAGTTTCTACAATAATAAAGATCCTCCCCCTCCTCCTCCCCCTTCCTCCTCGGTACCATTCTGTTGTCGGGTGAGAACAGCACCGATGCCATGACCGCTTGCGTCAGTGTGGACTTCGGTCGGTGCAGATGGATCAAAGTGGGCTAGTATGGGAGGGTTGGTCAGAAACCCGATGAGAACGGCGAAAGCGTGAAACTGCTCCGGGCCTCATGAGAATGGAGTGTTCTTCTTCAGAAGATCTGTGAAAGGCCGAGCAACGTCGGCGAAGTTTCTGACGAAACGGCGAAAGTAAGAACACAGGCAGACGAAGCAGCGCACGTCAGAAGCAGAACTTGGCACAGCGTAACACTGTACGGCGCGAACTTTTTCAGGTTCTGGTTGGACACCGGATGCGTCAAAGAGGTGTCCGAACACGGTAATCTAACAGCGGCCGAATTGACACTTCGTGGAGTTCAGTTGGACGCCGGCTTTTCGGAAGACCGCAAGAATGGCAGCGAGTCGGGTAACGAGGGTTGCAATGTGGGCTTGTTGCTAATGCATCTTCAAGGAGAGCATGGTAGCGCGATTCAAAGACGGGACAAGAGAAGACACAAAGGGACACACACAGCGCTAACTTCCAACACTGTTTATTGTCGAAAACCAGGTCGTACTTATACACTCAGACAACATGAGTCACAGCCACGTGAACAGACTAACAATCAGAGCGATACATTTTGTGATATGTTAAGCTATGCGCAAAAATTTCAGTTCTTTTTCAGAGAGAGCCAGTGATGATTTACTGTCTGAGTGTATAAGTACGACCTGGTTTTCGACAATAAACAGTGTTGGAAGTTAGCGCTGTGTGTGTCCCTTTGTGTCTTCTCTTGTCCCGTCTTTGAATTGCGCTACCATACACCCCTTGAAGAGTCGGGTAAGGTGGCTGCCGAACGTGGGAGGGAAAAACAATAGCGTCGTCAAGGTAACAAAGACAGGTGGTCCATTTGTGGGCTCGCAGGAGAAAGTCCATCGCACGTTCAAGCGTCGCAGGAGCATTGCATAGGCTAAAGCGCATGACTTTGAACAGATATAAGCCATCCGGCGTGATGAAGGTCGTCTTCTCGCAGTCCATTTCATCAACTGAAATCTGCTTGTAGCAGGATCGAAGATCGATAGACGAGAAATATTTAGCTCTGTACAAGCAGTCCAAGGGGTCATCGATGCGTGATAGAGGGCAGACGTCTTTTCGCGTGATCTTGTCTGAGTGGCGATAATTGACGCAAGAGCGCCAGGTGCCATCTTCCATTTTCAAAAGGACGAAACGCAAATCCCAAGGACTGGCTCAAGTCTCGATGACCCCTTTGCGGAGCATTTTGTCCATTTCGGATTGGATGACTCGGCGTTCAACACGCGATACATGATAGGGACACCGACGTATAGGATTCTTGCCTCCAGTGTTTGTACGGTGCTGAACAACAGATGTTTGGCCTAAAGTCCCGTCGCCGAAATCAAAGATGTCACGGTACATTTCGAGGAGGAGACGTATGTACGTGGCCTGTGCCGAGGTCAGGTCAGGAGAAATCATCTTTACGAAGTCATCCGTTAGTGAACCAAAGCTGTGAGCTGTAATTGGCACCAAGAAAGCACTCTCGGCATTCAGACTTTCAATGTCAAATTCGAATGTATTAAAAACGCTGGCCAAGAACATGTCGGCTGGAAGCACTTGAGGGCTGAAATTCCGAAGCGGAAGAGCAACGTTCCGGTTAAAAAGCACGTCGATGATGGGGCGAAGGACATATTCGCTGTCAGGAATCTGTGGCTGTGCAGTCAAAGAGACGTAAGTGACTGCCTCAGGTGGCAGACACTCATATTAAAGCGAGCACAAGTGCGGTGGGGTGGTGCTCCGAACATCGGCGACTTGTGGCAGTTCCAGCTGAAAAATGCCGGTTGCGCACTTTATGAGACCGGAATGATTGGATAAAAAGTCCGCTCCAAGGATAACCTCGTCAGGGCAGCTGTCGATCACAGCAAACAGAACACAAGTAAGGCGGCCAGCTATACTTAGAACGCGCAATACAGATTCCAAGAGCAACTAGCACGCCGCCGTCGGCTACACGAAGCACTCGGGCAGCTGCTGGGGTGAGGACCTTCTTTAAACGTCTGCGTAGGCTAGCAATCATCACAGATACGTGGGCTCCAATATCAACGAGTGCTTGGACAGGTATGCCGTCTAGTTTAACGTCAATTGCGCTTATTTTTGCGGGAAAAGACAGGATTTTCTGCAGCAGTAGGCAATGCAGCACCACCTGCATGGGCTGCATTTCTTAATTTACCGGAAAGGTGCGGCCAAACGCCACAGGGGACTAAAGGTGACGTGGCTGCGGCGAACGGGAAGATGGGCGACGTGTTTGCGGTGAAACGAGACTGGTGTCGGCACGGCGATGGTGAGCAACTGTACCACGTAAGAGCAGAGTTGTGGGCACTGATAGACTCTGCGGTGGGTGAATTATTGCGGGAATTTCCGTTAAAACGGCTCAGGTTGGTCGGCGTGCGAGGTGTTGAGGGCGACGAGTTGCGAGAGTATCGGGTGACATGACCAATGTGGTGACAGGGGAAACATATCAGCTGGTTGTCCGCAGTTCCCCACTCAGTCGGGTTACCGTAACACGGAGAGAAGCATCGGGATGGAGCGAAAATAGTAGAAGGGTGTTCGTTGACTCTGGGGTTGGCGATAGCATAGACTGAATGTAAGGCAATGTTTTGAAGTTCCTGGCGAAGCATGGCTTGTACGAGCAGAACTGAAAAAGTGGTAGCACCAAGGGCTACGCGAACAGAAAGCTGCGGGCACCATCGCGTCCAGTTCACGTCGAACAATTCGCACCACGACCTCTGATGCTATGCTGCTCTTCGGACTTATCTTCACACGTCGACCTTGCGGCCGTATTAGGAAGTATTGCGAATGGTTGCAAGACGCGTCGGATTTTCGCCTGTTTGAATGTCGGTTCTCTTTGATGATAGTATGGCAAAGAAGTCCGACACGGCTGTGGACGGCACGATGGACGCGGACGAGAAGACGCAACAGCGTAGGCTTAGCCAGTCACACCAGGAACAGCGTCTAGCCCGAGCCCCACTTCAGGAACACTGGCGATCCGGCTGCGGAGCTCTGCACCGGCGCACTTCTTCTTCCTTACAACTTCCCCCCTCGCTGAAGATGGAGCCGCAAAGAAGGCCTAAGGCGTCGTGAGGACGAAGGGCTCGTGATACGGCTTGAGCCGATCTACGTGCACAGTTTCGCGGCCTCGGCGACGCAGGTCCGTAGGGGGCGTCAGAGGTTCGATGATGTAGTTCACCGGAGAAGTGTGCTGTAGAACCCGGTAGGGCCCATGGTATCAGGATACGAACTTCGAGGAGACACCTGCTGTCGAAGTAGGAGGCACCCACAATCGAACGAGAGCGTCAGGAGGAAACTGGTAGTGGGGGCGCCCGTCATCATGACGAAATTTCTGTAAGGCTTGTTCTTGCGTTGTAAGGGAGCGAGCTAGTTGCCGACAATCTTCTGCATACCGGGCGGCTTCGGAAACAGGTGTACCCTCTGATAAGTCGGGACGGTAAGGAAGAATAGTGTCAATTGGAAATGATGGTTCGCGGCATATAGAAGAAAGAAGGGAGAAAAGCCCGTCGTTGACTGGGGTGCCATATTGTAGGCGTACATGACATAGGGAAGGATGAGGTCCCAGTTGGTGTGGTTGGAGGCGATATACATCGAAAGCATGTCGCCAAGAGTTCGGTTAAAGCGTTCTGTCAATTCGTTTGTTTACGGGTGCTGTGCGGTGGTACAGCGATGAATAATGCGGCATTCAGCGAGAAGTTGTCGAATGACATCGGCGAGAAAGACGCGGCCACGGTTGCTCAGGAGTTCGCGGGGAGCGCCGTGACGTAGAACAAAGCGTTGAAGGAGGAACGGGGCAACGTCACGAGCCGTAGCGGCTGGCAGAGTGGCCGTTTCTGCATACCTCGTGAGATGGTCTACAGCTACAATGACCCAGCGATTGCCAGCAGCTGTGTATGGCATAGGCCCGTAGAGGTCTATCCCAACGCGGTCAAAGGGTCGCGAAGGGCACGGCAAAGGTTGCATTGGTCCAGAAGGGCGGCAAGGATCAGGCTTCCGGCGTTGACATTCTGTGCAAGGGCGAATGTACTTTTGCACAAATGTGTACATACCACGCCAATAAAACCTATGACGTAGTCTGGTGTAGGTCTTGAAGAGACCAGCGTGTGCGCACTGAGGGTCGGCGTGGAAAGCGGTGCATACATCAGTGCGGAGCGGCCGAAGTATTACAAGCAGCCATTTGCGGTCGTCGGAACTGTAGTTACGGCGACAGACAATTCCGTCGCGGATGGCGAAGTGCGAAGCTTCTCGGCGTAACGCTCGGGATGGTGGGCGTGTAGGTGAATTAGAGATGTAATCTATCAAAGATGAAATCCAGGAGTCCTTGCGCTGCTCCAAAGCCATGTCGACAGAAGTGAATGGAAGTGGGTCGTCTAGGACGGACACACTGACAATGTCGGCGTGGACAGGCGAGCGCGAAAGAGCATCGGCATCGGCGTGCTTCTTGCCTGAGCGATAGACAACCCGGATATTGTACCCTTGGAGCCTCAGTGTCCACCGGGCTAGGCGGCCGCAGGGATCCTTGAGAGACGACAACCAGCAAAGTGCGTGGTGATCGGTAACGACATCGAAGGACCGGCCGTACAGGTGTGGGCGAAATTTTGTGATGGCCCAGATTATCGCGAGACATTCTTTTTCCGTGACAGAATAGTTTGTTTCAGCTTTCGTCAGAGTGCGGCTCGCGTAAGCAACAACATATTCTTGGCAACCGGGCTTTCTCTGGGCGAGCACAGCGCCAAGACCAACACCGCTAGCATCCGTATGGATTTCCGTGGGAGCAGTTGGATCAAAATGGCGCAGTATCGGCGGTGCTGTGAGCAGGCGACGTAGCATTGCGAATAACACAAGCACGTGTTCCATTTGAGGCCTCGAAGAATAGTGTCCATCATCCGCTCAAAAGTCGCGGGCGCGTTTGCAAAGTCCTAATGGCATTACACGAAATTCGTATAAGCCATCTAGTGTGATGAAAGCAGTTTTAGGCTTATCTACTGCAGCCATAGGCACCTGCCAATAACCAGAGCGTAGATCGAGGGAGGAAAAGAACTCTGCACCTTGTAAGCTGTCGAGGGCGTTATCGATCCGCGGCAATGGATAAACATCCTTTCGGGTTATTTTGTTTAGGCGGTGGTAATCCACGCAAAAGCGGATCGAGCCATCATTCTTTTTAACTAAAACAACTGGCGACGCCCATGGGCTGTCGGACGGTTCAATGACACCACGCTTTAGCATGTCACCTACTTGCTCATCAATGACCCGTCGTTCTGTCGACGAGACGCGGTAGGGTCGCTGCCGTAGCTGTGAGTGAGAACCGGTGTCAATACGGTGACATACAGTCGTCGTTCGGCCCAGAGAAGTGCTATGACTGTCAAAAGCAGGGCGAAATTTCTCGAGGAGACGGAGAAGGTCATGGCGTTGCGTGGGGCGTAAGGCGTTGTCGATGACGCGGCTGAAAACGTCTTCAGGCGATGCGACAGGTGCGGGACTACAGTAGAGGTTGTTGACCTCTGACGATCCAACAGGAAGTTCCGACGTGGTAATGGTGTCGTAAGGCTCCACTGTGCCGAGAGATTCACCGCGAAGCAACGCAATTGAGAATGGGAAGTGGTTGTGTATAGGAAGGTGAGTAGCACCAGCTTGAAGGCTAAGCAGCGCAGTTGGGAGTGGTGAGAGGTGGCGGTGAACGAAAGCAGTCGAAGGCGTGAAGAGTGCGGTAGAGTCGGAGGCAACGGAACAGGATACAGGTGCCAGAACGGATGCGTGCGGAGGTATATGGATGTCGTCAGTGAGGGACAACTTGCTGCACGAAAGCGAAACATCATCAGATATGGCATTGCCAAGCGAAGAGAAGGCGACTTCTGCACGAGAGCAGTCAATAACAGCTTGGTGACGGCAGAGAAAGTCCCAGCCTAAAATAATAGCGTGGGAACAGTGGGGAAGAACGACGAACTCGACTGTGTAGACCAGTCCTTGAATTTCAAGTCTGGCGGTGCACGCAGCCACCGGCTGGACGTGCTGTGCTGTGGCTGTGCGGAGTAAAGGAGCGAAGAAAGGCGTCGTGACTGTTCGTATTGAGCGGCATAGTTTTTCGGCAATTACAGATATGGCGGCCCCTGTGTCAATGAGGGCGAGCACAGAGACACCTTCAACGCGACATCAATAACGGTGGTCGGCGAAAGAAGAGGGCTTGAGCGTTGTGACGATGACGCAGTTCTTGCCTCGGGAACTGCGCCACTTAGTTTTCCGTGTCAGCGGTAGAGGGACGTCGACGCATCGAGGAGAGCGAGCGACGACGAGGAGAAGGAGAACGGCGGTCGGAAACTGGGCGAAGGCTTCGGCGGGGAAGGGGTAAATCGCGGTCTGGAGCGTAAGACAGAGGATGGTCGTACGCGGCTGTGCGTGGGTCGTCACGTGGATGAAGTGGACGGCGGCGGCACAGGAGCGCAACGTGTCCGGCAATAACGCACGAATAGCAGATGGGCCGATTGTCCGGTGTGCGCCAGGGATTAATTACTCGATGGGCTGGAGGTCGTGGCGGCGTGGGGGTAAAAACAGGGCTAGGCATCGGAGGCGGAGCCCGGAAGGTCGGTGGTCGTGGTCGTGCGACGGCGTCGGCGTAAGTCAATGGGGCGGTGAGCTGAGGCGCCCGTTCCAGAGGAAGGACCTCGGAAACTTGCTCTTCTATAACATGTCGTAGGGTCGGACTAGGGGACGAACTTGAGTCCGGCGAGTTGGAGATGAGGGAGAGCTGGCGAGCTACTTCTTCCCGGACGAAAGCCTTGATCTGCGAGAGGAGGGTGGAATCTTGAATAGGGGAGGTCAAGCCGGACAACGATTCGTGATGGGGAACACGACGCCAAGTGAGGATGCGTTGACGGCGGAGCTCGTCATAGCTTTGGCGCAGTTCAATAACTTGTGCAACAGTAGAGGGGCTCTTTGAAATGAGCATCTGAAATGCGTCCTCGTCGATACCCTTCATTATATGCTTGATTTTATTGCCCTCAGTCATGCATGCATCGACGCGTTTACAGAGATCGATGACATCTTCGATGCAGCTGGTAAAGGTCTCACCAGGCTGCTGAGAGCGCGACTGCAGGCTCTGTTCGGCACGAAGCTTTTGAACAGCAGGGCGGCCCAAGACTTCGCTGAACTTCGCCTTGAACACCGTCCAGCTTGGGACTTCGCTTTCGTGGTTCCGAAACCACAAGTGAGCAATTCCCGTGAGGCAAAAAGGGACGGTAGTCAGTTTCGTGATGCCATCCCATTTGTTGTTGAGACTGACGCGTTCGTATGATGAGAGCCAGCCATCAACGTCGTGGTCGTCAGTGCCGCTGAAGATGGGAGGGTCCCGCTGACGGAGTGTGCCGGGGCATACGGAGGACTGGGGAACAGGTGGTGGTAAGCTCGTGGCGCTTGCGGTGGTCATGATAGCAGGGAGAGTCCGACTGCGCAATTCCAGGATGGCAGGAGACCCAGCAAACCTCCACCAATTATGGCAAAGAAGTCCGACACGGCTGTGGACGGCACGATGGACGCGGACGAGAACACGCAACAGCGTAGGCTTAGCCAGTCACACCAGGAATAGCGTCTAGCCCGAGCCCCACTTCAGGAACACTGGCGATCCGGCTGCGGAGCTATGCACCGGCGCACTTCTTCTTCCTTACAATAGCACGAACTGTAGAGCAGCTTTTGCACATGAGCGGATTAAAGGCGTCGTCAGCAATTACCTTTAGCACGTGCCCGACCTTCTCAGCTTCTGTCATGTTGTGATCGGCTTTACGACAAAGTGGCAGCACGTTCTGAATGTACGAGACATTGGGCAAAGGAGGTCCTATCTGTTGATTCCACTCACGTGTTCGTACATAGCCACCCACACTTCAACGTCGACGCCATCAGTCCCGCAGAAAGTTCCAGGATCCTTGGGTTGCACAACCACAACCGAAGCTGACAGCGACATAGCTGGCGACAGGGACCTTGGAAGTGATAACGATGTTGATCCCGCGTGCTCATCGTCATTCCTGGTGCGGATGGTGATGCGATGTCCATGTTACCCTGGACCTCCCACCAATATGTTACGCGGATGTTGGGGAGTATAGAAAGACGATTTACCGGACGATACAAGATGAGTCAGAGTAGTTATGATTGAACACTAACAACACGCCGCAGCCAGCGTATTGCGATCTTCTTCCTCTGCCTTCTTTCATCCTTCGGTAAGAGTATTTTGACCGTGTGGGCACTCTCTATATACACAAGTAACTGCTCAGAGTACAGAGCCTATAGTATCAGTCGCACAAAAAGGAAATAAAATACTAAAACATTTTGCAATTTTTTAATGTCGTCTATGCCGATATATATTCTGAAAGGTCACAGTTAACACACAGACATTTTTTACATACAGTTCTACATACCTCGCTATCAGCGGCGAATTAGGGGGGGGGGGGGCGGACAGAGGAAGGGAAGACGAGCACACCGGTGGTCCTCCCCACGACTTCCAGAATGCGGCGCTCGATTCCGCTCACATTTCCGCCTGGCATAGCCCCTCTAAAACGTCCACAACAACGTGAAACAGTGTTACGGTCAGTATTATTAGAGACCTCACCTTTTCTTGCTCGCCACCCTGGCTGCCTCCTTTCTCGCTTCGCGCGCCATATTGGCCTAGTGGTTACGGCAGTGGCTTGTGGTCGTTACAGCTGGCCCTGTTCATTGTGAAGAGCCGATATTTCTTCCCACAGGTCGTTTTTTCGGCAGCACTCGTACATGGCAAAAGCTCTATGTAGTATGCATCGTAAGGTGCGCTGGTGACGGTGTTATTTCCCTTGCACTTTATAAGGAGCATCACGACGACGACGGTGGTGATGGCAGAAATTGCCTGGAGCGTCCATACAGTTACTATCGCAATACAAAGTGCCAACTTACATTGGAATATTCGAAACCAGCCATATTGCTTTGCGGCGCATTGGGGATCGTCATCGTCAGTGCAGTAAAGTAATATCAAATAAAAATGGTTCTGTTCAACTTCCACCAAAACTTCCACATTCCCATTTTATCTGGATGGCATTTCTGCTCTGGGGAAGGAAGACACTTCAAAGCTCTTACGTACACGAACATATATAGCTGATATATTCATAATTGTGATAATGAAAAGCATCTGTATATGTGTGCTTTTGCTACGTATCCCGGTGTAGTTTAGCTGTCAGAATCGCATCGGCTGACAATGCCCATAAGGCACACCAGCCACTGTAGTGTGTTGTTGTGGAATAAGTCAGGTGCTTTTCATATCAGCTACGGCCGCATTGGATTTCTCATCAAGCAATTTTCCTACTAGAAATCACTAACCATCATTCACCGCTGTTATTCCTATACCCCAACAAATAAGGTTTCCTTTCTTCAGAACCATTGTTTATGTGCAGGAAGTCATCAGCGGTAGGATAAAGCGCTGTAGTTATAGGGACAATGAACAAAAGTCATGCGATAAACATCCTAACTAATGCATTTAAGATGCTGTTTACAATAATAAATTGCAGTGACCGGGTAGTTCATGCTGCATCACCGTTTAGATTATGAAAATTGTGATACCCGGGCGCTTTTTAGCGCCACGAATCTCTATATCCACGCGAAGCAGAAACTAAAACGTTTACAGGTGCATTGAGGCGTGCCTTCAAAGAGATGTTACGGGTTCTCAACACAAGTAGCGGTTTAACACTGCTATACAGCGTCATAGAGTGCACTCATAAACTATGATAATGGAGGTTAAATAAAAACTAGAAGTAATAAAACATATTTTTTCCAAGCGAAACGTACTCATTTTTATTTTGTTAGCTGGATGGCAGAAATCTTGGAGCACGTGACATTGGTCAGCATGTTTCGGGGGAACACGATGAAGTCCTGGAATTGCTAGAATCGTGATTGCTTCAACACCTGACGGCGTTAATTCTACAGCTCAGAGTTTTGTTGTGCGGTAGTATGAGATCAATAACCACAAAGGAACGCGCGTCTAATAAGAGTGTTTAAAAATGAACGGCGTTATCTCTGAATATTATTATTATGTAATATTATGTTAGTATTATTATGATATGTTATTTTATCTGAATAAACATACGAAGGGAAATACTCAGGGGGTGATTAAGAGTGCGGATAATATGATTATCGTACTTCTGGCCTACGAATCTTCGGTTCGCTTGTCTTAGAGAAGGCACCAGTCATAGGCAAATTCTGATGGCACTTGCGCAGGAACGTTCTGCTGCAATATCTGGGATGCAGCCAAACTTCTGCTAGCAAACACTTAGATTAGATCAGATTAGATTAGTATATAGGGTTTTACGTGCCGAAACAACGATCTGATTATGAGGCACGCCGTAGTGGGAAATCTGAACCACCTGGGGTTCTTTAACGTGCACCTATATTTAAGTACTCGGGTGTTTTCGCATTTCGCCCCCGTAGAAATGCGGCCAGCATGGCCGGGATTCAAGCCCATGAACTCGTGTTCAGCAGCTCAACACCATAGTCACTAAGACGAGCAAACACTGCTGATACTGCTTGTGATAACTAATACTGAAATACAGCGCGTACTCAGCCCTTTAGTTTGTCATAGTTCCTACGAATTGTATAGTAGGCGTTACAATAAAAAACAGAGCGAAAATTGCGCACATTCCACTCGCACCAGGAATCAGTTCTGCCCTAAGAATAACACTTACATTTCTTGGTTTTATGTATGTCTGCGTACGTGAGTCTGTCGGGACAGCATCCGGGTTTGAGCTAAAAGATGCTTGTTCTAATCGCACGTCTATAAATTTATTTTTATTGAAGAGGCCCCAAACCCGGCGAGAGGGCAGCCTACCTACCGCGCTGTTCCGTAGAGGGGCAAAGAATGTTTTGCATTGAAACTCGCATGCCTGTATGACTGATATTCGTTGTTCCACTCAAAGTGGAAAGAGCCTATGGCAACTTCGTACCATCTTACTACAAATTTGGGTCATTTTGTTAGGGGCAGAAAAACGAACCTTTACACCGTCTGCCTGCTACATTCCTGAGACGTTGCGATAGTTTCTGTACATATGTACTTACAACGACTTTTTTTTCAGCAGGCACTTAATTACTTATGCTTGTGGGCACTCCTGATTTTACACGCGAAACAAGCACTTTTATTAAGAAAGGCTGCACTCTTTTACAAGGCACTCTTGTGCCTTGTAAAAAGGGAGTTGTTTACGAGCTTACTTTTTCCTGCGGTCACGTCAAGATTGGTGAAACCGGTCGCTGCCTGACCACTACATTGTCAGAACATAGGCGCTCGCTAGTGGTTCAGTGGCATTGCTTTGAACATGGGTGAGCTCCAATGTTTAAAGTTACCATAATTATTTCCGTGGATAGTAATCAGACTGCGAGGGACACCATCCAGGCTTACCATATTGTTATGATGGTAAAAGAAGTCAGAAATATATTTAGGGGATATTTACAATAACTGCGGCAGCTGACGCGATCGAAGACAGCGCGCGAAGTCCAGAGCGTCGTCTTCTTCTGACCAAACTTAAAACGTCTTTTTCGTCAGCGTGTCACACGACTCCCGCCGGCTGAAGCACAGGCTCAGTGCTGGTTAGGAGGTGGTCGAGTGATACGACTTAAGACGTGCGACGTCCACCACGCCGCAGCAATGCTGAGCCATGGTTGAGTCAAGAGGGGCGATTACGCACGTGACGTCAGTTACTTTACGAAACACATGGTAAGGGTCAGAGTAGCGGGAAAGGAGCTTCTCCGAGAGGCCAACGCGCCGCGACAGTGACCAAAGGAAAGCAAGGGCTCCCGGTGTGTAATGGACGTCACGACGGTAGACGTCATATAAGGGCCGCTGATTTTCTTGCGCTTCCACAAGTTGACGACGGCCAATATGGTGCGCTTTTTGTACTTTGAGTATAATAATATTTGGGGTTTTACGTGCCAAAACCACTTTCTGATTATGAGGCACGCCGTAGTGGAGGACTCCGGAAATTTTGACCACCTGGGGTTCTTTAACGTGCACCTAAATCTAAGCACACGGGTGTTTTCGCATTTCGCCCCCATCGAAATGCGGCCGCCGTGGCCGGGATTCGATCCCGCGACCTCGTGCTCAGCAGCCCAACACCATAGCCACTGAGCAACCACGGCGGGTGTACTTTGAGTATGGCTTCACCGGCGTACTCGTATGTGAAATTCGGATTATCAGGGAGAACGGTGTCGAAAGCTGGAGTAGGGTCGCGGCCAAACGAGAGGAAGAATTGAGAAAAGCCTTCGGTACCATGGTGAGACGAATTATAGGCGAAAGTAACGAACGGCAATGCAACGTCGCAATTACGATAGTCAACGGAGGCATACATGGACAGAATGTCAGTAAGGGTTCGGTTGAGACGCTCGGTTAGACTGTTCGTTTGTGGATGGTACGCAGTAGAAAGCTTGTGTTTAGTCGCGCACGAGCATAGAATGTCATTGACAACTTTTGAAAGAATGTAGCGGCCTCTGTCGGAGAGGAGCTGTCGAGTTGCACCGCGGTGAGGGATGACGTTCCCTAGGAGGAACTCGGCAACATCGGTTGCACAGCTTGTCGAAAGAGCCCATCTGATTGCATATCGGGTTGCGTAGTCTGTCGCTACAGCAATCCACTTGTTTCCCGAAGCAGATATAGGAAAAGGGCCTAAAAGATCAGCACCTTCACGGAATAATGGTTCAGATGGTACGTTAAGTGCTCGAAGGAGATCAACAGAGGGCGTAGTCGGCTTTTTCTGCCGTTGACAAAGGTCACACGCAGCGACATAGCTGCACATGTCAAGGTATATACCAGGCCAAAAGAAGTGCCGTCAAGCACGGTCATAAGTCCGTGACACGCCAAGGTGACCGCAGTCGGTACATCACGAAACTGGGCGAGGACAGTCTGACGCAGATGCTCAGGCACAAGAAAGAGTCGGTCAGAGCCATCCGGGAGCATGTTAGAGCGGAACATGATGAAGTTGAAACATGCGAAGGTGAGGATTGGGTGTCGTTGAACTCAGCCGTTGAATAAGATCTTGTAAGGAGGCGCCCCGACATTGTTCCGCTACATTGTCGCGAAAAGCACCTAGAGAGAGGACGGTGACAGGTATACCAGTCGCAGAAACGCCAGGTGGGTCGACAGGATGACGCGACAAGCACTCCGCATCTTGATGTAACCAGTCGGTCTTGTACACGACTGAATAGTTGTATTCTTGAAGGCACAGAGCCCTGCGGCCAGGACGCCCTGAACGATCTTTCAGGGACGACAGCGAACACAGACCGTGATGATCAGTGATGATTGTGAATTGCCGGCCATACAAATAAAGGTGGAATTTACCTACTGCCCAAACGAGAGCCAGGCACTCGCGTTCGGTGATAGAATACTTGCGCTCAGCAAGGGAAAGAAGGCGGCTGGCGTAGGCGCTAACATGTTCTTGCCCTTGTTGTTTCTGTGCCAAGATAGCTTCAACACCGCGGCCACTGGCATCAATACGGACTTTTGTTGGAGCTAACGCATCAAACTGAGCGAGAATGGGAGTGGAGGTAAGCAGCTTAATCAGCTCGGTGAAAGCACCAGCTTGCTCAGCGCCCCAAATGAAGGCAGCGTCTTTTTTGAGGAACTGATTAAGAGGGCGCGCCACGTCCGCGAAATTTCGTTCAAACCGACGGACAGAGAAGCAGAGGCCCAAGAAGCTGGGAACGTCCTTGGCGCACGTTGGCACTGGAAGGTCCTTCACTTCCCGTATTTTATCGTGATCAAGGCGTACACAAGAAGAATCGATAAGATATCCGAGCACAGATACTTCACGACAACCGAAGTGGCATTTCGAATAATTTAGCTGTAGTCCTGCCTGACCAAAAACAGACAAGATCGCCTAGAGGCATTCGAGGTGCATCGCAAAAGTTGTAGAAAACACGGTCACGTCGTCAAGGTAACAGAGGCAGATGGACCACATGAAATCGTGTAGGAGGGCATCCATCATTCGTTGAAATGTGGCCGAGGCATTACATAAACCGAAGGCATTACTTTGAACTGTTAAAGGCCGTCGGGAGTACTAAAAGCGGTCTTATCACGGTCCATGTCGACGGCAACTTGCCGGCAGCCGGAGCGAACGTCTATGTACGAAAAATATTGTGCTCCATGCAGACAATCCAAGGCATCATCAATGCATGGTAGCGGATAGACGTCCCTCTTTGTTACCTTGTTTAGGTGCCGATAATGCACGCAAAACCACCAACTGCTGTCCTTCCATTTGGCTACTATAACAGATGCCCATGGGCTGCAAGAAAGTTGAATGATGTTACGGAAAAAGCATCTAACCAACTTCGTCTTGGACGACATGTCGCTCAGTAGACGAGAGGCGGTAGGATCGCCGAATGACAACAGATGTTTGACCTAGAGGGCGCTCTCCTAGGTCGAAAATGTCCCAGTACAAGACAAGGAGGCAGCGTAGATCTTGAGCACGCTCATGCGCAAGGTCGGCAGCAATCATTTTTCATTTGGGCATTCAAATATGAAGGGGCAGTAGGAGAAGCAAAAGTTGCGCACGAGGAGCTGTCACAAGTTCAAGCCAAAATGCGGTAGTCTCGGGTCGGCATGATTTGTGCCAGGGATATTTCGCGCGGGAGTACTTCCGTACAAAATCCAAAGTTCACAAGCAGAAGGCAGTGCATATTCTCCGTATAGGTAATGATGGTGTGAGCAAAAGCGGCGTTATGCGAGAGCAGGACATCCGGGTTAGGGGATACGATGTAGTCACCGTCTGGTACAGGTCGAACGGGTGAAACATTTGTGTAGGTGACGGTGCAGTGAGGGAGGCGAATATGCTCTGTGGAACATAGCCAAATCGAAGCACTATCGGGAGAGGCAACAGCAACAGTTAGAGCGAGTTGCACAATACCAGCAGAACAGTCTGTCAAGACGGAATGTGCTGACAGAAAGTCAAGTGCAAGGATTAGGTCGTGAGGGCAGTGATCTAGAACACAAAATAAAGTAGAAGTAATCACTTAATAAATTATGAGCTACTATGTGCCAACACAACGATCTGATTATGAAGCACGCCTTGTGGGGGACTGCGGAAATTTCGACCATTTGAAGTTGTTTAACTTACACCTAAATCTAAGTTCACGGGTGTTTTCGCATTTAGCGCCCATCAAAATGTGGCCGCTGTGGCCGATATCCCTCCTCGCGACCTCACGCTCAGCAGCCCATCACCATAGCTGCTAAGCAGCCATGGCGGGTAAAGAGGAGTATGATGTCCGGCGACACTCACGCGAGGCGGACACATGCCGATAACGGCTGGTGTTCCACCGTCGGCGACTGGGACCACAGGTGACGGGCAGGAGTGAGGACTTTCTGGAGACAATTCCGAAGCTTAGAATTCATCGCAGATACGTGCGCGACAGTTTTAATCACAGCCGTAACAGGTACACCATCTACGTTCACTTCGATGAGGTTCCGATTGGTGGGCAAGGTGAGAAGAAGATTTTCGAGTCGGGTCATTTTGGCAGCATCTTTTAGCCCCTATCTCCATCAAAAAGAAGTCAGAAATATATTTACAGGATGTTTACAATAGCTGTAGCAGCTGACAGGATGGTAGACATAGCGCGAAGTGCAGAGCGTTGTATTATTCGGATCAAGCTTAAAACGTCTTCTTCGTCTACTTGTCAGAATATAAATATAAACGAAACGCATTTGGTAAGCATGCTTTCAATAAATTTGTGACAGTGAATTTGCATTTTTAAACCGCTTCATAGTATACCATTAGATGAAAGGGTCTCGCTGTTTTCTTGTGCACTGATGACGATGACGTGGATGGGAAAGCACGTTAGTAAAGGAGGTAATATTTTAGTATGTGTCTGCTTTCTAATAAAATTATTTAAGGAAGATTACACATCTTCTAAATCACAGAAATCGCTACAAAGAAAATCTATACGGGTTCCTCGAAAGAAACGTCTCGCAATTGAAGCAAAATTTGTCCTTATCTGAGACTTGAAACCGAAACCACCGCCTTTCCAGAGCAGCCGCTCTACCATCTGAGCTGAGCAGGGGGTTAGCAGATAGGACAGAGAAGTTTACTAAGGATAGTTCAGAGTTCAGCGCGGTCCTGTGGCTTTCGTGCTTTTTGTCTTACTCATCTTGCGCTGACTCTTGAGCATGTTCAACTAGTACCAACTTGCCATAATATTGCTTCTTCTACATTTGATATCTGTCTTCAGCAAACCATATAGACACGGCCTCTGCCTGTGTTTATATTTTGACATTTGCTAACGTTTTCTTTCGTTGTAAATGAAAGAGGCATGCACGCAACAATTGTACTTGGCTTCAATGTAGTGAAATTCAGCAATGACGTGTGCTTTTGTGTGACGGCAGGTGAGTCGACTTCAATGCGCTGTCAATTTTAAGTGCTGCTTATATACGTTTTAATTGTGTTAAGGTTACACTTTCCCAATGTTCATTTCTACTGATCAGTTTGGTTACATGGTTTGCGTAAAACACTACGCACATTCCTTAGAATGTGTACTGCACGTTAAGCTGTTGTGATTTTAGGAGATGAGCTTTTATAAACCAAGCCATGTGTTCAATATATTCTATACTGCTGTGATAAAATGCAATCTCTCCCTCTACCTTTTTCTATTATCAATTTTTGGACAAGATATTCGCAGTATTTTGAAAATTTTAGCTCTACACACCAGCTGTCCTTAAATCTGGGTCATAGTACTGCCTGAACTGTAGAGCAGCAACAACATCGGCACCAAATGAAATGAAAGACAGGTGCATGAGCTTGTGATTCATTTCTTGCGTCCTTTTCCTTGCTAGACTACATTTTACGCCATTACTTCATAATCAGTCAATAAGCCCTCATCGCAAGCCTTGTTAAATCATAGCGCTGTGATAAATGCGTACATATTTGAGGAGGTTGTGGCCAAGTACTGCACCAGGGTGGCCAATCCTGCTCTGGGGAGGGAGTGCGTTACCGGTTCTGGTCACCGGGATCAGGCCACACTCCAGGCCTGTTTATGCAAGTTTATCAACACGCGGATTTTTTTTTAATCCGGTGGAAAATTGTGCGGCACCGGGATTCGAACCACAGACCTCTTGCACGCCAGGCGGGTGTTCTACCTGTACACCACCGCTGCACCTATGAAGACGTGCAAACGGCAATGGGTAGAGTGAAAACAAAATACACTGTACTGATGGGCGACTTCAATGCCAACGTAGGCAAGAAGCAGGCTGGAGACAAGGCAGTGGGGGAATATGGTATAGGCACTAGGAATAGCAGGGGAGAGTTATTTGTAGAATTTGCGGAACAGAATAATATGCGGATAACGAATACCTTCTTCCACAAGCGGGATAGCCGAAAGTGGACGTGGAGGAGCCCGAACGGCGAGACTAGAAATGAAATAGACCTCATACTCTGCGCTAACCCTGGCATCATACAAGATGTGGACGTGTTCAGCAAGGTTCGCTGCAGTGACCATTGGATGGCAAGAACTCGAATTAGCCCAGATCTGAGGAGGAAACGGAAGAAACTGGTACATAAGAAGCCGATCAACAAGTTAGCGGTAAGAGGGAAAATAGAGGAATTCCAGATCAAGCTACAGAACAGGTATTCGGCTTTAACTCAGGAAGAGGACCCTAGATTTGAAGCAATGAACGACAATCTTGTGGGCATCATTAAGGAGTGTGCAATAGAAGTCGGTGGTAACGCCGTTAGACAGGATACCATTAAGCTATCGCTGGAGACGAAAGATCTGATCAAGAAACGCCAATGTATGAAAGCCTCTCAGCCTGCAGCAAGAATAGAACTGGCAGAACTTTCGAAGTTAATGAACAAGCGTAAGATAGCTAACATAAGGAAGTATAATATGAATAGGATTGAACATGCTCTCAGGAACGGAGGAAGCCTGAAAGCAGTGAAGGAACTAGGAATTGGCAAGAATCAGATGTATGCGTTAAGAGAGAAAGCCGCTAATATCATTACTAACATGGATGAGATAGTTCAAGTGGCTGAGGAGTTCTATAGAGATTTATGCTGTACCAGTGGCACCCACGACGATAATTGATGAGAGAATAGTCTAGAGGAATTCGAAATCCCGCATGTAACGACGGAAGAAGTAAAGAAACCCTTGGGAGCTATGCAAAGGGGGAAGGCCGCTGGGGAGGATCAGGTAAGAGCAGATTTGTTGAAGGTTGGTGGGCAGATTGTTCTAGAGAAAGTGGCCACCCTGTATACGCAATGCCTCATGACGTTGAGCGTACCGGAATCTTGGAAGAACGCTAACATAATCCTAATCCATAAAAAAGGGGACGCCAAAGACTTGAAAAATTATAGACCGATCAGCCTACTGTCACTTGCCTGTATACAAAATATTTACTAAGGTAATCGCAAATAGAATCAGGAACACCTTAGACTTCTGTCAAGCAAAGGACCAGGCAGGATTCCGTAAAGGCTACTCAACAATAGACTATATTAACACTGAATCGGGCGATAGAAAAATGTGCAGAATATAACCAACCCTTATATATAGCTTTCATTTATTACGAGAAAGCATTTGATTCTGTCAAAACCTCAGCAGTCATGGAGGCCTTACGGAATCAGGGTGTAGACGAGCCGTATGTGAAAATACGGAAAGATATTTATAGCGGCTCCCCAGCAACCGTAGTCCTCCATAAAGAAAGCAACAAAATCCAAATAAAGAAAGGCGTCAGGCAGGGAGATACGATCTCTCCAATGCTATTCACAGCGTGTTTACAGGAGGTATTCAGTGACCTGGATTGGGAAGAATTGGGGATAAAAGTCAATGGAGAATACCTTAGTAACTTGCGATTCGCTGAAGATATTGCCTTGCTTAGTAACCCAGGGGACCTATTGCAATGCATCCTAACTGACATGGAGAGGCAAAGCAGAAGAGTGGGTCTAGAAATTAATCTACAGAAAACTAAAGTAATATTTACCAGTCTCCGAAGAGAACTGCAATTTATAATAGGTAGCGAGGCGCTGGAAGTGGTAAGGGAATATATCTACTTAGGGCAGGTAGTGACGGCGGATGCGCATCATGAGACGGAAATAATCAGAAGAATAAGAATGGGCTGGGGTGCGTTTGGCAGACATTCTCAGATCATGAACAGCAGGTTGTCATTATCCCTGAAGAGAAAAGTGTATAATAGCTGTGTCTTATCAGTACTCACCTAAGGGGCAGAAACCTTGAGGCTTACGAAAAGGGTTCTACCTAAATTGAGGACGACGCAACGAGCTATAGAAAGAAGAATGATGGGTGTAACGTTAAGGGAGAAGAAAAGAGCAGATTGGGGTGAGGCAACAAACGCGAGTTAATGACATCTTAGTTGAAATCAAGAAAAAGAAATGGGCATGGGCAGGACATGTAATGAGGAGGGAAGATAAGCGATGGTCATTAAGGGTTACGGACTGGATTCCAAGGGAAGGGAAGGGTAGCAGTGGGCGGCAGAAAGTTAGGTGGGCTGATGAGATTAAGAAGTTTGCAGGGACGACATGGCCACAATTAGTACATGACCGGGGTTGTTCGAGAAGTATGGGAGATGCCTTTGCCCTGCAGTGGGCGTAACCAGGGTGATGATGATGATGATGAAGATGATGATGATGACGACATATTTTATCCAATGGTTTCATATGCTGCATTCCCTACAGCATGTAATAAGCCATCGAAAACACTTGTGGGGTCACTAATTGACGCGGTACGCTTAATAGTCTAAATTACTATATGGTCCTAAGTAAAGGTGGTCAAGAGCAGTCAAGAGAGTATAGCTGCTAGCAGGAATACTGTCCAGAATGTTTGGCATCGAAAGCAAGTGTATGATTGCTTATCGTATGGTTTTCTAGATGTAGTACGTGCATGGGAACACCATTTTATGAGCATTGTTCATGCTTGGCGTTCCTTGGCTTGGTAGGCTTGGCTTTTGGTTGTCTTTGAACGATTTTTCAATGATGAACAGTTCGCACAGTTATGATTTCTCGTGCTTGGGCCCAGCAAAATTTGCTGGAAGGGGTAGCTCTGCAGTAAAACACAGTTGCTAGATTACCATTAAACAGTGCTCGATCTATTTTGCACGTCTCTCCATTCTGAACATCAATATATGGAGACGATTTATGCAAACGTATATATATGAAGATGATATATGCATTTAACTATCAGGAGTGACGCGTACCCAGGTGCGCGCCAGACTCCAAAAAGCGGTCACACTAACATGAGGTAACCTTCGAGCATGACGTCTGGAGGTGTCCTCCGAGGAGTGTTCGGTAGTTGCTTTTCCGCACAAAGCAATAAGACCATGCGTTGTCAGAATTAATGGACAGCCTAATGGACAGCGCCCACAAGCAGACGGCCTTCTAGGAGCGATAATAGATCCTGCAGTCTTCATGTCTCCTACCTAAAAATGAAATTAGTCATGATAACCCATGTCCTCAGGTTTCTTGCGGGAAAGTCATAGGGTGCGTTTGTGAGTGCAATGTTTCAACTCTATACCGCACTGTTCCTGGGTCTCGAACACTGTAGATTACCTGTACTTGGTGGGGCCAGTGAGACCAACCTCCATGGCCTCCAGTCTGTGCAAGCTGAAGCTCTGCGAATTTGTCTTGGCCTCCCAGGTTGTGCATTCATGGCAGCAACAATAGATATCGCGCATAACCACCCCATCAATACGTACATTCAAGACGACCCTTTAAGGATGCCCAGGCACTTTTCCCGACTTGCATGACATCATCTCGCCTCCCTTCTTGTCGCTCGACCTCGTTCAGCGTTTATCAGGAATATTAATGCCAACCATAGAACTTTGCCTTCAAACTCCGCGCCTGCACCACGACCATCTCTACCGCTGTGATGCCTGCATCCACTCCAAGACCTTCTTATCATTGTCGGCATCAAAAAAGGCAGATTTCATCTTTCGCCCTCAAACAAACCGTGCTTTCATTCCTACATGAGAAGCACAGAGAACGCATCCACATTTACACAGACCGTTCTCTCTCCTCCAAAAGTTCAACTGGAGCAGTGGTAATTCTCGCTGAATCTGTAACCATCCAATTCAAGACGTCTCACATTACATCATCGAAAGGTGCAGAACTCCCAGCTATCCGTGTTGTTCTATAGCTTCTTTCTCACAGATGATCGCATTCACGGTCCATCTTTTGTGTCTCGGAGGCAGCTCTGCAGTGTCTGCTACCCCCTTTCACTTAACGTACCATTAGTCGCAGACATCCGACAAAACAATCACGCTATCGATAAAGGGCTCAACATCATCTACCATTGGACACTCGGTCACTGCAGAATTTCGCGAAATCACAGTGCGGATGACGCTGCCCAATCAGCCCACGATGGTACCCATATTATACCAATACCACTCTCGAGCACAGATACAGCCACAAGGCTGTATCTGTGCTCGAGAGTGGTACCTCGCACGCGAGCTTACGCTGACTGTGTGGAACACCAGTGAATTCCCGAACGCAGGCCTCCACAGATTGGATCCACCTCTGCAACTCCCTCTTCCACGAGGGTTACCACGATCGGAAGCAATACATCTGTGGCTCCGCGTGGCATTCAGGAACGCCTATTCCTTCTGCAGTGCAATGACCGACCGCCCTGCTTGCGGCATCTGCGGCTGTTAGAGGATGATCAAGCACTTCCCCTGTGACTGTCCCCGTTAGAATCTGTCAAGAAAAGTACTCGAAACCGCGCTCGAAAAACTTGACGATTACCCTTCATAGAGGAAAAGGTTCTAGGACACTGGTGCACAAGGGTTTCGGTACTCGAGGACTTAAGAGCTCTGCTCAAGTTCTTGTCGGTTTGTGAATTGTGCGACCGCCTTTGAAAATTGTAATGCGTAACATCGCGTTATTGTATGAATTTTTTGCATCTGTCTTTTCGTCTTTCACATTTTATACTCTTTAGCCATTTCCCCAGCACAGGGTAGCCAGCTGGTACTTACACTGGCTAACCTCCCTGTCTTGCCTCCCCTTTTGCCTCTATCTCTCCTTTCGAACTGCTTCGGCTCTTTACACGTTAATATCGTTAAAGCGATTTGTCAGACGTCTAGGGCGCTCTTCTCTAATTGGGTATCCTTCAAACGCTAATGAATTTAAAAACGCGTGTTCATGTGCATTGGATGCATGTTAGGGAACCGCCGAGGTAGTCGCAATAACTCGGAGCGCACCAGGACGGCGTGTCCCATACTCCGATCTTGGTTTTCGCACGTAATGCATTACAATAATATGGTTTGGTGGGATTGGTACAGAATTATTAACAAGGAATCATGTCAACAAATGTGTCACAACACCCACTACGATGGGATAACAATGATGCAAAAACAGTGTGATCCCGATGATGCAACGAGAGTCGAATGTCGAAGTTGGCGATGAAATGACCTAGACAGCATCCCGACGTTATTTCAATGAATACATAACGACGACTGTATGAAAGGTTGCAGTCACAACACTGGCGTGACAACGACCAGATAACTGTCAGTGTATGACTACGATGGCACACCCATGATTGTATGACGGCAGTGACGTGATGACGATGGAATGACGAGTGTCGGATGACGAAGATATAGTGACAATGATGGCACAAGCACGACGGCCTTCTAACGATGGTCTCACAAGTGGTGGCATGATAGCAACTGTCTGACGATGACGCCATGGCAAGGGCGTCATGATCACGACTGAACGATTACATTATGATTGCAATACAATGACTAAGACACACTGACGTCGATAGAACGATGAAGAGGATATGACGACGACGGCATGCCGTCAAAAGGATGACATGACTGAATATATCACAATAAAAAGCCGGAAGATCCTACGATCTCTGGGAATCGATGTTATGCGAAGCAGTGTGCGGGGAACCTGCCAAATTAACGAAACGACAATGAAAGCACGAATACGTAGGCGCCTGTTTCATGGCCTATATGACATGCATGTCATGACATTTATGTCATGACCGATGATTTATGTTGGTCATAAACTTTTCTTATACTATGCCAATCTTGGTACATACCAAATTAGCGTAACATCCAAGAGAGAACCAAGACGTAGGCGACTGTTTCCTGACCTACATGACCGTCACGTCATGACATTCACGTCATGACGCATCATTTATTTTCTTCATATACTCTTGCCATACTATGACAATGTCATACCAAGACGTAGGCAGCTGTTTCATGACCTACATAACACACATAGCATGATATTCATGTCATGACCAACTATTTATGTTCGCCCTACACTCTTTTCAGATTATGCCAGTTTTGGTACATACCGAGTTAACGAAACGACCATGAGAGGACCAAGGCGTAGGCGGCTAGATCTATAGATAGATATATTCTTTGAAAGTGGTTAATCCTTGCCAAGAAATGCTTCACATTTAACAGAACGACCATTTAATCATGATGGCATGACAACTGTGATGATGATGACATGACGTAAGTCGGAATGACGACCATGACACGACCCTGGCAACAAGCCTAGTGGCCCATGCTATAAGACTAATTGAACTACTGATTCGGAGTAGAAGGCGTGACGACGAATGTATAACGACAGTTAAATTGCAAAGCCACAATGACGATTATTGAATGACCCCGAAGTATCACCATCGCGGTGCGACAACGAATGCATGACGATTGTGAGACATGGATGGCGTGACGATGACGGACTGATGCATGTCGTATGACAGAGCTGAAATGATGACACTACAACAACCCCGAGGGCATCAGAAGGACGAGTCTGGACATCACCATGAACACGAGTTCATAACTAACGGTCAAATCTGGTAAACAACTTGGAACAGTGGGTCAATGTAGGAGGCTTGCCGACAATGGCTTGACGAGATTAAAATCACCAAGCTAGAATGACGACAATGGAACGACCACGGTTATATCTCGGTTACAAGCACATACCTAGTAGCCCAAGAGGTTGACAGCTCGGCACAATGAATCGGCGTAAGATTATAGATAGATAGATAGATAGATAGATAGATAGATAGATAGATAGATAGATAGATAGATAGATAGATAGATAGATAGATAGATAGATAGATAGATAGATAGATAGATAGATAGATAGATAGATAGATAGATAGATAGATAGATTCAATATCGCTGAAGTAGGAAATAATAATATTTGCCTTAAAAAATGACAAGAAGCATTGAGTTATTCACTTTGGTTTACTTGCCTAACTTATGAAAATAGGGCAATTAACTTATGAAATTAACCTATGAAATTAACATGTGTCTATTACAAAATGTGGTTAGAAATGCATTGGGGCTCATAGTATAGTTTCTTAAATATATTTCCCCAATAATCTGGATAATACAGTGCTAGTATTGACGACTTTCGCAAAAATATCATTGACAGAAAAAGCTGTAGAATGCAGATTTCTAACCCATGTAAAACTGTAAACGTTTAATAATGGGTCTTTTTATCAGCAGCCTAGACCTTCCAACTAGTCACGACACTACTGTCTGCCTTGCTATGTGCTCCACTTGAACATTCGAATAGTGTTCGTTGGCAGGCGATTCTGAAAAAGAATAGCTTGAACAAAACAATATTGACAGGAACCGAAAAATAAGAATAAATCAAAGTCGGAAAGAAAAAAAAGAATAATCATTACCGAATGCTGCGAAATAGAAACGTCACAGTGACGCACACGCACATGCGCACTGAGTCACGTGTTGCGCATCCGAGCGGTCACTGCATTAGGACACCTTGGTGTCACTTATACTGACAGCATAAACTACGAATGCACTTCTCAAAATATTTTCTCGGCATTTGCTCCTTTTGCGCAGGAATCTTTTTGGGTGGTACACGTTGCCACATAGTTTGCCCGTTGGCTGTGTATTGTATATTCTAGAAAGTGCCCTTAAATTATTCTGGGCTTTTAATTTCTGATCGTCCATCAGAAATTAGACAGTGATCAACTTCCCTCGTTTTGAAGTTGCTTACGGAAAAGTCCAGGAAGCGTCAGCGCTGTGTTTCAATTGAATACCGGCAGCTAGAACGCATATGAGTACCGCTCCTTCTTTTTAGCCATGCAAAAGTGAACAGGATGAAGGTAGAAGGCACCACTTTAAAGTGGGGGGGGGGTCCTCGCGCGAAATAGTTGTTATAGAAACAATCACTTGCGGCCTGATTGTCCAAAAAAGATTGCTGCACTAGATGGAATGTCAAATAGTGTGCATTATGTCTGGAAGGATATACAGGCTCCTTATAAATCCTGCCTTTGATATTCCGTGTCGGTTGTGTATTCCATTTCGTTGGAGGTTTCGCTGCTCTAGAATTTGGCAACAATGGTAGCCTGTGTCAAAATTCAGGGCTTTAATGTGCAAGAGACGGAATGTTCCACGGGTCACATGACTGGCGAAAGTAACTGTTTAAAGGGACGGAACCTCCAGCTCGGTTCTAATCCAGGCTGCTAACGGTCGAATGAAGCTTTATGTTTAAGAAGACGGCATGGCGAACAACACATAACGTCCAGCGAATAGATATGCCATGAGAATAACCTGTAATTTTCTGTCTACCATGTTATTCTCAGCGTGATCTCCAGGACACTAAATATACAACGGAGACGCTAAGGGCTGGACGTGCCTATAATCGATGACGGGCTGTCCGCTATGGAAAAGTGCTAACCTTTTATGCTAGCACCCTCAGGCACGTTCCGACCTTAACGGCCCCATCTGAGGTTCTCCCCTAGCTCTACCTTGGCCGTGCTGGCCTGATGTCTCTGTTCGCTGATTAAATTAGCCCTCTTGGATCAATACTTGTAAAAATCTAATTCTCAACCACTCACACAGGCGGTCAATGCTGCCGAATTCCCTATACACAACATGTGGAGCGAGACGAAATGTCTAATGGGGGCTGAATATCGAACGAGGAGGAATATCCGACCTTTGGGGATTATCAGACGAAAGTCTACCCAGACGGAATGTTCCACAAATACAGAATGTTCAACCAATCTGAGTGCCCCCTATTATATATTGCATCTCGCAAGTACAGGCTGGTTGGAGATTGAGACTGTAAGCATTCTGTCCCTTGGTTCAGATTCGATGTTTTACAGCCGGCAAACGGAAGTTCCAGAAGAGCTGTTAAGAAAGCGGGCGCCGAGGGATCTGCTGGACACCAAAAAGGCGGCAGGGGAATGAAACATGGACACAAAGCTCCCAAAAAAATAGAAATGTACAATGAAGCGATAGTCACCGGGAGTGCCAAGTTTGCAACTAAAAGCTACACTACGTTGCACCGTACGTGCTGATTTTCCAGCCAATCACACTTTGAGGTCGTGTAAACCTTCAACGCGTCTCAACACCTGATAAAACAGCGGCATTACGTTGCATCGCCAAAAGTCAGGAGTTAGTTTTGAAGGCCAAGGCAGCCGAGGTGAAATGGAAATTCATAATGAGGCGAAAGGCACAAACACGCGTACATTAAAATTCGGAGCAAGGTAGTAAATCATTTCTTGGAGACGTCGACGTCAGAAGAATTTAACTATGGTGTTGGTCGTAGCCCACGTGGGAACTAATGGAAGTGAAGGTTAATTAGTTTACGTTACCACAAAAAGAAAACTCGAACGTTTCCGTCAGTTGGCCAGTGTCACCATATTTAAACACACTAAAGCGCACGTCAGAATAATGCGCAGCACTTCACGCAAAGCACATAATGGTTGAACATCCGAGGTGCTTTCAAATGAAAGCGGTTGCATCTTTGGTACGAGCCCAAGGTTGAAGCAATGTATTCAAGCGCAGCAGATGCCGTTCTCTAAATACTGAAAATTCCCATCGCATATTCACAGTCGACATGTACAGTGCGGGAAAATATCAGACATATTTCGCATCTTGTAAAGCATGTAAAGCATAAATACCACTGATGTAGAGAAAAACTCTATCTGAGAAGTTGCGAATGCCTGCCCTGTGTCCTTATGTAAGCATGGTCACTTTCCCACAAATGAAAAAAAAAGATGTTCAGTTGTCAGCCAAATGCTTCAAGTACTTTCGTTCGATCCTCAGTACAAGGCATACGTTGTGCAATTACACCGATAAATACCCACAGATGGTGTAGCTTAGTCCAAATGCACTAAAGTAGGTGCTCTAACTTACTACCGTCGGGAGAATGTGCAATAGGGCATGGCGCTTCGGGATTCTGCGAGCTCTTTCCCCAATGGAGGCCCATGAAAATATGTTACAGTCGAAAGTGACTTGTCCAACCGCATGTTTCGTGTAAGAGTGGGTAATACTTTGTCTGGAACTTTCACTCGGCACACTGAGAAGGGGGTGTGCTTAGTTGCACGCCCTTTATTGTAAAAATGAACTCCCTGTACACAATCATTCAATGCACTATGTTTTATTCTGTTTATGTCGATACGTGCAGATTGGTTTCAAACAATATAACATTGCTATCAGCGAACTACAGGTGCAGTTTGTAATAAACAAATTGTCTAAATGGGCGTATGTAAATGGGTTTAAAATAAAAGCCCAGGGGACTTTGTGCATACTCTCTTCAAACAAAAGAGGCGTGACACCAGCGCTAAATCTCACGATCAACCGAGAGGAACTATCTGTGAGCAATGAACATAAATTACTGGGAATATTTCTAGACTCTAAGCTAACCTTCATACCCCCAAACTAAATATCTAAAAGCAGACTCGAATCTCGAGCATCTTTGTTACACAAATGTAAGCGATGTGTCCTGTGCCATACTTATTGATAATTGGCCCACTGCCAGTGAGTTCTGCTCATTGCGTGTTATAAATATCACTGAGGGAACGTGTACCCCACTTATAGAACACCATCTAATGCTTCCAGTGAAGCTTTCACCACTATGGCAGTGGCAGCTACAGGAATGGGACATGTCGTTTGTTGAAGTCAGTAAGCGTGCTCCTGAGATGCACATTCGAATGCACTTCCTTGAACTTCGGTCGAAGTACTGCTGCCAGAAGTTCTACACCGATGCATCAGAGTCACAAGCCGGCGTTTCTCATGCAGCAGTTGGCCCGTCCTTCTCAGAGTCTGGCATTCTGCTTGTGCAAACAAGCATACATCGGAACTTTTATCGGCTTTTATCGGAACACTTTTATCGGCTGTTAAACAAAAAAAAATTAAGATTAGAGAAGGTAATTATATCAACCAAAACTCTAAGCATTGGCAAGGCTTTAGTATTGCTACAAAAGCATAAAAATTCTGTAATTATTGTTTTTATACACTCTTTGCTCTGTTTATGCATACAATGAGCGCATCAGACTATGCTGGGTGCCCGGGCACAGAGGCATCGAGGGTAATGTACTCGCTGATGAAATCGCCACATCCACAGCAACAAAAAATTTCAACGCTTCCATAGATTTGAAACCTTTCGTTCGGAAAAAATTAACACACTATTGGCAAAGCTTGTGGGACGCCGAAGCCTCGAAAAAACTTCACATAATTAAACCACTCCTAAGCACTCCTCCGGTAATAATGAAATTACACGATACCAATGTCCTGCTCTGTCGACTAAGGATGGGGCACATATATGGCACACACAAATTCTTGCTGTCTACCGATGAATCTCTTACATGTGGTACATGTGGTGAAAGATTGACCGTCCTCCACGTCCTTGTGGAATGTCGGGAAACAGAAATCGAGAGGAAAAAGCACTTTCCTTTGGCATATCGACTGCGCATCCAATTACATCCAGCACAGTTTCTTGGCACAAACCCATTATTCAACACCAAATCTATTTTAAAGTTTCTTAATGACGCCTTCCACTGCTCATTTCAGTCCAACACTTCCGTAGTATGGCCCTTATTAGAGGCGTCCGTTACGTGGCTCTAGCCTCTTGCATTCAAGGGCGCTGATGAAGCAGTAGTGCTACGTTCACCTAGCCGTTTTATTACATCCCCCCTGCATAACAAAACATTTATGGTCATAGTTCACATCTCTGGCCATTGTCATTGTTTTAGTACTCTATATTCTACACAATTTACATCGACTGAACTTACGCCTATTTATATCTTCGCTGCATCCACCATTCCAAGCACATTTCTTCATTTCATAAATGACTCATTGAATACCCATCACCATGGGTATAGCGCTCTTGGTCATATCTTACCCTTGTGCATGCGACCGATTACACCAATCAATTAATCTGATCGCTCTTAAAGTGGGACCCCAGTGCGCAAGCAGTGGGAAAAGGTGAGGTACAAGGGGGGGGGGGCATTTGCACGGTGTTATGCGGTGGCAGAGGATGGCAGATATCAAAGTACATTCCTTGAATGACCCAGCCAAATATAGTCTCTAGTGCGCATAGGCTGTCGGTGAAACGTTCGACGCACCAGGTCACTGCGCTCCAATAATTATCTGAGCCGATTAAAACGCTTATCGTTCATCTTTGAAGTTGGTTCACTTGAGGATTGTGAGCAAAAGCTAGAAGCGGTGATGCATCATGTTAATAACGGGGCGGTCTATGGCCCAACCATTTAAGGTACAGACCACTGGCGACCCTACAGCTTCAAGAGTGACGTTTATTGACTCCATGTGGCCGCAGAGTGTGACGTTGTCCCTTCGGCAATACTAATGCCGTGGGGAGTTGCGCCGCCGAAAGTAAACACATCTGATTCTTCAGTTGCAGTGCAAGGCAGAGATAGCTGCTGCGACAAGTCTTCGCGAATGAATGTCCGTTGGCTGCCAGTGCAAAGCAGAAGCCGTACTGGCACACGGATACGGTTGCCAGAGGCTCACATTGTGGCTGTTTGCAGCAACAACGATGACAAGCGCGTACTGCTTGCCGGAGCTCTTGTTACCTGCTTTTCTCGTTGTGTGACCGCATCTGGGTTTTCAGCTCCAACAGGAGTACTTTATTGTGGACTCTGGGTTTCTAGTCCCCGTCCCCTGATATCGTACATTGCAGAAATGTGTCGTCTTGAGCATCGGTTACATTTGAGCCACGCTGATGTTCGGCAACAGCGAGCAATGTGCCTCTGCTTGCCGCAATTAACACAGCAATTCTTGCTCGAAAGCCATTAGTGCTTTCCCTCCGCTTTTAGTGTGGCCCGGCAATCACGTGTCACGTATCCTGTGATGCCGTAGAGGGAACACGTATTCTTTGCAGGCATTGAAGTGGCACCCGCCGATGAAGACCGTGCTACCATTGCTACGGTGGTGGCTGTATGAGGCGGTGTCAAGATGTCCGCTACCTTGCGGTTTGCTGCTCACCTCCCTGTAGTGGGTTTCTAGCGTGAAAGTTGGCTCTCCTCCCTGCTTTTCACTTCATTTGAAGAATCTTCAGAACTGCCTTTGCTTGCTCTTCTCTCGATTGCGCTGCAGATTCCGCGACACCTGTGTCTCTCGTCGTGCGCTTACGGTACATGATGGCCAGGTCCTCTGGCCATGAGCGCGTCAGCACTCGGGGCAAAACAACCGTGTACTCTGTAGACCCACCAAGGCTATACAAACAACCGGTTTTCAAGTGTATCTGCTCGTACAGGCTATGCAGCGTTGATATTGTGACAATGACTAGGTTGGTTCAATGGCAAGCAGGCTGTCTATGTGGTCATCGATGATGATATGCTTTCGACAAACCGTACAGTGAGAACCTTGAAGGCGATATTGCAGATGGCTTCAGTCGGGCGTATTCCTTCGATGACCCGCTTCGCAGCGCCGGCAAAGCAGCTCTTTGAGTACTTATACTTTTCAGGGGCTGGTGAGATCGGGGTGCGTGAAAATGATCGACTCTTAAAGCTCCCACAACCCCTGCCACTCACGGTTCTGACCACTAAACACGGGTACTTGAAGCTTCGGCAAGCGACTGGTAGGCCCAGTTCTCACGGCCTGCTGAGTTCTACGAGGGTTTTACCAATGATCCCCGAGTGAGCAGCTTCCATGCCATTGCTGGATCCGTCATTGGCCCCCACAGATTTTGGCTGGTTGTCCAATGACGACAGGACCGGCCGATGCACCTCTGTTCAGCGCGGACTGAAGCCTGCTGACGGAGCTAATGAGCTTTCTTGCAATCCATAGCTTCCTTAATTTCTTCGTCAAACTCCTCACCATCAAGGAGGTCAGTGATCTGCCGGTCCAGTTTGGCGACAGCTGAATCTTTGTCGCGAAGCCTGTAAATTATTTCCTGCTGGTCGTCGGCTGACGGTTGAGTGCACTGCAGGAGCAACAATGTGCCGTGTAGTGGAACTACGAAGGACACCTCGAGGCTTACGCCACTTCCCCATCCTCGGTACGCTATCAGTGTAAAGGATGCCGGCTTTCTCCCAGGCTTTCGGCACCAATAATGTAGCCAGAGAGAAGAGACCAACACCTGTATTGCTTTGATAGAATACTACTTTTTATTGCGTGTTGACGAGGAGCCCAGCTCACCGTCCGCTTCAACTTGGTCTTCCCGGGTTGTCTTGTACGACACATGGCGTTTTCCACCACTACGTACCTCGTCACACGGGGGAAAGCATGAACGACACCAGTCGACGCACTCGGTTTTGTAGGATAGACTTTGCAAAGGCTTTTGGCTAGTACCACTTCAAAAAGATACAAAACAGTATACGGCTTTCATAACGTCATATGACAACTACGAATAAAACTGAATATAGGGAATATAACATTAGATGAAAAAACCGGCCCAGCTAATTTCACGAATTGACGAATATGGTTCTGGATTCATTGACTGGCCACTTCAGCAACGTCTATGTAGACGACATTATTGTGTATTCCTGATGGAAGTGTTTCAATGCACATCTGGCACATGTCCTAGATCCTGCAGCCAACCTAGAGGTCCATGTTAAGACGAGTGAATTCTTCAAGAACAAGGTTAAATTCTTGGCCAGAGTACTGCATGGCCCTACGATGAACACGAAGGAAGAATCGGTGCCACTCACTGCGCAACACGTGTCGTGAGACCTGTTGATGTGCACTCCCTACTTGCGTTCTTGGTGTTGGGAGGACATGTTAAATCATTTATCCAAGACTACTTTCTCAAACCCAGGTACCTCATTAGACAAACAAAAGATACGCACCATTCTATGGGTGACTGCGATGTGGCCTACAAAGAGCTAGTACGAGTTATCTCGTCTGGTCCAGCCCTCAGACTTTCGGATTTAGCTCTACCATTTTAGCTCACTACAGATGCGTCGCACTACGCAACGGGAGCGGTATTACACCGCCGAGAAACTAGCGAGCCAAATAATCACGAACTCTCCCGCTTAGACAACCATTGCTACAGGTTTTAAAATAAGCGTAGGTGAAATACACGACGACAATAAGGGGAGCACTGGGTGTTTTAAAGGCAATTTGTTACATCCGTTTTTACCTGGAACGTACCAGATTGAACGATACAAAGATAATCAGATGCTCACCGACCTTTCGAAAATGGCAGAGCCGAAGGGAGAGTTGCGCGACGGCTTAGTGAGCTTCAACAGCACTGTTTTGAAGTTAATCACCGTCCATGAGCTTCTACGAAAGCTGCCGACGCAATGTCCAGACTGAGGGTCATATTCGTTGATGTGCTACAAAAGAATATGTGACACCAAAATTTGTAAAGCAACTGAACGTTGAAAATAGAGACAGACAAATACAATTGCATGCGTCCCGCATTCGTTCAGAAAATTCTGGACCTTTACCACAATAGTCGCCATTCATGCAGTCATGGTGTTTTTAGCGGACATACATAAAACTGACAAAAAGGGTTGCGTGGTCCCGTATGAAAGAAGACACGAAAGATTCGTGCCGTCATGTGACAAATTCCAGGTGAATAAATAACGGTTTAAACAACCAATTCAACAGGTGCTATTACAGAAGCACTCTAACGCACCATTTGAAGTTATTCGCATGGTGTGCACTGAACTAAAAAAAAAGAACGCGTGCTGCTTGCACAAGTGGTGCAAGGCTGGAGTCAACAGCGCAGCTCACGATTACCTACCTTTTACGTGTCTTGCCGAAGTTGGTTGTAGGTTTCGCGAGGTTATCCTATGTTTTGCTAAGTTGTTGTCTCGGCGGGCTTGACGCTGGAAGTTTTCGAGCAGTCGCAGACCAGGATCGCTTTCTCGGCGACGTCGAGCGTTCAGGCGCCGGCTCCCGCATTCCCTGGACTGAAACTAGGGATCACCCGCCGTGGTTGCTCAGTGGCTATGGTGTTGGGCTGCTGAGCACGAGGTCGCGGGATCGAATCCCGGCCACGGCGGCCGCATTTCGATGGGGGCGAAATGCGAAAACACCCGTGTGCTTAGATTTAGGTGCACGTTAAAGAACCCCAGGTGGTCAAAATTTCCGGAGTCCTCCTCTACGGCGTGCCTCATAATCAGAAAGTGGTTTTGGCACGTAAAACCCCAAATATTATGAAACTAGGGATCCTCGACTCGGAGTCGCACCTTCTCAGCCGCAGCTTCGGCGCGGTATTTCGGATAAGCTCTGCGGCCACGCACCGCTTCTCGCTTGGCAGTACGGCGCTCTTCCTCGCAAGCCGCTTCTTCTTCGGGCGTCTGGGATTTCTTCGGTATTCTCATGGCAGCAGCACAAACGCACGGATTAGGGGAGGCGTGAGGTTTGTCGCCGTGCCACCTGTTCCGAGCTTCTATTAGCATGTGACGTCATGACTCCGCCCTAGGCACGTCGAGTGCGGGGAGGTTAGGTGCCTCGGTGATCTCGCAGGTGATTGTTAGGCAACGAGGGCGGCACAAAGCTGGGCTTAGTTTTCTGGTAAGGCCCCACGGCGAAAATAAAAGCTTAAACAGCTGGGCTGTTAAAAGTCTGAAGGCGTGAAGCGAGTGCAAGCATTCCTGTTGTGTATGGAGCGCACCCGGATGGTGGCACCGAAATAGTGGAAGGAGGGCGCCAACAGTGTCTTCTTCTTCTGGAGCCAAAAATGTTTTAAAACATGAAAGCATAAGTGTAAAAGCACGGATCTGCCTTTCGAAGTCATCAAATCACGGATAGTGCTGAGCGATGTGGAGTTCCACCCAGGTTCCCAGCACCATATCTGCCAGCAGCTAATCAGCTACCTGAGCGAGCTAATGGTGAAATGAAGCAGTACATTAGTTTGTATCCAGACTACCCAGGCGGATGGAAATGCTTCCTTGAAGGGGTGATAGTTCATCATAACCGTTCCGATGCGACAGCACTGGGAATTCACACAACACTATACTGCTACTGGGAACTCAACCTATTTACCAGCGAGACGCTTCAAGGAGTTCAAGCAATGGTGAAAGTGACAGAGGAAAGAAGAAAAAAAAGACAGCGAAGATGTGTGCCGCGAAATATTGAAAAGCAACGTTAATAAAAAACAAAACACAGCGAAGCCAAAAATATGTGTGTTGAGATTTGGTGATAGTGAGAAAAGGACTGTTGAATTCAAGATCAAATCAGAAAGTACCACTCTTAGCTGTTAAAACCGCAAGCCAACGGGAAATTTTATACACTATCTAGTACGTAAGCCCCAACAGTATAGCTAAATGAGCCTCTTTAGCAAACGTTCTTTCTTTAAATACCCTCCTAGGATGTATGAAACGAAGGGTGGGGGAGTGAAGCGTGCTCAGGCAGGGAAAAAACAAGACAGAATTCGCAGTAACTGGACAATGGGACAGAAGAGACTAAAGAAGTAAGAGATGGCGACATTTACAGCGCGCTGTGTGTTTTATATGTGCGGGCTTGTTAGAATTAAAATATAATTAGGACAAATTTCTGTGATCTTATTCACCAGCTTCCAGAGCCTCACGTACTAGTCGGGGATTTAAATGCCCACAACATTCTCTGAGGAGGCTCCCGGTGCGATGCGAGAGTTTGCCTTATAAAAATACTTTCTTATAAACTCCGATTCTTTCTCTTTAAAAAGAGCCAACCCATTGCAATCTCCAACGTGTTACGTACTTATCTATCGATTTATCGCCCAGATCCGCTATAATTTGTAAGATGTAGAAAAAAAGGTTATCATGAATAATTCGTAAGTAACCATTTTCTTATAATATTGAGCCTGATAAAAACACATGACTCTACTCCATGTTCCCCTTGATGGAAGCTAGCATCCACTAATCTAGATCATTAAAAAAGTTTACTTGCGCACCACGGGTTCTTATATACAATTTTATGATGGATGACGTCATAGCATATTTTATCCCTTTACTGTTGATGCAGACAAACGGCCATTCTTCTAAGGCACGAGTTCCTTTGTGAAATGATGGGTACACAGGTGCGAGAAATGAATAAAACAAGGCATCGAGCAGACAATGTTGATGCCCTTAAGCTGAAAAGCGCATCAAAATTGAACAGATTACATCCTAGGGAAGAAGGACGTCACGACGAGAATTAATTCTTATACACCGGAAAGAAAGAGCTGTGGAATTGGCTTAGATGGTTAAAAGTACAGTCAACCCGCCCTTTTCCTTTCGTAAACGACGAAGAAAGTAGTTTGAAAGACCAGGGCGACGCTTTTGGGGAGCACTTCAAGTGCTGCTCTAGCTCAATGAATTATTCATAGTCATTTCTTGAAGCAGAAAGAAAAAATAGAACGCATAACATTAGACATAAGCGCGGACAGGTTGATGGCTACTTTATAATTCGCGAATTAAGAGCCTTCTTGAACAAATATCAGAGCTGCGCACAGTGACCTGACGAATCAATTTACGATATGGTGAACAACCTCCACGCAGACTCCTAAATGAACCTACTCAAAGTTTTTAACAGCATATAAGCTGCCGAGTACCTCTTATATACATGGCAAGAACTAATTGCCGTTTCGGTTCGGAAGCAGGGAAAAGGTCCTGTCGCGCGATACCGCTCACAAGTGGTCAGTACGAGCTATTCGCAAAAGGAAGTGTTATACGGTCGTCCAAACCCGCCCTGCTTGCTCAGTAGTTATGGTTTTGGGCTGCTGAGCACGAGGTCGCGGGATCGAGTCCCGGCACAGCTGCCGTTTTTAGATGGGGGCGAAATGCGATAACATCCGTGTGCTTAGATTTAGATGCACGGTAAAGACCCCAGGTGGTCCAAATTTCCGGAGTCCACAACTACGGCCTGCCTCATAATCAGAAAGTGGTTTTGGCAGGTAAAACTCCATAATTAAAAAAACTGTCGTCTCTTACATTTTTGGGATAGAAACAAATGACTCGATCAACATCAGTGTGGCTCTAGAAAACGCCGCTCTACCACCGACCATCTCATACGAATTGAGGCAAATGTTGGCAACGCTTTTGTCTGTAAGCAATTTTTTTCCGTATTCCCCGACACGAAGAAGTCGTACGACATGACGTAGCGCTTTCGAATAGTGGGGACCTACCAGAGATGGGTATTTCGAGAAGCATGCTTAGTGCTATACAAAGCCACCTGTATAACCGCACTTTACGAGTTATAATCGACTCTGTTTTGTCCAGGCCATTTACCAAGGAAGCCGGGGTACCGCATGCGTAAGTATTTAGTTGTACGCTTTTTATTGTAAAGGTGAACTCCTTAGATTCATCCATACCACACAGTATGTTTTATCCTGTATACGTAGGTGATGTACAGGTTGAATTTAGGTCGTGTAACCTTGCAATACGTCATCGACCGGTTCGCCTTAGTCTGAACAAACTGCCTAAATGTGCATATTGCCACGTGGGTAGTAGTTGGCTGTTTCGTGGTTTCCTCGTTGCTGCGAAAGCTGACGATGACGAAGTGAACTGGGTTTGCTCAGTGAAGGTGTCGGATGGAAAGTGTGTACTTTCATTAGAATAAACTTTACAGTTCTTGCCATATATAGTAAAGGGACTGGTCATAGTGCGGGGTAAACTGTCCCATGCATTGCGAGCAAGTAGAAGCTTCACGCATCGATCGCAAAACCTTCGACGCTGACCTTGGGCGCAGCGGGCGACAACTAGGACTACTACCAGAACTGGACCCTCTCACAATAAAGTTTACAAAGATGACAACCAATTCAATGACTACCTAGACTGGATATACCACTACTACTCCTGCTCCGTGGGTTTTCAACACGCCGCAAATTCTAAGGTCGTTTGACCATGACGCTTTCGAGGATGTTAAAGACTGATTGGATTAATGCAATCGAGTTGCCAGTGTCATCAAATGGGGTGACCAACTGAAGCTACGGTATGTCCACTTCGCCCTCGAGGACTCGGCGCGTATCTGGTTTGAAGACAATGAAGTTAGCTCGGAGACCTAGCAGGAATATTGTAGCCAGCTGCGACATACCTACAAAAGTTCAGACTGGAAACAGCAAGCAGAACTTCCCCTCAATTCCATGAATCAGAGACTAAATGAGACTGTCGCCATGTTCATTGAGTACATGTTGCGTCTGTTCCGGGGAACTGATCACGGAATGACAGAAGAAAAGAAAGTACGGTTGTTGATGCGGCGCGTTAAAGCGCAGTTGTTTGCAGGTATAGTGCGCAACCCACCAGCTATCGTAGCCGAATTCCTCAACGAAGCAACAACGATGTTACGTGTGCTACGGCAGCGGTCGTCACAGTACGAGCGCCCGAACAATTTAACATCTCTCTCGTCCCTCATGGCAGTCCGTGATTTGCGACTCTCAGAAAACTCGAGTACTGCATTGTGCGTGAGGAAGAACAAAAAGTTGATGCAATGCCTTCACAACGCCGCGTGACTGCTCTAAGTGATATGTTTCCCGGGGAGGTCAGGCAGCTGGTACAACTGCTGGTCGCAGCGCCACCCGCAGCCCGCCTCCTGTCGTAGGCGGAAGCCTTAGCAGCTGCTATGCCAGCAGCAGGCTATCCGTCCCGTCATTCCACGCGACAGACGGCGCAGTATTTCTCGAGCGCTTTGCCTTGCATAAGTCCAAGTTTAAACGTGCGGAAATGCAGTGTGTGGCGTAGTCCAGACAATCGGCCACTCTCTTACCATTGCGATGAAGCAGGCCACCTACACAGAGAGTGGGAATACCGGCAGATGGGTATTCCTGGGTTTCGTCCGGACGCACATCGACCCCGGGATGGTGAGCGTCCCGGAGGTATTGCTGAGTAGTTGGTGAGCCACCAGTCCCGGACTCCTTCGCGGCGCCGGTTGCGCGCTCCACCTCGTCGGCGCTCTACGTCACCTGGCCTGCACTTGACGTTCGCTCATGGCGTTGCCAGCAGATCGACTAGATGCCCAAGCTCATGCCGGGGAACCTAAGAGTAGGATTCTCTGGGGGTTGGGCCACTGTTCACGGAAGTATCAATCAACATCCGCTGCCGACACGCCAACCGACCGTCATTGATTCCCTTTCACAGATGCATGCCGTCGACTACAAGGTGTTTCCGCTGACGAACCCAATCCAGTCGACAACGACCCGTTCACTGCCCTTGTGGAAACTTACGCCGATTACTCTCATATGCTGCCGCGACCTTTGAAAGGATGATGGCCGCCATGCTATCAAGTCTTAAGTGGGAATCGTGTCCCGTTTATTTAGACGACGTCATCGAGTTTTCTCGGACATTTGAGCAACACTTGCAGCGACTTCAGTCCGTGTTCCTTGCAGTTTGCTCTGCAGATCTATCCTGAAAAGCTGAACAATGCCATTTCGGCTGTCAGGAGCTGAAGGTCCTCGACCACGAGGTCAGCTACGATGGTGCTCGGCCAGACCCAGAAAAGAGTATGACTGTTGCCGCATTTCCCCCACCCACCAACAAACGTGACGTGCACTTGTGCTCATACTACAGACGCTTTGCAGATAATTTTTCCAATATTGCATCCGAGCTTCAGCGGCCCTCCAGACACCACCCTTACTGGGACATTTGAATTGAAATGCCGACCTAGAACTGTGCACTGATGCTAACATCGACCTTGATGCAGTCCTCGTGTAGTGGCATGATGGCATTGATCGTGCTCTTGCTTGTACTAGCTGCACCTTAACATCTGCAGAAGCGAACTGCAGAAGCGAAGTTTGGGCGATAGCTAAGTTCCGGCCATCTCTATACACCGTCCGTTTGTAGTGGTTACCAACCTTCATAACTTTGTTGGCTAGCCAACCTGGCAAGATATTCTGAAGGGTCTGCGAGTTCGGCTACTCAACCTCAAAGGTCCTTGAGGACGTTTCGCTAGCTGGAGCCTTTGTCTTCAGGAATTTGACCTAAAATTCGTCTGCAAATCGGGCCAAAGGGAAATTGATGCTGACTGTCACATAGGTGACCAATGAAAAATCAAAGCTCCTTCCTAAAGAAAGATGGTTGAACGCGAAGCTTTCCCCCAAAGCAAACTGAATCGAAGTCAAACTAATCGAAGTCGAACTACTAAGGAAGAATGGCTCAGAAAGAGAGCTGTCTTGAGGGAGAAGAAATCAAATGTGGGTTGGCAGCACTACTTAGCCAAAGACACAACCAATACTATAGTCAAGCAACGTTCCGAGTAGATGTGGGCAACTATGTTCATAACAAGCAATGCTTCTCAGTTTTTCACATGAATGCTAGAAGCCTCAGGAACAAATTTGACGAAGTTAACATGCTTCTTGACTCTCTGCACTATAGTTTCAATGTCTTGGCTTTTACAGAAGCCTGGTACAGTTCTAATGATTTTATTCCCGAACTTGAAGGTTACAGCGGTGTGTCTATTTCGCGATGTAAACGAAGAGGTGGTGGCGTTGCAATCTATTTTCGCAATGACGTATTGTACAACGAGTTAACAGAGTACAGTATGGTTAACGATGATTGCGAATCACTTGTGGTTGAGTGTGATGGCCTGCTTCTTGCTGTCCTGTACCGTCCGCCTGCAGGTAGTGTGAATATTTTTTTGCAAGTTGTTGAAAGGATCCTGGAGCACAGCTTATTGTTGAAAGTGCCCGTGTTACTCACTGGTGACTTTAATATTGACCTCCTTCATGAGAACACTATTAAATATGATCTACTTGATGTTATTCACGCTTATGGCTGTCGGAATTTAATCGAAGCACCAACAAGAATTAATGTCGAAACAAGTACACTGTTAGACTTGTGTATAACGAACTATTTAAGTGACGAAATGGTCTCAGGCATAATATCTAGCGGCATCAGTGACCACTTACCAATCTTTTGCATTATACCACGCTCTAACCATCGTAGTGTTTCGCAGAATGGGAAAGAAGCGCGAGCAAATAGAAAAATAACTGACAATAACATTACGAAGTTCCAGGAGCTTGTAACTAACACCGATTGGAGTGTAATAGAGAGAGAAAAAAATGTTGACCAGGCTTACAGTAAGTTTATAGCACTCTTTAAAGAAATTTACGACACTTGTTTCCCACTAGAAATGCGCAAAACGCACCGAAAAGTTAGAAAGCCTTGGGTCTCCTACGAACTCTATAAAGAAATTGAACGCCGCAAAAAGTTATTTGAAACATTCATTAAATCTAAAGATCCACACGTCCTGAAAACCTACAAGCAGCTTCGAAATAAAACAAACTCTAAAATGAAGAAGGCTAAACGCGAGTACTATCAGAATAAGTTCACCGCAGCTGCAAACAATCCCTCACTGCTTTGGAGAACATTTCGAGAATTATTGACGGGCAACAAAACGAACTGTCCTCAGTCAATAGTTATCGACGGGATAACATTATCAGGGGAATGCCTAGCCAACAAGTTTAACTCGCATTTCCAGGTTTCTGCTGCGCAGTGTAGCGATGCTCCTGTGGGCCGATGTGAAGCATACAAAAGATGTTCTGATATGCCCACTATATTCCTGTACCCAACAAGCCCAGCAGAGATAGCAGACGTCATATCTACACTAAAGAATAACTGCGCATGCGGAGCGGACGAAATAAGTACAAAGCCTATAAAGAGTGTAGCGCAAGTAATATGTCACCCGCTTTCGCATATCTGCAACCTCGTCTTATCGACTGGTGAATTTCCCGTGCTCATGAAAATTGCGAGAGTAGTGGCACTGCATAAGGGGGGTGCGTTAGATAACCTCAATAATTTCAGACCCATCTCAGTTCTTCCTATCTTTTCTAAAATCCCTGAACGCATTTTAAATAAAAGAATAGTTGGGCACTTGACAAAAAACAAAGCAATAGTACCAGCACAATTCGGGTTTCAGAAACAAAAGTCTACTGACCAAGCGCTTTTGCATGCGAAAGACCACTTAATTAAGAACTTTAAAAACAGACTTACACTATTGTAGTGTTTTTGGATTTCCGAAAGGCTTTTGACTCTACTAATCACGATATTTTGCTTCGAAAGTTACCCTGGTATGGCATAAGAGGTGTAGCATATACTTTAATTAAGAGCTATCTCAGCTCCCGTAAACAGTTTGTTAGCCTAAAAGATTCTAAGTCCCAACTTCTTGATTTAAACTGCGGTGTTCCTCAGGGCTCAATCCAAGGCCCAACTTTGTTTCTTATCTATATCAATGATATTGTTAACATCCCAAACACACCGTGCATAACTTTGTATGCAGATGACACCAGCGTTTTCTTCTCTGATCATAACATTCAAGAAGCATTTAACGTAGCCAATAGATGGATGGGGGACCTCAACTGTTGGCTAAATTCAAATAGAATACAACTGAACTGCGAAAAAACAAAGTACGTCATATTTAGACCAAAAGGAAAGCAGCTGATGGGTCACTACGAGTTAAATTTTGGGGGGCGCATTATAGAAAACACGAAGTGCGTAAAATTTTTAGGCGTATGGTTTAACGAAAACCTGTATTCGTCCATTCATGTGGAGACCCTCAGAGCTGACATTCGTAGAGCGACGGGAATGATTAACATGTTAAAGCATCTTATTCCAACGAATTTAAAGAAACAGCTATATTACACACTAATACACTCTTGTCTACACTATTCTCTTCTGGTCTGGGGAACTACTACCAAAACTAACCTTATGTCACTATATAGGCTGCAAAAAAGAGCCGTAAGTGCAGTTTGTAACCTACCTGTTCTTGCACACACTAAACCGTTTTTTGATAAGCTTGGCATACTCCATATAGACCACCTATTTTTGCATAAGCTATCGCTCGAGGCGTTCCGTCTCCGTCAGGCTGATCACATACAGTTTAATCAGACCTTCGCCACCAAAGAAACTCCGTATAATCTCAGACATGACCCAATATCTGTACCGCTTACTCGCACGAACTACGGGAAACAGGCATTAGACTTTCAAATATCAACCTTACTTAACAATAATCCCACAATTATGGAACAATTACAAACCACGAAATCAAGCTTGAGGTTCAAGAAATCTGTTAAAACGTATTTTCTTCGCTGCTTTATTGTATAACTTCCTTATGTACTACAATGTTACTGTTTTGTTTTCCTCTTTAACATGTTCTGATCAAGATTCAAATTGTTAATCGTTTTTTATATGTTATCATATTTCGAAAATTGTAACACTTGTTGTGCTGTTGTTTGCTTCAGAGTGTCAACATGCTTTGGGTGCTGCAGCCTTTGTCAGGCAAGAATATTGCCTTTTGCTGCAGCCCCTGAGACAGCTGTATGTCTCAAACAACAAATAAATGAAATGAAACATGAAAATCGATGAGGACGACCGCGCAACGAGTCCAAGAAATCATGAGCGCCCCGATGCTATGCATATGTGATTTGTTTGCTTGTTTAAGATTGTACATTATTAACGTCGAAGTTGAGTGAACACACATTTTGTTAAGTTGCATAGCTCTTATTTTAGGTCATGTAGCCGTACACGCACACACTCACAGTTTCGCGGACGACTACACAGTTGCACAGTATTGCCTTGTGATCGCTCTGGTAGGCGGTCAGAGGATCTGCAATCGTAACATGACACAGGTTGCTCTCAAACGTGAGATCAATGCAGGAACGGTGTTCCGTCGTGGGTCTCTGTAGCGCCTTCACTTTCACAAGTAGTAATCTAGTATGAACCTTTCGATCCATTCGCCGTGCTCTTTCGCAACATCGATGTCAAAGTCACAGCATACGAGGATCGGCGCACTATGTGGCTTAAGGTCTTCATTGTTTGTGCCAGGAAATTTTCCCCGTCATGACGAGACGTATTCCGTGTGATGTACAAGCTGACGATCAGAAGAGCAATAGCCATCTCGACTGCACAAGCGTCTGCCACATGGCTTCTGTATGCGGAATCGGCTTAATGGGCACGATCGCGCTTGCGCTTACGTTCGCGTACGGCAGCTTCATCTTTTGCAGTGCGCAGCACCCGCGGCCTGCCCATGGTGACAGCCGGGAATGCATTGCGCGACGCGTAATGCAATGCAAATTCATGCAGTTCGCCTGGGTAACGTGGCGTTCAGCGATATTTTTTGAAGAAACGGGCTTTCATGTCTTTTTTTTTCATATCCTATGACGGAGCCCGTGATCACGCGCACTTGCTTTCCGGATAAGTGGGGAAGCTTCATTAATCGCGACAAGGATGGTGTCATGCCTGGCAGGCGGAACTTGCGCATCCAGTGACCTTTGTGCTCATGCACTACTCTGAGCTCGTCGCTCCGCGCCGTTATCAGGGACTGACCGGTCAGCCAGTCGACGTTGGCACGGTACTGCGAATGTAAACTGTACTGTTCTACGCAGATGTGCAAGTTGGCTTTCCTGTGGTGTGTTCTCGGCGCTCAAGGACGAATCAGTGAGATATAGAAAGCTTCGCTTTAGTACGTTTCCAAGTGGCGGAGAATGCGTCGACCTACAATGTCTGTCCTGGAACTTCGATTACGTACCCAACGCTTAACCCAGCCGAAGACGCATCCCAAAAAATAACGCGTAGTCCATCCCAGTGAGCGCTTGCTAAGTCAGTCGTGTACTCTGCTGTGCCTCACCGCAGGGACCCTGCCATTTTCAGCGGCGCGCATCACACCGACGTCAAGGACTGGCTGACGACATATGAGAGGGTAAGGAGCCACAATAAATGGTACGATCCCGCAAAACTGAGCAACGTGCTCGTCTATCTCACGAGTGTAGCCAGTCTCTGGTACAGCAACCATGAAACCGATTTCCTGACGTGGACTTCGTTCAAGACCTCTTTAGTGGCTGTGTTTGGTTGCCTTGCTGTGTGCAAGCTGCGTGCGGAATGGCGTTTGCGAGAACGTGCACACCACTCGGGGGAATCATTAACCACCTGCACTATAAATGTGCTCGACTTGTGTAAGATTATCAATGCGACGACGTCCGAGTCCGACAAAACCCGACATGTATGAAAGAAATAAAGGACAATGCTTTCAACATGCTACTTGAAAGAATCATCATTCCATGAACGACACCGTCACTATATACCAAAGCTGCGAGGAGCTACAAAGGCAGTGCTCGTTGATCCGTCGCCCTTCATTGCGCGACGAACACATTGTTGGTTTGGTTGCCATCTGCTACCCGTCAGTGCTGCTTGCAAAAATGAAAGCATTCGTGTGGGAAGTTGCACGCCTGTTCTCTTTGATGGCTTTCGCTCACCCGCAATATATACAACAACCAGCCTCAAATGTTATGCCTCCGATCCGTCGCGTGATTGAGCACAAAATCGCCGGTCTTGCCAGACCAGCGCCAGCATTTTTCTGCGGCTGCACCCCTTAGCTACGCTGAAGTCGTTGCGACGCCCCAACAGGTCCAGATGCATGCACCACGCAGCTAGGCCGAAGTCGTCGAGAGGCCCCAACCATTCTCTCCTTGTGTACCTCTCCGTTATGCCGACGTCTTGCAGTCATGTCTTGCAGTCATGTCAGCAATTGCCATGTACTACGCGTCCTGTTACATGGGTGGCACCTGCCCCAGCGAACCGGTAGCGTACTTCCGACAACCAGCCAGTTTGGTTTGCGTGCGCTTACGCCGATCCCGTAGCAAGATTGTGTACTCGTTTGTAGCAGCACTGCATGTACTACGCGTCCTGTTACATGGGTGGAACCTGCCCCAGCGAACCGGTAGCGTACTTCCGACAACCAGCCAGTCTGATTTGCGTGCGCTTACGCCGGTCCCGTAGCAAGATTCTGTAATCGTGTGTAGCAGCCCTGAGCCACACCACCTGTGACAAACTAGCCCCACCGTCATATTACGACCCCCCGTCAGCTATGTCACCGACATTACGCCCGTTGCCAACTACCCGTAGTTCACCATCTCTCACCGTCGCTCACTGTCGCCGATGGGACCTCGCCGCGTAACTGGGTACGAGGAAAAAGGTTTTCTGCAATCCAAGAAGCAAGGGCTCCAACACCGTCGAGATATGAAAGTCCTCAGCGCAGTTCCTCGAACGTAATCCAAGTATTTGTTGACGCTGTTCGCTCATCTGCACTCTTGGACATAGGACCCGCCGTATGTGATATGGACGCTAAGCTTTGCCGCTTACTTTGCAAAGTCTTGACGCCCCTTTCTCGACTGTCCCTCCGCCCCACCAGTGCTCAGCCTATTCACCCCTTGGCGGCTTTCACAGCTCTGTTGCCATTCACGACGTGTCATGCTTCATATAATTCTTCATCCTTTCCTCGTAGATGTTATTCTCGGCTTGGATTTTCTCTCACGCCACACGGCCATTATCCGTTGCGCATGGGCCACAATAGAACTCTCGCCGCTGTGATATTTACCGCTCAGGGATAGTTTATCGCTTAGGGGCAAACTATTTGTCCAAGCTGACACCCAGGTCTCTTCGAACGCTTCAACGGCCATGCCAATATATTGCAGTGGAACCTCAGACACTCTTGCACTACTGTGTCCATCTGACCGTTTTCTAGCTCAGAAAAGTATGCTACTATTTTAAACGATAGTTGTACCTCACGCACGGCTACAAAACTATTTTTTTTTTGCAACTCGTTCCCAATACTTGCGACGCTGCTCCGATGGGTATGTCTTGGCAATACATAAGTGATAGAAGACGTGCAAGTTAAAGGCGTGCCAGGTGGCAATGACTGTGCTAGTTCCAGTGCGCTCAGAGCTGTTTTTACATGTGACCTGCCACCCAGTGATGTCTTTGGTTCTTCTATTGCCGATCACCATACACCGGTCCAGCGGTCTCAGCTTTTGTACTTCTTAGCAGAATTTCGTTCTTCTAAGAGGTTACAAATGTGTACAACCAATACGTTATTTAACTGAGCTGTAGAGTTTAGTTCACGTGGTTTCTGCATTTATAACGGTGTGTTATTGGTATTTCTATTCGCATTAATAGTCGAAACGGCCTAAGCGACGTCTGCACAGTTCACAGGTCGTTACCGTACAATTTATGTTAGTTTTCTGCATTCAAAGTCCAGGAAGCATGATGATTGAATAAGGTATTTTGAATGCATGCATTGACTTGAAAGAAGTGGCGGGGGGGGGGGGGGGTCGGAGGTAGCGGGGGAGGCTTCATATAGCCGCTCTGCATTATTTAGTCTATTCAATGTTTTCACCTCTTCCTATTGCGTAAAACGCGCTTTTATCTTTAGGTATATTTGCAGGAAGTTTAACGACATGTCTCCTTTATTTTCTCATAAAATAACATGTAGCGCATTATCTTGTTTTTTCCCTGCAAACCTTGTCCATTTCAAGTCATTTTACAGGTTCCTGTGAAGCTTTCTAACCAGCCGACCACAATTTTTTGTGAGAGTTAGAGCCCAATGAATGTAATTACTTTCTTCTCCGTAGGCGTCATTAATTCTTCACAGCTTTATTCCTTGTGAGCTGGTATGGGTCGTTAATTTTTCACCATACCTTCGCTGCTAAATTTCGCCCGAGTTTAATAAAATGTCAAGTCTTTCATTAGGCTTGTTTGCTTTTCCTCAGACTACATTTTAACTGATTCAGCTAAAAATACGAGTTGCCCTCTCACCATTTCGAACAAGTTTAGCAGGATGTGTGAGCTCGGCGCAGTTTGGCCACTGCTTCTAATACAACTGCAAGTGCAGGGTTTCCCAAATTTAAAGAATTGTACTAGGTCCTACATATGTCGTAGCGCTCAGTCCATGCTCCCAGTGCATTTATGTCCGAACTAAGTATGTGAAAAGCCGGAGAGGCACATTGATACACGTGAATGTTTTATGTAGCTGAAGATGGCACTTCGGGCTTTTAGCGTGCCTAGAATTTACTAGGGAGAATTGAATGAGCACTCTTATTACTTTAGCATAGCTACAGCCCAAAGAAGTTGGGCGCCTTGCCCTTGTTATATCCTAAGCGAAATTTCAGTCATAACTCGCGTTTACAACCAAAGCCAACACTGCATCCACAAGCAACAATAAAGTAAAATCGGTACCAGTGCAGGTACTCAACTCACTTGCAACTGATTTACTTCAGTAACGCAATAAAGTTGCGTTAGAGTAAGATCAGCACTACTGCAATTAGTCCTATTCTGCACTATAGAGATTGACTCTTTGCCTACGATTCTCTCCGGAACGGGTAGAGCCCATTTACGCTATCTATACTAGAGTGCATGCGATCTGCAAAAATCATTCTATATGCGCCATGTAGTTACTCCATCGATAAAGTCGCCTTTAGAAGTTCACGACACATAATGTTTTCAAGGTCGGTCTAACACGCATTTCGAGGCACCTCATCAATAAAGGTTACTTGTGGTGACGTTGGCGATTCCATAAACAAGGAATAAGCGTTGAGAAATTTGACCAATATGAACATGATACGTGCTTGTTTAACACGAGAGACAGAGGAGTCTATATCGTGTCTGTCACATCACAGACACGATATATATCACAGTCTATATCACATTTTGGAGCTCATTTTAACCTATCAGCTTACGAAGCACTTCATACGCATTGTTCAGCGAGTGTTGGTTGAGAAATAAGTAAATAAAAAATAGCACTTGAGGACAGATGATTTTAGATTCAATAATGAGGATGCAACGTCTCTAGTGTCATCGCAGAAGATGATTTGGTCTCACTGATTATATGTTTAGTGGAAGGAAACCATTAAAATCCAAGGTCATTTTTTGTGCTTAGAATACTTATTGTGCATTATTTATCGCTGCCAAATTATCGACGTCGTGCTTCATGTCAATTAGTCTATACAACACGCCGTGGTGCTTTAGGTCCAATACCGTTCAAAATGGTCCTTTATTACGTCAACACCCCCCGTATTAGAAAGTGCACTATCGAGAGAAAAAGTCAAGAGACAGCGGGCACGGCAATCACATATGCACAGAGCTAATATGTACCATTTTTAGTAATCACGCGCGGTTGCTATGCGCCGAAGCAAGCAGTTGAGTAACACGCATATTGAACTTTTGGTTGATTGCTTAATTTAACAAGTTATTTTCCGCTATACTAACACGGCCTTCTTGCTTTCTTTTGGGGGGGGGGGGGGTGGCTTTCTAGCGCTTAAATTATTTAACTGCTAACAAAGTGCAATGCCACAAACATTCGTAATAAACTCAACGGCCTTTCTCTTGCTTCCCAAAGCGCACTCCCGCTGCTCGCAACCTGCTGGCACTTACATTCATTTTGTAGTATATTTTGCGCGCTATGCGCTTTAATGCGAAAAGGATGTTTTGCTATTTGATACGTTTTAAGCCTTTTTTATCTATCTATGTAGCATCTCACTCAAATCCAGTGGTCCAAGTTGTCTATATGCTTTGGCCGCTAGGTATGTGCTCCTGATCGAGATGCCGTGGCGGTCGTTCCATTGTTGTCATGCCAGCCTCGTTATCTTAATCTCGTCATGCCATCGTGGGCACTCCATCTGTTCCGACCCAGTCGCCCAAGCTGTCTAATAGGTTGGACGAAGAGGTATAGGCTCATCGTCGTCATGCCATAGTTGTCGTTGTACCCCTGACATTTCAGCTTTGTGATCCAACACTCATCATGCCAGCCTCGTCATGTCATCTTGGTTATACCATCGTGACGCATCATTGTCACACCGGCCTAATGTTGCCGTCAGTTTCGTTCAATCGTCGTCTGTCCAGCTTCATGATCTGACGGTCTTCATACTGTCGTCGTGAAGCCTTCTACTCTAGCCCGGCCGGGCTCAAAGTTAGCTAATAGCTTGGGCCACTAGATATGTGTTCGAGGCCTAGATGCAATCGTTACAGTCGTTACATTGTCATCATTCAAACCTTTTCCTTCTGCTTATCTTCATGTCGCCGTCAACACGGCATGATAGTCGCACAGCTGTTGTTATCTATCGTCGTTACGCTGTCGTTTTATCATTGTTGTCGCTTCAGTAAGGTCATTCCACCATCGTCATGCCATCGCCGTCATACCGCCTTCTTGTTTCCATTGATGCCAATTTTTTATAATTCTATATAATCGTTGATGTCGCCCTTTAATCCTCATTATGGCGCCCTTGTCTTGCCGACATCGTCAGTCACTATGAAGCCTCCATTGTAAGACGACTGTTGTGACACCATCGCTCTGGTGCTGTCATCGTCCCTCCAGCTACGTCATGCAACACTCCTCAAACCGTCGCCGTCACGTCATCGTTATCATGCAGTCTTCGTTACAATCACCGTCACGCTATTATCATCATACATTATCCCATGGCCCTCGTGCCATTTGCTCGCCATCGTCGTCATATAATCGTCATCATGCATTCGTCTTCCAACTGTTGTCGTCATCCTATCGGCATCACGTGGACGTTTCGCCATCGTCATCACGTTAGTACTCATCTCATGCAGTCGTCATGCGGTGGTCGTCACACCACCTTCGTCGATCCATTGACGTCATTTTTTGTTCGTAATTCTATCGTAATTATGGTGTAGTCATTGACTAATAATTATGCCGTCGTTGTCATGTGATTATCGTCATTGCATCGTAGTCCCACAGAGGCTATCATGCATTTGTTACCATAACGTCGTGACCACGCCATCTTGGTCGTGCGATCGTCGTCATTCTCGCTCCATCCGGTTTGTCGTCATTATAACATCGTCACAATTTAAAAATGCGCATGCGATTGTCCTGAAGCCTTCGTCAGTTTCAGCGTTTGTCGCCGCATCCGTATTTTTCCTTCCTTATTCAATCGTCACTGTGTCAACATCATACAGTCGTCATCGTACCTGAATGCTTATGGGAGACCATGGCAAGCGAGTGTCGCAGCAAAGTCGGATAATATCGCAGTATGCAGCCTATAACCGAATCAACGAGCTGTGTTTGTAATCTCTATGACAACGAACGCGACTTTCTTCGGAGGGTGTTAAACTCATTACATAACAGACCATTCTGAGAGACCAAGATTCTCCTACCATGGCCCCACGCGTCGCAGGCTTACAAAGCGACTCGGTAGCTGCTACGTTTCATGAAAGCGACTGACTAACTTCAGTGACCGATTATAAGTCTGAAGTTATGGACATCCGCCCGTATTCCCACCGATAGTGCCTTCTTCCCCCCTCTCCTTGCTTTTCTTCCCTTAAACCCTTCCCCTGTGTAGGGTAGCAAACCGGACGTATGTCTGGTTGATCAGCCTACGTTTTCTTCCGTTCTTTTCCTCCTCCTCTCCCTCTTGAGAATAACCATGACACATGTTAAATAAACTGGACTTCAGGATTATGGTCCTTCGCTACATTGCTCGGTTTCTATTCTAATTATCCTCTACATTCATCGAGAGATGAGTTCTGCGTAACTTTTTTATGGTATTCCTTTTCGCGCTTCACCAGCTGCCTGAGCCACACTCCGCCTACACAAACATAGGAATGACCCGGCGATGAACGGTGCATGATAAGAATCGTATAGAACTGAACAGATGGCAAAGCTCTAAAATTGTGTCCAAGAGTTCGATGAACGATAGCTGCGCTCACCGCTAGCGTTGTGCTTTGAGTTTCAGTTGCCCTTCTGGGCACCCGTTTTCTCAAAAGAAAAATTCCTGACTGACAGCTTTGGCACTGCCTTGTACACCACCGTCACCGCAACGTGACAGATGGCTTCTTTGATTTGCCTTTATTTTTGCACAGGCACATGAAGTGCAGAATTTTCTCATGAATGTGACAGTGCAGGCCGCGTCACCTGCACAGCGCTCTTTCATTTCACTAGGTTGAAATCAAGTTCTGCACTAGTTAACGGTTTTCCTGCACTGGCCAAATAGGAAGTGCTGGCATCGTGCAAGCTGCTTCGAATGCAACCGTTGCTCTAGCTGGTATGTGAGGTACACGTTCGTGGCCCGAATACTTGTGAGGGCAACTCCGTAATTCAGAAGAATGAGTGACATTGCTTTCGGTCACATATGTTCCTTTTCGAACGCGATCTCTGACGAAAAAACAGCACCCACGCGCAGCACATCGTCCTCATGGCCTAGTACTATCACGATAACAATAATTACAATAACGGGGGAGAAAATGCCTTCCACTTAGCAACATGCCAATTTTGTCGGCAAGGTTCAAGAGAAACCTACATTCAGTAGATAGGAGGCGCTCACACATTGCAGAAACATGTCCGCACAGGAGCCAAACTCTGAGCACAGCAAGTATACTTAAAAGCAAAACATTTCTAGCACTTTGAGGAGCAGGACTAACTGATAAATTACCTGCCGAACAATGAGGCGATAACAACAATCGCTGTGACACACCCCGAAGCATGTTATAGCGCATCAAAAGAGCAGACGCCACGACACTATGCCAAACGAGCGTAACAGGCCAAGCAGACAGTAAAGTCTCTCTATTCATTTTCGAAAGAAATGTTCAGCGCTCGTGCAAGCACGGCATTTCAACTTTTCTCAAATGAGACTGTACTTTGCGCCACTCGCACAGCACCACAACGGAGCAAGCGCAGAAAGTGCTGCCAAATCGTATATACCTAATAAAGTAGCATGAGCCTTCGGATGGAAGACGAAGTGCAAGTGTCTGGTGAGGGAACAAAATAAGGATCAAGTTGGAATAAATCAAAATAAGGTTACCGACAGTTCCAAAACAAAGCTTTAATTGTATTTTGTCCGCTTAACTATGCGGTTGCTTAGTGGCTAGGGAGTTAGGGTACTAAGGTTGAGGTCGCGGGACCAAATCTTGGCCACGGCAGCCGAATTTCGGTGGGAACGAAATGCGAAAACACCCGTGTACTTAGATTTAGGTTCATGTTGAAGAACCCCTGTTGGTCCAAATCATTCCGCAACCCCCTGCTACGGCGTGCTTCATAATAAAATTGTGGTTTTGGCACGTACAACCGCATAAGCGTACATAACCGTATAAGCTAATCTACGCATTCTCATTAGCACATTGTTAGTTATAGAATGCCTCTATAACGGATCCTCAGCCAAGAAGAGTTCACAGAGCGCGGTCATAAACCTGCCGAAAGAGCTCGATAACGTTACACAGCCACGCAAAAACATTTATTATACGCAAATAAATTGCTGCTGTCCGGCAGGTGCGAGCAGCTAGTGCCCAAGCGATCAGCGACAGCCATATTTTATTCTTTTTGTACCGGGACAGCCTGCGGCTATTCAGAAAAAAAAACAAGTTCGGTTCGGCATATTATTGGTCTTTAACGCGTACACGTCACTTTGACGTGATGAGTTTTCGCGGTTTTGTGAAGTCGCGTGAGAGGCAGGTGAACTGGTTGCAGCCCTAAAACTTTTGACCAATAGCCGAGGGCTAATGGCGAAAAGGCGTCGAATCAAAAATAACTATTTTTCTTTTGTTCGGTCCAATCATGCATAATCATGTATACGTGTCATATCAGAAGGGGAGCTATCGCGGTTTTCGTGACATCGCTTGACAGACAGGCGAAAAAGGGGGGGGTTCAAGAAGGTTTTTGAACAATAGCGCAATTTTAATTGAAAAGTTTGGAATACCTTTACTGCATAGCGTCCCTGGTGTTAACAGCGCAAAACGTAGAAGGGGCACGAGACGAGAAGACAACACCACGAGCGCTCATGTTGTCGTCTTCTCGTCTCGTGTCCCTTCAACGTTTTCAACACCAGGATGAAAGATAAAGATCTGCCATACCTGCGAGGGTCGCGAGCAGGCTGTCGTTTTGGTCTTGATCTCCTTGTAATGGGGGGAGGGGCGGGGGCCTATCACATGCATTCTTTCTGTTTTATATCGCGTCTGATTTACATAACGCCTATAGTCTAGCTAAGAGAATGAATGTATAAATATGTATGCGTGTTCGGAAACAGTATCAGTAGGAAGAAAGCGCACTATGCTCTCTGGTATCTTGTCCCCTTGCGTACACTGAGCTGAAACGCACCATGAAGCCACAATCGGAGCTTCATGACGTCAACATTGCTCAAGTTCAACAATGTAAACAGGTTCGTTTCACCAAAGTTCAATTGCCTCTTCCTTGCCAATTCTTATTGGAGACGCGTGACTACCTGGCGAACGCGCCAGCATGAGCAAAGCCAAGAGGCAGAACATGCCATGCACGTGCACTCCAACATGTTTTCTTTACCAAAACACCTGGCATAAAACAACGTGCCACAACACTCGTCCCTGCCCCGATCTCTTCGTACAAGGCATTATCATGATCAGTCTCTAACTCTTTACCACGCCAAAATAAACGCATTTAAGTATCCGTTTTTTTTTCCACGCACAATTGAGGAATGGAACAAGCTTCCTTCAGATGTGATTATGACCATTCACTCTATTGACAAATGTATTGTTCCTTATTGGTAGTCGTGTTTCACACTGTATAAATTTTCCTCTGTTACCATTCAACCTGTTCCATGGTAAATGAGCTCTTATGTTTTCTGCTGCCACTACGCTGAATTCATATTGCGCATTGTTATATTTTAAGCCACTCCTGCTAGGGACCGCTGTTAGGGCCTGCCGTATTTGATAAATAAATTGAATAAATAAATAAATAAATAAGTAAATAAAAAAGTGTGAGCCTCCCCCCTTTCCCTGCGCTAAACGAAGCTGCTGGCCATGCCAGAATAGTGCGCCTAACAACGCCATCGCCAAACCACGTCTCTGCCATTGGGTACACCAGCTAGTCGCCGACAAGGATTTCGGGCAACGATGCCGTGCACAACTGCTATGCCACATGCTGATCATGCTAGGAGAAGGAGCCGCAGGTTTTGATGATAAGCTTTTGCAATGACTGCTGACGGCGGCTTCCCTTGCTCATACAACTGCTACTCGCAACCGCCTTCGGCCTCACCCTGTATGTCATGGCGGAGCGCGCCGACGGCTAATAGCATCCCGCGACGTCCATCATGTCTGTGCCTGCTCCTTCGTTAATGCTTTTTATTGCGATATCAATTATTTGGCACTGTAGTGACAATTTTCAGTCGCCGTCGGCGTCGCACTGATGTTGAGTGTAAAGTCCAAGGCCAATAACATAGTCTTCCTGCACCATATACCGTTTCTGCGAATGAAAGTGTGCGAGGGTGAGCCGACGATTCTCGTTCAATCTCGCGTGCGCAAGGAACGAAAGCGGCGATGAAGCGCGCCATCTTTCGTCCCGCGCAAGGCACGGGTGTGAAGGCAGGGAGGGGGGAGGCGTTCTACTCCGGCGGCTGTACGCAACTTCGTGTGCGCTGTGTGCTCGCCGCTTAGTTCACGTTGAAGCAACAGGCAACACGAACGTCATTGCACTCGCTGCTGCTATTGCTCTTCCTCGCGGTACCGTTATGACAGTGAGTGTCCGTACTCATCGAACGAGAACTGTTTATATTATTACGATATCATCGATCGATGCTCAAGATACGAGCCGCCGCGAGAACGACGAAGAAGTTGATCGGTGCCCTTCGCACGAGCGAGTGTCAGCCTGGCTGCCTGGCTCCAGTGTAAATAGCGCGTAAATAGCATCTTTCGTCTGCGCATTTCCACACGTAACAATATGTTTGCCTATTCGTGAGTGCCACCTTCCTTGTTAATTTAGTTGTTAAACGAATGCTTACCAGTTTGCACTGCCGATAAAGCTATTTTCACTTCTTATAGCTGTCACAAATTCGCCATTGAAATGGATGCTTCAGCTTTCGAGCGAAAGGGACATTTTTTATTCAAGCACCGAAGCCATTATTTTATTCAGATAAATTCTGCCGGTTTACGTGTCATAACCACGATCAGACTATTAGACATGCCATACTTGAAGGAAGGGTGGAGGGGTAGAGGGCTCCGGAATTAGTTTGACCAGGTGAGTTTTTTTTTAAACCTTTAGCTCCAGCTTCTTCGAACCTCCGCCGCGCCTGGCGTTCGGCGTTGTAGGAAAAGTGCTCTAAAATCAGCTACAGGCATCGCATTTACAAATATATTAAGGCAGAACCCTTGACGGCTTATCAGTCGAAAATTTTGTCCTCGGCGTTTTGGCGACAAAATTTGGTGTCACCGAAATGGGGGGTTCCAACTCTCGAACTTTAGTGTTAATTACGGCAAAGTTAGATAAGGCAGTTATTTAAGATAGAATTAAGGCACTCGAATCTACGACTTCTGGAGTTAATAAGGGCGAAGTTAAGCCGCAGTAAATAAGCTGTAGGTACTAACTCACTTGAACCCACGAGCACTGGTGGGAGTCGAACACACGAACGTTGGTGTTAATAAAGGTAAACTTCATTCAGGCACAGTTTGCTATGATAGTGTTACTTCACTCGAGCCCACGACCCTTAATGGTAATTACCGCAAAGATAATTAAGGTAGGGCAATTAAGGTACTCGAATTCACGACCTTAGGTTTGGAGTCAAACCCACGTGATAGGAAGTACGGCATTCGAAAGAAAATGTCAAGTAATTTAATGAATGTCGCGTGAGTGGCCAGGCTTCCGCTTTCATCCTCTTAAGCGCATGCTAAAGTGACTGTCAATTTTGTATTTTATTTTCAAAAGGCTTTCACGTCAGATGAGGCAAAGTAACTAGAAATTGTGCACAGCAAACGTTTAAAATGCGCTCAAACGTGAAGTGCAGTTTTGCGTATTTTTCTTCTCAGAACGCCTCTTGGGCTTTTAAAATTGGCCCTCGAAAACTACAGTATGAAATGTTTCTGCTTTACAGTTTTCGGTGGTATATCCAGAAACAAATGAGCCCAATCTAAAGAGTGTATGCTCATGTTTTCGAGCCTAGTGCTCTGGTAGCAACGGCTACAACAGAGCGCAGTCTGTCGTGCAGAAATTTATCCCTTGTTTTACCAACAACTCCTGCTGAAACTGTAGAAAAATACAGTGTGCAAAACCTAAACTACTATAAATGATCCCGCAAATGTGCCACCATTTATAAAAAATAGAATGGAAATTGCCGTTCATTGAGCGCCCAGCGAATCTCTGTCTGTGGAAACAAATGGCTTAACGTGCACCCAATGCACGGCACGCGGGAGTTTTCACCTTCCACCCCCTAAGAGAATATGGCCGCTTTGTCCAGGATCCAGCCTGTGATCCCACGCGCAGCAGCGCAAGCCAAAATACAGGGCTGCCGTGGTAGTTCACCTAAACCATGTTTTCATTGTCAGCTGAAAACGAGATCGCGGAATTCGTGTATAGTCTTCGCAACCTAAATTATCCCGGATATGCGTTGCGCACTTGGCCGATATCCAGTCCTACGAATACCGCGCTCGTTAACAACTGTGACGTCTCGTGTTTTTGCAATATAGATCAGTAGGACCCACGTCAGGAGGGCAGCGAAACACTTGTTTCATGTAAAAACTTGACTTGTGTAACTTCATGCACAGGCATGTTGTTACAACCCTTCACAAAAATAAGAAAACAGGAGACACGAGCGGCCATCCTCCGCGTCATCACGGACCAAGCCAGCCTCCCACCGAGTCAGACCACATTCAGTTTCATAGAAGTATTTCTTCTTTTTTTAATTAGGTGGTGATTGCCTTCTGTGCAATCGGGTAACTAGATTTTGTACCAAAGTCAATAGCAGTCACTATATAGAATTAACGTATAAAAGAGTCACCGACCATTACGATACTTCCTCATGCGAAAGTTGAGTGCCACTCCATATGTGTTTTCATTTTGCGATATATCGAGTAGAGCGGACAATGTGGCTCGAGCGGCGTGTTGCAAATGGAGAGAAGTGTGGCGCGACTGTCTCGTTAATCTGGAGATCGCGAGAGGCAGCGCGTGACGACCCGTGGGCACCGACCTCCCAGACGGCGCGTGCTGCTCTGGCGCATCGTCACTGCACTACGCTTTTCTTCTCACGCTTCCGTCCTACCCTCATCCTCCGCTTTCCGCCTCATGGTTCCGCTGCACCCTCCGCCCCCGCTTTTTTCCACGCGTCCTTCATCCCCCGCTGCGTCCGCGTTCACTCTTTCATACCGCGCTTTGCGGATTCGCAAGGTTAATGCGTACGCTCGCCGCAGGAACGGGCACCTACGAGCTGCGCTCTAAAAATACTTGTCATCTGTCGCTTTCAATTCATCAGCGGGGTCTTGCTTCGTGAGATGCGAGATTTAGTTTTGGTGGCGATAAAGAGTCTCCCAATGTTCCATGGGTGAAAGCGAGTGAGGTTGTCGAGAGAGTTAACGGCGACTGGAGAACGGGGGCTTGTCGACTGCAAAAGAGTGCAAGTGGTCCGGAGAATTGGCATGTTTTGAAAAATGGGATTCATAGGTCGCAGGTCTGTGCAACGTGTTGGAGGGAGGTGGCACTCGGAGATGACGTATCCAGCAAGAACACAATGGAAACACTTAAGGCTCTTCTGCGGGATTCGCCAAAGGCCTTCGGGACGTGCATACTGGGCCATTGGTCGTGAGTGAGGTGACAACAGCGAGTGACATGGTAAAAGTTGCGCTTAGGTCAGTGGGCAAGTGCTGGACATGCAAAGGAGCGCCGCAAATATGCAGTGTGAGCACCACAGCATCGAGGCACAAACTGAAATGGTGTCAACGTAGTCGCTGACGTAACACTGATCCCGACGGTGCGATGTCAGCTGTGCCACATAGAAAGCGAAAGTGCTAGGCATACAAAGAGACAACGCGAACACGACGCCGCGAGCACCGCAGCGTTGGAAAAGATGAAAAGGGCGCGAACACGGTCGCTACATTAACCTGGCACTGCAATGCCTGGTGCGCCAGAGGCACGGAGTTTTAAAATCAAACTTCTGGAATGGAGATTATGTCCTAAAAGTGAAGCCGGCCACCAACATCTCGTTTAATCGATTCATCTTACCAGATGAATCGATTAAACGTTGACAATTGGCACGGGAGAACAGGCGTTTCTTTCTCACTTCCAATGACGTTCACAGGGCCAATTTGCCTGTACTCATACTTCTTGATGTGCCTGTCTGTCTCGCTGGTTTTAGGATTAAGCTTTATGGCCCTTGGCAACTTGCATGGGAGATAACGGTTCCACTAATCAGCCTATAGCAATATTTTAGCCCTAAACAGCATTCTATTATAACAGTACTAGCACATATTTATAATATAACCACTATAAAGAATGTTACCAATAATGTAAGAATATCATACCACATCAAGAGGAGTTAACTTGCAACTCTTCTCCGCATAGTTCAGCACGCTTTCAAGGGTGAAATAGGAGCAAGCGCTGGCTTCACTTCACATCTGATGGTAAGAACCTGCGAGTGCTGCCACTTCAGAATTCATTTTTATAACTTGCTTTCCACAGGGAATACGCCATCGCTACGCATGCAAAGAAGAGGCGCCGCTAAGATGCAGAGCGAGCATCCGGCCGTCTAAGCAAAACGTTCTGCACGAAGGCGAGCTTTCTGGCAGAAACGCGGCCTCTTGCGTGGGCCGATATTTTGTTATTCTTTCATAGTCTTAACATTTCAGCCTGCGAACATTTATCATAAAAGGCATGCAGTGTCGGTGTTTTGTCTCGTGACATTCGTCTGTGCGCTTGTATTCTCAAAATTCTGACGAATAATTTTGTAAAGAATATAGCGCAAAGTATGAGCAACTTTACTCCGTGTAAAATCCATCGCAGCTTCTGACAAACATCGCCGCTCTTACCAACTGGTCGTTTACGCTTGCGCGTAAACGTTGACGTTAACTTTAAAGAAGTGTGAGCTTCGACGTTCCAAAACTACGATCTCCTTATGAGGCAGGCCATAGTGTTGTTCTACGGAAATTTCGGCCACCTCGGTTTCGATAACGTGCACCTAAACCGAAGTAAATGGTTATTTTCGCATTTCGCCCCATCGAAATACGGCTGCCATGGCCTGGATTTCACCCCGGGACCTCGTGCTTAGCAGCCCAACACCAAGCCACTGAGCATGCACGTCGGGTCACTTTAGCATACGCTAAACAGGTTTCTCTACCACGGTTGCGCTTTAAAACCACGGCGCTGCAATTTTGCTTCAGACTTTCCTTTCCTTCCTTCTTCTCCACCCTTAAACTGGCTCTCTTAGCTACTACACGCAGAGACAAAGCAACAGCGCGCGCATTAAATCCCATAGATGAGATGAATATTTACAATAATTATTGGGGCTATAATTATATTCGAGTGCTCATTGCTGTGCTATCGTTTGTTAACGAAGCTTTCCCTCAAGTCTAAATATTTTAGGGCAGTTTGTCGTGTGCGTATCATGGCCACGCACGCTTATATCGCCTTCCGTTTCTCTACCACGGTTGCGCTTTAAAACCACGGCGTTGCAATTTTGCTTCAGAGACTTACCTTTCCTTCCTTCTTCTCCGCCCTTAAACTGGCTCTCTTAACTAGTACACGCAGAGACAAAGCAACAACGCGCGCATTAGATCCCATAGATGAGATGAATATTTACAATTATTATTAGGGTTATAAATATATTCGAGTGCTGGTTGCTGTGCTATCGTTTGCTAACGAAGCTTTCCCTCAAGTCTAAATATTTTAAGGCAGTTTGTCGGAGGAAGCCTAAAAACAGTGAAGAAGAAACTAGGAATAGGCAAGAATCAGACGTGTGCGTTAAGAGACAAAGCCGGAAATGTCGTTACTAATATGGATGAGATAGTTCAAGTGGCTGAGGAGTTCTATAGAGATTTATACAGTACCAGTGGTACCCACGACGATAGTGGAAGAGAGAATAGCCTAGAGGAATTCGAAATCCCACAGGTAACGCCAGAAGAAGTAAAGAAAGCCTTAGGAGCTATGCAAAGGGGGAAGGCAGCTGGGGAGGATCAGGTAACAGCAGATTTGTTGAAGGATGGTGGTCAGATTGTTCTAGAGAAACTGGCCACCCTGTATACGCAATGCCTCATAACCTCGAGCGTACCGGAATCTTGGAAGAACGCTAACATAATCCTAATCCATAAGAAAGGGGACGCCAAAGACTTGAAAAATTATAGACCGATCAGCTTACTGTCCGTTGCCTACAAAGTATTTACTAAGGTAATCGCAAATAGAATCAGGAACACCTTAGACTTCTGTCAACCAAAGGCCCAGGCAGGATTCCGTAAAGGCTACTCAACAATAGACCATATTCACACTGTCAATCAAGTGATAGAGAAATGTGCAGAATATAACCAACCCTTATATATAGCTTTCATTGATTACGAGAAAGCATTTGATTCTGTCGAAACCTCAGCAGTCATGGAGGCATTACGGAATCAGGGTGTAGATGAGCCATATGTAAAAATACTGGAAGATATCTATAGCGGCTCCACAGCCACCGTAGTCCTCCACAAAGAAAGTAACAAAATCCCTATAAAGAAAGGCGTCAGACAGGGAGATACGATATCTCCAATGCTATTCACAGCATGTTTACAGGAGGTATTCAGAGGCCTGGAGTGGGAAGAATCGGGGATAAAAGTTGATGGAGAATACCTTAGCAACTTGCGATTCGCTGATGATATTGCCTTGCTTAGTAACTCAGGAGACCAATTGCAATGCATGCTCACTGACCTGGAGAGGCAAAGCAGAAGGGTGGGTCTGAAAATTAATTTGCAGAAAACTAAAGTATTGTTTAACAGTCTCGGAAGAGAACAGCAGTTTACGATAGGTAGCGAAGCACTGGAAGTGGTAAGGGAATACATCTACTTAGGGCAGGTAGTGACCACGGATCCGGATCATGAGACTGAAATAACCAGAAGAATAAGAATGGGCTGGAGTGCGTTTGGCAGGCATTCTCAAATCATGAACAGCAGGTTACCACTATCCCTCAAAAGGAAAGTGTATAACAGCTGTGTGTTACCAGTACTCACATATGGGGCAGAAACCTGGAGGCTTACGAAAAGGGTTCTGCTGAAATTGAGGACGACGCAACGAGCTATGGAAAGAAGAATGATGGGTGTAACGTTAAGGGATAAGAAAAGAGCAGATTGGGTGAGGCAACAAACGCGGGTAAACGACATCTTAGTTGAAATCAAGAAAAAGAAATGAGCATGGGCAGGACATGTAATGAGGAGGGACGATAACCGATGGTCATTAAGGGTTACGGACTGGATTCCAAGGGAAGGGAAGCGTAGCAGGGGGCGGCAGAAAGTTAGGTGGGCGGATGAAATTAAGACGTTTGCAGGGACAACATGGCCACAATTAGTACATGACCGGGGTAGTTGGAGAAGTATGAGAGAGGCCTTTGCCCTGCAGTGGGCGTAACTAGGCTGATGATGATGATGATGATGATGATGATGATGATGATGATGATGATGATGATGATGATGATGTCGTGTGCGTATCATGGCCACGCACGCTTATATCGCCTTCCGTTTCTCTACCACGGTTGCGCTTTAAAACAACGGCGCTGCAATTTCGCTTTTCTATCCTTCCTTCTTCTCCGCCCTTAAACTGGCTTTAACTACTACACGTAGAGACAAAGCAACAGCGCGCGCATTCGATCCCATAGATGAGATGAATATATATATATATATATATATATATATATATATATATATATATATATATATATATATATATATATATATATATATATATATATATATATATATAATATTGAAAATTATCAGTCATAGCTCTCGTAGTATAGCCCTCTGGGCCGTTTCCTTTCTTTCTTTCTTTCGAAAATAGTCCTATTAGGGTTATTATAATTACACGAAAGTATTTCGCCCTCGTCAGCAGCAGTCCTTAAGATAGTTATTCTGGCGGCTAGCTTCCCACGCTATGCGTGCCGCCCTCGCACCTGTTTAAGCTTTTCCTAGACGCTAGAGTTATACTATGTCCACGCAACCTTGAGCGATCGGAAAGCGCGTTTTCCCCTCCTGGCCGGCGGAGAAGGGAGGCTTTGTTCCGGCCGCAGAGGCCTCCAAGTCTCAGTAAGGTGCCTGGTGGCGGTCTCGTGCGGACGATGCCCTATCGGTGAGCGCATATTCCTCCTCATCTTTTAAGAGGTTCAATACTTACAAGCATTTGTCTCGCAAACCAAATTTATTTCAAGTGAATTTTCCACGTCTCAATAATTTCTCTCGTCGTATTCGAGTGCTGATTACCGTGTTATAGTTTGTTAACGAAGCTTTCCTTCAAGTCTGAATATTTTAACGCAGTTTTCCTAGTCTCTAAAGCCGCTCGAGTTCGCTTTTTTCCTCGGGCGGCCATTTCTTCCAAGAAAGAATACCTTCCAACCACTCGTAATCGACAACCACTCGACTATCGCGGACATCATCAGTCCATTTTCACGTAAGTATGAGGCTCGGAGCAGGAGCTATGGCGCTTGAAAGTAACCTGGGGTCTGACGAACCAAACGACTGAGCTATCTTTCCGGGCAACATCCAAGGGTCCCGAGTTCAAATCACCTGTTATGTTCCTTTCCCCCCCCCCTTTTTTTTTCTTTCCTTTTAATGTCTTTTCCTATATTTTATCACTGTACGGGAACCCTCCTAAAAAATTATATATATCCTCAATTATGTATGGCCACACATGTGCAGGTCATAAATACCTGGTTCTCTAGCCGAGTGCCATCCGCGCGGTATAACCGAGCTCAGATTGGTCCACCTTGACTGATCAAATAGGGCACCACTGTAGGTTAAATGAGGCGTACAACTCCTGCGGGACCCGCCGTGAATGCTCAGTGACTATGGTGTTAGACTGCTGAGCACGAGGTCGCGGGATCGCATCCCCGCCACGGCGGCCGCATTTCCATGGGGGCGAAATGCGAAAACACCCGTGTACTTAGAATTAGGTGCACGTTAAAGAACCCCAGGTGGTCGAAATTTCCGGAGTCCTCCACTACGGCGTGCCTCATAATCAGAAAGTGGTTTTGTCACGTAAAACCCCAGAATTTAATTTTTTAATTTAACTCCTGCGCGGACGGTACAGTATCCGCCTCCCGTGCAAGAGGACCGTGGTTCAAATCCCGGTGCCACGCAATTCTCCACTGGAATATACAAGAAAAAAACGTGTGTTGAGAAAATTGCACAAACAAGCCTGGAGTGCGGCCTGATCCCGGTGACCAGAACCGGTAACGCACTCTCTCACCAGAGCAGGATTGGCCACCCTGGTGCAGTACTTGGCCGCAACCTCCTATATGAATACAACAATCAAACCCCGGCCCTCAGTCCCCAGTAGCTGCGAAGCAACTGACCACGGCGGAGGTCAGATCTGTGGCGCAGCAGAGGGTGCTAAGAATACCTGGCTCCGGACAGGCCGCCATTGGAATCTGAACCTGGCAACGTTTAACGTTAGAACGTTATCTGGTGAGGCGAGTCTAGCAGTGTTATTGGAGGAATCAGAGGGTAGTAAATGGGATATAATAGGGCTCAGTGAGGTTAGGAGGACAAAAGAAGCGTATACAGTGCTAAAAAGCGGGCATGTACTGTGTTACCGGGGCTTAGCGGAGAGACGAGAACTAGGAGTCGGATTCCTGATTAACAAGGAAATAGCTGGTAACATACAGGAATTCTATAGCATTAACGAGAGGGTGGCAGGTCTTGTTGTGAAACTTAATAAGAGGTACAAATTGAAGGTGGTACAAGTCTATGCTCCTACATGCAGTCATGATGACCAGGAAGTCGAAAGCTTTTATGAAGACGTGGAATCGGCGATGGGTAAAGTCAAAACAAAATACACTATACTGATGGGCAACTTCAATGCCAGGGTAGGCAAGAAGCAGGCTGGAGACAAGTCAGTGGGGGAATGTGGCATACGCTCTAGGAATAGCAGAGGAGAGTTATTAGTAGAGTTTGCAGAACAGAATAATATGCGGATAATGAACACCTTTTTCCGCAAGCGGGTTAGTCGAAAGTGGAAGTGGAGGAGCCCGAATGGTGAGACTAGAAATGAAATAGACTTCATACTCTGCGCGAACCCTGGCATCATACAAGATGTAGACGTGCTCGGCAAGGTACGCTGCAGTGACCATAGGATGGTAAGAACTCGAATTAGCCTAGACTTGAGGAGGGAGCGGAAGAAACTGGTACACAAGAAGCCAATCAATGAGTTAGCGGTAAGAGGGAAACTAGAGGAATTCCGGATCAAGCTACAGAACAGGTATTCTGCTTTAACTAAAGAAGAGGACCTTAGTGTTGAAGCAATGAACGATAATCTCATGGGCATCATTAAGAATTGCGCAATAGAAGTCGGTGGTAACGCCGTTAGACAGGAAACCAGTAAGCTATCGCAGGAGACGAAAGATCTGATCAAGAAACGGCAATGTATGAAAGCGTCTAACCCTACAGCTAGAACAGAACTGGCAGAACTTTCTAAGTTAAGCAGTTAATGCCTGCTAATAATAGCTTATGTTCGAAGTTTTGCAATATACAATCTTATTGATAGTGAAGAGCTAATTCAGTGGACCGGTTTTTACGAAAACCATATTGTCCATTTGAAGTTATCTTGCATTTTTTACACAAGGAAGAAAGCTGCCTTAGAAATATTTTTAAGACTTTTTGAAAAAACAGAGATGATCGATATCGAGTGATAGTTTCTTTATATGTAATTTATCACTTTTTTCAAATAATACTGGCACCTTAGCAATCTTCATATTTTCTATGAAATGCGCCTGTGGAAATACACAAACTAAATAAAAGCGTTAAAACAGAGGCTATATCATATACAACAAATGTCATAGGTTGAATCTGTAGACCATCAACATCGCAACTGCGAGAGGTGTTGACTCTTAGGTATGCAGAACATAAATCTGAAGGCGTGACTGACTGAAAAAATAGTGTTTACGTTTCCTGTAACGTGCCGTTAATGTGGCGTGGGGTATCGTATTCACACAACCATTTGAAATGAATAGCCTTTCAAAATTGTACCGACGTATTGTATCCGAGGCAATAGTTAGATTGAAATCCCCTCCAATAATTAAATTTTGGCGGTTTTCATCAGCGAGTAACAGATCATGAAAGAACTCAAGAAAATGGGTAAGGACGCCATCGGTAGGGCGGTAGCATACAACAAAGATGCCGTCTCTGCATGAACACATAGCACTTCGTAATCGTCCGTTGTACGCTAAAAATTAGGAAGTATATCACAAGGTACATGCTCTGATAATAATAAGGAACCACCGTCTTCAAGTCTTGTTAACCTATTAAGGTAAAATGATTTCGTGTGAGGAAGCTGAAAAATGTGACTGTCATTCGTATACCAGGTTTCGCTTATCATGACAACGTCACCCAGAGCAGTTTATCCGCACAAAAAAAAAACTTTCGAATTCATCTATTTTGCAAGAAACTTATTGCGTGTTAATAGGAACACAACTACTTCCCTTTTCTTCTGTTTCTATGTGGGCAAAAACTTTATTCAGGTCCTTTACGTTGCGCTAGATTCCTAGCCCGAAGCCGGCCACTTCCACGTCGGGAACGAAAGGTCTAGTCTCTCGGCCGCATTGCGGGCCCGATGGACTGCCGATATCTGTTCTTCTAGTTCTGGGCTATGGAGAGCCGCATACCAACGCTCTTTTGTGTTGTCCTTCTCGGTGTGTAACGCAGAGCACTGCCAGAGCATAGGTTCTAACGCTACCGCATCAAGGGCAAGTGTATGAAGGCAGGGCTTCGGGAAATATTTTGCTTATTAATACGGGATTGGGATAGGTTGCCGTCTGCAAGAGCTTCAGGGAAAGAGCTTGCGGTCTCTTTAGCTTTATGTTCGGAGGCAGATATGATCTGCGCGCTAAGTAAAAGAGTTTCGTGAGTTCGTTGCACAAGAGAAGATGGTCCCTGCAGTACGCAACCTCCAAGCCTGGCTGCCCTAGCGCCCTAACGCGGTCTGTAAGCCCTCGCGCAGCGTATTGAGCCGAATCATTGAGATTAGTCGGGGCTTTGTCAATTTCTTTCATGTGTAGAGGAAGCCGAATGATCGTGTGCTGGTTAACGTCCTTGCCGCGAAGGATCGCCAGGGCTTGTCTGGAAACAGTGACCTTGGCTAAGTCTCTCATTGCCGCCCTCCAGTTGCTGTGTATTCAGGTTCTATTGACATCCAGGAGTGCTAGGTCAATGGCTACCTGTTCGGCCGTCTCTGGATCCGTTGCATATAGAGACGCGGAATACGTGACGTTTCCTCTACCATCCAGACAGACCGCGGTGAACGCTCGCCTGCTGGGTTCGAACGCCGCATCGACGCAACTGCTTTCTTCTACTCGTTCTCTGGCTTTTTAACGCAGGGCTTTGGCTCTAGCTCGCCTTCTGCTCACGGTGTGTACTGTGTGTACGTTCCTTGGACAGGGCATGACCGTAACGCAGTCCTTCAGCTTCCTCTTCATTTCACAGTACTTTTCTTGATCCGTGGCGGGCGAGATGCCTAGGCTCTTCAAGGTTTGTCTTCCGGACTCAGTGGTGGAGAGTAGGCTGTATTGAGCTCTCGCTTGCGCCTCGGCAATATCTGCTAGAATGTTGTGCATGGCCAACTGCATGCGCCCCTCCATTATCGTATGTAAGCGTAATCCCAAGTCTCTCTTATTCGCCTTTATCAGGAGCGCGTTGAGTTTGTCCTTCTCCCCTCGCTGCCATTCGTGTATTGCAGTGACGTAAGCAAAGTGACAGAGAACGACGGTGTGCACTAAACAGACGACGTTGTCTTCGCGTGGGCCTTGCTGTCGGCTGATGACTCTCTTGATGAGTCCAATGGGCAATCCCCCTTCTTGGTCAGACGGACAATCGTGTGGTTGTTGGAACCAAACGATCGCCTTCGATCGTGATACCGAGGAACCAGATAGAATCCACCCTCAGGATTAGTTTGCCGTGCCTCGTACATAAGGTGATGTCGGTTTCCTCCACGGGTTTCCAGCCCTTGGGTTTGGGTCCCCTTCTCTTCGGTCTGTACAGTAATAGTTCCGATTTCTTAGGTGAGCACCTGAGCCCCTAGGGGACCAGTTACTCCTCCGTGACGTCGATCACCTCTTGCAGACCCTGCTCTATGTCTCCATCGCTGCCGCCTGTGCACCAGATCGTGACATCGTCCGCGTAAATCGTGTGCTCGACGCCTTCAATTCCGGCGACCGTCTTGGGCAGCCTGATCATAGAGAGGTTGAAAGGGGTCGGCGAGATGACCGCTCCCTGCGGCGTGCCCCTGTTGCGGAGCTTCGTCGTTTTGGCCGTCAAACTACCGGCCTTAAGCGTGGCGGCTGAGCCGGTCACGAAAGACTTGACGTAGCCGCACAATTGCTTCCCAGATTGAGGCCCGATATCATTTTCAGTACGACAAAGTGCTGAATGTTGTCGAAGGCCTTTTCCATGTCCTGGTCAAGGACGACCCTCGTGCCGCTGGTATTACAGTCGATTATGTGGTGTTTTAGGAGCATCATGGCGTCTTGTGTAGATAATGCCGGCCTAAATCTTATCATCGCACGCAGGTAGATTTCGTGCTGTTCCAGGTAGCAGGAGAGGCGATTCAATATGATATGCTCTGCGACATTTCCTACGCACGAGGTAAGCGAAATTGGTCGTAGGTTCTCGAGACCGGTTGTCTTGTCCGGTTCTTGAATGAGTATGGTGTTGGCCGTCTTCCACTCGTCTGGGACGTTGCCGCTTCTCCACGTGTCGTTTAGTATTTGGGTCAAGTACTCGATCTAGTCATGGTGCTTTAGAAAAAAATTAACTAATTTATTAATTAAGTTAACAGCAAGGGGCATTATTAAGTAATACTAAGTAATATTAGAAAGTTCATGCTCGAGCTTAATGACTACTGCCTGAGCACCATTTTGTTTGCGTACAAGCACATGCCCTTTCGCGTTCCATGCGTACTTGTGCCCGGAATGTTTCGCCCATTCCTCAGTGGCAGCCAGAAGCTTTCTGAGTCGAGTTGTCATGTTCTCGGCAATTAAAACTCTCATCGAACTACATTTGAGTGATTGTCTCTTAGCAAGCCAAGCATTTCGCAGCTCCTGACACGCGAAGTGCCCAATAATGCCGCGGGTCCTTCCTAACCTAGCTGGCAGCCTATGTATAGCCACGACGTCCTGCTTCGATAAACAATCAATGTCAAGCCGTTTCACTATTTTGTTCACCTGAGATAGCAAGTTCTCGCACTCAGTCTGAGGAACTTCATTTACTTCTACGTTCAGGCGCCTGCTGTGCCACTCAAGGGCGTCAATGCCATCCTGAAGCTTACTATGGCCCTGAGGAGCCCGAGACCCTTCCATCTTTTCCACGTTACGTTTGACATTTTTGACGTCGTTTTCGAAACAGTCGAGACGTCTCTTCATTTCATCAAATTGATCGGACAGCATTTGGTTAGATTTAGATGTGCTTGTCAAGTCAGCACTAAAGAAGAAGAAAAAACGATTCTGGGATAATAGTCAAAGCATGGGGCGGCATTGCTGGGGTACGCACATTTCATCCCACCATTTAGCACGTGATGTAGTTTTTCTTTTTAGGCTGGAGCTCGTCTGCAAAACTGCAGCAGCAGTCAGAAGCCATGTTCAGGGAAGTCCGGCTACGTTTGGCATGAAAGCTTGGCTTTCAAAGCGGAAATACACTCCCTGACTCCCGAAACATTCTCGATGCTACATGTTTGATAGCGGTGGTTGTTTTTCGGTTTTAAACAGTTGCACTAAATTGTCTTCGTAACACGTTCGACACTTGCTTTTATTTCAAGTGAAATCTCTACTCCTCGAGGTGCAACTCCCAAGGTCAATGTCGGTGCGCGTTTGACGTTCAATTGCCGCTGAACATGTGGAGGTGAGACGTCAAGTCACGTGATTCGCTGCGGAGAGGCGACGCAGCTGCGCTCGCTCGAACCTCTCCGCTGTATGCCACGTGTCTAGGCGAGGGTTTACAGGGATAAATGTAGTCCAACGTAGCGTCAGCACGCGCGTACGTAACGTCACGTTGGCGAGAACCACAGCGTCTACGCTTTGACCGATGGTTCGAGGCAATGCCGCTGGCAACGTAACTGGACGCTGCCGACGCGCTCCGACGCGCCCGCCGTCGAAGGTCTCTCACCCGCGCGTCGATAATGTGAGTCTCTAAACGGGCCTTGACGGTTGCTTCGGAGGCGCTTCGTCGCTTAGACTCGCCAAGGATGAAGCACGTGCCGGTGCGAGAGCGTCAACGTGTCCCTGCTGGCGCCAGGCTGAGTATGAGCCCCTTGCAGATATAGCTCGCCGGGAAGACGCACTGAAGAACCATGTCTAACCAAGCTCACCAGAGCTTTCATTCATATAACTTGGTCCCAGCCGCATTGAACCCCAATCCCTTATAAATAATATGGCGCAGGCGTGCCAAAAGAGTCTTTCATATTTTCGATAAAATATTATACCGCAACATATAAGAATCCACTCCCGTACACATCATATATATGCCGCAAACACCCCTATATGGTCACCAGTACGCCTTTACATGCACCTTCTGTGCCGGCACTATACGGGTTTTCGCTATGCGTATCTGCTAGTCAACGCATATGATTTGCCGATTGATCTCCACGCCAAACATATCACTTCACGTTGTTGGGTATGTTCGTTACCCTTCTCTCCGAGGGAACTAAAATACAAGAAACAAATGGTTGTATTTCTGGGCTAGGGCGCTCAGCGTCAACGCATAAGAGCCCTCAGCTATCCCAGTCGTTCTATGAACATTGAAGTTCTTCCCATCGCCGTCTACCAGAATACGGTTACCAACACCCGGAACTAGGAAACATCGACGATGCTCCTCTATATAGAGAATCTAAGACCGATTTCGTTGACGTCCTGTGTCGGTAAGGTTGCAGAGCATGCCCTGCTCAACCGGCTCAAGGTGCACGTCGAGGCCAATGACATGTACACCTACAATATGACTGGTTTCAGAGCCGGCCTCTCGACACAGGATGCCATGAAGCTGATAAAGCATCAGATCATCGACCGGAGCACGGGTGATACCAGAGCCATCCTTGGATTAGACCTGCAGAAGGCGTTCGACATTATCTCACACGAGTTCATTCTCCAGTCTATTGCCGGCATCGGGCTCGGGAAGAGCGCCTACGACTTCGTTCGATCATTCCTTAGCCAGAAAACTGCCAAGCTCAAGATCGAAGGATACCTTTCGCAAGAGATATACCTCGGTTCACGCTGCACGCCTCAGGGATCAGTCATCTCACCAACATTATTTAACATCGCAATGATCAGGCTTTCTAAGGAGCTCGCGAAGATTCAAGGAATCAACCATACCATCTGCGCAGATGACATAACCATCTGGTGCGTCGGCGGGGTGCAACGGCCAAGTTGAAGACGCCATGCAGAGCGCCATCGATGCGACCGAGCACTTCCTCCACCCCACTGGGTTCAGATGTTCTCCATCAAAATCTGAGCTACTTCTCTACAAGAAAAGACCCAGAGGCGGCGGCCATCGGGATTGGAAACCGGCGTCCGAAAGCGAAATACGGCTTTTCACTGGTGACGGGTCTCCGGTGCCCAGAGAGGACTCGCTCCGAATATCGAGGATGTATATCGAGTCTAACAGTGTCAATGAAACCGCACTCAGAAAGATCACCGCCAAGACGGAGAGTGCTCTCGGCCTCATTCGGAGGATGGCCAACCGGCACCGGGGAATCAAGGAAGACAATCTCATCCGCATAATACATGCTTTTGTTCTCTGCCACCTTTCATACTCTGCGGCCATGCATAATCGGCATGTTGCAGACAGGAACAAGCTCAATTCATTCATCAGAAAGGTCTTTAAGCTTGCCCACGGCTTACCTGCAAGCACCCACACCGAAAACCTGTTGAAGCTCGGAGTCCACAACACGCTCGAAGAGATTATCGAGGCACAAGAGCACTCACAGCTGCTCAGGCTATCCGGCACCCCGACGGGCCGCAAGATACTCGACGAGATGGGCCTCAATCCTGTCGACCAGTGCCCTGACACCGTGCGGATTCCCAGCGACATCAGGTCTCAACTGTACATCGCGCCTCTTCCCCGCAATATGCACCCCGCAAACAACGTCGGCAGACGTCGGGCAATGGGTACAGCTCTACTCGAACATGTCCGCAATAACCACATTGAGGAAAGCCTCGTGGATGCCGCGGCATATGTCCAACAAGAGGCATTCGCCGTCTCCATCGTAGACTCCAATTCAAGGCTCACTTGCTCCGCTACGGTACGCACTTCGAGGCCCGTGGTAGCCGAACAGGTTGCAATCGCGCTGGCTGTGCTCGATGGTCGCAGAGAGGCAATATATAGTGATTCCAAGGCAGCCATTAAGGACTACAAAACCGGTATGGTCTCCCCCCAGGCCCTATGCATTCTCCAAAGCGCCAAAAGTATCTCTCCGCATTCTCTCATTTATTTTTCCGCTCAGTTGGGGTCGATTGAGGGTTCTGCCTCTAACCCTAACGAGGGCGCACACGAGGCCGCGCGAGGCCTCACTGACCGCGCCACCTCAGCAGTCCCCCTGCCCCGCGGGGAACCCTTGCTTACGCTTAATGAAATCACCACACACTACTATCTGTCAAGACGGGTATTTGCCCTCCCGCACCCCGCCTTATACAGGGCGCGGGCGGTTACCCTTCGACATTTACAAACCCGCGCGTACCCTAACCTCGCGGTTTTTCATGCCATATACCCTGAAAGATATCCAAGTGCGGACTGCCCTGCCTGTGGACTAAGGGCAACATTGGACCACGTGTTGTGGGAGTGTGAAGCCATCGGCTCCTCCTTCAGCGAGGATAGGTGGGCTGCGTTCTTGGGCAGCCCCGAACTCAACGACCAAACCCTGGCCGTCCAGAGTGCCCGCGATCGGGCCCTCAAGCTCGGCTTGGCGGTCACTACGAGGGACTAGCCGGGTGGCGCGGGGTCTCCCCTGCGCCTTCTCTGGACCGAAATAAAGTTACTTCACTCACTCACTCATGCTCCTCTCTGGAAATGGAACTTTAAATGAAATATCTCGAACCACTAAGGACACCTGTGGTTCTTAATGGAAAACGTTTTTTTTTTTCGCTCATATCAGGCACTTTGCGGTAGGTGAGTAGTTGGGTTCCCGTGGTCGCATCGTTTGAAGCGTTTTCAGTAAAAACAAACTGTCTCCGATGATGAGACCAAACTTCACACTCCCAACACAGCAGCCTGACCCTTTAGCTACTACGTAAGAATTGCACTTTCTTTTTCTACCGGGCCCCCGAAGTTTAATTAATTCTCTAATTATGGGGTTTCACGTGCCCAAACCACTTTCTGATCATGAGGCACGCCGTTGTGGAGGACTCCGGAAATTTCGACCACCTGGGGTTCTTTAACGTGCACCTAAATCTAAGTACACGGCTCTTTTCGCATTTCGCCCCCATCGCGACGTCGTGCTCAGCAGCCCAACACCATAGCCACTGAGCAATCACGGCGGGTCCCCCGAAGTTATATTATAACAAAACCTCATAAGCCAGTGGTCAAGAAAATTCAAATAGGATAAAAAGCAGTCAAAAGCGTTGTTGGAGAGGTGATATATTCCATGTATTTGAAATATTGGCTCCTCGAAGGGGCCGGAGATCGCTTGCGGTGCTTTGATACATTAATCAATAATCCTTGTCCTTCAGATTTCCCATAATCAAACAAAAAAAGGAGAGCGTACGGCAAGGATTTGTTTTCTGTTACATCGTGGTACCTGATACAGCCTCCATTAATTTCGAAGTCATTTTTCAATGTACACTGTAAACCATTAAAACTATAATATCCTCGCTGCAAATAAAGCATTCATCATTATCTTCTGGCTTTTCGCCAAATTTGACATTTGTGTGCAAGGAAACAAAGAATACCTTAGTGTTTTCCCCTTCTTCACACGAAGAGTGCAAGTATGAAGTTTAAGAAAGAAAGCTTTTGCTATTGGAGACACGCAGTTTTTCTTAACGCGATTCAATAAATCAGGCAATTGAAAATTAGCGAATGTGTTACGGTATACTGGCATCGGAAAGCATACGTTCTTAACATCCCCAGCCAGACATTTGACTTGAGCAATATAAATAGGCTATTCAAAACGCCGCTTGGGGTAATAAACCAGCATCAGCGATTACTTTTTCATACCTGTACAAACTATACCTTTGGACAAATGACGATGCATTAAGAAAAGGCAAATTAAGTGAGAGTTGGCGCTGATGAATTTTCAATAGGAATAGTTAAGTAACGTGACAAAACTGCAAGAATGCGAAAGTAATTTTCTTTTAAACTACATGCTACTCATAACGCTTTTTACTTTTGTGGAATATGATTATTACTAAACATACGTTCGCCTGCCTTCAACGTAAAAAAACACGTATTTCTTGAAAGAGAGAGCGAGAGAAAACATTTATTACATTACTCGTTTGAACTGCGCTTTATTACAAACTGGCGAAAATGAGGCGCCCCAGGGAGAATGCTATAAAGCACTTTGCATCCCCCTCACTTGCACTTATCACAGGGTATGTGAATGATATGCAGTGTACTCTAGTATTTTCTGAATAATACAGCTCTTTTTCTGTAGGTACACAGGTGCTTCAAGCACTTTCCATGCTGATCCATAAAGGTCGTTCATTTTCTGCTTCATCTTTGTTGAAGCACGCGGCGGTGAGGAAGGTTAAATCAGCTGAAGCAGACCATAGCGGTGCCACGAATAGTATAGAGGAGTGAAGAATGCTTCAGATGCAGTATAGTTTATAGTTGACTTTATCGTCATCTTCTGACGTCCATTTTGCGTGGCCATCGACTCAAGCCTTGGGCAATGACCCTGTGCGTTATTTTAACAGGTCAATCGACGCAATCTACGTTAATAGGCTGTCATTTTTGTTTGCTTTCAAGGCAAACAGCATCGCCTACCTGGATAGGTCTTCCTTATTTATTTAGCTGACAAGAAGACAGAAGCGCACAGAATTGGAGTGGGTTTTGACGTAGCCGAGCTACCGCTGCGGAAGTAGAAAATTGCGTCAACCGGATAGTGCAGGAGTCTGCCATTAATACGCTTCCTCATGCTTAGCTTGCGGTGGCTGATCGAGATTTTCGGCTGAGAACAACGGCGAAATTAAAATCCCGCTAAAACAGGTGCTAAGCAAAAAATAGTTGGCAGAGCGATCCCGCGTATGTTCCGAAAGGACTTGAAAACAAATTGAATTTAATTGAATTATGCGGTTCTCTGTGCCAAAACCCCGATTTGCTTATGACGAACGTAGTAGTGGGGGATTCCACATTTATTTTGACCATGACGGGATCTTTCATTTACCGCCAATGCACGAAAAACTGGCGTTTAGCATTTCACTCCATCGAAATACAGCCGCCGTGGCCGAGATTTGATCCCGCGATATCGTACTATTCTGCGGTTCTATATGCCAAAACAACGATTTGATTATGAAGAATTCCTTAGTTGGGGACTCCTCATTTATTTTGACCACGACGGGGTCATGCCCATGCACGAAACACGGGCGTTTAGCATTTTGCTCAATCGAAATGCGGTCGCCGTGGCCGGGATTTGATTTCACAACCTCATACTATTCCCCGGTTCTATGTGCCAAAACCACAATTTCATTATGAGGAACGCCGTAGTCGGGGACTCTTCATTTATTTTGGCCACCACGGGATCTTTCATGTACTGCCAATGCATAAAACACGGGTGTTTAGCATTTCGCTCCATCGAAATGTGGCCGCCGTGGCCGGGATTTCACCTCGCGACCTCGTACCATTCTGTGGTTCTATGGGCTAAAACCACGATTTGATTATGACGACCGTAGTAGTGGGGGATTCCACATTTATTTTGACCACCACGGGATCTTTCACGTACCGGCAATGCACGAAACACGGGCGTTTAGCATTTCGCTCCATCGAAATGCGGCCGCCATGGCCGGGATTTCAACTCGCGACCTCGTACCATTCTGTGGTTCTATGAGCTAAAACCACGATTTCATTATGAAGAATTCCTTAGTTGGAGACTCCTCATTTATTTTGACCACGACGGGGTCATTCACTTGCCCCCCATGTACGAAACACGGACGCTTAGCATTTTGCTCAATCGAAATGCGGTTGGCGTGGCCGGGATTTGATCTTACATCCTCATACTATTCTCCGGTTCTATGCCGAAACCACAATTTCATTATGAGGAACGCCGTAGTCGGGCACTCCTGATTTATTTTGACCACCACGGGATCTTTCACGTACCGCCAATGCATGAAACACGGGCGTTTAGCATTTCGCTCCAGCGAAATGCGGCCGCCGTGGCCGGGATGTCATCTCGCGGCCTCGTACTATTCTGTGGTTCTATGTGCCAAAACCCCGATTTGATTATGAAGAATGTCGTAGTGGGGGGCTCCCCATTTATTTTGACCACCACGGCATCTTTTGCGTGCCGCCAATGCACGAAACACGGGCGTTTAGCATTTTGAATTATCGAAATGCGGCCGCCGTGGCCGAGATTTGATCCCGCGACCTGATACTAAGCAGCGAGACACCAAAGCCGCTAAGCCAACGCGGCGGGTAGGTCGGAATCGTTATACTGTCTTGAAAAAATCTTATACGAGAAAAAAAATCCATTCCCATCGGAAGCTCCCCGTAGCCAGTTCCCGAGCTATCGGCGGGCAGTCATGTTCTATTCCTTTAGAAATGGAGCAGCTTGCAGCTATCAGAAAAAAAAAATTTTTGCACGTTATTGCACCTATTACAAAAGCCATCAAATCACTTTGACGTGATGAGTTATGGCGGTTTTGTAACTTCACAATCTTGACAAACAGGCAATGCTATCGCAGCTTGAAAAAAATGACTAATAGTTTTGGCTAATTGGCTAATCCTAATAAAAGCGAAAAATCATAACTTTCTTTTGTTTAGCCAAAACATCTTTAATGAGTGTGTGCACGTCATACTAGATGAGGAGATTTCACAGGTATTGTGACGTCGCGTGGTAGAGAGGTGAAGTAGACGTGACCGGTAAGTTTTCCACGAATAGTGAAAGGCTAATGGAAAAAATGGAAAGGTAGAACATGTTGGAAATAGCTTTACGTTAAGGCGCCCCGGTACTGCTTCTTTCATTATACAGCAGATATGAAGGACACTCTGGAAACGACAGCAGCAGAAGAGTCTGCTCATAATGTGAGGAACGGGATCAACATTAGGTCGTTAACAAATCAGCAGCGAGCAATGGCACGGAATAATAATTGAGACCCGACTGTGCTGCGGCTACGAAACGCAGAATGTTCATTGACGAAGTGTCCCTCTTGAACCCACTCATGTTCAAACACCGAAGACCGGCCTAGTTTCCCGTTTTCTAACAACACATTGCATTAATAGTGTACACGACTTCACAGATACTTCTTTCATATGTGGCAAATCACTTCTGCGGATTACCCATAGCTGGAGGAGAAACTTTCTGAGAAACTTCTAACGGTTTCTTTTGTAGCTTCGTGCTACATTAGGGTGGATGACAATTTTTCGCCTTTGTGACGCTTTCATATCTACAGTTATGGATGTCGTTTCCATCTGATAGTCGACAATGAAACACCTTTTCGGCAGAGAGCCGCGTTTGGCTCTCTGCCGCGCTCTCGATCCAGTTATTCTAACAGAAACACTTCTCGCGCTTTGTACTTGGGCGCTGTTGTTACGCGTGCTTCAGAGGTCGATTCCATACATGGAGCAATAAATGAACGAGAAGAGAACGCCACGTGTAAATTTTGAAGCCTAGTTATAAAAATATAAAGGAGCGTTACGTGATAGGCAAGCAAAAGCATCTGGTTGCCTCAGTCTAGCTGCGTCTGCATACGTCTGCTTCGGTAGTTGCGTCTCTCGCCTTCCGCCTGGTGGGAAGGTGGCGGGATGAAAACTCACAAGAAAAAAATTGCGCAGGTGAGATGCCTACGTTGGAACAGCGGCAGCACGATACCTTTGAGGCGTTTCCGCGAACGTCGTTGCACCAAGCCTGATGCTTGGTGCATCGCCCTTCCCTTTCCTTTAATCTTACCGCTTTTTATGAAATGTGCCTAGACGCCTTTGGTGGTCTAGTCTCAGCACCACTCACATTTTTACCACAAAGTTCACCGTGAGCATGCCCATGTGAGAGCTTTGCTTGACCTGAGTGATGCTTTCATGCTCGAGTTTGTTGTATGCGTTACGTGCATTGTGCTCGAGAGGCCCTAGACAACCACTTCCAAGGAAACCAGGTACAGTGTGTTAAGAACTTCAATATTCGCTGAAATTCAAAGTGCACTGCAGCTGATATGACGAATTTTACGTGGTTCGTGGAAAAGTTCGACCAAGCTCAGGCGTTCTACGCAGGTGCCGAGGCTAGAGCGCTCGCGACTTCGCCAACCATGTCGGTAAGCGATAATAACGCGTCGGTAATACTATAGTCGGACACCAGGCACCCTAGCCTTTCTCCGTGGATCCAGGATGCACACTTGAGAGGAGTTGTAACACGCGTGGTGGCAGAAAAATCACTTTATCCTTCCTTTTCTATATATGACTCAAACTCTGATGGCAAGAGCCGCTAAAAGTTCCCACAAACGAAACAGTATCTCGAATGGTCCGGCATGCATTCGGGCCTAATCGTTCCCAAGAGCCTCCATGCGCATATAGGTTCCAAAGAAACGACGGCGTCATTAGAGGAAGTTGGCTTGCCGAGGATCTCTGAGTGACGTCATGCTTTCTCGTGGCTTGTCTCAATTAGCATTCCTTGCCTACTTCACCCGTTTTGATTTTATCTATCTATCTATCTATCTATCTATCTATCTATCTATCTATCTATCTATCTATCTATCTATCTATCTATCTATCTATCTAGCCTATTACGCCGACCCCAGTAGCCCAAGTTATCTACCAGTCTGAGCTACTGGTATGTGCACATGGACATGATGCCATTAGAGCCGTTTTATCGTCATCGTTCCAGCTTCGTTATCTGACCATCGTGATGCCGTCAATCAGTAGCCCAAGTTACCTAATAGCTTCGGCCACTGTGTTTGTGTCCGTGATCGCGTTTTCATCATTAGCATTCTAACTTCCTCACCTTACTCTTGTCATGCCATCGTTGTCACGCCATCGTCAACATACATCATGCATGCGTTGTCATGCGGCTGTCGAGGTCGTCCCATCGTCTTCGCTCAGCTTCGCCATGCGACCCTCGCCATGCCATAATCTTCACGCTATCGTGATCATATAAGCCTCGCAATATTGCCGTCTCACGTTGTTGTTGCCATGCACTTGACGTCATCTCCATAACCAGGAATTCGGGATATACGTTCAGTTTCCTTTTTTGCCATGACGTGGCGTGCTGACCTTAAAAACTTAAAATTCGTGCCATGACGTTTGCCATAGCACACAACTGAAGAAAACACAATAAAAACAAGCACACCCTGACACTGTTGCTTCACCTCGATACTTGGAAACAAGCGCGCTTATGTATCATCCTTATCTCTAAGGTGGCCAGCTACTTGTTCGACTGGCAAGAATTGACGATTTGGCTAGACACCTTGCCACACAGTTCATCGCCATTCCGCATGAGATGTCCTGCTGAGATAAAAGCTCCCACAAAGATATCGGCGGGTTTTCTTTCTCCATTGCTTTTTCTTAATATTTGTGCATCACCGCGGCCGCGGGCTTGCGTATAATCAGCGTTATGTTTCGTAAGTTCCCTGCAGTACTTCGCTGATGCATTAAGTGCTTTAGCGTGGGTCCATCTTCGATGCCGGCTCCTCAAATACATGCATCGGTATGAGAACGCTTGCATTTAAGAAATAACGTTAAATCAGTGTGATTGTGGCACTAATAATTTTGATTTAGGCCTTGGAATTTTTCAAAATTATCAGAAATTAGCAAATCTGAAAAACAAATAGAAGTAAGAAGTTTACCAATGCGTTAGCACCGAGAACTAATATCGCATCAGTATAATATGCATCCCTTGGAGCATTTCAATGGGACAAATTTCAAGTATGAATTTACGACTTATGTGAATTTCTTACAATGCTTGTAAAGGCTTTGCGAATGTCATATTCAGAAGTTAGTGGCGCATTTCAGGGTGGCATGTGGTATATCTTTTTTGCCCGCATTAAATGAAATATTAGGTGCAGCTTACAGAATTGCGATATGGTTTTAGTTGCTGAGTTTCCGATTGTATACTTCAAGTACTTTTTCTTGAAATTTTGCAATTTTTCAGAATTTATAGAAAAAAAGTGTAAGCTGGACAAAAAAAATCGCTTTCTGAAATCGCATTTTGAGTGCCTAAGTTCAACATAACTCATTAATTTCGGAGCAGTGGTTGTCAGAAGAAAGGATTGCTCATTTCCCATGCAGGAGCTAAAGCTTCCCATTAGGTTCGATTTCGAATAATATTGTTGCTGAGGGAAGAAGCAAGATGGCTAACGTATATGCAGAGAGGCGCTCGCATTTTCATAGCGGCAGAATGCGAAAATACCCGCGTACTTAGATGTAGGCGTACGTTAAAAGACCCTAGGTGGTCCAAATTTTCCTGACTCCCCCACTACGGCGTGCTTCATAATCAGATTGTGGTTTTGGTACGTAAAACCTCATAATTTATATTTATTTTTTTAATTTACAGGATGCACAGTAACTTACACTAATTGAAAAAGACACTTCTAGAGGACCCTAGTCACTGAAGGCTTGTCTTCTTCACTCTCAAGCTCGTGCTCATCTTTCTCAGCGTTGTGCAGAGCTGTGTAACATATTTCCGCCCGGCGTAGAAGTGCCGTCCCGGTGCTTTTTAGGCAGAAAGGTACTGGCTGTGTTTTAGGCGGCTGGCATGAAGGACGTCATGGGAAGCATGGATGCAGCGACTAATAGGTTCGACGGGAAAAATCTCATAAGTTACGCTGGTCACCTGACGGAGGACGGAGGACACAGTTAGGACCGGAGTAACCGGCCATTAGTTTTTCAGAAGTGGCAGGTGTGAGTTCACAGAAGTACAAAATTTCTGGGAACGAATTCCCGGATACAACTGCCACAAATGCTTTTTTGCTTCTTCTGAGAAGCACAAAGGCAACTATGAGCAACTTGCCACGGCTTCTTCGGCTTGAACAATGGCAGCGCAGGTATACGGAGACACGAACTCTTGAGTGGTAGCCAGTATTGTAATAAAAGGCAATACTGAATCTTGGCCGTACAAGAAATTACATGGCGAGTTACCTGCAGTGTCGTGGCGTAATCAATTGTGCGCCAATGTGACGAAAGAGAGGGCAGTATCCTAGTTACGATGTTTATCAGAAACATACATGAAGAGCATGTCCGCTATTCAACTAAGCCGTGCAGTGTAAAACAATTCGTCTGCGCACAGTGTGCAGTATTAAGTTTGTGCTTTGTAGAACAGGAGCGGACTAAGTCGTCTTCAACTGTAAAGAGAAAGAAGCCACCCTGGTCAGTAACTTGACGAGGAGCGCCGAGGAAAACAGTGATGTTGTGCAACAAGAAGTTGGCTACGTCTGTTGGAAGAGCGCTGGGAATGGAGAACTGAGTTGTATGATCACTTGCGACGGTAATCCAATTGTTGCCGGAGTCATATGTAGGGAAAGGTACGAGGAGGTCCACACCAATGCCATAGAATGGTTTAGTAGGAACGTCAAGAGGTGGGAGTCTACCAGCAGGGAGCTGAGACGGCTTCTTCCGGTGCTGACATAACTCAGGAGAAGCGACGTAGCGGCGGACAGATTGGTACAGAACAAGCAAAAGAATCGTCGCCGGACAAGTTCGGACGGACGTATTCCCCGAGGTGACTAAAAGCTGGTAGATCGTGCAGCTTCGACCGAACAGTCATGCGAAGACGCCGGCGGATAACAAGCAGCATCTCGGATCTACTAGGCTGCATGCGGCACAGATATACTGACCCGTCCTAGAGCGGGAACATGCAAAGGATCACATGAACCAGCGGTGAGATTGTACGTGATACGATGTATGCTTGGATCTCGGTGCTGTTCGGTAGCGAGAACAGTGAAACATATACCGAAAACACAGAAGCAGAAGCGTAGGTCGCTGGAAGATCAGGAAGATCCACTGGGTTGGGGTACAAGCAGTCGGCATCTTGGTGTAAACGAACAGTCGAACTTATAAGCAACTATGTACCAGTTGTAAGCACATGAGAGAGAGAAAACGAGACGTGATTCTAGCACTGGAGCACTAACTGAACTGCTGTTTTATTTCTTCCGTTCTCAGCCAATTAAGCTCCCGCGTCGCTCGTGGCATCATGTGACCTCGCCTTCTTTCCTAGGGCGACCGCCGCGATGTCGCTGGTGCTGCATAGCTCCAACCCTAGAGAGCAGCCTGACCTGCGAAGGATATCAGCATGCACATGAAACTCGGCGGGCTTAAGTAGCGTGAGCACCGACCAGAGTGGAGACGTCCATAATGCGACTGTGGGAGTCGCCTTGCCCTAGGCTGGCTTCAGTCAGTCAATTGCGATGGTGTCAAGTTTGCCTTAGATATCCATGACTAATGTAGACTCACGTCTGTCCAGTACGGGGAAGGGTCTTAGGTACTGTTGAGATAGAGCAGACCGAACGGTTCCATAGCGCACGAAGACGTGGCTTGCGTTGGGAAGGTCACTTGAAACTTAAAGTGTGCGTGCTGAAGCTGTGCGCGTCGCGAAGGGTTTTAGATCCAGGAAGAAGTCTCGAAAAAAGTGCACATATTTGTGAGTAAACAGAGAAGCCGAAGGGGGGAAGGGGTGGTCATGGTGAAAAGAAGTCGCTGGCCAGATGGAGTGGAATATGGTAGACGAGCTACGCGCTCAAGCACCCGATGTACGACTTCTAGGCACAACCGGATACCTAGAAGAACCAGTGGTAGACGTTGAATCCATTGCAATGGCATGCCATGAAAAATCATCGCTAACTTGAGATGTTGATCAAGGCTTTCCACGAGGCCATTGTTCTAGGGATGGTAGGCGGCCGTGCGCTGATGATTCGTGCCAAGTAAGTGCAGCAGCTTTTGGAAGAGAGCGGTTTGGAATTTCTGTCCTATGTCAGCAACGATTGCAGTATGTCATCCGAAGCGGGCAACCCATGTTGTGACAAAAGTTACCGCGACCGTTACAGCAGAGCTGCGTTGAAGTGGCGTTGCTTCTGGCTAACAGGTGAACCTGTTGATAGAGGTGAGCAGGTAGCGAAATCACTGACACGGTGGTAGCGGTCCACCATTCTCAATGTGGATAACGTCGAAACGATGATCAGCTTGTAGAAAGTGGCGTGCTCGGGGAACAGGATAATTATGAACTTTTGCACGTTGGCAGGGTGCACATGCGCGAACCCAGTCATGTACATCGGCGTCATCCGGGGTGATACGTAGCGCAAAGAGATAAGGCCCTGTTTGTCATGAACACCGGGGTGAGTGAGCTGATGCAGTGTGTCGAAAAGCTGCTTGTGTAACGTGCTGGGGACTAACGTTCTGGGGTCTCTTTGTGCCTGTAGAAGAGTCACAAGGGAGTGTGACACCATCAAGCAGGATATATAGCAGGATATATAGAGTGCAGTTGAAAGAGCTCAGGATCATTAACTTGATGTGTGGCGAGTGTCCGCACATCGAGTGGTGCAGGAAGTGCAAGTGGTGTCATGGCGTTCACGTGGCTCAGGCTGCCAGCAGCTACATTGTGGTCGCCGCTGTCGTGTCGGATCTCGTTGGAGAATGCCGATATAAGCAAGAGATAGCGAATTCCTCATGGCTTATGTGTCCACGGCTCTCTGTGCTTGTGCGGCGAGTCGAATGTGATCGGCGAAGCAGAGGCTGCTGCGAACTTTCTCAGGAGGGTCAGGGCAAAGTAAGTCAACTTGAATAACTCCGGCGGAGCAGTCAATAAGGGCGGAGTCAGCGGATAGTAAACCAAGGCCTAGTATAACCTCATTAGGACACTCTTGAATAAAATTAAGCAAAACATGTTCGGCGGCCCCCGACACCAACGCGAGCGGCGCACATTCCTACTGAGGCCAGTGTTCTTCATCTAGCGACTTGCACAAGACAGGACGCCGCAGGACTTTAGTGAGGCGTCTACGAAGCTGATCGCTTATGACAGAGGTATGGACGCCTGAATCAGGCTGAGCAGTGAGAGGGACACCGTCTACGTCACATCAAGTAAATTCCTATCCGTCGGTTGGGTCAGTCAGCAATTGCAGTCCCGGTTGTTCTAGCAGCATCACCCCTCGGAGCTTCACCGATCAGTTTCCCGGATAGTGCAGGTACTTGGAGGACGGAGGACGGCAAATAGTGGGTGAGTGAGACAGGGGTCCTCGTGGTGAGGGTGAACCACTCTGCCGTGTAGATGAGAACGCCTGAGTAGAGTTATATGGCTCTGGAATCTTCCGGTGGTGTACGAGTACCTGACAAGCGGCAGAAAGATTAAAACAGAGACTGACATTGTCATGGACGTCCAGACCTTGCGGCAGTGACGGAAATGAGGGCCAACGCGCTGGCAGTCGAAACAACTCGGCCGGTCATCGGATATTCGCCATTCTAATGGGTTGCGAAAATGCCCACAGGGGAACTGCCCTGGCGGAGAAGGGATCCTAGAAAAATGTAGATGTGCGAACGATTGACGGAATCGACAGAATGAATTCCAAGGCTCGACAACTCGTTGTACATGACAGACTGCACAACGGAGATCGTCGGTTGAGACTAGTTCCAACAGGTCTGTAAGCCAACCGGTGCCGTGGCTTCGATCTTCCGGTGAACAATACGGATGAGGCTCTCAGACGTTGATGGCTGATGCGCACACTGAAGGTCCTCGCACGACGACGTGGCAGCGGTATTTCGAAGACGCGTCAAATAATGTGAGGCGCAACGTCTTTCTGCTTCTTCGAAGTGTCGATATGCATTAAAGGAAAGCTGAAAGGTTTTCCAGAAAAAAATGAGTGAACATCTGTACATAATTGTTTTCAAACCTCCGAATTCGAATATCGTATCGCAATTGAGCGAAAGAAAGCGCAAATATATTTTATTTCGACGAAAAGTGCAGCAGCGGACACGCCCAGCTCGCGCGTCTCGTTTCCACCTGTGATTGGTCGGGCGCCTCGTGACGTCAACTCTAGTAACCGACCGCTGCCGCTACACATGAAGCGCGGTGCCAGGTAGTTTGGTGCTGTTTTCTGAGACGGTAATGGAAAATTTAGAGAGACTGCGTTTTTCTGAGGAGTTCGGCGTTACTCCCTACATGTACGAGCCGACTGCGACGAGCCGGCCTCTCGAAGAAGCAAACGATGCTGGTGCGAGCAGTGCTTTCGACGCGAACGAAAGCAGTCTTGGGATCTCCTCGTGTTGGAAATGCTCTTAGGTGAGTATGTTTTTTGCAAAGCGATCTAGTGATCTCGCCGATCTTTCGCCGATCTAGTGAGCTCGTTTGCGCTCAAACAACTGTAGTGTTCTGTTCCTGCATGCCTCCTTGTGGAACGTAAGCGGGGATGCGATCGTCGGCATTTGTGCGCTGTCCAAAGCTGTCGGCAATCTACAAAGACGGTTTAAACGCGTGAAAAGCTTCCCAGTTCATGCAGTATGTGTAGTGACCTTCATCTGTTGACTACCACGTTGACTACCACTCACGTTGATTACCACTCACGTTGACTACCACGCACGTTCACTACCACTCTGCATACACGCAGACGCCCCAACAAAGGAATGCAGGGTCGATCGAAGCAGATTACGATGGCACGCACGCAGAAACAAGCGCGGTCAGGCACGGTCGCGGACGCTGCGAAGGAACGAAACACTAGAGTTGACGTCACAACACCGCGGTTTCCGGTCTCCGCTCGCATCGTCAGCGTCAGCAGCAGCGCGCGGCATTCGACGGGGGGCGGAGCTACAGCGCAATTTCAACCGACGATTACGTCGCTCCTAATTGAAACAAAACCCCCAAATTTTACCTACATGGTTTATAAGGTTGCCGCATCCGTATATGAGCGTCTTATTGAATTCTACAGACTCTTCAGCTTCCCTTTAATGACATGCAGAAATGTACGCATTTGGGCTGGTTGGTTCATGATTACGAGCAGACAACAGCGCTAAACAACACAGAGCTTCGTGTCCCTCCATTCGTTTTTATTTTAACTTCTTTTTCTTTTAACTTTTTCAGATGACCTTTATTGATCGTTTAACCACTGTTAGAATGTGATCGTTTTGCGCAAGGTGCGCCTGCATGCATGTCAAATTTCCAGAATGTTGTCGCGCATTTCATAGCGAAATAATGTTATCTACTGAATATGCGCGCGTGAAGCGAATACTTGCGTACATTTCTAATCAAACGCGAGCGCCAGCGATTGTGTTGGAATTTTCGATGATTTATGTCTCACTAACCAACGCAGATCAGATTCCGACGACGGGTGACAATGCGCACTGTATTCTTGCGCTTTGAGTGTTACTTCTTTTTCAGGGCACAAATGCGCAAAATGTGGAGTTAGATATTGGACTCACAATTGTGGAATTGTCTTTGTTCTTCACCATCGCTTCTGCCGTGACAGTAAAGACGTGCTACAATTTCATTTCGTGAATACAGGTAAATGAAACACACACTTTTGTTCCGCTTGGGTTTACTTTTCTAACACAATATTTTGTAATGAAGAACTGAATGATTCCTCCATCAGATTACAATACAGAGGAACCTAGATATTAGCAGGATGTCTTAAGAGAAAAAAATTGATTGCTTATATTCAGGTTTCACTGGACGACATAAACAAATTCAACAAAAATGTACTTGTCATGTTCAAAAGTCTGTCCACTTCAAAACGATTCATTTAAGTTCCCCCTTCGTTCACTGATACCGACTAGAGGAAGAAAGAGAGAAAGATAAGAGAAAAAGTAGATAAGAATAGTGAAAAGATAACCAGAGCGGAGACACTCTAAAAGGAACGACTGCTAACAGTGACAAGCGTTCGCATACAGTAGCCAGTCGTTTTCAAGAGACGTTGTTGGCCTTCATGGCCTTCAGCATCAATTAGTACTTAGGACAAGTTCCCAGGATATTTTGTTCCGAGCGCAGTCTGCCATCCAAGCGGATAATACTAAGCTCCCGGAGCAGAGCGTCGAGCGTCCTGCGTTGAGATTCAGGCCTCCATATGTTTAACGGGGCGCGTCGGCGAAGAAACGACAGGATGGTTGGTGTTGATTTGTGCATGCTTCGCTATGTTTGTCGCGAGACTCAAGACAGCACCCTGTCTTCTAACACCTTGCTACGTTGGCGTTCCAGTACAGTAAACTCTATCCTTAAGGGACGCGCACCGTAACATACTGCGGAGTTGCTGTTGTTTAACGAATGTAAGGCGAGAAACGCTACTCCAAACTGTAGGTCTATAATTGTTTCGGTCAGCCTGTGCTTCTAGTCTACCTACTACCGCAAGTCAAAAGTATGAGTTTTTCTCTAACTTGTAAGTTGTTGTCACGACAGTGCAGCTGTAATTCACAGTGATTGCCGTTAAGAAATACACGACGAGGTATGGCCGATGGCGAAGTAATTGCCAAATATGGTATTCAGGAAGCGCTTATTGCCATGAAGTGCGGGAGCCTACACCACTACACAGGACGAATGCTGGGTGATGACTCCCATCGTTTGCTCGCTACATCACGCATCTACACTGGAATTCAACTGGTTTCACCAACGCCCGTTTGTATTCTCTCGACCTTTAATTGTGACTTCGCCTGCCACCTGGACTGTTGTCTTCTTTCGCTTTATGTCCCCCTCCCCTTTTCCAGTGTACTGAGACGTGATTCCACCGATGTTTGGTACTCCCTTTTCTTATTAAGTGAATTCATTCATTCACTTTTTTATTGCTGCGAAAAAAGTACCACTTTAATGTCCATAATTACTCTCTCTTCCGCTCTCACCGGGACTCCCCCATTGCAAAACCATGTTCATATGTTGCATAGGTCTGGGCGTCGCATTTACAATTTCCTAGGAATGGTCAACAGTGCGGCATACAATTCAGTGACGAGACAGCAGAGCAATTTCTGTGCCACCTCTATACGCAATGCTTTGCTTCGTGAAATACTTTAACCCGCTTCGACGGTAGACCACTCTCCAAGGAATATATCCTGGAAACTTGCCCTAAGCACCATTCTATGCACACGGCCACAAAAGTCGAACTGTGCTTCTCAGAGGTGACTGTAGTGTGTGTGCGAACGCTTGTGATTGTTAGCAATCATTCCTCTGCCGATTTGTTCACTCTCGCTACTTTTTCACAATTTTTTATCTTATATTACTTGTCCTTATCCATCTTTGCTGCTATTATTGCGTGAACATTACGAATGTCAAAGTGAGGGGCAACACGTGTATGTATGTATATATATATATATATATATATATATATATATATATATATATATATATATATGTATATATATATATATATACACGTGTTTCCCCTCACTTTGACATTAAGAAATAAAATACACAATGAGGTATGGCCGATGGCGAAGTAATTGCCAAATATGGTATTCAGGAAGCGCTTATTGCCATGAAGTGCGGGAGCCTACACCACTACACAGGACGAATGCTGGGTGATGACTCCCATCGTTTGCTCGCTATATCACGCATCTACACTGGAATTCAACTGGTTTCACCAACGTCCGTTTGTATTCTCTCGAATACAAACGGGCGTATATATATATATATATATATATATATATATATATATATATATATATATATATAATGTCGTCGCAACTCGTTAACGTCCCGCATCCATGATTAAAACCACGTTCGCCACATTGCAATGTGGTGAACGCGGTTTTAATCATGGATGCGGGAAGTGAACGAGTTGCGACAAAATTATCGCCTTTCTCTCGCGTTTACCGCGAAGTTGCCATTTATATTTTTTCCTCCGCATGTGTATGGTCGCCAAAAGGGCACGTCCATGGTTAGCCTCCCTGCCTTCTCCCTCTTCTACTGTATGTCCTTTTCCCAGTAACGTTGCAATTTCGTTTGTCGGTGTCCTGCCTCATCTCTCCTACGGCGACTAACGAAGTGAAAGAAACCTAGCAGGGCTGGTCACGGATTTTTCGATTTGTAATGCGTCGATTTAATATTCACATTAAGTATCGAGCTCTACATGACAGCGATCTAGATTAGGTGAGTTACGCTAGTTCGCGGTTTTCTACTAACGAAGCTCTTCGCACAACACTTTCATCTTTTGCGTGGTTGTGAATCGGAGCCAAAGGCAGGAGGGTAACACCACTTCCCGAAGCATGAAACATTCGGAATAACCTTTTTTTCGACGGTTGGACGTATGTCAAGGACCCACAATACAAACAACCGTCAAATCGGTATCAGTTTGCATTGGGCGAGCTCAGATGAAATGTTTCCTAGCAGAAACAAACATAGAACAGAGCAAAGGCAGGAACGTCAACCAGATTCACGTTCGATTTGCCACCCTGCATGGGAGGAAAGAGTACGGGGACGAAAAGGAATAGAGACGAGATAGAGAGAGCCCAGTTCAGCGCACATTTGAACGATCGCACCGAGTGTACAAGCGGTCGCCAAGACCTGTCGACTTGATGTACTGCAACAACGCTTTCGTGGCTTTCTCTACCATCGATGCATACGGTCATGGTCCAAGCATCTTCATTCCCGAAAATGGTCTAGAGTCCAGCCGTTTCATTGCTGTCTGGCTTTACGCTCAACGTCTTACTGGGGACATACATGTGTATTCGGTCGTTTCTAAAGTTCCACAAGCGTCGCACATAGGTGTATCCCCCCATTCTTATGCGGAAAAAGTAGGCCTTTGTATATGCCACTCCGAGGCATATAGACTTCTGATTATCATAAGGTTATCTTTAATGAAATTTCCTTCCCTGCTATCAGGTGAAAGCTGATTAACAAGTATGTAAGTTTTCTTTATCCTGAGACCTGCTGTTATTGTGTGCGTTACTGTGTTTTACCACCTCCTAGATTACAATGTCATTCAGGAGTAGTATATTATTACGTTAAAAACGTTCACACACACGCCAATCTGAGTCCAAAGCCATGTTGCCGTATTGGTTCAATGAAAATGTAGGACGTCTATATTCACCCTCGGGCCGTATTCTGTAGCGGTTCCGTTTGGAATCGATTTGGTCTGGCTGTTGCCATGGGTCGGCGCTTCGTTTTCATCATCCCTGGTGGGCGGGACGACAAATTTTGTTGACGTCACACAGGTTGTCAATCACCTGGAAAGGAACCGGTTCCCTGCTACGAGAGGAACCGCGGAGAAGTGGTTCGCTCGATGGTCGCGCGCGGTGGCGAGCATGATGTCGAGGGTTGCTAGGGCAACCGTGGCTGCCGGCTAGTCTCGCGCCAGCTGACGAGCCGGCACCTAGACGAACCGAGACAGAGACGTCAATGGCGCCTCATTTGGGTGTGCTGCTGGCGAGCGCCAAAAGACAACGACGCGACGCGTTCGGCATCGCCGAAGAAGAGTTTCTAAGGTATTCTAGGCTCTCCAAAGACATAGGAGGAGGAGGAGGAGGAGGAGGAGGAGGAAAAAACTTTATTCTTGTCCTGTACAAGGTGTTGCCACCCGCCTGGCTAGTCCCATGTTGGGACCGGGAGGTCAAGCCTCCTAGCCCTATCACGGGCGTACTGGACAGCCAGGACTTGATGGATATGATCTGGAGATCTTATCATTCCTAAAAACCGATTCCGGGAAATGCCAGGGCCGAGCGACCCACACTCCCAGAGCATATGTTCAAGCGTGCATATCTCCTTTTTGCATGCTTTGCATATAATATTCATGTCTGCAATGTCATACCATTCCTTTATTTGTGCAGGTGAATAATAAGACTCTGTTTGTAATTGCCTAAGTGTAACTGCTTGTGCTCTGTTTAGTCTATAGTGAGGGGGTGGAAACTCCCTCCTTCCCATGTAGTAATGTTTTGTAATTTCATTGTATGTAATGAGGGTATCTCTCTGTAAGTTCTCCAATCCAGCAGAATCAAAACCATATGTAGAAGCGGCCCGGTCTGTAAGGTCGCGGGCGACGCTGTTGGCCGATTCATTTGGATTGACAGGAATACCATCAAGTGAACCAAGGTGCGCCGGGAACCAATAAATGAAACGCGTAACATTTGTTTGCCTTTTGTTAATTATTTTCGCAGCCTGTGGGGCAATTTTTCCCCTATTGAAAGCTCTAATAGCTGTTTTCGAGTCGCTATAAATTTCTGTAAATCTATCGTCTGTTAGTGCCAATGCAATGGCAACTTGTTTAGCGACTTCAGGTTTACTAGTGTAGACCGTAGCGCAGTTGGTGCAATTGCCCTGATGATCCACTACTGCCGCCGCGAACTTAGTTCGATCGTTGTAAGCAGCCGAATCAACAAAGCAGGCTCCTCTGCCCCCTTTATCCATTTTCTTGATTAACGCCCTGGCTCGCGCAACTCTCCTGTTGATGTTATGTTTTGGGTGCATATTCCTGGGTAGCGGTGCGACAATTATGTTGTCTGTGAATTCTTGATTAACTTTAGTGTACTGTGCTGGATCCGTAATCGGGTTGATCATAATCTTGTCCAGGATTGATCTTCCCGTGCTGGTTGTAGATAGTCTTGCTATTTGTGATGTTTCTTGAGCCTCCGCGATCTCCATGGTCGTGTTGTAGTTCTAACTTGAGCAATTTTGCAGTGCTGGTTCGAATTGGGAGCCCCAATGCGCTTTTAACAACTTTCTTGATCGCTGAGTCAAGCTTCTTGAGTTGAACCTGCGTCCAGTTGTACATGGCAGCGGCGTATGAAATATGACAGAGCACGAAAGAGTTGATTAACCTGATGAGGTTATCTTCTTTCATGCCCTTGTGTCTTCCTGCCAGGCGTCTGATCATCCTGCACGCGTTATCCGTTTTAAGGGTGATTTTCTTGATCTCCGTATGGTTTCCACCGTTTGCGTCAATGAAAAAACCTAGTACCCTGATCACGTTGACTCTGGGTATATTGGCACCATTGTCTGTATGTAGGTGTATATTGCTTTCCGATAGAGGTTTCCAGCCCTTAGGCCTGCCCCCTTTTTCACGTCTATAAAGTAGCAACTCCGATTTATGTGGGGAGCACCTGAGTCCAGTGGGTCTCAGGTATTCTTCCACCGTCTTGATCGCTTCAGTCAGTGCGTCCTGTATCTGCCCTTCACTGCCACCAGCACACCATACAGTGAGATCATCAGCATAAATGGTGTGGTCAATGCCCTTAATGTTGCCCAGCTTTCTGGACTGACCAATCATGCACAGGGTGAAAAGGACGGGAGAGATCACCGATCCTTGGGGGGGTTCTTCGATCTCCGAGCTGAACCACTTCCGAGTTTGTGTCTCCGACCTTTATCATCGCCGTGCGTGCTTCAAGAAAGGATTTGATGTATTTAAACATCCTCAACCCGAGTCCAATGTCTTCTATTGTTTTGAGGATGTACTCATGCTTGATGCTGTCGAACGCTTTTTCCAAGTCTAATCCCAGTATGGCCTTAGTATTTCTAGAATATATCCGTCGAGTATGTGGTGTTTAATTTCCTTCATGGCATCCTGCGTGGAAAGTGCGGACCTAAAACCCAGCATGTTGTGGGTGTATATATTATTATCCTCTAAGTGGTCCTTTAGCCTGTTAAGGATTGCGTGTTCAGCGACCTTCCCCACGCATGATGTAAGTGATATTGGCCTTAAGTTGTCCAAGCTTGGAGGTTTACCCGGTTTCGGTATTAGTATAACTTGTGAAGTTTTCCATTCTTCTGGCACTTCGCCTGAGATCCATGCTTCATTGATGAAGTCTGTCAGCGATTCAATTGACGGCTCATCGAGATTGCTAAGTGATCTGTTTGTTACTCCATCAGGACCGGGGGCTGACTTTCGATTTAGTTCACTTAACACCCTCCGGATTTCGGATGTGCTGAAGGGTTGGTCGAGTTCAGGTTGAGCGGCTCCCCTGTATTCTGATTGAAGTGGCTGGTCCTGCTCATTTCTAACTGGTAGGTATTTGTCAATTAGTTGTTTGGTTACTGTTTCGATGGGCTGATCCTTAAGGGCTATGTGTATAGCTCGGGCAAGGCTGTGTTTCTGGTTGGATTTAGTGCCTTTTTCATCCAGCAGATGCTTGATCAAGTTCCACGCCTTGCCGTTCCTTATTTGCCCATCGATTGACTCACAAAACTCGTCCCACTGTTGCTGGCAGAGGGTGTTACAGTATTGTTCGATTTGTTTATTAAGTTCTGCGATTCTTTTTCTCAGTCTACGATTTAGTCTTTGGGCCCGCCACCTTCGGGTTATGGCTTCCTTGGCTTCTATGAAGTGGGCTAGTTTCGAGTCCATTGCCTCTACATTAGTGTCTGTAACAATTCTTTTGGACGCTGTTTTAATGTCCCTTCTGATGCCCTCACACCAGTCTCTGAGATTGAGTTTGGTGTTTTCTTTTCCGCTTTGGGCTCTTAACTTACGAAAAAGGTCCCAATCTACGACCTCGAATTCTCGAGTTCGGCCTTTCTCTACTTCCAGTTTGACTTCTATTACGTAATGATCGCTGCCAAAATTCATGTTTGTGTTAGTCCATGAAACATGCTCTGTGTTCTTAATGAACGTAAGGTCAGGTGTGATATCTCTGCAGGCAGAATTGCCAACCCTTGTAGGATGTGCCTTATCCGTGATTAAGACCAGGTCTAGCTCATCCGCGTGGTTCCACAGATTCCTGCCCTTGGCATTCGTCGTAACGTAGCCCCATAGCTCGTGGGCTGCATTGAAGTCTCCTAATATAATGAGAGGCCTACTTCCAGCTAGATTAGTAGCCTTTTCGAATAATCTCTTGAAGTGTTGTTTCTGGTGTTTCGGATTGCTGTAGATGTTGAGTACGAATAAGCTATTGTTCCTTTGATTTTTGTGTGAAGTTGGTACTACAACCTCAACCATGAGGTACTCTAGGTTTTTGTCTACGATGCCTAATTCATGTGGGATGTGTGTAAGCTGCTTATTTACAAGCACGTACAGGCCCCTACCGAAGGTTTGACACTCTATGGCTCTGTATCCAGTGAGTGTGACATATCCATATCCTGTCTCTTGAAGTGCGATAATATCCGGTTTAGACTGAAGTGACCTAAGGTATTGCTGGATGATGGTACGTTTGTTATTGTACCCCCCGCAATTCCACTGCCATATTCGAAATTCCTTCTTATTATGAGCCATATTGTATATTCATCTCCCCCACCTGGGGAGTTAGTGTAGCTCTGAGGAATGACGACCCGCATTGTTCCCTTACGTCCATTGACATAGTCATCATTTCCAGGGTTTTGATTCTTTCGCCAAAAGCTTTCAGTCCCTCCTTAGGGTCATTCAGTGCCGTCTGTATTTGGCCTACATTCATTGTTAACTGTGAGACACTGTCCATAAGCATCTGCATGTTGTCTTTGAAAGACGCCAGCGCTTGTTTGACTTCCTCCATCTGTGTTTCAGTGTTCTTGAGCTTACTTTCAACAGCCCTACGCTTGGCTGACATGGGTCCCTCACCAGCAGGCGCGGGGACTGGGGCTTCCTTGCGTGTATTAGTGCTATCTTTGTTTTCTGCTTGTTTAGCCTCGCTTAAGAGTTTCCTTATTGCCGTCATCTCTCTAATCATGTTCTGATTCATTTCCTTTAGTTCTGCATTCTCTTTCTTGAGTCTTTCTATTTCACGATCCTTACTTTGCTCTGGGGGTGGGTCACAAAGCATGGCACTTACCGGATCGGTACGCGCGTCGTCGGCCCAGATAAGTCTTGTCTTATTGGTGTCCCGGTGAGGAGGCGTCTTGTCCGCTATGGCTGTTCCCTTGACTTTGTCGGCCCACGTGGATCCGTTGCTTCCTTCCCCGGGTTTCGATGCAGCCTGTTGACTCCGATCTCTTGATCCGGATGGCGCCCTGGAATGGGATCTGGATCTGGGTCGGGATCTGGACACGCTTCTTCCCCTGGAGCGCGAGCGCCTGCGGGACCTGGACCTGCCACGGGACCTTGATCTTGGCTGCGGGTCGTTATTGTCCTTGTTGATGTTGGTTGCTAGTGCTCTTCCGTTTCTCCGTTTTCTGACCCCGTATGGAGTTGTATAGCGCTGCTAACACATTTTGTCCGCCGTTGGGTGTGGGCCACCGCACAGTTCACACCTGGGTTGGCACTGATGTTTGTCAGACGGATTCACTGCACCACAGCCTCGGCATATTCTCTCTTGCGGAGACGGGCACACGTCAGCTCTGTGACCGAGCCGACCGCAAGCGTAGCATACGTCGACTTGTTTCCTGTATAGTGAGCACCTTACAAGGACCGGGCCGTATCTGACGAAATTCGGAACCCTGTGTCCATCAAAGGCGATGATCACCGTACCGGTATTCTTGATTCCTTTAACGGCGAGAGCCAAAGGGTTTCTTGAGTTTACTATGTTCTTCTCCAGCTCCGTCGGGCCATCTGCTAAGTCAACGTTCCTTGTCACTGCCTTGCACGTGTTGTGAGGTGCAGCCTCATATGCATTGATCTCGAAGCTGCATCCATCCAGGTTAATTGACCTTATTCTCACATATTTCTCAGCATTCTCTCGTTGAGGCGTACTGGCCACAATTATGTTTTGGTTGACGTTCGGGCATATGACGTCTGATGCAATGTGGTCCGAGCTTAGACCAGCTGCTTCAACGATGGTTTTACCTATCTTGGTGGAGCCAATCTTGCTTATATTGAGGCCGCCGCGTGGTCGGAGTATGATATTAAAGTGATCTTTCGGCAAGTATGGCATTCGGGACGCCCTGGCGACCCTGTTCTTGACTCGACTGCCGTTCTCGTATGTTCTAGGCGACGTAGCCATACGAGGCCTAGCTCCAGTTGAATTGCCGCTAACAGCGGATCTGGTCGAAATTCGCCTAGAAACTGCTGCCTGCCATCCGTACTCTTCGGTGCACTCGTCGGGAGGTAGTTCCTCCCCTTCCATCATGACTTGCATGTCTGACTCGCCTCCAATTGCCACACTCAGGCAGCACCTGGCCTAGCGCGGCGGCGATGGTGCCGGCTCAAAAAGTCTCTTAAGATGCGAATAGTTGACCCACCGTAGAAATCCTGGTGTCGCCGTGATCCTCTCGATGCTAAGCGTCGATTGATGTAACCGAACCAGGGATACACTCTGATTAACGGGTCAAAACCGATGTTGAAAGCGGGAGTCGATCTTTTTCCATGTTATTCGATGCTTCTTCTTCTTCGTTCTCTCCAAAGACATAGTGCGACGTCTTTGCGATGAGCTGGAAGAACATCTCGGACCTCAAAGATTTCGTGGTGTCGACACTACGATGAACGTGCTGTGCGCGCTGCGGTTTTTTGCCACCGGGAGCTTTCAACAGTGCGTCGGGAATGAAGAAGCGATTGCACTGTCGCAGCCTTCGGTCAGCCGGATCAATACAGCCGTCACCAAGGCCATTACGGTTGTGGGCAATCAAAAAGGATGGGTTAGATTCCCATCCACGGCGCAACAGAAAGCTGCCGTCAGCTTCTGGCCCAACACACACGACGCCTTTGCTAGGTAGGGCTGCTCCTCGACAAATGAAACGAGTATTTCGCGCTGCCTCGCTGAAACAGAACCCAGCCGCCTGTCCTTGTGCGACGACATCGTTTCGGTTTCGGCGCGCGAACAAGTCCAAAACGTAAACAAAGCGAGACAAGTTGTTTGCATAACGTATGGCACACCAACTAGCGACTAAATAGGAAAGCAACACAAATAAAATTACAACTCCCAGTAGCCATCTGCGCCGCAAGCTCATATTTATTACTGAAAATTATATTTGCAAGTGTTTTATACAAACCAATGTTTTTTTATCAAACCAGCAACATTCTTCAATTGCTATGCTGTCCCCCAAGTACAAACAAAAATGATGACGTGATCTTCCGGCAGACCGCGCTCGTTGATTGGTTCCCCTCACGCCGCCCCGTTCCACTCTTTCTCCGAGTGACGTAATCCAGACGTAACAGCCAGGCCGAACCGGTCCCAAAGAGAACCGCTACAGAATACGGCCCCTGTAGTCATGTGAAGAACAAGACAGTTCCAAAAGGGTGAGTCTCGAATCCAACTTATATTTAGGCGAGCTTGCGTTGAAAAACATAATACGCAAAGCTCAACGATTGCTGCACGCAAAGTGGTCCTTCGTCGGAAATGATCTACGAATCAAGGCATCGGCTCATCAGACTTGAGTGCTTGTACATTGCCGCGGGATTGCGGTCGCTCGAATGTAATGAAGAATGCACGACAGGATTCGCTTGGCGCATGCAATCTGATTAGATAACGCATTTTCGGCATTGAATCGGTAACAAGATTCAGGATATTTGAATTACATGAGGGCGCATGTTGAGCCGAGTGAGGACTTTGGGGCAGTGGTTAGACGCTAGAGAAAGCTAATATTGTACAGTTGCGTTAAACATTAACTGACACCTAGTGCACGTGCTAGAAGGAGCCCCCAAGACTCCACAGAGCTGCTAACACATCGAAACTGCAAGAGGTAAGCACTTCCCTATTACTGGTATTTATTAAACCAGCATTTCATGTGTTAATGTAGCCCTGTAGTCGAGGGGTCAGTTCCATCACAGCTACTGCGACGGAGCTTATATTTCTTGTCACTCTAGGTATGTCAGCATAAAATGTCACAAGATCGCAGAATTTCCTTCTGTAGGTCTTAACATTAGAAAGCCAAGGCATATGCCGGAAAGCATTCAGCGAAAAACTTCCATTCATTTAGTTCTAACGCACACTTCCGCGCTACATCATTGGTTACAAAGTACTAAACATTTATCCAATGCTTTCTGCCAGACAGGTGTTTTTATTCTTAATGACGCCAGGAAACCTAGCGTCATGCCCCCAACGTTCAGAAATCTAATCGAGGGCGCTTATAATGTTCTCTCACACCTCGTGCGATGTGCCCTAGCACTGAGGTTCTTCTTGTATGATGGAGGAAAATTAGCTGAAGAGCACGGTTGGGCACATTCGTTTAAACTCATTAACTTTATTTGCGCACAAAAAACCTGTCCAAGCTTTAACACTCCATTCTTAATGTGCCCACTGCACCATCAATATGCCGGTTGTTTTTAACTGCACCGAATAAAAATGTAAAATCAATATACAGCTTAGTGACGTTGTTTTATGATTCGGGTGTTGAGGGTGGTATTCTTAAGATACGGAGTAAGTTAGGCAGCTAGGGTAAATAACGAAGCAGCGTTGATTAACATTGCAATAATTGATCGTAGGTGGCTAAAGCAAATGAATACTTTGGAGTCCGTCCTCGAGATTATGTAGCCAAGCGAAAAAATATTTAATGAACATGCTTATGTAAGAGCTATGTGAATAAATATTTTACAGTTAAACGGTCTATTAATCGGTAACTGACACAGAAAAAACGCATCTAACGTCGATCTGATTGGCCCTAGCCATTCGTGATATTGCCATCAATGGGTCTGTTCCCTGACCATATTCCTTGCGGACAGTCTCTTCACGATTTTTGTTCACTATCTATCTATCTATCTATCTATCTATCTATCTATCTATCTATCTATCTATCTATCTATCTATCTATCTATCTATCTATCTATCTATCTATCTATCTGTCTATCTATCTATCTATCTATCTATCATATGCCGATCCAGCGGCCGAAGTAGTCTACCTGCGTGGGCCACTAGGTATGTGCTCCTTTCATTCCTAGTAATGCCAAGAAACCAAGCCTGACGTCACCAAAGCTCAGAAGTCTAACCGGAGGGCAGGTAATGTTCCCGCACACCTTTTGTGGTGTATCGTGGCGCTGAGGTGTTTTTTTTTATAATGTATGAGAGTGCATTGTGGAGAAAGGGGTGCACGGCTGGGCACATGGGTTCTAAGTTATGAACTTCAATTGCGTCAAGAAGACCTGTCCAAGCATTTACACCTGCTTCCCCAGAAGCGTACTGCACCATGAATATACCAGCGGTAATTTTAACGGCACCAAATTTTAAAAAATAGACCAACGTAAATGTTCCTGACATTATCGTTATCTTTCGAGTGTCCACATGGCAACGTCCGGATACGGAGCTAGTTGTTCAATTGAGTACGTGATTCGCGAAGCTGCGTTAATTAACTTTTAAATTATTTATCTTGGGTGGCTCAAGCAAATGAGTAGTTGGGAGCCTGTCTTCGAGATTGTGTAGCTGAGTGAATAGATGTTTATTAAACATGCTTTTGTAAGAGCAAAGAACAAATATTTTGCAACTAAGCGCTCTCTGAAAGCGCAACTGACGCCGAAAAAGGTCGTCGTCCTGACCGCTTCCAGCCTCTCATTATATTGTTATCATTTGTACGGCTCCCTAAGCATGTTCCATGCCGCCAGATGACTGCTGACTTTTATTCAGAATTTTATTCCGAAGGCAAGCCGTTTAAAGTTGAAATGTCAATGTAGCAACTGACGTTCGCTGCCGAAAGCTCGCTTTGTCACAGTAACGATAAACGATTCAATGATGATGCAGATTTAGCGCGTCATTGACCTCAAGACATTCGCTGCCGCCGACGGAAGCAAGATGACAAAGGTGAACCCCCTAGCCGCTTCTCACAGGGCCTTGACAATTAAGGGGGCAATGCTGACGTCACAGGCACTTTATTTCTTCAGTTTCAGAAATATATAATGCTATAAATGCAGTGTCATTCGTTCTTGTCTCTTAGATTGAAACATGGCTCTAAATTATTTCCACATCGACTTTGTTTCCAAGAGTAGGTGTTAGCAGGAAAATGTTCGTCACACGCACACACACCCACATACACACGCACCCTCGCACACAAGCACGCACACACACCCTGCCTCGCACACACACACTATACGCACGCACATACGCAAACACGCACATATTAGTCCGCAAGCAAGCATGCTGAAATGCGAACACGCACGTTGGCACACCTTCACACGCGCCCACGCATGCGCTGCAAGTGCACGCACACTTGCACTAGCACGCGCGTACACGCGCACGTATACGCAAGTGAAGCCATGCACACAGGCCGCGAATGCTCGCACAAACATGTACACACACGCTTGAATGCAAATGGAAATACGGATGCACACGCACACGCATACATACACGTGAATACAATCATTCGCAGGCACTCTCAAGACATGCGCATGCATGGTGATCCCTTGCCACCTCGGCCGCCTCTCAGAAACCTGCGCGCGCAAACAGACCGCATAACACTCCTTCTACCATTGCCGTTCCAACGCCAGGTGTAATAAGTCCCATTACGGTGTAACTTCGGTGCTTTTTCAAGTCAATCTGCCCTTTGCCGGGTAGGTGCAAAATGATTTGCCCCTGCTGTGTGACTTCATCGCCCATCCCTGACCACAACACTGCTTGAACGCAGCACCTATGTTCCGACTATAAGTGCCATAAATACATATGTTGTTAGAAAGGGCTACCGTCTTGTCGTATACTCAGTTGAAACTTTTTGGTGTTCGGCCGATATTCAGAAATGCAATTTTTGATTTCTTTTTCCTCGTTGAGTTGCACTTGTGCATTGCCGTGGAGTTCCGAAAGAGAATGTCCAGAATTCCTGGACATGATTGTCTTCAAACTGTTGCAACGCCATTCCTCATTGTGTCATTTTTATACTGTGGACGACATGCATTTGTTGCCATACAATGCGTGATGCCGTCGTGGTCGATCCATCGACGTCATTCTAAAATCGTCATCCGACTCGCTTCACGACATCGGTGCCACTGTCGCTGCATGCCATTGTCGTCATGGCGTCTTCATCACTTCAGTAACATCATCATTACTGTCATGGCACCGTTGTCCTACTGCCTTCCTCGGCTCATCAACCTTATTCTTTTTTCGTCATTCCATCGTAATTATTGCCCTTCAATAGTGATTGTGTAGCCATCAGCATGCCATCTTAGTCATCGCGTCTTCACCAGGCAGTCCCTATCATCCGTCCTTTGTCATACATTATATCCTGGTCGTGCCACCGTTGGTATTCCAAATTCGTCATCCGGTTGTCATCATATCGTCGTCATACTCTCGTCGTCATCCCTAACGACCAGAGCTTTACCACGCTCTGGCCGTTATATTCTCGCTATCATTTAAGAACCCTCATCTCAGTGTCGTCGTGGCTTCATCGTCATACCGCATTTGTCTTTGCGTAAGCGTCATTCCTTCTTCGTCATTCAATCGCCGTCACTGAATCGGCGCCGTACACTTGCAGTCATGCCACCGTACTCCTAGGCGACCTCAGAAAGCGGGCACCATGGCAAAGTTGGACGATACTAGAATGTATGGCATATAGCTGAAGCAATGGACGTCTCAAATGGCCTTTAGAAATGTTAAATAAACGTGACCTCTAAAATACGGTGCGTAGCTACATCGTTCGAATGCTAATGCCATTATCATCGACAATGATAGTGGCATGAGTTCTGCTTTAAGTATATTGCGATAGCAATTATATGGATACCCCAGGCGCATTTTGCCGCTACCCTCGGCATCGCCGTGAGGTTCCGCATAACACAAACGTTGCCGCACGTTGTATGCTGTATGTGCGAGTGCAAGCACGCAACGGATACCGGCGATCGCGGTTCAATCTGGCGCGCGCTAGGAGAAACAGGAGAGCAAGGCGCCGTCATCCGTTGCGCGAAAGGCCGTGAGGGTATAGTGTAGGCACAAACAAATGCATATGATCAAGAAGCTTTAAGGAATGTATAATGTCATGGACCACTTTATACAGGAACAAAAGGTGTATAATTAAGACTTGAATCTAGAGGTGCGAGTTGAAGTATATTTGAGAAGGCTCACCTGTGGTCGCCAGAATGGCAAAAGTGGTGCTTTAAGATAGATATCAATTTATTCTGGATGCGTTCAATGAGGTCAGAATTCGATTTGCTCATTGCACCCCCCTCCTACAGAGGCACACTCTAGTAGTTGGAGGCACACAGCAGAATTTCAGAAACACAACAGGAGAGTGGAAATCATGCAATTTCAAGAGCGTGAATGGCATCTTGTGTAACTATCTATGTGAAGAGAAGCTTAGCATTTTGTCGAAGTACACACAAAGATCTTTCATTTCATCGACCCTAAGGAGTGGAGCATCACGTACGGTGTATCAAAATTTCACATGGTGCGTTTGGTGCATATAACTTAATGCCATAGTGTTGGAAGCATTTAAGAGTACTTATTGTTTCTGCACCAGTTTGAGAGTGAAAAAATGTCTTTCTGGAAGTCGATGCAGTGGTGAACACTGTTGACAGTCTGAAATAGTTTTAAGTTGTCGGCACACAAAGTCATGCTGTTCATTTATTCAAATGCTCTTAGCACTAACAGAAAGCGAGAAATCCCATATCGATTCAAACACCTGACGCACTGAAGAGGATAGATATAGGTCGGCAGTTAGTAACTGCACATCTAGCACCTGATTTGTGCATGGGCAATGTTCATGCTACCTTCCGAGTGCTAGAAAAGGTACTAGACTTTAGGGAACTATTGAAGATGCATGTGAGAACGAGGAACAAGTATGCTTCTATACGTCTTAACCCTTTCAGGCACCACTTTATCCCGTTGATTGAAAAGTTGCTTTCTCCACATCTCTTGCATCCTCAGAATCGTAGAAAGTGTACAGCTGCAGCAAATATTAAGAATTTTCAATTGTTTAGCGAGTTTTGTCAAGTTTACAAAATTTCGACTCCATGCGAAAACTCACTACAGGAACACAAAATATGAGAACATGTACTATTTTGTGTTTTGAAAAGCTTGAAAAGCACTTATCCAGCCACTTGAAAATTATGCCTGGTGCACGACGTAGTAAAAAACAATGAAAGAAGTGACCCCGCTACATACAACATACTGACACAGAGTAAAAAGCACCCAGCCGTCTACCTACCCACTCATTTTGTTAAAACATTCTGCACGTTATTAAAAATTGCAGCACAGTTCCAATAAGTGTTTCAAGATGTATTAAACACATTTTAAATACCATTACTTTCATCAGTGCTTTTGCTATTGATGCACGCTCCTGCTGTGCCCAATTGTGTAGACAGCGTCTCAAAGGGTTAAGCTCTGTGGAGGAAATACCATCAACACCACAAGAAAGGGAAAGTTTAAGGCAAAGCTTAAGGCACTTCATATACTTGGAAACAAGGTTTTCATTGACTGATAGCGAACACTGCGCCTACTGAGAAGGAAGGTTACTTGAAGCATCGTTCACACCATATAGCAAACAGAAATGTTCTGCAAAGGCATCAGCAGTGTTCGAGACAACACCACTACTTTCGTGAAGAAGACGTACATCTTTGGCACTCTTTTTAGAAGAGAGAGCCCACAAAGTGCCAGAAATATTTTGAATTATGTGTCACGCTGGCTTCAACACAATCAATGTGGTCAAAGTGATGATTCTGATAGTAATAATAATAATAATAATAATAATAATAATAATAATAATAATAACAATAATAATAATAATCTTAGTGGTAACTTGGCACACTAGACTAAAGAGAAGGCTGATGCCTGTATGTTAGAGCATCTGATAACCAGCCATCTAGAGCAGGAATTTGCAGGATGCAAATTCACACACACGTACACACACACTTGCTCAATAACACAGCACGGCACAGACGCACGCATTTGACAGGTGCACAACACACAGGAGTGCCAATTCAGTCTGGTTCCAAGGAAGGAGAATCTAAATCACCAGGGGGGTGGAGAGAAAGCTCTGCATGCCAGATATAATCATGGAGTTGTGGTGTCGGGCCATAGAGGCACGATGAGGGCTCAGGCTGTGCTGACCACTTGTTCAGACGAACTGAAGAAGGATTAGTGCTGTCCAGAGAGTCGTCAAGCACCCTGCAGTATAGACTAGTGCAACGTTGCGCTGGTATTGCAGGGTGTGCTACTTGAGGGGTTTGAGGCAATCCTCGAAGGCTGGCATGAGCTTGTGACCACCGAAAAGACGGGAGTAAAGGGTGCGTATTGTCCGACCCTGAACAAGCTTAAGTTTGTTAGCGTCGCGAGTTTGGTACGGGAACTATACTGATGAGCAGTACTCAAGTCGTGACAGAATGATAGAAGTGTAGAGTGCTCGGAAAACCTTAGGTCATCAGGGAAGGGAGACACGGGACACAAACCCAAGAATGGACCGGTGCTTACATACAGTGCTGGTGACATATGCGGAAAAGTTGAGAGAAGAGCTAAATGTTACATCCAGAATGGGAAGGGCCCGAACAGTCTTTATTGAGGTGCCTCCAAGGAAGAAGGTTTGGCGTGCAGCAGTTTCGCTGTGGCTGATACGCATGGTAACACTTTTTACGGTGCTACTACAAAGTCTGATATTGTAGGCCCAGTCGTTCACCTTTACGGAATGTATTTATTGTAAGCACATCTGCTGTGCATCGGCATATTGTTGTTGTGGAAGTGTTAACTTGTTAATCAAACACATTCTGCACAGATGCATTAGTAACTTGGTTTTGAGTAGATCTTTGTCCTGACTACAATTAATAGTATAGCAGCAAGAAACATTTGAGTAGAAGCTGAATGGATTCCAGCAGTTTAAGCATACCGACTGCACAAAACACTGATGACACCTTTTCACCTTCCCCACAATGCACTCACACCATCTATACTTTCCACAAGCAAAAAGCGAGATAAAAAATCAATTACAGTTTCATTTACTCAGTACTTGCTGCTTCTGAAGGGCATCGAAGCAATCGTGGTATACGCTGCTACATGCATAGGTTTTGCATGATGCAGGTCCTGCTATGCACTGCACACAGGGCACACGTTGCAAACAGATTTCTTTTTGCAGTGCTCAACTATAAGGACACACTGACACAAACGTGACTGCGTTGTCACGTATGCTTCAGTGCGTCAGTGTTCTTGATTGCTACACGAGCGAATTATCCCCAACTAGCCCAAAAGACGGACGCACTTGAAAGAAGTGAGTGAATGAGTACAGTGAACTTGTACTGAACTGGATTCACATGCCGAATAGAAGAGCGCAGTGTCAGCTGAAACAGGCGGCACGGCTGATTATGTAAGTACTTCCAATAGCTCGGCTACTAGTGTATTTCGCTTTCCGAAGTTATCTTTACCACTGGAAACAGCGCAGAGCTTGCCCGTGAAACTTGAGTCAACCGACACCACACGAAACACGCCGCGGTTGACCAACCCAACTTCCACACGGTTCATTCACCACATCACGCATCACATGAAGTCAGGAGTGCCATATTTTAAATCACTGCAGCACCTAACGGACCTGAAAATTCACTTCCTTCGACAGAGTTTCTTAGCTGGCCTCGTTCATTCGCCATTTACGAACTCGATGGACCCGCTAGGCCTACGCGTAACGTAAACAACATCGGCGATAGGCGAGTGCTGATTATCCAGACTTCGGAACTCGTAAACATGTTTCCATTCGTTTTGAGCCCAACAATATACACATACAACAAGCACAGACGTTGCGGTAATCGTTATTCGGTTGGCTGTTTTAGCAGACGATCGCACTGAGCCCGGCGGAACCCAGTGGGCAGGTTGGATTAGTCGGCGTCGTTCGAAGTCGTTTCGGATACACGTCGCACTGCCTTAACCCACGGTCGTCGGTCGTGTCGTCGTCGGCATACTATCACAACACTGTCTTTCAGGAACACTGTCGCGCGCCTCATACGCCCAAGGAACTCGGACGATCGTTGGTGACAGCGCCTTCGTACGGGCGGCCATCATAGGCCTAGCAGCCGGAGGCTCCACAGCCTCCAATTGGTTGACGCCTGCGACAAGTCGCAGCCTCTCATTGGTGCACGCCGACGCAGCTTCGCCGCGCGTCGGCAAACATTTAGCATCGGCAGTAGACATAATCGCTGCGCGACGTTCCGCTTCGCCGTGTTCCCGACCGACGCTTTTGACGCATTTGACTCTTCGGCGCGCGCCGAAGCTTTCCGGAGCGTGCCAGTGGTTGGGGCATAATAGAAATTGATCTTTTGTCGCCTTTCACCCTCTCCACAATTGCTTTTGAGCACCCAGCCAGGTTTGAGTCGCCAGCGATAATCACCCTTTCACTCTCTCCTACCTCGCCCTGCTTCCCTTCGACCTTTTCCGCGTGATTCGGACTCGACAAGAGGCATCGTCCCCTGGGCTCCTGCTTTTTCCGCGTGGCGGCCTCAAGGCAGGTGCGGCTCTTTGCAGCGAACCCTTCATCACCCTGCATGCGTTCTACGTATTTCGCTGACCCCACCGCGCCTGTCGCGTCGGGGGTCTGCGTTCCATTGTCGCGCACATTTTCGTTCACAATGGCGGCCCTGTTCAGCTTTTCCTCGGCTGCTTCAAGTCTCTTTTCGACTACCTACCGTGCATCACGCTCCCTGTTTAGCTCATTTTTGAGCTCTTGCACCTGTTTGAAAAGCTCTTCCTGGAAAGCCTCCATTTTCTGCAGCCTAGTATCGACATCACATTATGTGCCGGTTGATTCGATGCCCTCTCCATTCTCATCCGTCTCCTCATCTGCCTTGAGGGACCCCCGCGCACTGCTTGCTTTCCCGTCTTTTTCGCCATGTATTGCACGGCTTTTTGCAAATACTACAATACTATAATAATGCTACTACTAATGCAAATACTACAATACTGCATCAATGCAGAGCGCGTGCCTTTTAGCAAAGACCGATACGCACAGGATCCAAATCCTCAAAAGGTCGCAAAGCAACTCTCACCACTGATTCCAAAACAATCAATGCCCCGGAGACCGAAGGTATGACACGCTCTCGCACGCGCTCAAGCACGCGGCCACGCTCTCACTTTCCTACCAAAACACGCACAGTAAAACCACTAATAGCTATTTGTCTTGCCACTTCCAAGCTACCATTTAAAAACTACAAACACTCAACGTCCCACCCGGCTGCACGTGTTGGAGCACGTGGCACGAAAGGACTCTCTAACCATCCTGCAAAAACAAATGTACACGAAGCACACCCGCACACCCGAAATGCGGGATACAAAAAAAGGAAAGAAAAGAAGACCACCCGATTACTACTTCAAGGCAAAAAATCAGCAAATAAAAAACAGAAGCAAGCTCAAAGCATGCAGAAAAACATGATTTCGTCGCCGCCACGGAGCCCCGAAAACCACGTCCATTCGCCACAAAATCCAAACAGTCTGTCTGCTCGGCAGGGCGACACCTTGCGGTGGTTGCGGTGTCTGAGCTAGTGTACCCTGGAAAATGCGCGGCCTACTAGACATGCAGGTCTGATTTGCACGAGGGTCAGCGTTAAAAAGTGCCCCTGTTTAACCGAATGTGCATTCAGCCTAAAGGCGCTTGCGGCATCGCGATGGCAAAGAATGACGTGTTTCGGCTGTTAACATGGGGCCGGCTCTTTCGCAACAAACGATGTGCGCTTTCTGGCTCTGCAGAGAGTCGCTGCTACATGGAAAAATGATAGCGCGAACAGCTGAGCAAAAAGAAAAATAATACGTTAATTTGTTGATACCTTGTTTTGCCTACTTTAGGCGGTTATTGCTATTGCGTTCTTTTGTATTTTGCTTCTATCTCTTTAACAGAACACGGCGTGATCAACTATTTCCGAACAAGAGAAGCTTCTGCTTACGGCGAACGGTTCAAAAAGACTTATTTGCGTAATTGTCTGTCATTGAAAGGCCCTGCTTCTCAAACGTTGGCGCCTTCCTGAGTTTTTCCTGGTTAGGCCGATGCTGACGCCTTTAAATCTGCGTCTTTCTGTGCCCCGTTGTGGCGCTTTGTAACAAACAGCATTACGATGAAGACCATGACCATTCGGAAGCCGTGACCGCATGTTTGTATCAGTATGGTGCCACGGCGACTTATAGCGTTTAGAATAAGCATGAAAGCACCGAAAAAGGGTTACTTTTATTTACGCGAAAATCAGTAGCGGGTTATAGCGCCTATCGCCTAATAGAACATGGGTCCCACAAGATTCTGTTTCACACTTGCGGTCCTCGTGGGAAGCGAGTCGTAGAGCTCATTCACGAGGTCTGACAGCTGTCGGAGACAGTCCCACTCCTCTTGAATGGCTAACCAAAGCTGGTCAGCGTTAGCTATGGCTAGACCTGCCTTTCAGGCTATGCTTCATTTCATTATTGCCCATATATCCTCTATGACGTTTAAATCAGGACTTCTCGCAGGTCAGTTCAGCCTTGTCACACATAGGTTGTCCGGCACCTGCTGCACTTCCTTTGACGTGTGATTTCGTGCGTTCTCCGGTTGAAGCCAGTAGAGTCCATCCGGGAAGGGGCCATCAAGGACGTGCCGAATGAGCACTGGCTCCAAAAGGTCCATGTACATTTTAGAGGTCATTCTTCCTAGAAATCGACGTACTGATCCCAAACCTGTGTGGCTGACCGCACCCCACAGGTGGACAGTGGTGCGCCCGCTTGAACGAGTACCCCAGACAGCGCTTTTCGTACCTGCAAGAGATGTGTCATAGACACATACACTAAACTGATAGCTATACATTACGTACACATATCTGACAGAAGCGAAATTTTGGTAAATCAAGCAAGGACAATGTTGAAAAAAAGAAAGAGAAGTGGTTGATGCTAGTTAAAACTTCGTCGAGTAAAGCACCTTCCGAGATCATACAGTAAGAAAAGAATTTATTACAATGTTGAAGTAAAATCTTTATTACATGTCATAACTGCTTACAAGGATGAGATATTACACGAAAGACATCTTAATTTACAGGCAGTTCCTGAAAGAAGTAGGGAACAACTACACAGCGTTCACAGTCGATGACAACGCTAGGAATATATGACGTACCGACAGTTGCGCGGAAGCCTCACTTTTCTCTGCTAGCATGTGCAGAATGAAGCCTTATCCGTGAACACAACCGCGCGCCACTTGTTCGGGCACCAAGACTCCACCGCAGACGAAAATTCAAGACGCTCATTCATATATGTCCTTCCTCCAGCATAGTATTATATATCAAGCCTTGCCTTGATTATCGTCAGAGAGATATTTCCGAGTCGAAGTTCTTCACTAATTTCCCTGGCGCTGAGGAATGCATCGGCCACAGCCGCTGCCACGATTAAACGGTTCTCATCTTATCAAATCCTCGATCAAATGGTCCGGCTAGCACGGGGAGCGTCACTAAATAGTTCTTCATTATAAGCGGCCCGAAGGACCCTGTTAACTGTGCTCATAGGGCGCCACGTGGGTGCGCATATCGCTCTTTAAGACATTGTGCGCCCCATAATAGCAATCGCACGTCGCTCTTATGCTGTGAGTCAGGGAACCATGGCGAAATAGAGTTCTGCGAAAACGTTTGATATTTATAATTTTATTTTAGACGGCAGGCGCGTGATCTTCTGAACTCATTGGCCGATTACATTGTCTGGAATGGGTGAAGACATAGTTCTTTTTTTTAATACCAAGTGCTGTGACGAATCGCACCCGTTACAACACACGTGCTTGATTCCGTTGCCACCAGGCGTAGTAAGATGGCGCCCTCGGGTAAAGCGCACAGCCTGCAGAACTAAGGCGCTTATCAACATCATTTCTAGTTTAAAGCAACGCGCACAGACCTGCACGTCTATTAGGCCACGCATGCTCCTGGGCACACTACCTCAGACCCCGCAACAGCTGCAAGGTGTCACCCCGAAGAGCAAAGCCGCCTGCTCGCGCTCTCTACACTGCAGTGGACGGCACTGTACACACGTGATCCTACGCCCTTTTTGCAAACTAAATCATGTTTTTCATAGGTTTGCAGGCGCAAATGTTTAAAATACAGAATGAATATGTGATTTTCTCAAATTTTTCTTGTCGCCGCGAGGCCGCGTTACGTCGCAGAAGCGTCTTCGGTGAATCTTCCAGACGGCTAGAAACGCGCTTCATTACATGGCCTCGAAGTTTTCTCAGCTGTCTCAGCTGTCAACGTAGACTGCCTCCGATGCTGGCCAGAATTGAACACACTGTATAGGCTCCAAGTGCTATCTACAAAAACTGATGCCAACACAGGTAAGCGCAAGCGATTCGCCTATTCACAGAAACGGGGACCTTGAGCGCCATGCAACTTGCCGGTACGCTGAAGCATACACGAATTATCTAACTGCCTCTTTTCCGAACCCATGAAACGTGTGTTAAAAAAAGAAACACGACCTCGGAGAGTAAAATTGCTTCGTCCCTAAAGAGGGCAGAAAGAGGCTAATATATAGAAGAATAATATACAACGCCGTTACTTGTGTCAGCTGGAGTAGGATGAAAAGTTACAACAGTTGGTTTAACTGTATCTTGAAACAACAAGGCATGAAGGCAATACACGAAGAGTTTACTTGCCTTGTGTACCGACTCCTTGCACTGTTATGAAATTGTGCTTTGCTGGTGCTGTCTCTCCCTCATTCTAACCTTCATGTGTTTCGTTTTAAACTACTGTACGAATCTACCCACCCAAACAACCATTTCATTAGAAATTCGCTATGGCGGCACAAATCAAATCCTATCAGCGACTAGCAGTAGCATAAATATTTAACATAGCTCATGCTATTCATTTTGAAGCTCTTAAAATGGCGGCATTGAGAGTTTTACTCGGAGTAAAAACCATATGAAACGTGTAATAGCCTAATGGGGTCTTTGTATACTTCAGTCGCTATTTGTGATTCGTGACGTAGCAAAGCGGTAACAAGTGAACGTGCTGCCATGCATATACCACGTCCCGTATGGAAGCCGCCAGACAATCGAATATTACATTAGGGTCAAGGTCGCAATGAACCTCGGCATTCGAATGCCGCAAAATTGTTACTCATTCAAAGCTTCAAGGTGAATAATGTCCTTACAATCTTTACCTTCTCTGCAGGTGCTTGTGATACAGGAGATTGAAAATATGACTAAGAAAATGCCATTATGGTGGTAAGTGCTTTGACAAATAAGACTTGTTCAATTTCACTTATTTCTCCACGTACGACGCAGCAAATTCTAAAGACCCGTAGTAGCACGCAGTTTGCAGTGCGCCCACGGAGTGAGTGCGCCACATGGTGTACCAGGATGTCTATAAGTTTTTTTTGGTTCTGCGTCTGGTGAAAATGTGGAGTTATTTAAAGACGCAAACACTAATTGTATATATATTAAGGAAGATTCGCCGATTCTGTGTGTGATTTGATGAACTGACTTATTTTTCATGTAACAAGAAGACAAATCAGTCAAAGGAAAATGAAGTCGAAGTCCTCAATGACATAACAATTGCAGCACAGCCTGTAGGCAAGGTATTGAAGTAGATGTGTCCTGAAAAAAACATCCCTGGTCGAAATTTGCGTTTCGGGCCGAGAGTTCAGTTTATCACCTATTCTTGAGAGAATCAGCTGACTTTTTAAAAAAGCGCTATTGCAGATATGCTGCAAGTAGCCTGTAGGTCCAATGGCGCCATTAAGTGATTCTTGGTGGTCTCGGCGTCTTATTTCAGTAAAGCTGTGTTTCATGATCGCTTGCCGATAATCTTGTGTTTGAGCGGATAAATATTCCATGTGTATTTATCTTCCTGTTCTCTGAGCACTCTCTGCAATAAATATCAGGACAAAGTATTCTCGCAAATGCCCTGAATTCCGAGCCGACCTACCAGTACAATAAAAGTTGATAGTTCTAATAGGGAAGTCCTTTCTGGCTCGGTACAAGCTTGTGTAAGCGTTGAAGGTACAGCATTCTATCGCACAAAGTAATACGAAATTAACTATTTAGGATGTCTTAGCGGATGCTGGCCAAGCTGTTGAGCAGTGTTAGTTCTTTTCAACCCCTAATACAAACGCAGCTGTCGCGCTCGGGCGCCTAGAAACTATTGCATCCGATGTTTTCACATCGCATGCACAAATTGAAATTGCGGCGTATGCATTCGTAAAATATTTATTATTGTGACAGCAGTTATATGCGCCTCCTCAGGGGCGGCCGAGCAAGTTGCCACAGCCATCGCGTCACTTGAGGGACAAGGTCCAAACGTTTTTAGCGACTCCCGAGCTGCCGTCCGAGCCCTTCCCATCGCCTCCATCACCCCCACTGTATTCTCAAGGGCAAAATGATCACCTTATATACAATAGCGCTCTTTCCCGCACACATGGGACCCTTGAAGAGGGGCTCTCCTACCTAAATGAGCGGGCCCACTCCAAGGCACGTGGTCTCATGTTCTGTGTCCATGGAAAATCCACCCAGCCCACCCCACCTTACAACAGAGATTCCCCCACAACTTACAACGAGGGCACGCAAAGCTTTTACCTTAGTAGGAGGGTCTATCCGCTCCCACGTAAGGAACGTACCAACGCGCAGACAATCATCATCAGACTTTTGCTGACGGAGATATACGTTACCCATTTTTATTACACTCGATCTATCTAGACACGTATACTAGCAGTACCTGCCCTCAGTGCGGCGATTCAGCTAACTTAGAACATACGCTCTGGTGATGACCCTCGTTACGAGGCACAGATCAAGCAGGCCAGTCAAGATGGAATACGTCATTGCGAAGCTCGGGCTACAGGAACCAAATCTGGGCTGTCCAGAGAGCCCACAATTCGCCGGCCAGGCTCAACCTTCCCGTCCGAACGTGGGAGCAGACCGCTGCGCGACAATCGCGTATCTCAGGACTCAAAATAAAGTTTTTCAATCCATCCATTAATTGAAATTATATGGTACGGGGATGTTGAGAGTATAGAAGATTGCATTTACAATATATTTACAGCCGTTCTGTGGAGCTTGTGGTTCTGCACTCCTGTTCTCACGATGTAATACTTGAGTGGGACTTTCTTTCGCGAAATAACGCCGTCATCAATTATGCACGTGCTGAAGTCGAATTATCACCTCTGTGTGACGTGCCCCTCGTCGGTGCCACTTCTCTTCCCGCAAAGCTAGTTCTTCGAGAAGACATCGCCATACTGCCGCACTCGTCTGCCATTGTTCCCGTCTTCTGTGGCGCTGTCTCTGAAGGCGCTGTCCTCTTCACTCCTTCAGAACCCTTCATGACCCACAAAGACGTTCCCCTGCCTTTCGCCGCGCTTGACATTTCAGCCGGTTTAAGCGCCATCGTTGTCTGCAATCCGCTTCCTACAGCCCTGATGGCTCTTCGCGGCGAAGCACTTGGCCATGTTCAGCCTCTTGATGACATGTTTATAACCGACGCGCCGGATGCTTCGCTTGCAGAGCTCACTGACTTCTGTGCACTTTCCCCTTCTGCTCCGCCATCACCTGACTTATTCACACCTTTCATTGCCGATGACCTTACTTCCGAGCAGCGCTCCCAGCTTCTTCACCTGCTTGCCCAGTTCCGCTCTTCTTTTGATGTCGCTCAGCCTACTCTGGGTTGCTCGTCAACCGTCAGCCACCACATCGACACTGGCTCCAACGAGCCATTGCGGCAGCGCCCGTACCGCGTATCCGCCAAGGAGTGTCAGGTGATCAGTGAGCACTTGGACGACATGCTTCAGCGCGGCGTCATTCGACCTTCCGATAGCCCGTCGGCATTACCGGTGGTTCTCGTCTCAAAAATAGATGGTTCCATTCGGTTCTGCGTCGATTATTGCCGTCTCAATAAGATAACGCGCAAGGACGTCTATCCTCTACCGCGCATTGACGACGCTCTGGGCAGCTTGCAAGGCGCTAAATCCTTCTCTTCGTTGGATTTACGCTCGGGCTACTGGCAGTTCCCGATGTCAGCAGTTGATCGCCCTAAAACTGAATTGATCACGCCAGATGGCTTATACGAATTTAATGTGATGTCATTTGGCCTATGCAATGCACCTGCTACCTTTGTACGAATGATGGACAATATCTTGCGCGGCCTAAAATGGAGCGCGTGTTGCTGCTATCTAGACGACATCGTTGTGTTCGCCCCTGATTTCAGCACGCATCTTCTTCGCCTTAGGCAAGTGTTGACGTCCTTGACCAACGCACGCCTGCAAATGAACCTGGGCATGGTAGCTCTGCTGGTACGATGAGCTCAAGTCCGTTTGTTTTTACCATACAGATCGCCGCCCTACTGCTCACACCAGCCGGGTACGAAGGAAAAGGCCAGGATGTGAAAACAAACTCGACCTATCTTCCAAAGTATCTTGGATCCCAAGTGCCTACCGCGCCATTCTATCTGGATAAGCGCGTTCTACAGCACCATTACAGTGCAACAACAACGCTGGATGACGTCACGGACTTGAGCGCCACCACAGCGAGGCTATGGGCACCACCGACCATAAAAAGAGGAGACAGACTGCGACGGACCACTGGGCATGGTAGCTCTGTTGGCACGATGAGCTCAAATCCGTTTGTTTTTGCCATACAGGTGAGCAAACGTTTTGGGAAATGCCTACAATCCAATGAATTGTGCCTAATTGTGCTGCCATGCCCAAGGCTACTTTCAAATTTGTTATGTGACTTTTGCGTGCATGTTTCTAAATTGCTGCTTATAGCAGGGGATGTGAAAAGGAACCCTGGGCCTGATTATGATCAGTTTTCCAAGCAGCTAAAACAAATTACAGACGACCTTCATGTTATTAAGGAAGAACGTCTAACATCCATCGACTTAAAACTTCACAGCCTAAGCAATCTCGATACCAAGGTTTCTACATGCATGGAACAAATTGACAGCCTCCAGAAAGCACTAACATCGCTTGAACTAAAAGTAGACGACCTTGAAAATCGCTCAAGACGATCAAATGTAATTGTTTACGGTCTTCCCGAGGAAGCTAAGGAAAACGAAGGCTCACTTGAACACAAAGTGCACGAAAACATTCTTAAAAGTGTCCTCAAAGTCGATGATGTAACGATTGAAAGGATTCGCAGAGTGTGCAGGCCAGCAGCTAAAAAAACCAGACCGGTTATCTTGAAGCTCCTGGACTACCGCGACCCAACACAAATCCTAAGCAACTGCTATAAGCTGAAGGGGAGCAGTTTTTCAATCGGCGAAGATTTTTCATTGCGTGTAAGAAACATCAGGAAAAAACTGTGGACCTACGCGAAAGCTAGAAAAGAATCTGGGGACAAGGTATCGCTATCCTACTGCAAACTGCGTATCAATGATGACCTCTACTGATGGGATGACGAAACAAATGATGTGGCCATAATGCAACCACATTCAGCTACCTCGAACAAAAAGAACAGGAAGCAGAAAGGCAACCAACACGCACTCGGCGCAACGCAAGCTACGTCCGAAATAAATTTCTGCAATAATAATGTGCGTAGCATACTAAAGAAAACTGTCTTCCTTGATGCCTTACTTCTTGGTATCGAACCAGACTTTGTTGCTTTAACTCAGACCTGGCTAACAATCGATATCAGGGATGCTGAAATCACACCACCAAACTACGTAATCGTACGGAAGGACCGATTAACACGTGGTGGTGGCGTCGCCTTATTGATTAAAAAGGAAATCCCTTATATCGTATTAGCTGATGTCACAAGAGTGGAAGGAATTTTTTGTAAACTAACATTTTCTACATGCAATATTGTCGTCGGCTGTATTTATCGTAGTCCCTCATGTGAGGTTGAAGTGATGCAAAGACTGCGCTTGTTTGCGCAAAATAACGTTTTAAGGGCCAGGCTAATACTTTTAGGGGATTTTAACTTGCCTGATGTGAACTGGCAAACATTTGAACACCACTCGCCAAGTGCTTATATGCTTTCCGAACTGATGCTTTCATTGAATCTTAGCCAAATCGTAACAGAGCCCACATGAGTTCAAGGAACTGCTTTGAACACATTTTATTTAGTTTTTTGAGCCATCATTTTCCGTTAGAGCAAACGCATCTTGAATTCATTGATGGCCTGCCTGATCATAAGATTACTTTATGTGTTGTACCTGGTCAGAATACATTTTCTTCCCAACCACGCATCACTTACCCGGTCTTCAGTAGAGCAGACGATACGACTATTATTGACTACTTATCTAACGAATTTAACGCCTTTGAAGAACTTTCAATACGTTCTACTACAAACATCGAAACATTGTGGCATGATTTCAAAAAATTATGTTTCATTGTATTTCTAAGTATGTACCTTCTAAAGTTAAGAAAACGAGGATGCACAATCCTTGGATCTCACGTGACATCATTCATGCCAAACGTAAAGTTAAGCGTCTGAAAAAATCAATGAAAATAGCACCTATACCTTCATCTCGAAGTAATCTTACTCTAGCTATCCAAGATATGAAATCTAAAATAAAGACAGCGAAGTCAAACTTTTACACAAACACACTTCAAGGATTCCTAAGAAACTCACCGAGCAAATTCTGGGACTACCTTAAAACTAAGGCATCAAGTGATCCCCATGTATCGCCCGAAGCTAGCAAACAAAGCGCTAATTCACTAAATAACTATTTTTCTTCTATCTTCACATCTGACGATGGGAAACTGCCCCAAATTGACATCACCGTTAACAGTACACTGAGCCCCCTCGCCGTCACGGAGGCCGGAGCACTGAACCTTCTCCTAAACCTGGACACAAAAAAGGGCCAGGCCCGGATAAAATACCTAACACTTTCTTGAAACGATACGCAGAATGGATGACAAAGTACCTTTGTATAATATTTAACAAATCATTATCATAATCTGTTCTTCCACAGTATCGGAAATCTGCAAAAGTTGTCCCAATACATAAGTCAGGCTGCAAAGACGACCCGTCGAACTTTCGGCCGATTTCGCTTACGAGTACCGTGTGCAAACTTCTAGAACACATCATACTAAAACATATAACCGTTTTCTTAGAAAAGGAGAGTATCATATCACCATATCAATATGGCTTTCGCAGAGGCCTTTCTACAATCACTCTACTACTGGAACTAACCCGCGACATATCATTTAATATCGACCAACAAAGACAAACCGACCTCATCCTACTCGATTTCTCGAAGGCATTTGATCTGGTATCACACAAAAAGCTCATAAGGAAACTTGAGATTACATTAGGTACAGGCCCCATAATTGACTGGATTTGCGACTATCTTACTAACCGTACCCAGTTTGTGGAAGTGAACGGACAGATTTCCCAGACAGCCCGGGTAACATCGGGAGTCCCCCAAGGAAGCTTTCTGGCTCCCCTTTTATTTCTACTTTTTATTAATGACCTACCCACAAAAACCACAGGAAACATTAGGCTATTTGCAGACGACTGCATTCTTTATCGAAATATTAACTCCCATTATGACCACATAACATTAAACAACGACTTGAAAGCTGTGTCTAACTGGTATGCCCACTGGCAAATGACTATCAATACTAAGAAATCTGCTGTTCTTTCAATCACCAGCAAAAAAATTAACTCGAGCTTTATGTATACCGTTAACGACGTGCCACTAATACGAGTTCATGAACACAAGTACCTCGGATTAACGTTAACACATGACTTCAGATGGAACTCCCATATATATAACGTTACAGCAACTGCAATGAAACGCCTTTCCTTTCTTGGAAGACACCTCCGACTAGCACCACCCGATGCAAAACTTCTGGCTTACAAAAATTTCGTCAGGTCAGTCCTTGAGTAAGCAAATGTTATCTGGTTCCCATACACTAAATAACTAATTAAAGAACTAGAAGGTGTACAAAGGAAATTTCTACGGTATATATACAATAAACATAAATTAACAGACTCACCCACCGAACTACTTAACAAAGCCGGAATTCTAACAGTACAAAACCAATCTGTACTAGCCCTATCTAAACTTATGTACCAGCTCTTACACAACAAGCTTAATATTGATACCTCTAGATACATCTCCAGAAATGAAACACGGCCAACGCGGCATTAAAACACACAAACACTCAATGAGCATTCTTTTCATACCGATTGCTTTAAGAATTCATTATTTCCTTTAGCGATAAGAGAGTGGAATAAACTGAGTGATCTCATTAGTAACAGCCCCTCATTAGATATATTTGCTAATTCAGTGGAAGAACATCTCCTTGCCTTACAGCTCTGAATTACATACTCAGGTTTATTACCGATCCTCATAGCCTAACACATTAATCTATGAGTGTTCTTTTTGTATGATGCATCATGCGCATGACTGCATCCTGTTTGTCATATACTAATTAGGTATTTTATATCACATATGTTTTCAGGTGTTTTTTTTTCTTGTTTGGTTTCTTGTTTTCTCAGATTCTTCTTTGTTGTAGTATATTGTACCCAAATATTCAATTTGTGATGAACTACTCAATTCCTTTGTTTAGCGAAGCCAAAACCTTTGCAATAGCGCACTTATGATTATATAATGTATTTATATTCTCTTTTCGTAAATACTACCTTGCCCTTCCTGTACTTGCCCTTCCTGTTACAATCCCAAGAGGGATTGACAGTAAGTGAAATAAATAAATAAATAAATAAATAAATAAATAAATAAAAAGGTGCCAGTTCGCCGCGCGCAAGCTCATGATTCTAGGCCCCGTCGTATCACAAGACTGCATTTGCCCCGACACATCAAAACTTCGCGCCGTGGCAAAATTTCCGAAACCTAAGACACTCAAAGAACTCCGCGCCTTCATCGGCCTCTGTTCTTACTTCAGACGCTTTGTTCGCAATCTTGCCTCGATAATATCACCTCTGACACAACTCTTAAGTGGCGCCAACGACCTATCTTCCTGGTCTCCTGCATGCGACACCGCGTTCGTGACCTTACGCCGTCTCCTGACGTCTCCGTCTATAGTGCGACACTACGACCCCACCGCCCCAACTGAAGTGCATACCGATGCCAGTGGTATTGGCCTTGGCGCTGTCCTTGCGCAGCGCAAGTCTGGCTACTCCGAGTACATCGTTGCTTACGCCAGTCGTACGCTGACGAAAGCGGAACGCAATTACAGCGTCACAGAAAAAGAATGCCTAGCCATCGTTTGGGCACTCGGGAAGTTTCGCCCCTATTTATACGGCAGGCCTTTCAATGTGGTTACTGTCCATCACGCCCTTTGTTAGTTATCCTCTTTAAAAGACCCGTCTGGACGCCTTGCCCGCTGGGCTCTGCGCATTCAAGAATACGACATACAAGTCATATATCGCTCAGGTCGCAAGCACACTGACGCTGACGCTCTGTCCCGCTCTCCGCTACCAGCCGACGCGGCCTCCCTCTCCACCATTGAGGCGGTATCCTCGGTCGACATCGACACGCTCGCATCAGAACAGCGCAAGGATCCTTGGGTGGCCTCTCTTTTGGACCTCCTTTCTGGCTCGCCTGCATCTCCCATCTCCCGCTCCCTGCGTCGCCAGGCTGTCCATTTTGCTGTCCGGGATAAACTCTTGTATCGACGGAACTACCAGCCCGATGGTCGCAAGTGGCTCCTGGTTTTTGCCTAGGACTTTGCGTTCCGACATGTGCGCGTCTTTCCATACTGACCCACAATGTGCACGCGCAGGCGTTTTCAAGACGTATGAGCGCCTGCGGCAACGTTACTACTGGCGAGGAATGTTTACTTTTGTCCAAAAGTATGTCCGCTCGTGCGCGCAATGCCGACGCCGCATATCTCCGCCTCATCCGGCCCACGGTTTATTATAGCCGCTTCCATGCCCTGCTCGTGCCTTTGACCGTGTGGGAATTGACATGTACGGCCCGCTACCGCTAACACCAGCTTGCAAACGATGGATTATTGTTCCAGTTGATCACCTTACACGCTATGCTGAAACCACTGCTCTACCTGCAGCAACCGCCAGTGACGTTGCATCCTTTCTGCTCCATCGTTTCATTCTTCGTCATGGCCCACCTCGGGAGCTGCTGAGTGATAGAGGCCGTGTGTTGCTGTCGCAGGTGGTTGAAGCTCTGCTTGCTCAATGCCGCATAGTTCGCCGGACCACCACGGCGTACCATCCTCAAACGAACGGATTTACAGAGCGTTTCAATCGTACCCTTGGTGATATGCTCCCCATGTACGTTTCATGGGAGCATACAAAGAGGGACATCATCCTCCCATTCGTCACATACGCATATAATACGGCTACACAAAGTACCACAGGATTTTCTCCATACTTTCTTCTCTACAGTCGCGATCCTTCTCATACCATCGATACGGTTTTGCCTTATACACCAGACGCGTCAGAATGTGCTCCCGTTTCAGCCGTCGCCCGATACGCCGAGGAATGCTATCAATTACCCCGAAAGTTCACCTCCGCTGACCAACAAAGACAAAAAGGCAATCGTGATGGCGACGCTACGAATCCGAACTTCGCTCCCGGCACCCTTGTCTTCTTGTCCGTGCCTTCTACCACGCCTGGACTTTCGACAAAACTTCTCTCGCAGTATGGTGGACCATACCACATCGTCGAACGCACCTCTCCGGTCAACTATGCCAAATAGCCGCTTACATCGACATCCGACAAGCGCCGCCGTGGACGGGATGTTGTTCACGTGCGCCGCCTGAAACAATTCTATGACCCACTCGTCTCCACGTCGTAAGTCGCCAGAATGGCTCCGCTTTTGCACCGGGGGTAATTGTAATGAAGAAGAAGAGCGCAAGGACAAGGCCAGCCAGATCGTCTCTTCCATGCCTGCTGTGCAACCAGAGGGCCAGCCGGATCGCCAATGCATGGCACGAGTGTGAGCCGTTTGGGCAACCAGCTGTTCCTGCTCTGCGTCACCTGCCTCCTCGGTTACAAGGAGACGTTACCCTCGGAACTGTTCAGTGCACCCATTACAATATATACAAAATGCGTCAGAGTAGTTAAGACGGCTGACCACCAACAACACGCAGCCACTAGCGTCTCGCGGTCTTCATCTTTCTCTCCTCTTTCATCCTTCCGTAACAGGACCCCCGGTTGGTGAAGCGCCGTCTCGGAGCATGGTAGGCGAAGAATTACGAGCGTAGTATGGCTTCAGCCGCGAAACCTGGATGATGTCAACAGGCGCCGGATTTCAGGATGCATCAAACCGTATCATCTAAATCTCGTAATTTACGTCGTTAACTTGACGTAGGGCTTCAAGGACTTCATAAAGCCCTGTGTAGCGAGAGAGACGCGTCTGGGAGAGGCCAACCCGACGACATAGTGATGAAAGGAGCACCGAAGCACCTGGCGCGAACCTAACATCGCGATGGCACCGGCCATAGCGCTATTTTTGTAAATGCTGCGAGGCTAATGAACGATATCGGGCGACTTGACGTGCCATGTGAGCGCGACCGATGACTTCACGAGCGTACTCAGTTGCAACACGTTGCACAGAAGGGAGGATGGTGTGCAACGGCAATGTAGGGTCGCGACCATGCAAAAGATAAAAGGGTGAATATCCTGAAGTGTCACGTCGAAACTAGTTAGACACGAACGTCGCGTAGGCCATCGTGGCCTCCCAGTCGCCGTGATCGTTGGAGACGTACATCGACAGCGTCTCTGTGATTGTTCGGTTGATACGTTATTTCCGTAAGACCGTCTGTTTGTGGGTGGTAGGCGGTGGTCAACTTGTTCTCAGTGGCACAAGAGCGTAGGAGGTCGTCGACAACTCGAGACTAACGAGCGGCCGCGGTCTGTAAGCAACTGTCGAGGTGCGCCGTGGTGGAGAATGACGTCGTGGAGGAGAAAATCGGCGACTTCTGTTGCGCAATTAGTCGGCAACGCCTTCGTTATTGCGCAGCGTGTCGCGCAATCAGTAGTGACGGCGTTCCCCTTATTCCCACTAGTCGATGTCGGAAAAAGGCCAAGCAGGTCAAGGCATACGCGAAAGAATGGTTCAAATGGAAGTTCAATTCGATTGAGTCGTCCGACAGGTGGCAGGGGAGGTTTCTTCTGGCACTGACACAATTCGAAAGTTGCGACAAAATGACGCACGGAGCGGTACAGACGCGGCCAGAAGAACCGGCGTCGTACGCGGTCGTATGTACGCAAAACTCCAAGGTGTCCCGCCGTCGGTGCATTGTGAAGTTGTTCGAGAGCGAGGGATCGCAGATGACGAGAAAGGGCGAGGAGCAACTCAGGGCCGTCAGGGTTGATATTGCGGCGGTGGAGGATGCCGTCGTGCAGCACGAACATGTGGCATGTAAAGCCAGTGCTGCCAGATTGCACTCCGGTGATGATGGACTGTAAGAATTCGTCGTGTTGTTATTCAGTACGCATGCCGTTCATGTCAGTAAAAGCCATCACGCAGGTCATTGGATCATGTGCAGCAGGATCAGCGGTATCCACAGGGTGACGAGAGAGGCAGTCAGCGTCCTTGCTGAGTTGTCCAATCTTGTAACTGACTATAAATGAAAATTTCTGGAGCCGTAAAGACCAGCGACCAAGCCGTCCCGTCGGGTCCCGGAGGGAAGACAGTCAGCAGAGTGCGTGCTGGCCTTTAACGACCGAAAACGAGTGGCCATGCAAATATGTCCGTAACCTGGCGACAGCTCAAACTAAAGCCAAGCACTCCCGCTCGGCGATGAATTTCTCTCGGCAGGTGACAGCAGGCGGCTGGTGTAAGCTATCACGCATTTGGTACCATTTTGTTGCTGGGTGAGAACAGCGCCGATGCCATGACTGCTTGCGTTAGTGTGGACTTCGGTCGGTGCAGATGGATCAATGTGGGCAGGTATAGGAGTGGTGGTCAGAAATCCGATGAGAGGGGCGAACGCGTGAGCCTGCTTCAGGCCCCATGCGAATGGCGTGTTCTTCTTTAGAAAATCTGTCATAGGCCGAGCAACGTCGGTGAAGTTTTTGACGAAAAGGCGAAAGTAAGAACACAGGCCGACGAAGCAGCGCACGACAGAAGCAGAACGTGGCATAGGGAAACTGAGTACGTAGCTAACTTTTTCGGGATCTGATTGGACATTAGATGGGTCAACGAGGTGTGCCAACACGGTAATCTGACGCTTTGTGGAGTTCAGTTGGACGCCGGCTTTTCGAAAGATCGCAAGAATGGCAGCGAGTCAGGTAAAGTAAAACTCTTGCTTGGGCTAGTTGGTCCATGCTTGAATGCGTAAAGAGCAGGGCGGAAAGATCAGGACCGAAGATGAACATAACGGACAGGACCGGGTAAAGTGGCTGCAGAACGTGGGAGGAAAAACAATAACGTCGTCAAGGTAACAGAGACAGGTGGTGCATTTGTAGCATCGCAGAAGAGAGTCCATCATACGTTCAAATGTCGCAGGAGCGTTGCAATAGCCCAAAGGGCGTGAATTTGAACTGATATAAACCATCCGGCGTGATGAAGGCCGTCTTCTCACGGTCTAATTCATCAACTGAAGTCTGCCAGTAGCCGGATCGAAGATCGACGGACGAGAAGTATTTAGCTCCGTGCATACACTCCAAGGCGTCATCGATGCGTGGTAGTGGCTAGACATCTTTTCGCGTGATCTTGTTTAAGTCGCAATAATCGAAGCAAAAACGCCAGGTACCATTCGACGACGAATACGATTCGTGCCTCCAGGGTTTATACAGTGCTGAACAACAGATGTTTGGCCTAATGGACTGTCGCCGAAGTCAAAGACGTCACTGTACTATTCAAGCAGTCGACGTATGTCTGTGGCCTGTGCAGAGGTGAGGTCAGGTGGAATCATTTTCGCGAAGGCATTCGTTAAGGAACCCGAGCTGTCAGCTGAAATTGGCGCTAATAAACAACTCTCGGCCTTCAGACTCTCAATGTCAAATCTGGAACTACTAGAACACTGGCCAATAACATGCCGGCCGGAATCACTTGAGGGCATCGGCTGAAATTCAGAAGCGGTAGAACGACGTTGTTATTAGTAACCGTGACTAGCGTATGCGGAACAGCACCGTTCCGGTTCAAAAGCACGTTGATGATGGGGCGAAGCACATATTCACCGTCAGAAACCTCCGGCTGGGCGGTCAAAGTGGCGTAGGTAACTGCCTCGGGTGACAGACGCACATCGTGACGCGAACGCAAGTGCGGCTGGGCGGTGCTTGGAGCATCGGCGAGTTGAGGCAGTTTCAACTGAAGAACGCCTGCCGCGCAGTCGATGAGAGCAGAATGAGTGGATAAAAAGTCTAATCCAAGGATAATGCCGTGAGGGCAGTTGTCGATCCCAGCAAACAGAAAAGAAGTAGGGCGGCCGGCTATACTTAAGCGTGTAGTACATATTCCAAGAACAACAAGCGCACCGCCGTCGGCCACACGAAGCCCTCGGGCAGTTCCTTGGGTGGGGACCTTTTTGAAACGTCTACGTAGGCTAACACTCATTACAGATACGTGGGTTCCAGTGTCGATGAGTGCTTGGACAGGTACGCCGTCTATTCTAAAGTCAATTACACTTCTCCTTGTGGCACAGACAGAGGATTTGCTGCAGTGCTCGCCAATGCAGCGCCACCTTCGAGGGCTGCATTTCCTAGTTATCCGAAAGGGTGCGGCCAAGAGCCACAGGGAACGAAAGGCGACGTGGCTGCGGTGAGCGGGAAGATGGGCGACGGGTTTGCGGTGAACGAGACTGGTGTCCGCGCGGCGATGGGGAGCGGCTGTACCACGTGTTCCAAGCAGAATTGTCAGCGCTGTTAGACTCAGCAGTGGGCAAAACATTGCGGCGATTTCCATCAAAATGGCTCAGGTAGGTAGGCGTGCGAGGTATTGAAGGCCACGAGTTGCGACATTATCGGACGACATGACCAATGCGGTGACAGGTGAAACAGGTGACAGGTGACACTCCGTCCACCCTTCTCCACTCAGTCATGGTGGAGCTAAAATATTAGAAGGGCGTGCGTTAGCTGATGGATTGGCGACAGCACACACAGAATGTAAACCAATGTTTTCAAGTTCCTGGTGAACGATGGCTTGTACAAGGGGAACTGAAAATGTGGTAGCATCACGGCTACGTGAACAGAAAGCCGCGGGCTTCATCGCATCCAATTCACGTCTAGCGATTCGCACCACGTATGCTGCGATGCATGCTGCTGTGCAAGTTGATCTTCACACGTCGAGGCTGTGGCAGTATTGGGGAGTCTGGCGAATGTTTGCAAGGCGCATCGGCTTTTGACCTGCTCGAATTGTCGGCGCTCTTTAAGGAGTGCATCAACTGTAGAGCATCTTTTGTACATGAGCAGTATAAACACGTCGTCAGCAATACCCTTAAGCACGTGCCCGACCGTCTCGGCTTATGTCATGTCGTGATCGGCTTTGCGACAAACTGCCAGCATGCCCTGTATGTACGAGACATGACTCCGTGGGGGATTGGGAATGGGAGGGCAGCTCCTGCTTTGCGGCAATTTTACGGCCGGCTCGTTTGCCAAACAACTCTGTCAATTTCTCTTTGCATTGGTTCCAGCTGGTTAGCTCCTCTTCGTGGTTTTCGTGTCACACCTTTGTCGTGCCTCTTAGGTAGAACAACAGGTTAGCTAGCATAAGCGTAGGTTCCCATCTGTTGATTCCACTCACGCTTCCGTACATGGCCACCCACTCTTCAACGTCGGCGCCATCGGTCCCGCGGAAAGTTCGAGGATCTTTGGGTGGCACAACGACAACCGAAGGTGACAGCGACGTAGCTGGCGACGGTGACGTAGGAGGCGGCAACGTCATGGATCCTGAATGCTCACCGTCATTCATGGTGCGGATGGTGATGCGACATCCACTGCGGAGCTCCGTTTCCAGCCGTGGTGCCCAGCAGCTGTGACCTATATGTTACGGGAATGTTGGGAGTATAGAAGATTGTATTTACAATATATATACAGAATGACTCAGAGTAGTTAAGATGGATGACCACCAACAACACCCGGCAGCCTGCGTCCCGCGATATTCTTTTTCCTCTCCTGTTTCATCCTTCAGTAACAATATAGATATTCGAAGCGCGTTTCTGCCATTGGAGTTGTCGTCGCTGTGAAATTCCGTATAAAATTCAAGGGTGATAACACAGTCGCCGCGCCTGCTACGCTGTATATGCTAGGGAATGTGTGCGAGGGGAGACGACGATTGCGGCTCAATCTTGCCAGCGCGAATAGCACGGAAGCTGAGAGGAAACGCGCCGTCTTCCGTGTCGCGTGATGCACCCAACGTTGCGCAGCACCGGGGGAAGCGGACGGACCAGGGCGGCTTGCTACTCCGACTGCAACTGCGCATGTGGCGGCGGTCTGCTCCCCTAAACTGATCCTGCGATTCCAACACCGCACCAGAGAAGTGACGCGAAGTGCACCGCCGCCGCGGATCTTCGTTCCGAGGCCAGGCTTCGTGGAGACGTAGGCCACATACTTCGTGCGCGATATATTTAAGAGAGCTCACGATAACGTTTGTAAGAAGCGCGTAGTATGCGAAAATGACGTGAAACAGGTTGTTTAGAATATATATTATATTTTTTTCTAAACAGGTTGTTTAGAATATATATTTTTGAGTTTAGAATTTAGAAAGGCTGTTTAGAATATATCTACACGTAGACAAACGGTGACCAAGATGGCGACTCTATAACGATTGGGAACGCGTTGTCTTCCTCCTCGTCAGTGCAGCCACGCTGCGGCGGCTTTTACGTATCATGACCTCCGGTTCTAGAAGTACCGTCGCGGTGCTTAAGCTACACACCCGTGGGGAAAGGTGTGTGATAGGGCTTTTGTCTTGCTACGCGAACGATTTTCCTTGCAGCTTACGACGACGTTGAAGGCTGGCGGGGATAATTTTATATGTGACATCGGTCACTTGTCGCATCACACTGTATGGACCTGTGTAACGTGACGGCAGCTTGTCGGAAAGACTCACACGTCGGATAGGTGACCAGAGAAGTACCAGAAAACCCCGAGAAAAGTGCACGTCGCGATGGTGTCAATCATAGAGGCATCTCTGACGCTCCTGTGAAGCGCCTAGACGTGTACGGGCGAGCTGTCGCGCGTGGTCGGCGAATGCGATGGCAAGGCGGGCGTATTTAGTAGCAGAACGCGCGGGCGAAGGAAGCCAAGTGCCTAAGGTTCAACACGGCCTCTCGGCCGTATAGAAGATAGAATGGTGAATAGCCGCCAGTGTCTCGCCACGATGAATTATACGCGAACGTCACATACAGTAAATGAAGATCCCAGTCGTGGTAGCCGGCCCCAACGTACTTAGAAAGCAAGTCCGTGATGGTTGAGGCGCTCCGTTCTGGCCGAGTCACTCCGTGGGGCAATTGGTCTGTGGGTGGTACGATACGCTGAATTTTTGGTTTGTCGATCAGCAGCGGAGGTTCTTTTCGACGAGTGCCGGACGAAAGCTACGGCCATGGTCAGTTGGGAATTGGCGCCCAGCACCATGAAATAAAATGATGTCGTATAGTAGATAGTCAGTGACGTTAGTAGCGCCACCTGTCGGGGGGACTCTTGTGATGGGGTACCGCGTAGCGTAATTGGCATCCATGGCGACCCATTTATTTCGGGACCCCGAGACAGGAAACGGTCCAAGAAGGTCTAGAACAACTAGGAAAAGGGGCTCGGGCGAGACCTCCATTTGCTGCTCATGGTGATGCCTTTCGGTCCTATATAAATGCAGTCGTATATTGGTCGATGTCGTCGACGGCAATCTGCCAGCAGCCGGCCTGTAGGTGGATGGAAGGAAAATAGGTAGCACCATAACAGTCTAGAGCGTCGTCAAAGTCTGGCAAAGCGTCGTCGGTCGTCGTAGTAGGCGGTCGATGGTCAGCGGTTATATTGCCTTGTTCGCACATCAAGCGTCTTCTCAATAGTTGTGGCCTCGAAAATAAATTCGGCAACGGTCTTAAGTGGGTAGCATATCAATCCGGCGAAAAGCTGTTGCTTCAAACCGCGCATCAGGAAGGCAACGTTTTTCTCTTCCAACATGTCTGGGTCGGCGTGTCGGAAGAGACGAGTCATCTCCTCCGTGAAGATCCCGATGTTCTCGTTCGGCAGCTGCATGCGGGTATCCAGTAGAGCTTGGGCTCGCTCTTTTCGCAGCACGCTCGTGAACGTCCGCAGGAAGCCGTTGAGGAACAGGTCCCATGTAGTCAGGGTTGATTCTCGGATCTCAAAGCACGTCCTGGCGGCATCTTCTATGGCGAAGTACACATGCCGCAGCATGTCGCTTGTCGTCGGAGTTCCAGTTGTTGAATGCAGCGACCCTTTAACATGTTTCCTGTCCGTTATCCCGGTCTTCAAATGATGATCCACGGATGGTCGGTGGCTCCTTGGGCTGTTGCAGCCAGATGGGAGACGCTGGGGCTGCCATTGTGGTTGACATGGCGACGATCTTCCTTGTCGTCTCAGGCAAACGTCCGTGCTCCGGAGGCAGTCCTTGCAGTCTGCGCCTACATCCCTGGTTCTTGGCGACGTTGGTAGTGTATTCCTCGTTTGGGCTTGGGTCACGGCTTTGCGAGGCCGTCCGGTACATGAATGCAAAGCACCTCCACCAGGTGTCACTTAGTAGTGACGGTAAAGAACACAGTAGCAGTACTATACTTTGAATGACGCAACTAACTTTCATTGGGCGGACCTGTGCCCACAAAAACAGGCTGCACTTAAAGCACAGCCATAGCGGCGCACACAGTCGGCGATCTCCGAAATCTGATCTGCCGGTCAAGCGCGTCGGCTTTTATACACGAGCCAGCTGACGCTCCAGTGTAATCACTGGTGCCCTCATGTCATCCAGAAAGTTACAACTTTCGCGTTGCGCATACGTGTAATGACATCACACAAAGATCGGTAACAACAGACGACAGATAGAATCGTCGATAACATTCCAGAAACTTCGGATACATGCAGGCGCTTCCCACGCTGAGCGATAACATTTGTTAGACGGTTAAAATCGCTCACCGGAAAAAGATATGCAATTCCAAGTGTCAAGAGATTCCAGATGACATCAAACTCAAACATAATTGTTCGGCCTTATTGAAAAACATTTTTCTTGTCTGTCCAGAACTGTGGGACTAAATACCTTTTTTTTGTGTATTCATAAACCTATTTTTTGTTGATTTTCAGAATATGTACGCGCTTTACATATTTGCAATACCGCTATTGTACTATCTCACACCTTTTTGTACATGTAGTTTGAATATCTGCCATTTCTGTAGCGAATATCTTGTATTTGGACCTTTCACTAGCCGAGCTGGCTATGGGTCCAATCATGTTTTGCTGTATTGGTTTCATAAAATAATATGATGCTGGTAATGAAAAAAATATAGGCAAACTTTTTACAGATCCCTTGTACTGCCCTTCATTTGCAATAGAGGTACATTTTTTTCTTGTTGCATCAAAATAATTATTTGATTCTAGTACTTTTCCAAGGCAGGTTGTAGATTTTGCAATCTATGGAATTCATAGAAGAGAAGACAAGCTTCTCATTATACATAGCCCACATCATGAAAGTATGAAATAAAACAATGCTGTTCTTGAACTCATACGCATTATTCTAGATTTTCAGGAGTGCCTGGGCAAAAAGAGTTACGACGCAGCACTCACTTACGTCAAGGGAACGTGCGATAAGTCTGGAACAAGTAATATGAACCTCGCCAGCTCTCCTGCAGTTCCTTGTGGCGACTCCTATGCATAGATGGCACTTATATTGAAAAAAAAATTCCATTAGCCTCTCATATTCCGTCAACCTGCTACATTTTTAAGTAAAATACGTGCAACTGACTGTCTTTAAGAAATACTTTGCGTTTTCAAGCTAAGCACTTTTTATGCCCTTGCAAAGACTTTCCTTAGGCCAGGTGATGTGTCGGCATAATTGCAGTTACGACACATGATAAGTACTTGATACCGTTCGGACACGACGTATCCAGGTAACGAAAGAGAAACTCGGTCTGTGTGATGCTGACTTTGATCGCAGTTCTACGACACAAAATACTTATCAGCGAGGAATCGCGCCTTCTCTGTAACGTCATCCTTAACGGACACGGCAGCGTAAGCAAAAATAAATATTCTTGCCTATAAGCTTTGTCAGTACGAACCCCACGTATACGATACGGCTGCTGTACGGGAATCCCAGGCAGCACAAGAGAGACACATAACGTTTTAATAGCGTTTGTACAAGACGATAAAAACGGTTTAAAGGAGACACGAGTAAGAAAGCTTCGTTGTTGAAACGTCATATACGTCTTCTAATGCGCGGCTTAATTACTTTTTTATGACGACCTAGAACCGCTCTTCAAAACGTATTCGAAAAGCTGGTAGGAGTGGGAAAGACACAAATTATCCCTTTGCCAGGGCTCTTCATATATGATTACTAAACGCATGTAAGACGTTATCAAAAAGCTGGTTTAAAGTAGTCTTGAAAGGTTTGCGGCAATCCGAAGCTCGTTTTCACGGTTTCCAAATGAGTCGAAATGTCCACGAAAATGAATTCGCAATGCCGCTTTTCGTATGCAGCAACGAGGTTTATAAGCAAAATGGGAATGACATCCCGCTGTGAAATGGGCGCGTCTTGAGAATCGGTCAGGCCAGGATTTTTGTGACAAGAGGATATAAAAGGAGCATATCACAAACCAACACTTTATTGCAAAAGGAGTACTCAGATTGTGTAATCTGACTGCAATCGGATTACACAAGGTTTTGTCACAGACAGCGGATGGAAGCATCAATAACATTACAGAAAATGCCGATACATGCAGGCGCGTCCTGCGCTGTGCGATAACATTTGTTAGGCAGTGAAACGTGTCGCTCGATAAGGATAAGTACACCGTGTCAATGCCCCCCTCTTAAAAAGCATCGACCCGATGCTGCAAACAAAGAAAGTAATAAAGAAAAGCACTCGTATCAAAGAAAACAACAAAACAAGGAAGATCGTCTGCGTCCGTAAAAGGGTTTAAGCAGCACCACATGGACCCCTTGAGATCGTGCGTGACGCCGCTGTGAATGCGAAATGCCGTCTGGCACGACTTCATAGTCCAGCGCGCCAATACGGCGGAAGACCTTGCAGGGTCCGAAATCGCGTCGCAATAGTTTCTCACTCAGTCCTCGTCCGCGTATCGGGGTCCACATCCAAACACGGTCGCCGGGCTTGTACTCGACGAAGCGTCGTCGGACTTTGTATTGTCGGCTGTCGGTACGCAGCTGGATCTTGATCCGTAGGCAGGCGAGCTGGCGAGCTTCTTCGGCGCGCTGGAGATAGGTACCGACGTCAAGATTTTCCTCGTCAGTGACGTGCGGCAGCATGGCGTCGAGCGTCGTCGCTGAGTTCCTACCGTAAACCAGCTTAAATGGCGTGATCTGTGTTGTTTCTAGCACCGCCGTGTTGTAAGCGAATGTTACGTACGGCAGGACCGCATCTTACGTCTTGTGCTCGACGTCGACGTACATTGCTAGCATGTCGGCGAGGGTCTTGTTCAGGCGCTCCGTGAGACCATTTGTATGCGGATGGTAGGCAGTTGTCCTCCTGTGGCTTGTCTGGCTGTATTGCAGAATGGCTTGGGTGAGCTCTGCTGTAAAAGCCGTTCCTCTGTCGGTGATGAGGACCTCTGGAGCACCATGTCGCAGCAGGATGTTCTCGACGAAAAACTTCGCCACTTCGGCTGCGCTGCTTTTCGGTAGGGCTTTAGTTTCAGCGAAGCGGGTGATATAGTCCGTCGCCACGACGATCCACTTATTTCGGGAAGTTGATGTTGGAAACGGTCCCAACGAGTCCATCCCGATCTGCTGAAAAGGTCGGTAAGGAGGCTTGATTGGCTGTAAAAATCCCGCTTGCCTTGTCGCTAGTGTCTTGTGTCGCTGACATTCTCGGCATGTTTTGACGTAACGGACGATATCGGCGGTTAGGTGCGGCCAGTAATACCTTTCTTGTATCCTCGATAGCGTCCGGGAAAAAGCGAGGTGCCCAGCGGTCGGATCGTCATGTAGGGCGTGCAGTACTTCTGGACGCAGCGCCGACGGAACAACAAGAACGTAGTTGGCTCGGACTGGTGAGAAGTTCTTCTTCACGAGTAGGTTGTTTTGAAGCGTGAACGAAGACAATCCGCGCTTAAACGTCCTAGGGGCAACGTCGGTGTGCCCTTCCATATACTCGACTAGGACTTTTAGCTCTGGGTCTCCTCGTTGCTGTTCGGCGAAGTCTTCCGCGCCTATTATTCCAAGGAAGGCGTCGTCATCCTCGTCATCTTGCGGCGGCGGGTCAATGGGGGCGCGTGATAGGCAATCGGCATCTGAGTGTTTTCGTCCGAACTTGTAGGTTACAGTGATGTCGTATTGTTGTAGTCTGAGGCACCACCGTGCCAGCCGTCCTGAAGGGTCCTTTAAATTAGCTAGCCAACACAACGCGTAATGGCCGCTGACCCCTTTGAATGGCCTCCCATGTAGGTAAGGGCGGAATTGTGCTGTTGCCCAAATGATGGCGACGCATTCCTTTTCAGTCGTAGAATAATTGCCTTCCGCTTTTGACAGCGACCGGCTAGCATATGATATCACCCGTTCAAGTCCGTCTTCCCTCTGGACTAGGGCGGCACCGAGGCCTAGGCTACTGGCGTCAGTGTGGATTTCGGTATCGGCATTCTCGTCGAAGTGTGCAAGTACCGGCAACGACGGCATGCGTCGTTCGAGTTATTCAAATGCATCGGCCTGCGCCGTTTCCCCCTTGAACTCGACATCACATTTGTATAGATGCGTTAGCGGGTCCGGGATGCGTGAAAAGTCCTTGACAAAGCGCCTGTAGTAGGCACACATGCCAAGGAATCTACGCACTGCCTTCTTGTCAATGGGCTGCGGGAACTTTGCGATGGCAGCTGTCTTCTTCGGATCGGGGCGGACTCCAGATTTGCTGATGACGTGGCCTTGGAACAGAAGCTCGCCGTAAGCGAAGCGGTACTTTTCCGGCTTCAGAGGAAACCCTAATTAGCTGACGGTCTCTAGTACTGTTGCAAGCCGCCTAATGTGATCGTCAAAATTTCCGGTGAAGACAACGACGTCGTCCAAGTAAACGACACAGGTATGCAACTTCAATCCTGCTAAAACCATCTCCATCACGCGCTGGAACGTTGCAGGCGCCGAGCACAGTCCAAATGGCATAACCTTGAACTCGTAGAGGCCGTCTGGGGTCATGAAGGCGGTCCTTTCGCGATCTCTTTCGTCGACTTCTATTTGCCAGTAGCCAGACTTGAGGTCCATCAACGAGAAGTATTTAGCGTTGCAGAGCCGATCCAATGCGTCGTCTATCCGTGGGAGGGGGTATACGTCCTTCTTCGTGATCTTGTTCAGACGACGATAATCGACGCAGAAACGTAGGGTTCCGTCCTTTTTTTAACCAAGACTACAGGAGATTCCCACGGGTTTTTGACGGCTGGATGATGTCGTCGAGCAGCATTTCGTCGACTTGGTGCCTTATAGCTTCACGTTCTCGCGTAGAAACTCGATAAGGGCTCTGGCAGAGTGGTCGAGCACACTCTACGGTTATTATGCGATGCTTAGCGACTGGTGTTTGTCGAATCCTCGATGACGCCGAAAAGCACTCTTTGTATCGTCGGAGCAGACTTCTGAGCTGTTGTTGCTTAATCGTGGGGAGACTTGAATTTATGTCGAACTCTGGCTCGGGAACTACGGTCGTTGGGGTAGATGCGACAGAATCCGAGAGGAGAAACGCACTGGTGGTTTCTAGGATTTCCTCGATGTATGCGATCGTCGTGCCCTGGTCGATGTGCTTGAACTCCTGGCTGAAGTTTGTCAACAACACTTTCGGGTTTCATCCGTGCAGTCAAGCGAACCCTCTTGCGACGCAAATTTCGCGGTCGAGCAGTAGACGCTGATTGCCTTCGATGACGCCTTCTACGTCAGCGGGTATTTCGGTGCCGACAGAAATAACAATGCTGGAACGAGGCGGGATGCTCACTTGATCTTCGAGCACACTCAAGGCGTGGTGACTACATGGGCTCTCCGGTGGTATCGCTTTATCTTCCGACAGCGTTATTGACTTCGACTTCAGGTTGATGATTGCGCCGTGTTGGTTCAGGAAGTCCATACCGAGAATGACGTCTCGTGAACACTGTTGGAGGATAACGAAAGTGGATGGGTAAGTCCGGTCATGAATGGTAATTCTTGCCGTGCAGATTCCAGTCGGGGCGATGAGGTGTCCTCCAGCGGTCCGAATTTTAGGGCCTCCCCATGCGGTCTTAACTTTCTTTACCTGGGCGGCGATGGGTCCACTCATGACGGAGTAATCTGCTCCTGTGTCTACTAAGGCGGCGACTGCGTGGCCGTCGAAAAGAACGTCGAGGTCGGTGGTTCTTTGTCTTGCGTTACAGTTAGGTCTTGGCGTCGGATCACGGCTGAGTCGCGTTGGCCTGTGGCTGATACGTGGCGTCGTCAGATCGTCTTTCTTCGGCGTATTCTTTGCTTCCAGACTTCGTCGGGATGGCGGCGTCTCGTTGACATGTCGTCTAGATAGGATTTTCGGCCTACTCGTCGGCGGCGGAGGATCTTCGTCAGTTCGCCGAACAGCAACCGCACCTCCATCGGTTGCTGCTTTTAGTTTTCCGGTTATGGGCTCGCAGAGCGGCCCCGTGCTGGGCCAGTGTATGGTCGGCGCTGCGGCGACAGGTAGCGGCCTGGTGGCGGCGACTGGGACGGCTCTCGAAGGCTCCACTGAGTAGCGGTGAGGTAGTCGGCGATTCGGCGATGTCGCGAGGGCGTTAACCTTCCCGAGGGCGTGGTCCAGCCTCGCCGCCGCGCTTCGGCGCAGTGGTAGCAGAGCGGGCGGTGGTCAGGAGCGCGCCAAACGTCTGTCTTCCTCGGGAAGCTGCGCTGGGCGACGGGTGGGCGACGGGTGGGCGCGCTGGCGGAGGCGGCGGTGGTCGACGGAATTGCGGCGTTACAGGGCCCTGGCGCGGTCGTGGAGGGGGACCTTGACGGCGGGCGACGGCGGCGTAGGTCATCGCTTTTGGCTGGAGCTGCGATTATTGTGGTTGCACCTCGGGAACTCCGAGCGATCGCTGGACTTCTTTGACAATTTCGGCGACTGAGGCCACTTGAGGTTGCGATGAAGGGAAGATTCTTTGAAGCTCCTCTCGTATGACTGCCCTGATGGTCTCACGCAGGTCGTCGGTGATCATTGATTGAACTCCGGCGTAGCTTGTTGGCTAGGTGAGGCGGTTGAATTGCTGGTTCCACAATTCCAGTGTCTTCTCGATGGTCGTCGCCTCACGAAGAAACTCGTTGACGGTCTTCGGTGGGCTTCTTACCATTCCTGCGAAATGTTCCTCCTTTACACCACGCATCAGTAGGCGGACTTTCTTCTCCTCGGACATTTCCGGGTCGGCGTGGCGGAACAGACGGCTCATTTCCTGAGTGAAAATCGCGATCGTCTCATTCGGCAGCTGAGCTCTCGTCTCCAGTAGAGCTTGGGCTCGCTCTTTTCGCACGACGCTTGTAAACGTTGGCAGGAAGCCGCTTCGGAACAGGTCCCACCTCGTCAAGGTGGCTTTTCGATTCTCGAACCACATCCTGGCGACGTCCTCCTATGCGAAATGGACATGTCTCAGCTTGTAGTCGCTTTCCCAGCTGTTAAACGTAGCCAGCTTTCCGGGTCCTCGAATGTGGAACCGGGGAACGTTGGTGGTTCCCTGGGCGGCTGAAGAATTATTGGGACCGCTGCGGCTGCCATTGGGGATGTCTTGGTCGTTTCTGGACGATCTTCTTGGACTGTCTTCTTAGTCGTATCTGGTAGAAGACCGTGTTCCTGGGGCAGCTGCTGTAGCCGGCGGCTAGCTCGGTGTTCCGGGACGACGTTGGTGTTGTCTTTGTGGTCCCGGCTTGGATTACGGCTTGTCGGGGGCGTCCGCTACATGAACGTAAAGCACCTCCACCAGATGTCACGTGGTGGTGACGTTGAAGAACACAGTAGCAATACTGTGAACGACAAAACTAACTTTTATTGAACGAACTTGTGCCTACAAAAGAGGCTACACTTGTAGCACAACGATAGCAGTGAACACGGTCGGCGATCGTCGAAAATCTGATCAGCGAGTCAAGCGCGCCGGCTTTTATACATCAGTCGTCGAATTATCCAGAGTAATCGCTGGGACCCACGTGCCTTCCAGAAAGTTCTACATTATTCGCGTCACGCACACATGCAATCAGGTTACACAAGGTTTGGTCACAGACAACGGATGGAAGCATCGATAACATTACAGAAAATTCCGATACATGCAGGCGCGTCCTGCGCTGTGCGATGACATTTGTTAGGCAGTGAAACGTGTCGCCCGATAAAGATAAGTACACGTGTCTATATAAAGCGCTCCGCTAATTGTGCGCCTTAACCATATTTCCGAACTCGCCACTCTTCCAAGCAGCATGTGCCCCTGAGTGGGGGGCAAGTGAGAAAAAAATTAATTATCATTGTCCGCAGGCACGGCGTGCCTCGCTTATCGTCTCGGGAGCCTCACGCGGAATTATCGGCAGTGACAGCAGCTGGTGCAGCGGGTGCAGAAAGGAGTGCGAGAGAGGAGCCCGTTTCTCGCATGACGCTTTTATCAGCATTTGCACTTAGCGGTCTGCCACCGATTTCTGATGCTACCCGGGGCTTCGCGACGGCGGCGCAAGATGGCGTCGACTGTTCTTATGGAAGCGCAAAAGAGTAGTCCCGCTGCAGTTCAGGCCTGAAAGAGAACGCGTTTCGATGGTGGCAGTACGTTGTTGGGCTATACTGATTTATTGCTAATGCATTACCGTCGACATTTGTAGTGAATTTTTCCATGGTATATTCGGCTGCTCAAAGAGAAGTCTGCCTCCTCTCCCACTGCACCGTTCCTCCTGCGAATCCTACTGCACGTGCACACAAAATAAAAGTGTCATTGTGGTGTAAGTGCGACATCTACTGCATAGTAAGCATTTTTACTCTTTTCGGACTCTTTGGTGACGGGGGAGTGAGAAATAACCGAGCGTTTTCTGCAAATAATATAGGGCCCTCACCAATACACGAATACAAATCATGAAACGTTCATTTATTTATTGTGTTTGGCGAAGAAAAAAAGCGTCAACAGAATATAACAAAAATATTGTCAGTAGCTACCTGATGACTAACGACAGATCAACAATGCCCCAAACCCGGATGACGCAAAATGCGCCCTGAAAAGTCACTGTTTGCTTTCGACTTCTCTCTACATGGCTCGCCAACTGCGTGCACACCACCGAGAAGCACTCGTACACACTGCCATCGTAAAAAAACTTCCGGGCTAGTGGTGGAGCGAGATGTGGCTCAAGAGGCGCACAGTCGTCGTCAGTCTGGTGTATCCGTTTCATGTGGATTCACATTGAACTCATGCAGAAAATGTTACCGTATCTTGAAAGTTTAGTTCATTTCACAACAAAATCCAAGTAAGCATACTCTCCATTAGAGAAGTATCGACATCTGCCACAGGCGTTCACCGAAGAGAAAGAAGAAATAATGCATGGAGCGCTACCGAAATTTAGGCACCCGTGCATGCCCGAGAGCTCGTGGAAGCGCCGTGCCATTACGTAATCGCTGTCGTCCAATGCCTCTGTTTACTGCCTTCCCATGATCCATGGTCTTTTTCAACGCCGAACGCTGTCTGTTTAAATTTGGGTGCTCTGTCTTCCAGCGCTCGCAGAGTCTGCAGCTCCGTAGTCCGCAGCTCCATAGTTACGAGTTTGCGTAATGTGACGTAGGCCGAATGTGTGCGCTGTTTCTGGATTTCGTGGCCTTCGAATATCTCTTCACAAGCTTTCGAGTGGCACTAGCGACCAGCATATTATACGATGATGGTGCTTTTGCGAGTAGTTGAACGCTTTTGGGAGGTCGACGAAAACTGCTCAGTTTTCCTTGTGCGTGTGCGTGCGTGCTTGCGTGCGTGCGTGTGTGTGTGTGTGTGTGTGTGTGTGCGTGCGTGCGTGCGTGCGTGCGTGCGTGCGTGCGTGCGTGTGTGTGTGTGTGTGTGTGTGTGTTTGTGTGTGTGTGTGTGTGTGTGTGTGTGTGTGTGTGTGTGTGTGTGTGTGTGTGTGTGTGTGTGTGTGTGTGTGTGTGTGTGTGTGTGTGGGTGTGTGACTTTCGGCTAATCATAAAGAAACGCATGGCAGGCTTATCATAGTGTAATGCACCTCAGGTGTTTGTGTTAGTTCTTTGCCTGTCCCTGTGCCAGTTTTGATGTTCGTCTGACGCCTTACAACCATCATGAATGTTATAGATTGCCTATCGGCGAAATGCTCCCAAAATACTGCACTGTTAACGAAAGTGTGTTCGCCATAGGGACGACAGGGAGGGACGAAGGCGCAAACGAGTGGCGTAGTCAGGAGGCGGCATACTTGGCACATGCCCCCCTCTGACCGAAAGTCTATGTTAGTATGCGGCTTGCCAAGCCTGGCTCCCCTCCTTCTTCCCTTCCCCGTCCGCTGTCCAATAAGTAACCCTCCCCCCTCCGCAAAACATAAGAAAGACTCCGGCTACGCCCGTGGTTCAACCAATACATTAATTGAGCTGTAGAGTTTAGTTCACGAGGTTATTGCGCTCATCATGGTGTGTTATTGGCGTTTTATTCGCATTAATAATCGATACCGTCTAAGCGGTGTCTGCACAGTTCACAGGTCTCTACCGTAATATTTGTATTATTTTTGCATTCATAGCTCATGGAAGCATGATCATTGAATACGGTATTTTCAATGCATTCATTCACTTGAACGAGGCGGCGCGTGGGGGGATGCTTCTTACGATCGGTATGCTTTATTTAGTATATTCAATGTTTTCACCTCTTATTGCGGAAAACACATTTTTATGCTTAAGTATATCTTCAGGAACATCAATGACATGTCTTCTAGTTTCTTTCCTCATAAAATGAAATGTTCTGCATTATTCAGTTTTTTTTCTAAGCCGTAGAAAGGGAACACCTTGTGCCCTGCGAACTTTCTCCATTTCGAACCATTTTTCAGGTTCCTGTGAAGCATTATAACGAACCAATCACTATTTTCCTGTGAGAGCTCCAGCACAATGAGTCTAATTGCTTTCTTCTCCATAAGCGTCATTAATTCTTCACGGCTTGATTTCTAGTGAGCTGGTATGGGACGTTAATTTTTCGCCATATCTTCGCGGCTAAATTTCGCCCGAGCTGAATGAAGTGTGCAAGTCTTTCAGTATACTCTTTTGCTTTTGCTCACACTACGTTTGAACTGATTCAGCTAATAAATGTGCGTTGCCCCCTCACCATTCGGAACAAGTTTCGCAAGATGTGTGAGCTTGACGCAGTTTGGCCACTGCTTCTGATATAAGTGCAAGTGCAGGATTGCCCAAATTTAAAGGTTTGTACTAAGTACTACATATGCCGCCGCTCTCATTCTATTCTCCCAGTGTATTTATGTCCGGACTAAGTATGTGAAAAGTCTGACAGGCACTTTGATACACGTGAATGTTTTAGGTATCTTGAGGCCCCTCACCAGTCCACATAGCAAATTTTGGTTATACGCTGGAAGTTGTTAGGTCTCCTCTAGGGAACGTTCTGTCGCAACAATTTTTCAATTCGGCTCAATAATAGCCGAGAGAGAAATATTTCAGTGCCGCGAACCCATGATTTCAGCAGGCGGGCTCCACTGCCGAGCAAGACGCTCTCTCCACTCTCGCCGTCTAGCCTACGCAAGCGAAATTGCTTCCCTGCGTTCTCCCCTGCCGGATCTCGAGGATCGCGTGACGCATACGTCACAGACCCCGCCTTCATTTTTTTTTTGGTCTTCGCTTTTTTTTTTTGGTGCTGCGCACTTCCACCGACGGCGTCGCGCGCGAACTGTTGTCTTGTTCGCGCAGGGTAAGATTTTGCGCGTTGTGCACTAGGAAACATGACTAGCGGTATAATTCAGTGCTACACGAATACTGAGGCAGAACAAGCGGATCGCAGAGCATGATCACGGCACTGGAACACGGTAGAAAATGGCATAGTTTCGGTACCTGCGCATGTGACCACACGACCGTAGGAACAAGCAGACGTAGCGGAAGTACATCTCTTTTGCTTCGGTGCGAAGTAAGACAAAAAACACGCAGACATTCTGTTTCTGTGTTTTATTACTTCTCTAAACTTCAATTCGTCAATTCAAGCAAGATATCGCACAGATAGCAGATGTTGTCTTGGTTAATTCTCGAAGTCACGTCTGACCATGAGCGACGTCACACTGCGGACACGATTACGTAGGCGCAGGGGCACGATTACGTCACCGTCCGGCTTGGAGCGCGACGGCCGCGGGGACAAGGAAAAGCGGCGTACGGTTTGAAATTCAAATGTTTCCGCAAAGCGTAGCGATGTAACACTATGGAGATACGATCGCTATCGCACAATGTGTGCTCTGCGCTTGTCAGCTCAAAATGGCGAGACCTTGTCAGGGGCCCTTTAGGATGACGTTTTGCGCTTTTGGGCTTTTTTTGTTATTTCTTAAATAAACTTTCAGTCATGATTCTCATTTACAAGCAAAGTCAAAACTGCAGCAACAAGCAGCAGTAGAGTAAAATCAGCACCATGCAGTTACTCAAGCCATCTGCAACTGGTTTACTGCAGTAAGTCAATAAATCTGCGTTAGAGCAAGATCAGCACTACTGCAATTAGTCCTATTCACCAGTATATAGAGCCTCTCCGTAAGGGGCGGAGCTAATTTGCGCTATCTGTAGTAGAGGGCATGCGCTTTATAAAAACCATCTTATACGCGCCGAGTCCAGCGTTACCAGCGATGAAGTCGCCATTACAACTTTATAACATTTATTGTTTTTACGGTCTGTGTAGTATGCATTTATAGGCGCCTCAGCAAAAATATTACTTGTGGTGGTGTTCGCTAGCACATTAATGAGGTATAAGCGTTGAGAAATTCGACCAATGAGAACATGATACGTGCTTGTTTCCAACCAGAGACAGGGAAATCTGTATCGTGTCTGTGCGGCGTTTGCTTTCCACATTTTGGAGCTGACTTTGACCTATCAGCTTACGAAGTACCTCATACGCATTCTTCAGCGAGCGCTGGATGACGCACAAGTAAATAAAAATTAGCTAGCTCTTAAGGTCTTAATTAGCTAGGTATTAATTCAATAATCACGATGCAGCGTGTCTACTGTTTTCGAAGAAGACGATTTGGTCTCACTAATTGTATGTTCAGTGGCAGGACAACATAAAAATCAAATGTCTTTTCTTTTCTGCTTAAAATATTCATTGTACATTATTTATCGTTGCTAAATTATCGACGTCGGTTTCTTGTTAATTAGTGTATACAACACGTCTTGGTGCTTTAGGTGCAATACGGTTTCAAACTGTCTTTTTCTCCTTCACCACCCCCAGTATTAGAAAGTGCACTAACGAGAGTAAAAGTCAAGAGACAACGGGCAGGGCAATTACATATACATAAAGCTAATGGGGGCCTTCATTATTATTCACTGGCGTCTGCTGAGCGCCGAAGCAAGCAGTTGAGTAACACGTCTATTGAACTTTTGGTTTATTGCTTCCTTTACCGAGTTATTTCCCACTATGCTAAGACGGGCTCCTTAATTTTTTTTTTTGCGGGGGGCGACGGGACGGGTGGGGGGTAGTGGCTTTCTACTACTTAACTTAGTTGCCTGTTAACAAAGGTCAATGCCACAAACACCCGTAATAAATTCAATGGCCATTTCTTGCTTGCCACAGCGCGCTCCCGCTGCTCGCAAGCTGCACTTTGGTTCGCAAGCACTTGGGTTCACTTTGTAGTATATTTTGCGCGCTAAGCGTCGTGCACCGCATTACCGTGCACTCGCAGATACATGCATATTGACACGCGTACCTTATGTATCTTTTCCGTTAACAATTTTAATCCGAATAGCATTTTTGGCTACTTCAGCCAATTTAAGCCTATCTACCTGTCTATCTGCCCTCTCAGGCCGATCCAGTGTTCCAAGTTGTCTAGCTACTTGGGCCGCTAGGTATGTGTTCCTGGTCGAAATACCATAGCGGTCGTTCCACTGTTGTCATTCCAGCTTCGTCATCTAAACCTCGTCATGCCATCGTCATCACACCATCTGCCCCGGCCCAGTCGCCCAAGTTGTCTAATAGGTCTAGTAGGTATAGGCGCGCGGTCGTGATTCCATCAATGTCGCGTTACCACTGACATTTCAACTTTGTAATCCAACATTCATCACACCAGCCTCGTCACGCCATCGTCATGATACCGTTGTCAGTGATTCATTGTCACACAGGCATAATGTTGCCGTCAGTTTCGTTCAATTGTCGTATTTCCAGCTTCGTGATCTGATGGTCGTCAAGCTGTCGTCGTCAAGCCTTCTGCTCTGGCCCGGCCCTGCTAAAAGTTAGATAATAGCTTGGGCCACTAGGTATGCGGTCGGGGTCTAGATGCAATCGTGGTCATTACATTGTCATCATTCAAACCTTTTTCCCTCGATCATCTTCATGTCGTCGTCATCACGGCATGGTGATGACGACGACATCGGCATCGGCATCACGGCATCGTTTTATTGCTGTTGTCCCTTCAATAAAGTCATGCCATCGTCGTCATGCCACCTTCTTGTTTCCATCGATGTCAATTTTTCTTCATCATTCTATTTAATCGTGGATGTCGTCCTTCAATCGTCCTTACGATGTCCTTGTTATGCCGAAATTCTCAGTCGCTATGAAGCCTCCATTGTAAAACCGCCATTGTGACGCCACCGCTGTGGTGCTGTCATCGTCCTTTCAGCTACGTCATCCGACACTCGTCATGATGTCGCCGTCAAGCCATCGTCATCATACTGGTTTCGCGACAATCGCCGTCACGCCATTGTCATCATACAGTGTCATCTCATGGTCTTCGAGCCGTTGTCTTGCCATTGTCGTCTTATAGTCGTCATCATGTATTCGTCTTCCTACTGTTGTTGTCATCCTTTCATCGTCCCGCTATCCTTTCGCCATCGTCATCACGTCAATAGTCATCTCAACGTCGTCATGCTGTCGTTGTCGCACCACCTCCATTGATCCATCGACGTGATTTGTTGTTCGCAATTCTGTGCTAATTATGGTGTCGCCATTCAATAGTAATTATGCCGTCATGATGCCGTCGTCATCATTGCGTCATTACACAGAGGCTAGCGTTCATCTGTGGTCATACCGTCGTCGACACGCCGTCTTGGTCGTGCGATCGCAGTAATTCTCGCTTCATCCTGTTGTCGTCATACAGCAGTGGTCACACGATCATCATCATGTTGTTGTCCTCGTGTCGTCGTCGCCACGTTGTCGTCAGTACACCATCGTCATAATTTAAAAATGTGAACGTGATTTTCGTCACGCCATCGTCGGTTTACACCTTTGTCGTTGCCACGATACGTGTTTAATAAACGGGGCTTCATAATTATGATCTGTTACGGCATTTCTCGATTTCTATTCTCATTACCATCGACCGTCCCCCCCCCCCCATCTTGAGATGAGTTCTGCGTAACATTTTTAGATGGTATTCCTTTTCGCGCTTCCCCAGTTGTCTGAGCCTGGATAAACATTGCAATGAGCCGGTGATGAACGGTGCATGATAATACTGGCGTAGAAATGAACAGAAGGCATCGCTCCAGAATCGTAGCCAAGAGTTCGATGAATGATGGCTGTGCTCGCCACTAGCGTTACGCTTTGTGTTTACCTTCCCTCTCTGGGCAAATGTTTTCCCAAGGAAAGAATTCGTGACTCAGAATTTTGGCACTGCCCTGTTTGTCACCATCACCACAATGTTATAAGTGGTTTCTTCATATTTGCTGTACCTTTGCGCTAGCTCAGCAACTGCAGAATTTTTCTCCAACATATTACAGTGCAGGCCGAGCCACCTGCACAGTGCTCATGGGTTTCACTTGGTGAAAATCATGTTCTGCACTAGTTAGTGGTTTTCCTGCACTCGCCACTTTGGAAGTGCTGGCATCGTGCAAGCTGCTTTGATTGCAACTGTTCCTACAGCCGACATGTGAGGTACACGTTCGTGTCCTGACTACTTATGAGGACAGCTTAATAATACAAGAGACCCGTGAAATTGCTCTCGGTCTCATGTGTCCCATTTCTAACGCGTTCTCCGACGAAAAAACATCATTCACGCCCTGCATTTCGTGCTCACGACGTAGTACTATCACGATGGTAATTATTAGGATAGCGCGAAGAAAATGCATTTCATTGAACAACGCTCATATTTTGTCAGCAAGGTTAACAACAACCCTGCGGTGAGTATATGGGAGGTACTGCCAAATTGCAGAAACGTGTCCACACATGAGCCAAACTTTGAGCATAGCAAGTATACTTGAAAGCAAAACATTTCTTGAACCTCGAGGAGAAACCCTAACCGATATTACCTGCTGAACAATAAGGCGATAACAACAAACGCAATGACACGTCCCGCAGCATGCTGTAGCGCATCACAAGAGCAGACGCTACGACATAATGCGCCATACGAGCGTAATGCGCCGAGAAGAGAGCAAAGCCTGTACTGGCCTATTCATTGTCTAAATAAACGTGCAGGGCTCGTGCAAGCACTGCACTTCAACTTTCTGAAATACCACTGTACGTTGTGACACTCGCAGGGCACTGCAACGGAGCAAGTGCAGAAAGTGCTGCCAAATCGAATATACCTAATGAAGTGGTATGAGCCTTCGGATCCGAGACGAAGAAGTGTAAGTGCCTGGTGCGCGAAGAAAATAAGGATCAAGTTGGAATAAATCAAGATAAGATTACCGACAGTTACACAACAAAGATTTAATTGTATTTTGCCCGCTTAGCTATACAGTTGCTTAGTGGCTAGGGAGTAAGGCTACTAAGGACGAGGTCGGGGGACCAAATCCTGGTCACGGCAGCCGAATTCCGGTGCAGACGAAATGCGAAAACATTCGTGTATTTAGATTCAGGTTCACGTTAAAGAAGCCCTGGGGGTCCTAATCATTCCGGAGAGCACCACTATGGTGTTCCTCATAATAAAATTGTACTTTTGGCACGTATAACCGCATAATTTAATTTAAATACAGTAAGCAAATCTACGCACTCGCTTTAGCACATTTACAACTCATGCAACAGGCATTCTAAAATATCCAGGGCATATTTTACTGCAAGATGGCGAGCCATTCGCAAAAGTATAGGAAACGAACACCTGAAAATAGATCATACCAAGCCATGGTGCTCCAACTGCCTCGAACTGATAAGAGATGCGTTCAGGCAGCTGCCGTGACATTTCGGCATGCACGAAAACATGCCCTCTAAGGCTTAATGCACGAATGACTTGAAATAAAGAGAATCACAGCCCAGCACTTCTTCAAATGTGTGGGGATGGATTACCTGGTGTTTTCAGAGCACTGCACTTGTGTTATACTAAAAACTTGCCCTTCAATGTGCACGGTGAGGTCCTTTCTCCCTTCAGTGTTCTCAGGCAAAGATCGTGGATATTCCTAGGGAGAATGACCGACGTAGAAAATACGCAATAAACACTGAACAGTAGTGTAATGACGTACTACCGTAAAGGGCATTATTTGGCTGTGCGTTCAGTCTACTGCCATAGAGCATTCACAGGAAAATAGTAATTATAACGTTCACTTATTCGGTAAGACTGTGCACAGTGGCTTCGCAAAAAGAACCGTGCTACACTTCGCAGGGATCTATCGACTGGGAAAGCCACGCACGTGCACCTTTTCATATATTGCAATAATGTCGTACTCTCAATTTATGTAAATTTTTGTATACTGCTTTGCACGGCCGTTCATTGTGAGCTGTGTTATATTGCAGGAAGGTGTCCAAATGTGTACTTCGGCGTAAAGAATGTTTTCTGTTTGTCATATGCAGTAGCCAAACAAGAAAGTGGCAGTCATGGACGAGCGGGGAAACATGTATTACGTCAAGTGTTGTCTACATCCACGAACTTTAAAGGCAGATGCTCTAAACTATTGGGCCTAATAACCCTTTAGCGATTAGTATGTCTGAGGTACTTCACGTACTTTCCAAGGAGTCTTCACAGAGTTAAATATATATATATATATATATATATATATATATATATATATATATATATATACTAGGGCACAAAATTTTCTACTGGGACACATAAATACCCAAGAAGGTGGACGGGGAAACAGCGGCACGGTAGCTCAATTGGTAGAGCATCGCCCGCGAAATGCGAAGGTTGTGGGTTCGGTTCCCACCTGCGGCAAGTTGTTTTTTCATCCACTTTAATTTCCATTAGTTTGTCCTTTCTTTAATTCATATACTAAGCACAAGTAATTTCCCCTATGTTGTCCTTGGTGTCAGTGTTAGTTAGCTTCTCTCTATATATATATATGTATATATATATATATATCATTACGATATCATCGAGTGATGCTCAAGGGACGAGCCGCCGCGAGAGCGACGACGACGCGCGAGCGAGTGAGGACATGCGATCCAAATACGTTTCAGACGACCACCGTGACTGGGACCTGGCTCTACCTTACATTACCTTTGCGTACAACTCTTCCCGTCTTGAAACTGCTGACTTTTCGCCGTTTTACCTCTTCTATGGCCGTGAACAGATGGTACCAGTGGACACTGTGCTTCCGTCCACCACAGCCTTAACTAGCGCTTATGCCCGTGATGCTATCGCCCATGCTGACCATGCTCGCCAACTTGCCCGCGTTCGTCTACAAGTGTCTCAAGACAAGCAGAAACAACGCTACGATCTCCGTCACCGTGATGCCCATTTCGTGCCCGGCGCCCTCGTGTTGCTTTGGTCGCCATCGCGGAAAGTCGGCCTTTGTGAAAAACTGCTTTCCTGTTACAGAGGCACATATCGCGTGCTCCGCCAAGTGACCGATGTCTCCTATGAAATCGTTCTAGCCGTGCCCACTACGTCCTCCGCTGTGGCAACCAGTGACATTGTCCACGTCACTCTCCACCTACAACCCTACAACTCTCCACGCGCTTCGGATATTTAACAGCACCGTGACGGCACATTTGCCGCCGGGAGGTAGTATTACGATATCATCGAGCGCTGCTCAAGGGACGAGCAGCCCCGAGAACGACGACGAAGTGGGTCTGTGCCCTTGGCGCGAGCGATTGTCGGCCTGGCGATCTGGCTTTGGTGTAAATAACCTGTAAATAGCCTCTTTCGTTTGTGTCTTTCCACACGTAACAATATATATATATATATGTTTATGTCTGTGACCGTTACCCCGCCAACTTGGGTCAATAGAAATTTGCCATTAGGTATGCGTCACTTCTCAATCAACATGCTTGATGCCAACTTACAGCTACGGTTATATGTGACTTGATCCGTGCCGCTCTTTCATAAACCTGACGCCAAGCTGCGCCATCGCAAAGGTGGTCGCCAACATGTAGCCACACACCAGACGAGGAGGCTACACAGAGTGAGTGCTAAGACGTCACAATGCTCTGCTGTCTCATGACCAGCCTCTGCGTGATGACGAAACGAATGTGTGCGTCACGCGAAACGAAACCAATGCTCTCATAAGATAACTTACTACAGCGAATCATTTAAGGCACTGTGAAGCTTGCCAGCATATTTTTCTAGCATTTCAACATTAAAGATGCAGACTTTCATGTCAGCACTTCTCCACTACGTGGGCTAGCTTGTGCCAGTTACACCTTCTTTGCAATATTCTCGAAGCAGAAAGATTAAATTCTCAAATGTAGGGTGATTTGTTTCATTTCTTTAAAGGTCGAACGTAAATTATACGCATGGGGCCCTGAAGACGAGAATGCAAGCTAATCTTATTGCTATATGCAATATAGGGTCAGTAGTGCACAGAGCGTCGTTGTAAGCCCAAAACGTTGGTAAAAAAAGCATATTTTTTTTATTTTCAATACATTCCATCACGCCCTCGGTATGTTGTTAGTGAGAAATTGCAGGTTATTGCACATAAAACACAGGGTACTAGAATGCTTGCGAAGAGCATGCCTCTCTTCCGCATAAAGTAAGGTCCGCTACGATGAATAACATGTCGCGCTTTTCCACGAACCTTTCAGCAGGGATGGTAAATTGGACGCAAAAGATGCAAGCAATAAACATGGAGATTGCGAGTACAACACAAAAGAAATCAGGAAGCGCAATTTGTAGGATAACACAAAGAACAATACCTTGGGATTTGAGGCCTGAGCTTGCTGCCTCAGGGCAAAAAATATACAGAAGCAAATCTTTGCTACATAATGAAGCATGTGTCCAGAAATGTAATGCAATGCCAAGGTATTCTCACAGCAATACCCGTGGGAAAGTCGCACCTCCCACAAGCACTGGGATTCAGAGAGAATGGAAATATTAACTGGCCAGCAGTTGAAATCACCAAATAAAGTTTAGAGTAGTGGAAGAAAAAGAAAGAAGTAAAATACATTGATGGAAACAGAGTCGTTATGGGCGTGTATAATTGTAGAATACATAATTAGAAGTTTTATTGAATACTGAGAAGTTGAAAAGGAGAAATCTACAATATTGGGCTCTGATAGCCGTAGTAAAAGCTTCAGATCAAACTGGCTAGGCGAGTTTTTGTCACCCGCGGATAAATACCAATTCTTCAGTTCCTTTTGTTCACGGCCATCATCCTCACTATCATAATCGTTCTCATTCTCCCTATGGTGCCCTTGGTCCTCCGCCTTATGCATAGTTTTTTTTAGAGACGTAACGTAAGTAAAGCTATACCGCTAATTATTGGCTTCCTGACATTTTTTGTCGTTATCGACATACGGTCTCATCCACATAGAGAACAAAAATGTTGAGTCAGTTTAGTACTAGACGCAGCAGGTAAGTGCGTTCACTTTACGCGACTAAACGAGAAGCTTTCATAGCAAGTCGCTAGTAAAATACAGAGCGCGGATCTTCACAGCCATGATGCAGAGCCAAGGGTATATATCAACAATGGTTGAACGAGGAATTTCGTTGGAGCAAGCGCGTGTAACGGGGACTTCACTCTCTCAGTGCAGAAGCTGATTTTCTTGGCAGTGGTTTGCAGCTTATTGTGGAGAAGAAGGATATGCGACATCAGATAGAGGGTGGGAGAAGTCGAAAAGTGAAAAAAAAAATACCGAAAGGGTGAGTGGTTAAAGTAATTTTTAAGGAACGTGTGTGCGGTGCGGAGAGAAAGGTTCTGGTGCTGGTTCTGCCAACTAGCTGAAGTGACAAAAATGAAAAATATTCCTTCGGCTGGGGCACTTGAAGACCGTCTTCAGGGAAGGCAAAATAAAGATAAAGACCATGTGCATTGATACGTTCTTGCCGACAGCTGAACACGAAAATACAGAACTGAAGAAATATTTCACTCAATGATACAGAAAAATTAAAATTATCTAGGTTTGACATTACGGTTATTACTGAGGAAAGTTTAAAAGATGGTTTATGAGAAAGCTATAATTGAATCTGATGATATCTTCACTTCCTTTCTAAGCCAATGTACGACCTCAGACATTGAGCTCTGTGCATATTGCTGCAATTGCTGCGACGAATACATGCGACCTTTTTTTGAAGCAATTATGTGTATACGTATATTACGATGTTTAAGCTTTTGGCTAAGATATGAGCATATTTTCTCATCCATAAGTTCACCACATTGCAGCCGACAGCAATTACCTCTCAAGTGTAATCGTCATACAAAGGGCAAAAGTATACAAAGCAGTGCTCAATTTGCGCCCTCACACATGTTTTGAGAGCGAGCTAAGGTTACCCTGCGATGCAATTACATATTTCCAGAAGCTGTTTTCCAATTCTTTTTCTAATTGCAATTTTGCAATCTAAATATAATTCGCTAGGTTTTATTCAGTTATTTTGTTAGATTTTCCTACTATCTCTTACTAATACTGGTTAATATTGCTTATTCAGGTGTCCAAACCCTATCTATTGTTGCTGTTTGTTGCCTGAAAAAAATTAGGCCCAGTGTGAACATCGAACATCGCGCTGACATGTGAAGGCGACTTTCTTTTGTTTTTTTACCCGCATTTCTTCTATGAACCGGCACGCCCACCTCTCCCCCTATTTCACCCTGTATCCCACGTCAACGCAAATATCCCCGCCCCTCCATTTTTCTTTCTTTTTACAATTTTCACTTTCCTCCCTCTACTGTACGCACCAGCTTACTCTCCTCACCCAGGAGGTTTGCGCAAAAGTACTACATATAAATGTTTGCAAGGAAAGAAATTGTGCCATCAGGAAAACAAGCCCCTTGGTTTCTGTACCACGTCTCTTGTTAGACGTATCTTCGTTTGTAGGAAAACTGCTTGTCAGCGGCGATCGTCGCAATGGTAAGGGCAAATATACAACGCTTTCAAAAAAATAAGTTCCTTGATGCTATCTTGTTTGGCACACTTGTGCATCCGGTAAGGTAGGGTGAATATCGGCCAGCACGACTCACACTGCAGCCCCGAGAAGGTCAAAACGGCATTATATGCGGTGAGTACTTAAAAAAAGAGAGGGTATGCTCTTCGTTGCCCAGTTCACGTCAAGCGAAAATTTCAATATCGCAAGGTAAAAGCTACATTATTGGCCCACGTAATTTTGTGCTAGCACGAAGTTTAGCTGAATCGGCGGCGTTCCTGAAAACGAGATGGTAATACACGGCTCTAATGTGTAGAAAAATCAGTTTGCTAAGTTATGCGGCAGGCCAGCTTTTGTTGGAGAGGTGAATACATTGGTTGGACGAACCACCAGAGAAAACGTCGATGTTGTTCATATATTAGGCGTATTTTACACCTCGAAAAAAAAATGTCAATGAAATGTGCACACATCGCTTCCGCGCTGCAAAGACCAAAAGCGAGGCGTTCAACTCATTTACCTCTTGCGGAAGAATAACCGCAGGATAATGCGATAAATATCAGTCTTGGGAACGTTGCAATATTAATTTACTGAGTTAAACTGCAAATGTTATAAGATATCATCGCTCGGAAGCGATTACAACAAGGTATATGTTAAATATTACACTATTGTAATACTATTACAATATAGATCCTTTATCTATTACAGTCTATTACAATCTGTTACAATATAGACTGAAACGTCACTTCACTCGTCGGCAGATTACAGTGCTGGGCCATCTCGTCGACGCTTCTGGTATTCAGCCAGACCCGGATAAAATTGGTGCTGTCAGGTCTTTTCCTGTACCTCAGTCTGTCAAAGATATACGAAGTTTTGTAGGAATCTGCTCCTACCTCCGACGCTTCGTTAAAGACTTAGCAGCGAGTGCCCCACGGCTTACTGATCTTCTGAAGAAGGACGTGCCGTTTACGTGGGGCCGCTCTCAAACTGCCGCGTTTGCCCACCTCACCAACATTCTCACCACGCCACCTATATTGTCCCAATTTGACCCCTCCTCTCCTACAGAGGTGCGTACTCATGCCAGCGGTCACGGTATCGGAGCCATTTTAGCCCAGCGCCAACAGGGTCAACATCGGGTTATCACCTACGCTAGTCGCCTCCTCACAGCAGCAGAGCGCAACTATTCGATTACAGATCGTGAGTGCCTGGCTCTCGTCTGGGTGATTTCCAAATTCCGCCCGTACTTGTATGGCACGCACTTCTCTGTAATCACGGACCTCCCCGCGCTCTGCTGGCTTTGCTCACTCAAGGATACTACCGGCCGGCTTGGTCGCTGGGCTCTGCGGCTGCAAGAATGTTCCTATGCAGTAGTGTACAAGTTGGGCCGATTGCATCAAGACGCAGACTGTTTATCATAATATTCAGTGAACGAACCACCCGCCGAACTTGACCCCGATGCCGACGCTTGCGTTCTCTCCATTTCTCAGCTGCTACACGTTGCCGACGAGCAACGCCATGATGCCACCTTGCGCGCCATCATAGATGGCTTGGAATCTTTGCCTTCTGATTCGTCCCTTCACCTGTTTGTTCTCCGGTATGGTGTATTATACCGCCAGAATGTACGCCCCGACAGTCCTGCCTTACAACTCGTCATTCCTAAGAACCTCCGGTCAGCTGTTCTCCAAGAACTTCACGATTTACCAATGACAGGTCACCTTGGCGTCTTCCACACTTACGATCGGATTCTCCAACGCTTCTTTTGGCCAGGCCTTGCCCGCTCCGTCCGGAAATACGTTGCGGCGTGTGAGAAATGCCAGCTCCGAAAAACACCATCGACGCTCCCTGCCGGGCGCCTTCAACCGCTCGACATTCCTTTGGAGCCGTTCTTTCGCGTTGGCTTAGACTTACTTGGCCCTTTCCCTTTATCCACGTCTGGCAATAAGTGGGTCGCTGTGGCGACAGATTACACCCCGCGCTACGCCATCACCAGAGCGCTTCCAACAAGCTGCGCCACAGATGTCGCCGATTTGCTTTTACGCGAAGTGATTCTACACCATGGTGCCCCACACCACCTGCTCACAGGCCTGGGTAGCGCATTTCTTTCTAAAGTCATCGTCGACATCCTGCAGTCCTGCTCAACCAAGCACAAGCTGACTACGTCTTACTATCCACAGACTAATGGTCTCACGGAGCGTCTGAATCGCACCCTGACAGACATGCTTGCAAACTACGTCTCGTCCGACCATACTGATTGGGACCTAGCCCTACCCTATGTCACTTTTGCACATAATTCTTCGCGTCATGACACTGCCGGTTATTCCCCGTTCTTTCTGTTGTTCGGCCGAGAAACCAAATTGCATCTGGATGCATCCCTTCCATCCACCGCAGCAGAGACCAGCGAGTATGCACTTGACGCCATCACCAAGGCAGCCCAAGCACGCGAAATTGCCCGCACTCGCCTCCTGACCTCCCAGAGAAGCAACGGCGTTTGTACGATCGCCAACACAGAGACGTCCACTTTTTGCCTGGATCTCTGATACTCCTGTGGTTTCCGACTCGTCTCGTTGGCCTGTCAGAAAAACTCTTGCCTCGTTACATAGGTCCATATTAAGTGCTGCGTGCCGTGACTCCAGTTACGTACGAAATTGCCCCAGCCAGTACCAGTGCCTCATCTGCCCCGAATTCCACTGACATTGTGCATGTCCCACGCCTCCAACCATACTACTCTCCTGTTATCACCGATATTAACGCCCCGGGACCGTGCTTCAGCCGCAGGGGATAATGATACATGCATATTGCGTGTTCCTTGTGGACGATGCACGCGACGCCCCGAAGACGACGAACGCTCTCTGGCTCTCGAGCTGCCGGCTGAACTGGCCGGCACTGCAGTTATCCTTTGTAAACATACTTTGTAAATAGTTTCCAGTTCTTACTCCTTTCTTCGAGTAACAATATTATTGTGTGCGCACGTAAAGTCACTGCAGGGAAAAAATAATGGAGATTACGACACAGCCGCCATGGCACAAATCGAAATTAAAATTCAAGTGCGTAGTGCCACTTGAAGTACAGGGAACAGTGCAAAGGAAGGGACAGGAAAGACAAGAATGAAGAAGTGCGTGCGCTGCTCCGGCCCGCTCGATAACCATTATATCAACTGATGCTTCCATCTGTGAAGAAAAGCAGGTGTGGGCATTGTATCACATCGAAATTGGTGTTTTTTGATTAGGCTACCTGACTTCACGCCTATCTTTCAGGCGGAATTATTCACAATTATCTTGGCTTTACGCAAATTACCACCGTCTCTGTCATCAGCGATAATCTTAACTGATTATCTTTCTGTCTGTTGTTCACTAACCACACCGAAATTGTCAGATTCATTAAAAGATTTTTATTCTCTTCCCCCAGGACACTTACGTTTCGTTCGCTTAGAGCGGGTGCCAAGTCACAAAGGCCCAGCATTAGACGAATATGCCGATACACTTGCAGTAGCATCACCATGATGGTCCTATAATCCCCATTTTACCATCTTCAGCTTTCATCACTGCGGTGCGATTCAGAAAATATACTACTACAAATAACTTCCCGCAATCATCATTGTCAACAGCTGATTTCCCGCATCTCAGTTTTCCTTGGAATAACAAATGGTGCTCCTCTAAAAAAAATTGAAGTAATGATTACAAGACTACGGTGCTGAGTCCCCCCACTGAACTTCTACCTCCACAGGTCTGGTCTGGCTATATCGCCCTTGTGGCCTTTATGCAATGAGAATGAGTCTCTGGAACAGTTCTTTTTGACATGCGGCCGTTTCATTATTCACCAGAAAAGATGTTTAGAAGAACCCTTCCAAAAGTTTAGCTTGAATTTGACTCTTCCTACAACTATTTCCCTTGGAGCTACCGTACTGGACTACAGCCACAGGAACTTTTGTGAAGCCTTCTGCATCTTTCTGCGTGAGTAAAAACAAATTGCATGTTATAATCCTTTAGAATCCTTTTAATGTTCACCAAATTCACAAAAATATCCAAATAATTGATTATCCATACCTGTAACAGAAGATACTTTAAATCCCAATTGCAAGATACTTATTTCATTTCACCCAAACTTATTCAGAAAAAAATTCCTAACAGTTCCTTCACCGCCCGATTCATGACCGATGCCCCAGAGATGGTTGCGCCATTTCACTAGGAAACAAAAATAAGTACAAGCCTGGTACCACCGCCGTTGTTTTTCAGGAGCCAGCTGTCCTCAGTAAACGTCGCTAGTCCTCTTTGAAGACACGTGACAATATGTTAAGTTATCACAGAATGAAGAGTGAAATAAGAAAAATTGTTAATGGGAGCATGATTGTAATTAACTACAAAAAGCTAACAAAATAATATTCTAAACAGATATTGATACCCACTCGTTCAGTGCATGCAGACCCTCTTTTGCTGCTGCTAAAATTGTTCTAGCATACAGGTTGTTACTAGTATACTTATGCCAATTCAGGTTCTTTCAATCTTGTATATCTGACTGGACTGACAATGGAACAAGGTAAAGAATCGGTTTCTTGTAAACCGTCACGTACCCCATATGTTGAGAGTGATTTTATAATTACCAGGGTAACTAACACCGATGAGGATGAACCATGTTTGCTGATGTGTTGCGGTCCAGGATGTTACTCGATCACTGGCTCGTCATTAGTCCAAGGACTGGTCCAATATACTATTTCGCATAATGTAGAAACAGGGTCCCAAATAGAGCTCGCAGAAATGACGACAGAATTTGTGTTGACAGCAGACTTCGATCATTCAGATAGTAGAGTCAACTCATCATTCGCGAAAATATTAGTAATGTATTTCCAGTGTGCGGTTCGTTGACGATGTACGCAAGATGCTGCTTTTATTTATGCTGACGCAAAAATTTCTTCATGCTGTCCGCTGGACGCTAAGCACTAGCCAGCGTGTTCAAGCAGAGCCTGAAGCTTCTCCGTGATGCAGCCGTTGAAAATGCATTCCTTGTAGAAAGCGGCGTGCCCTTGAAGCTCAGCACAAAGAACTTTACGTTATTTATCCAGTAAAAACACAGACTACACAAACAGGCCTTGGACTGTGGTCGGTGCAAACGCCCAGTGAATAGTCAATTTTATAGTTCTTTTCTATAGACCACCTTATTCCGTTAGACAAGCAAAAAACTAGCAAATGTTTTCGATTGTTATTTAGAAATTTAGTTTAATATTGTCGCCAAGAACAGCCAAAGAGCAAGCCAGGTCCACAAGGAAAATCTGCTGGGTACCGACTTTGCCGGTTACTATCAACAAGTTTGGTTGCAACTACAAACTGGACGCATCATTTGCACAGGCTGTTAACACATTCTATTGTATAGAAAGATTGTGCAATCTGTATTTCTTGGTGTACTTCTTTACACAAACACAAGTCGATGGAGGGAGAACCGCGGGTAGCGAAAAGAGCATTGGCACATTGATGCAGCGTTAAGTGTACAATCGGCGAGATGTAATACATATCGCTACGCGCGAAACGGGATGAACAGAAGGGTAAAAGTCTATTGCTGAATTTTCTTCCCAACGCACTGCAAACAAGCAATCAATTCGAATATAAGGTTTAACGGGAATCTCTGCAATAAAGAAGTGACATTTTTTTCTATCTTTACAGAACTCACGAGGACTGGAATACAAATTTGCTGTAATAGCAAGCACTTTGCTTACAATAAGTGAGTTATGCTAGCAGAACTTTTTTGATGCTTCATTCCCTACATAGAGGGCCCTATAACGTAAAACTATTCCAATATGTTTCTATTCCAATCTCCTGACGTCAAATTTGCGTAACCACCAACGCAAGCACCGGGCGGTCACCCTCAGAGTTGTCTGAACAGACCAATCAAACGCACTCCTCGTTCATAGGAGGTCACTTTTGCTTGCATGAAAAACGAATAACATTGCCTACACTGAGCGGCTTGTCGTGTCTAATTGGCTGACAAGAGGCGAGGAGAACGCTCAAGTGGAGAGGGATTCGATGGGGCCGAGCCACTGCACTGAAAGTCGATAAGCGGATGAAGAGGGTGGTGCCGGCGTCTACGATTGGTCGGCTTTCCCTTACTTAGCTTGCGGTGGCTGGTCGAAAATCGCGGCGGCATGCAACGGAAGCTCAAGAATGACGCTAAAACAGACCCTCAGCAAAGAAGAGTTGGCAGAATGAAGGGGTAAACGTGCCGAAAGTGCTCGAAAACGTTACACGGCCACGCAAGAAGTTTTATTATACGCAAATACACCCATGCTCTCCGGCAGGTACGAGTAGCCAGCGTCTGAGCGATAGGCGGTAGCCATCTTTTATTCCTTTCTGAACGGGGCAGCCTGCGGCTATTCAGAAGAAAATTCAGTTTTGTTCGGCGTATTAAGGCATCTTTGTCACGTACACGTCACTTTCACGCGGTGAGTTCTTGCGGTTATGTGACGTCGCGTGACAGGCAGGTGAAGTGGGTGCAGCTCGAAAACTTTTTACCAATAGCCGAGGGCTAATGGCGAAAATGGGTCGAATCAGAAATAACTGTTTTTCTTTTTTCTGTCAAGTCATGCATAATCAGTGTGTACACATCATATCAGATGGGGAGGTATCGCGGTTTTCGTGACGTCGCGTGATAGACAGGTGAAGTGGGGGTGGTCGAAAAAAGTTTTTGACCAATCGTGGAGGGCTGATAGCAAAATTGGAATAGAAAAGTTTGGAATAGTTTTACGTTATAGCACCCAGAATATCCCAATTTTATGTCTGACTGCTTAACAAAAGGATTTAATAGAAAAGTCACCCTGACTCGTACTCGGTGGATTGGCTGCTGCCGGATTGCACAGTAACAAGCACATCTACTAAATATAATAATATAACCTAGCAATTCCGCCTTCTTCTTCTGCTTGACAGATTACTATTGTAGGCGTCTATCATTAAGTACGGTGGGATTACGCAAGACACGCGGTCAGCTCTACGGCCCTATAACGTAAAACTATTTTACTGCCGACGCAAGCATCGGCCGGTCACCCGCGGGCTTGTCTGAACAGACCAATCAAATGCTCTCCTCGTTCATAGGGGGTCACTTTTGTTTGCTTGAAAAACGAATAGCATTGCCTACACTGAGCGGCTTGTCTTATCTAATTGGCTGACGAGAGGCGAGGAGCACGCTCAAGGGGAAAAGAATTTTAAGGGGAAAGGGATTTTATGAGGCCGAGCCACTGCACTGAATATCGATAACCGGATGTAGAGGGGGGTGCCGGCGACTGCGATTGGCCCGCTTTCCTTACTTAGTTTGCGGTGGCTGGTCGAAAATCGCGGCGGCATGCAACGGAAGCTTAAGAATGGCATTAAAACGGATCCCCAGCGAAGAAGAGTTGCCAGAACGAGGTCGTAAGCGTGCCGAAAGTACTCGCAAACGTTACACGGCCACGCAAAAAATTTTATTATAGACATATAAACCAATTTTCTCCGGCAGGTGCGAGTAGCTAGTTCCTGAGCGATCGACGGCAACCATCTTTTATTCCTTTCAGAAAGGGGCAGCCTGCGGCTTTTCAGAAGAAAATTCAGTTATGCTTGGCATAGTAATGCATCTTTAACGCGTACACGTCCCTTTGACGCGGTGAGTTCTTGCGGTTTTGTGACGTCGCATGACATGCAGGTGAAGTGGGTGCAGCCCGTAAACTATTGACCAATAGCCGAGCGCTAATGGCGAAAAGGCGTCGAATCAGAAATAACAATTTTTTTTTCATTCGGTCAAATCATGCACAGTCAGGGTGTACACGTCATATCAAATGGAGAGATATCGCGGTTTTCGTGACGTCGCGAAACAGACAGGTGAAGTGGGGGTGGTCCAAAAAAGTTTTTGACTAATCGCGGAGGGCTGATTGCTGTATTGGAGTAGAAAAGTTTGTAATAGTTTTACGTTACAGCGCCCCTGCTAGAATCACACGTAGGCCATGCGACGCCAAGTTACTGGCTAACTCTGCGGTTTCGTAACCATAAATGAACTTGGTGCAGAATTAAGAGGCCATATGTATTTTGTACTGGTGTGGTGCAGGTTTCAGTGATTCCTGGTAGGTCCTATGTCACTGTATGGACATTATTTGTGCGGGATAACTATTCTGGTGTGGTTATGTAGGACGGAACACTTATAGTGCACTTTTCTGTCAAATTTTAGAAAACTAAAGCTCAGTATATATGTGCACAAAAATATTTTTTATGGCTCAGCGAGCAGGTCCACAATTCAGACAAGTTGTTTCTACATACAGCGACGTTTGATCAGTACTGCAAACTCCTGCACCTTTAGAGATGCCTTCCGGGTTAACCTGCGCTGGGCTTAGGGGGCGATTGCTGTCGTTTTGTGCAAAAGCTTCAATACAAACGCTCTAAATGCTAAGAACGTCTGACGGGAACAAATAAAATAACTGGAAAAACTGCGCCTAATTTGAACATAATTACTTTGATCAAAAGCGAAAAGCTATAATCAGCGTGCAAGACAGCGTAGCATTGAAGCCTTCCGATGGCACCATTATATTCGTGTAAATGCATTGGCATTCTGTGCCTTTACCGTGACCCATCGAGGCTATTCCGCTGATTTAAAGATATTCAAAAGAGCAAGAGAAATCATCACTCAAGCCTTATGGTTAACATACAGCCGCTTAACATGGGTGCATTTCTTACTATTCTTTCAAACTGCCATCGGAAGAGGATAAATCAACCAAGGATTATACGACGGCACAATAACCACACATGTTCGATTACGCCTACTGACTGTTTCATTCGTATAGGTTAAAAAGGTGCATTCTGCTGTACAAAAGCTTACGTGCAAAACGTACGAAAGCAGTATGTGCTCTTATATAAAGAGACAAGGAGAAATTCAAGTATTCGGCTTTGAAGTGGCTGATACCGATGATTTCGGTATCAGCCATTTGGTTGACTAGAAGAAATGCCCGTGACGTCTTGAGTTTTTTTAATGTGTGATGGCCGCCATCAGCGTTCACAGTGGCGAAAATCTTCATCGTAAGCCCGCGCTTGCTACTTCAGGCCCGCAACAACCCCACGTCACCATGCTTTACTTCAGAGACTGGTGAAAAGCTTGGAGTGACCAATTAGCGACGTAATCTTAGGCAATATTCTAGGAGCTCAAGAATTGGAAGACCCTTGTCCCAATTAAATATTTACTAAATAGCAGGTCCCACGGGGTACGAATAATGAAATCATTCTACCACTTATCCCCGTTACATAGAAGGAGACGCTGGTTTCTTCCAAAGCAAAGCCAAAAATATTTGACATGGGAACATTAGGGGTAGCATGGCAGCCAAGGAGAGGCTCAGGAAGGCACAGAGGGCATTACACAACAAAGACGAAAAGTAGCCGAAATACTTGTTCCAATGAATGAAAGATTGGTTTCTTGTCAAGATACATTCCGCATGGCAAGTGACTCAGCAGATAAAGAGAGCAGGCATCTGCTTTGTCTCATTTACAATAGGTTTTCGAGACATAGCTGGGTATTCAAGCATATTCAAGACAGTTCGAAAGCGCATTTAGCGAATGCCGTAAAATGGAAAATAGCTGAGAGGGCGGCATTAGTTGCATCTGCTGATATCAAGAGGTCAGGTACATACGTGCTATCCACACTCCAAATCAAAAACTGTCCCAGCGAAAAGAATCCCTGATGCTGAGTGCGCTACTATGTTTTTACGAAAGAAATACGCTACGCTACGAAAATATGCTACCGTATTTACGAAAGAAACTGAGCGAAGAAACGAACATTTTCAGCGCCACCCTCAGTGATAAATAATGCTATGCCACCAGTTGTGTTCACGTCATCTGGCATTTCGTCCCTGATTGAAACCATGAAAATTTCATCCTCATTCGGTATTGACAATATTAACTCAAAGCTTTTGAAAAATTACAAGGATGTTTGTGCGCAATTTTTATGCTTACTTTTTTCACATTCACTGTTATCAGGTCAACTACCACGCGATGGGAAAAGCGGTAAGGTCGTTCCAGTATTCAAATCGGGTAAAAATAATTCACCGCTTAACTACCGTCCCATTTCCCTTACCAGCGTACCCTGCAAACTCATGGAAGACGTCACCTACTCCAATATCATGTGCTTCCTCGATTGTCACAACTTTCTTCATTCTGCGCAACACAATTCTCGAAAAGGCTTCTCATGCGAAACATAGCTGGCCATTTTTATTCATAATTTGCATGCTAATCTTGACTTTAACCTACAGACCGATGCTATTTTTCTGGACTATGCAAAAGCGTTCGACAAGGTCCCTCACAAACGCTTAATACTAAAGCTTTCATATTTGAACCTCCCCTATAATATCTTTAAATGGATAAAAGAATTTTTGACTAACCGCTAACAGTACTTCACCGTTAACAACCACAACCCCAATCCTATCCCAGTAACGTCAGGTGTCCCGCAAGGGTCTGTCCTCGGTCCGCTTATGATTATAATTTATATTAACGATTTACCAACGCATGTCTCTAGTAATATTCGCATGTTCGCCGATGATTGTGTAATTTATCGCAAGGTTAATAACGCTTCTGACCAAACATCTCTTCAAGACGACCTTAACCGCATTCAGGAATGGTGTGCCAAGTGATTAATGGAACTACACCCTCAAAAATGTAAAATCTTGTCCTTCACGCGTCGCCGTAACCCACTTCATTTCCCATACGTCATAGCTAACGTCCCTGTACAACCCTTTCTACCATACAAGTACTTAGGCATTACCTTGTGTGGCGACTTGTCCTGGAGCACACACGTTACGAACATCATTTCATTCGCTGATAAAATACTTGGATTTTTAAGACGTCATCTCCGCCAAGCCCCTAAACATGTGAAGTTATTTGCGTACAGATCCCTTGTCAGATCAAAATTAGAATATGCCTCACCCATTTGGAACCCGCACCAAGCTTACCTTATAAATGCACTTGAATCAGTCCAAAACAGAGCAGCCAGATTCATCCATTCATCATATTCTTACGACATCAGTGCGTCAGTGCGTTTGAAAGCTGAATCTGACTTATTGCCCTTATCACTTCTTCGCCGCATTGCCACCCTTTGCTTGTTTCATAATTTTTTCCATAGTTCACTAGGCCGCGCACCCTACATCGTCCCTCCAGCCGGCATATCTCATCGCACTCGTCATCAGCTTCAAGTTTCCCGACCTCGTGCCCGAACTACGACCTTTGCCGCATCATTTTTTCCCGTACTGCAGCAGACTGGAACGACCAACCCAACGACATCGCAGCCATCACGTGCTCATCCAACTTTGCCAATAATGTTACCAGTCATGTTTCATTGTGTTAACACTTGCTCACGAAAATATATGTACCCACCCCTTACGTAATACCCCTCCTGGGTCTTTAAGGTAATAAAATGAAATGAAATGAAATTATTCGATACAAGACAGGGTTTTCGTAATTACCAGCTAGAGTAAGAAGCGCCAACATGGGAGGCACCATTTTATGTACACAGTGCTCTTAATATTACTGTTTTTAAGCGTTTACTGACCGTTACTAGGGCCATGTGTTTTCCGGTTACTTATCCTTGTGATGTGTTACGTACTTCTGTGTTTAGTTCTATCCCTTCAAAAAAACATGAACTTGGAAGTTATGTCATGAAGTGGGCGCGCTGCAGACGAAACATGGCAACCATGATGACGCAAAATACGAGCGTGATCCTTCAACGGCACTGAAAAATAAATGCGTGAACGAAAAAGAACTGTCGCATAGCCACGTGGCACGAGCAAGGAACAAAAAAGAGTCACCATTGTTAAACGAGAAGCCGATTGAGAAAGGTGCCAGCGGCGAAAGAAGCAACCGGCCGGACGATTGGCCTGGGTTCTTGCCTACGCCTGATGCTCCTGAGCCTATGATTTAACGTCTAAAGCCCGTGTGCGTCTTCTTAGCGTTCAGCGGCGCACTAACCACAGTCTCTGTGCTTCTAACCGACATTCCTGACGTTCAATCGCAAGAACCCGTTCCTGCCGCGTTGTCTTTGCCACCTAGCTTGCCTCTCTCTAGCCCTAGAACTTCTCTGACCTTCCACACGAACTTTGGCGACAGACAATATTAGAGCACCGTCCCGACCGATCATCGGCTCAGAAGGCAGTGAAGGCACTTTTGTGTTTTCTCAGAACTTCTGGTTTGCTCGGCGACTTTAACTGCAGTGCTGTCCGTACACGTATCTACACCTTCTCTCTCCCTTCTTTCTCTTCCCCTTCTCCCTTCCCCCAGTGTAGGGTAGCCAACCAGACCATTGACTGGTTAACATCCCTGCCTTCCTGTATTCTTCTCTCTCTCTCTCTCTCTCTCTTGGCGATATGTGAAGTTTGATAATTTATTTAAGATGTTTGGAGAAACAAGAAGTCGGGATGAGACATGTACTAATAAAACGACAGACACCGACCAAAACAAATCCTAAAAATCAATAAATCTTTAAGACCTTACGGCTTCGCTACGCAGGCCTCATTCCCAATCTAACAAGGCTTCCGTAGCGAAGTCGAAACGTCTTAAAGATTCATACATTTTTAGCATTTCTTTTGGTCGGTTTCTGTCGTTTCATTATTTCATCTCTCAATGGTGTATGGAAGGAGTTTGTTTACGCTATTACTCACACCTGCAGATCGGGATAGTTTCACCTTTGCTTTATTAAACTGATGGCACAACTTCAGGTCGCTGCCGAGAATCACGGCCATGAAACTTTCAAAAATTTATGCCAGAAATGTTTCAGCCAATCGCTCTTGCTTTATATTAAATCTCGTGCACTGCTCTCACAACGAAAATGTATGAAAAATATTTTCATGCTTTCGTAATGTTTAGTTGAAATGATTCACCTTCGACCTAATCAGTAACTTCTCAAGCCACGTAGAAACATAGCTTCAGTCAACTTATGTTCCTGTCAGTTAGAAAAAAATTACATTTGACTAATACGGGATATTACTTTTTTATACATTTTAGGTCCGATAATTATGTTCACCGTAATATTGTACTACAATTGCCTTAATAATTGTGCCCGTTAGTTTTTCCTATGCGCATCAAGAGATTAATAATAGATATCGTCAAATACATTATTCCCAGCCTGAGTTCTCTTCACAAAACATTTGATGACCGTATTCCTAAGCGTGTTCGCGAAGAGTGCTTGTCGGTACCCGCTTGCGCGACGCAGTCTAGCGTGCAAACTTTTCGGTATGATTGCAGAAGCAGCATAAATCACTGTACGAGGTTGGAATTCCTGAGCCAAGTTTTCACACTGACGACGTCATTTTTTTAGGGAGCAACCAATAAAATAATATCATCTTAAGAGTACAGCTTCTTTGGATCTCCTCAGCACCCCACATGGTATTATAAACCTAGAATTTAGAATCCGCGCAGTCAATTCGTGGGAGCATACTGTGTAGTTTGCCGACGTTACGCCAGCTGCTGACTGAAGCTATCACAAAACCACCGCGGCATGACAATGAACTGAGCATGGGCACTTCTAGCCGTTGTCGTTGTATGATCCTTCTGTCGGCAGGGGACGTGACGAATGATCGCGGTGGTACATTCAATGGCTACAATACAAGCCAATTAGCCTACTCGAAAGTATGACCGCGGGGCTTACATTATGTTGTTTTGCCTTTCCTGCTAGGTTACGGCCCGATAAATGCCCGTGAAGTTGCTGAGTCTCGAAGTATTCGCCCAACGTGCGTACTACCTCTACCGAGACCAGGATCTACAAGTGTAAGCTGCTCAAGTATTGACAAACCGCGGGAATACCGCTGCGTTACTTGGTGGAAACTTTTTCTAAAGGATGGCTGAAATGGATTGCACATAAATATTACCATACGACTACCTTCGTCGAAGGATGTAGATTGCCTGAATATTATGCAATAAATTCGTACAGCGTTCAAGTGCTACAGCAATAATAATAATAATAATAATAATAATAATAATAATAATAATAATAATAATAATAATAATAATAATAATAATAATAATAATAATAATAATAATAATAATAATAATAATTTCATGCAAATTGGCATTCTCATGGACGAATATTAAAAACAAGAATTGCTGTTCCCGTCACTGTCAGCCTCGAAATATTCAGAACTTTCAGTATGCACAGTTCGAACCCCAGCCATCATTTTCCATCTTGATACTGTAAAAGCGCACAAAGACGAGAACGAAGAGAATTAACAGGACGAGGTGCCTCGTCCTCTCCACTCTCTTTGTTCTCGTCTTTCTGCACCTTTAGTTTCAAGATCCAAGTAAACCAACTAGCCCAGTTATCCATTCTGTTATATAGTTTTCCAATTATCCCACAATATAAACAGTTTTTTCTCAGAAAACACAATTTAAATAGAGCCTCCCTAATTTTTCACAAATATAACTATAAAGCTCGCATGTCTAGAACGCACAAAACAATAGAAAGTGCTTTTATCACGCGCTGTCTCCACTGCTTGGAAGATATCGCGATTAACGTTGACGGCACTTCCCGCCCCCCACCCCTAAAAAGCCAAATTACCCAAACTTGGAAGCAGCAGATATTACACATCTATGCGAGAGCTGTGTAAGTATGGTGTGGATAAAATCGACAGATGAAGGTCTGACATACTTCTCACGGTCGCGAGCAGGGTGTCGTTTTTGATATTGGTCTCCTTGTCACGGGGGGCGCTACCATACGCACTCTTTCCGATTTCTATCGTGTCTGGTTTACTTCATGCCTATTGTCTTGCTACGAGAATGAATGTATAGATATGTGTGCATGATTGGAAATGCCATTAGTTGGAAGAAAGCAAACTATGTTCTACCTGTTGTCTTCTCCCCGCCTGCGCACTGAGTTGAAAGCAACCATGAAGCCGCAGTCGCAGCTCAATCATTATAATGCGCCTAAGAGAGTTATCCGCCAACCTACGTCGCTGAGAAGCAGCGGCTACAGCAGCTAGTCGCCGACAAAGATTTTTGGGCAATGATAATGTGCGCAACTGCTATGCCACATGCTGATTGTACAAGAAGGAGCCGCAGGTTTCGACAGGAACCTTTTTAAATAAATTTACTGACGGCGGCTTCCCTTGTTGGCACAACTTCTACCCTGAACCACCTTCAGCCTCACCCTGTGTGTGATGGCGGAGTGCGCCGATAGCTAACAGCATCCTACGACGCCCACCATGTCTGTGCTTGTTCCTTCTGGAATGTTTCCATTGCGCGCGATAGCAATTATATGAGCGCCCCAGGCGCATTTTTGCATTGCCGTCGCCATTATGTCCCGTATGAAGTGTGCAGCGACCGTCCGTCACTATACATTGTCTCCGCTTCAGGGAAAATCCAGTTACCTCGCCAGGCCTCAAGGTGCGGTTTATTGTCCCTGCTTTTTCTCGGAAATGAGGTGGATACCCAACTGGGGTGCCACCACAGCCGCTCCGCAAACCTGCTTTTACCGTGGAGTAAAGCCAGTCGACTCTCCGTTCTCAACTTGTCAAAAGGTACATTACTTGCCGCCGCTAAACCGAGCTCCCAACAAGTGGTGACCCAGGGCAAATGCGTAATTTTTTTTTCGAACATTGCCATGGACCACGCTGCTCCTACTCCTGCTGACGGAGAAGACGCCACGATGGCGTCTCCTGTCATCGCCGCAGAGCTTTAGCTTCCCAGCTTTTCGCACAAGAATCCTCGAGTTGGGTTTATGCAAGTAGAGGCCCGTTTTCAACTCCAGTGCATCACTTCACAGACAGCAACGTAGACAGCAACTTCACAGACAGCAACACTCCTTCCAGGAAGCCAAAACGTGGTTGGCGACTGCAGTGTTACTGATTTATTCATTGCCCAACGCGCCCACTTGCCTTATGGTAGAAGCGTCAACCACGGCAGTGGGTGCAGTGCTGGAGCAGCATGATGGCAGACTGGAGGCCGTTGGGCTTCTTCTTAAAGCGGCTGAAACTTACCGAAGCTCGATGCCGCACTTTTGGGAGGAGATGTTGGCCATCTATTGCGCTGTGAAGCATTTATTTATTTTTTCTAGAAGGCTGCAGCTTTAATATTCTCACCAACCACAAGGCCTTAACCTTCGTTTTCAAGAGTTCTTCGTACTAAGAGCCTGAGCTTTGACACCTTTACTTTATCTACAATATTTCTATGGACATCCGCCATATCTCTGGGAGCAAAAATCAGGCTGCTGACGCACTGTCGCGGATCTTCACTGTGCCTGCTGCCATTGTGGATTTCCAAGCTAGAGCCTCCAGCCAGCAAAACGACCCCGAACTGCGCAATTGCGGGAAAAAGGTTCATCGCTCCAACTTGCGGAGGTGTCGCTTCTCTACACAACATTGGTCACGTGCGACACATCGCAAGTAGCTCCTCGTCCGTTCGTGCCTCACCAGATTCGGCGGCCAGTATTCGATTCACTGCATGAGCTACTCCCTCCCGGAATCAGAGCGACACAAAGCCTTATCACAGACCACTTCGTTTGGCCAGCTAGGGGTCAACAAAGATGTTCGAAGCTGGGCAAAAAGCTGACAAGCCTGTCACACCGTGAAACTGACCCGGCACACGCGTTCGACGGTGCAGCCGTCTCGACCACCAGAGAGCCGTTTCGATCACGTGCATTTAGACTTGTTGGGGCTTCTTCCGCCCTGCTAAAGTTTCAGGTACCTCCTCACGTGCGTCGACTGGTACTCAGGGTTGCCTGAGGGTACGACTCTACAAGACATCATGGCCGAAACAATGGCGCAAGCATTTGTTGCCACGTGGACCTTGCAGTGTGATTGTTATTTGAGAATAAATAGTGACCGAGGCCGACAACTCCAAAGTTTGCTTTCTTCTGCCCTGGTGAGACTGCTTGGCACGCGCCTTCATAACACTACGGCTTATCACCCACAGAGCAAGGGCATGTTCGAGGGTCTGCACCGACAACTGAAGGTGTCATTGACCGCCACCCTCGACAGACAGCACTGAGTGGAAAGGCTACCCCAAGTGCTACTGGAGCTGTGAACAACAATGAAGGATGACCTCGGAGTAAGCGCAGCCGAGATGCTCTATGGTTTTTTCGGCACCCAGCAAGGCCCCCTCCAGCGACCCCTCAGCATTAAGAGAGGCTACATTCCCGGCTCGACCAGCTTCGACCTACACCCGCCCCCCCCCCCTATCGTCTGCGGGCTGCCGGTTTTTAGTTTCTTAACAATGAACACAACCACGCACGTCTTTCTGTAGTGCGGCTCTTTCAAGCCACCACTGACTTCTTCCTATAAAGGCCCCTTTCGTGTGGGTTAGCGTGCAGAGAAAACCTTGAAGATTGACGTACGCGCCAAAGAAGCGACAGGGAAGAATCCAGCCTACCTTGAACATTAACGCTTCATTCCTTGCGCCAATCACACCTAAGCATCCAGCATTCTCGGTAAGAGCCCTCGTAGTGACCGTCCGTCACTATACTTTGTCACCGCTTCTGGGAAAATCCGGTTGCCTCGCATGGCCGCCACGTGGGGGTCATTGCCCCCTACTCTTTCCTGGAAGTGAGGTGGCTGCTCGACTGGGGCGCAACCACAGCCAAGCGGCTGTGCAACAATCGGTTGTGGAATATTTTAGAAATAGATACAGTTATTAGGCAGGAAGTCAACAGCAATACAGCAACATATCCTGGACGAAGATGAAAACAGACTAGAAGGAGAAGCGGCAATAAATTACATCCGAAAAGTAACAGCCGAATCTTTCCAAGCCAATGACGAGGCTGTATTTGAAGAAAAAAAGAGCATGAAAGAGACCCAAGTGGAAAAGGAGCAGGTGCTGCCAAATTTCAACTGAAAGCAAGCGGAAGAGAAAATTCCTAAGCGCACAGCCACAGGTCTAGACGAGGTTCCCGTTAGGCTGATTAATGAACTAGGACTAAAAAGTAAGGAACCTCTGGTGAAAGCAGTGGAAAAAAACTTTAAAAGATCGACGAATACCAGACAGATGGCGACAAAGTAGAATTAATTTAATTTATAAAGGTAAGGTGGAGAAACATAGAACTCACTCGTATAGACCGTCGACCATTACATCGGTAATATACAGGCTAGCAATTCAGGCAATCACATTAAAGCTTCAAGCATCGGCAGAGAATAATGGCATTTTGGGAGAGCGTCAGAATGGCTTCAGAATAGGTAGGCGTTTGGATGATAACTTGTTTGTTGTTGCTCAGTGTAGTGAAATATCAAAAGTAGAAAGCAGACCGTTGTATATGTGGCCTTTTTAGACATTACAGGAGCCTATTACAACGTATACCGCAACATTTTGTGGGATATTCTGGAAGGGGAAGGCTTAGCTGACGATTGTCTACAGCGTTTGAGAGAGATTAACCTAGAAAATACCGTGTGCGTTGAATAGGAAGGGATGAGGAGCGAGGAGAAAGTTCATATCAACAAGCGACTGAGGCAGGGGTGCCCTTTATTCCCGCTGCTGTTTATGATGTACATGGTGAGGATGGAGAGGGCGCTAGAAGGAAGTAATATCGGGTTTAATCTCTCATACAAACACGCCGGTACTGTAGTAGAGCAGCAGCTCCCAGGTTTATTTTATGCGGACGACATTGTGTTGCTAGCTAACAAGCAAAGGGATTTGCAACGTCTGGCTGATATCTTTGGACAGGAAGGCAACAATTAAGGTTTGAAATTTATTGTTAGAAAATCAGATGTTATGAAATTCAATGAATACAGTGAAGAGACAGTGGATATACAGTGCCAGGAAATACCTCGGGTAACAGAATGTAAATACCTTGGTATATGGATAAACGAAGGCAATAGATGGAAACACAGGTAGAAACAATAACAGTCAAGGGGAAGAGAAATTCAGCCATAATGAAGCACAGAGCGCTATTGGGATACAATAGGTACGAAGTCCTGCGAGGTATGTGGAAAGGTGTAATGGTTCCACGACTTACTGTTCTTTGCTTTAAATCATAGTTCAATCTGGACTCGACGGGAACCAAAGGTCAGTGGGTCGCCTCGCATTGGGCGCTCACGGGAAGACTACAAATGAAGCTGTGCAGGGTGATATTGGCTGGACTAGTTTTGAAGTAAGAGAAGCTCTCAGTAAAACTGAATATCAAGAACGGCTGAGGAATATAGAAGAAAGTAAACAGGCTGGGAGAGTGTTCAGGTATCTGTGCAGGAAAAACATTGATTCACAGTGGAGAAAAAGAACTAGGGAGCTTACCAGTAAGTATGCGGCCTGTAGGGTGGGCAACAGAGCAACAAAGAAGGTCAAGCGGAAAGTCAGAGAGGCTCATGAGTGGCGGCAATGGAAAAGAAACCTGCCATGAGTACTAACTATTTAAGAGGGAATAACGAAATCGGGAAAGAAACCACTTATGATAACTCAAAGGGAAGCTCATTACTTTTCGAAGCGAGATCGGGATGCCTTAGAACACGCACCTATAAAGCGAGATATAAGAAGGAAGAAGAAGCATGTGCTCAGTGGCGTAGCAACAGGGGGGACCGGGGGGACCGTGGGCCCCGGGTGCAAGGGGCCAGTAGGGGGGTGTCGTATACGCCTGAAGACACTCCTCTTTCCGCCGGCTTGACTGGGCGCAAATGGCCAAGAATGCTCCTATATCCAGTAGCCCGAGCTCATGTACCCGATGCGTTGTGCCTCAGAATTGTCGGCTGTAGCTCTGTGAACACCCCACGAAATAATTGCACGAATGTGCGGGCTAAAAAATTTAATTCGTAAAATGGTGGCTAAACTACTCGCCTTAGCGGAACGTTTCATGTGGGGTGCGCTTGTGCCGTGCGTTCATGCTGGGAGTAGGAGTCGTAGGAGTCAGAACGCGCAGCGAAGACGAACAAAGACAGCAGCAAGATGGCGTTCAACCAGCGCGCCCGGCGCTCGCGTTTACGGGGAAGTGTTCGTTGAGAGCGACGTTGCATAAGTGATAATAATAATATTTGGGGTTTTCCGTGCCAAAACCACTTTCTGATTATGAGGCACGTCGTAGTGGAGGACTCCGGAAATTTTGACCACCTGGGGTTCTTTAACATGCACCTAAATCTAAGCACACGGGTGTTTTCGCATTTCGCCCCCATCGAAATGCGGCCGCCGTGGCCGGGATTCGATCCCGCGACCTCGTGCTCAGCAGCCCAACACCATAGCCACTGAGCAACCACGGCGGGTGTTGCTTAAGTGAGGCCGTCAAAAGTCGCGAATGGGATTCTCTGGATCGTCTTCAGACTCGGTGCGTCCAAAGAGTTTGGCGGCGTATGACTCGACAGGCTGTAGTCGCGGGCCAGCCGGGATGTTCGGCTCGCTTTTACTTCCCCTCTCCCGCTCTCTCCGAGAAGCCGCTGCGAAACCTGCCGTTATGTTTCACGCTTTTCTTCTTACCCTCGAAAGTTTCAGAAAACTGTTGTTGTTGTGTTACTTCATGTCGCAAGTGCAGTGTCTGTATCAGCTGCACAGAATTTTATTTAAAAAGGTGAATTTTGTAAGGATATTTCCCGATATTCTACGAAGTGTTTTTGTGATTACTAGGAACTCGGTAGCGTGAAAAATATGGCAGGTATGTAATAATCATGTCCTTAATAATCCATTAATTAGTACTTATAGAGGAAGCACTACAATTCGAGAATTGAGGACTCAAAGTCATATTATTAACTCAACAAAAACTTCTTAAACAAAATCGTTTTGGGTGATACAACGTACGCTACTTTGGCACTGCGCGCGGTGCCCAGTATATGGCAGCAGCGAAAGAAATATGAAATAGTGGACCAGTAACGTTGATCCCTTAATCCTCTCCATTGCAAGTGCAGACCAACAGTAGTGCAAGCTTTCGCTGGCACGGGCTTCATCGCGGCCTTTTTTTTTTTATGGTGACGCCAAGAATCGACGTGAAGCGTGCTCTATTTTGTTCTCAATCTTTTGGTGGCACCACAGCTCGGATAATCACGTTTTTCTGTATAGCAGCAAATAAAAACAAGGCGTTATTGATCTGAATGAAGAGAACTCGTAATTGTCATAGCATTGGCGCCCGCTCAACAAGGAGGCAGATGTCGTTTTCCATTCTTCTAATATGGTGGGGAGATCAGCGTCACTGACACACAATTTTATTTTCGTTTTCGTTCAGGTCTGCCCACAGCCAAAATACTGCGCGCCATAGTACCTACGACGATTTTTGTGAAGTTGTGGTTGGGCAAGATATGAATGTCGGCCTTCAGTTTTGCAAATGCATAGTTGCCGCTAAAATTGGTAATTAAAACTTTATAAAGATATTTTTTCTTACTTGTGACGTGAGCCATATTTGCCACGATGCCGCATTTGTATTGGCTGCCAAGGCTTACAATCTGACAGAAGATGTGCACATGCGCTTATCACATGTTATCAGTGCAGCACCCTGTGTTATTTGGCGCAGAAAAAACAGCGTGTATACCTGCTGCATTCACCATCTCACGGAAAGAAAGCGAAGGAAGGAGAGTGGGACCCCGGGAACGTGCGCGGTATCCAAGGCGGCTGTACTGGTGCTGAAACCCGGAAATTGTCGATATCCTCGCCTACCTCGACAGCACCCGGGGGGGGCGGGGGGTTGTTAAAGAAGACCTATGGGCCCCAGGTGCCAGACGACCTAGCTACGCCACTGCATGTGCTTGCTGCGGTAAAGCTAGGGAAGCGATGGAGCATGTTTTATTAGAATGTTAAGACGTCTACCCAGCGGTCGATTTAGGCACCACTGGCCTCCTTGAAGCCCTTGGTGTTCAGCGCGAGCCATAGAAAAATAAACGCTTCTGTAGAATCGGGTAACTAGATTTTCTTTCATTGACAATAGCAGCCACTATATAGAAATAACTTGTTAACAATTCACCGACGATTACGATACTTCCTTATGCGAAATTTGAGCGCAGTACATACGTGTTTTCATTTTGCGATATATTCAATAGGGATTAGTAAGAGGCGATATGAGGATTGGTGGAATAAAAGTATGGAAACGACGAAAGACGGAGACGTACAAAAGCACAGTTCTCAATAGAGGATCAGAAAATTTGGGTGTGGTAGTTCATAGTGTATTTTTCTTTAACCTAGGTAGGGACATTAAGCAGTATAATAGCAGGAGCTTGGTGGCACTGCCCACCAACCCGTTCCAAAGGGGACGCTCATAACATCGATCCATCCATCCACCCATCGGCAAACCTGCTTTTACTGCAAAATAAAGCCAGAGGACTCTCCGTTCTCAACCTGTCAAAACATGTACTCCTTGCTTCCACTAAATCAAGCTCCCAAGTCCAAGTGTAATAACTTCGTCGCCGCACGAGTGAAAGCATGCGAGGATGAGCCGACGATGGCGGTTCAATCTCGCGCGTGAAAAAGCGAAAATGGGGAGAAAGTACACCGTCTTCCATCACGCGCAAGGCACTAAGGTGAGGACAGGGAGGGGGAGGCGTTCAAGGGCTATAACAATAGAGCGCAGTCTGACAAGCAGAAAATTTTCCATTCTTTTATAAAATATTCCTGCTGTAAGTGTAGACAAATATGTATAGTGCTAAACTCAAAACGGCTAGAAAGTAGCCTGTAAATGTGCTGCCAGCTATGTAAAATAGCCATAAATAGCCGTCTGTTGAGCGTCCAGCGATTCATTGTCTGTAGAAACAAAAGGGTAACCTGCACCCATTGCACGGCACACGAAAGTTTTTGCATTTCACCTCCAACAGAACGCGGCCGCCTTGTCGTAGATCCAACCTGTGATCCCACGCTCAGCAGCTCAACACCGTAACACGAGGCTACCGCGGTGGATGACCTAAGCCATGTTTTCATTGTGAGCTGAAAAGAAGGTCGCCGAACTCTTCTATAGTGTTCATCACTAAATTATACCGGCTATGTCCTGTGCACTTTGCCGATATCCACTTCACAGCAAGTACTCTGCTCATTAACAACTCTGAAGTCTGTTGTTCTCGTTCCATGTTTTGCAATATAAAGCAGAAGGACCCACATGAAGAGATCGGTGCAACACTTAAATCTTGTAAAATCTGAACTTGTGTAACTTAATGCGCAAGCATGTTGTTATAACTCTTTACAAAAATAAAACAGCAGGAGGCTCGAGGACCACGCTCCACGTCATCACAAACCAAGCCAGCCTCCAACTGAGTCGGACACCTTTCAGTTTCATGGAAGTATTTCTTTTAATTCAGTGGTGATACGCTTCTGTAGAATCGGGTAACTAGATTTTCTTTCATTGACAATAGCAGCCACTATATAGAAATAACTTGTTAACAATTCACCGACGATTACGATACTTCCTTATGCGAAATTTGAGCGCAGTACATGCGTGTTTTCATTATGCGATATATTCAATGGAACGAACAATCGGCCTCGAGCGGCACGGTGCAAACGGAGCGAAGTGCGGCACGATTACCTCGCTAATCTCGAGATCGCGGGAGGCAGCGCGTGGACAACGCGCGGCCGCGATTCACCAGAAGCCGCCGCAAACAGACCCCCTAGACGACGCGCGCTACTCTGGCGCCATCACGTAGCATCGTCGCCACAATACGCTTTCTTCTCACCCTTTCGCCATACCCTAATCCTACGCTTTCCGCCTCATGGGTCCGCGGCACCCTCCTCCTCCGCTTTCCTCCTCGTGTCTTTCATCCCCCGCTGTGTCCGCATTCGCTCTTTCACCCTTCGCTGTCCTCATTCGCTCGGTTACACCGACGCTCTGGCGCAGGAAGGGCGCCTACGAGCTGCGCTCTAAAAACAAAACTTGTTATCCGTCTCTTTCGAGTTCATTAGTGGGGTCTTGCCTCGTCATATGCGATACCTAGCTTTCGTGGCGATAAAGACTCTGCCAACGCTGCCTGGGTACAAGCGAGTGGTGGTGAGGAGAGAGGGAAGGGCGACTGGAGTACGAGGGCTGGTCGATTACAGAAGAGTGAAAGTGGTCCGGAGAGCTGCGACATTTTGAAAAGCGAGATGCATAAGTCGCAGGTCGGCCTAGCGGGTTGGAGGGACGTGGCGCGAGGAGATGACGTATCCAGCAACAACATAACGGAAACACATAGGCCCCTTCTGTTTGATTCGCCAGAGGCCTTCGGGACGTGCATACTGTACCACTGATGGTGAGGGAGGTTACAACGGCAAATGCAAGGGTAGGGGAAGTTGCACTTAGGTGTGTAGTCTTTTCCTCGAAACGACAACAGCATACGTCAGGGGTGAAGTAAGCGGAATCTGGTTGAAATAATACGGAACAAAGTTGGGGTCCTGCTTCTTCATGACGCATTGAAGACCTAGCGCAAACGAAGATGTCGACATGCCGGGAATAAGAGGCATTAACAAAAGCTGCCGCCTGACTTTTTCACGAACGAGCACATATTTAGTGTCTTTCAGTAGCCAAGTTTCATCTGTGGCAATGGCCAAGGAGGACGGCGAGCCGGACTGTGGGTGTGGTTGGCAGGTGGGGACGTGTTGATTACACAACTGTTTGGCCAAATAACAAGTGTTGGCGCCCTCTAAGTATCGTATCAAGCCTCTTATTACATTCTATATGCTTTGTACCAAGTAAGAGGAATAGAATAGACAACTCGTTCCATGCAACTGACAAAGGAGGTTTGCAGAGCGCAGCTATCACTGCACAAGAAAAGGTTCGGGAAACGTGGCCTTTCATTACACAGATTGCAGCTGCTCACTCACACTCCCCAAAAGAGGTTTTGCGCAGGAAGATTACTAAGTAGGAAATTTTAGAAGCAATAAAAATAGACAACAGAAAAGACACTTGTGCCAGCTGCCCGTCAGTATCAGTTTCCGAAAACGCGCACCTCTACTTCGGCATTCCATTGCACCATGAACACACAGGCGCTGTTCATCTATCTTTGAATTTTTAGTTCTGTTCCTCGTCATGCAGCTGCCAGAGCGCGTATGCTTACCAAAACACTAACTAAAAGAGTGCATGCTTGAGCAATAAACGAATAGTTACAATTCAACGCCTTTGTATGTCTGCATCACTGTCCTCACCGTGAAGGTTTTTTAAGGCGAAAGCCTTAGGCGGCTCATACCCCCAAGGGCCTTGAGGAAAACGCGTTGTTCAGTCCGATGGTTCAAAAACTATCATCATGAGCAATGGCTCATACCCCCTAAGCAAGCAAAAGGTGCAAAGGCTCATCCATCTTGTAATGCGGAGGCTACAAGCAATCAGCAAAATGAAGCGTACAGTGCATACATTCATTGGAACGAAGCATATAACGGGGAGAAGCGCGGCGTCCAGTCGAGTTGACTGACTGACTGAATAAGCTTTATTGAAACCAGCAAGACGGGGTGGCTGGGCCTAGGCCTCCCACGTGGGGACGTCGAGGTGTTGCCTCTTCGCCGCCTCGCAGGCTTGCTGGGTGGCCCAGAGTTGTTCGTCAAGGTTGGAGCTACGCAAGGCAGCGTGCCATCTTGACGAGAGGGTCGAGGGGTTAGTGTCTGGGTAGTGTTGTGTACAGTCCCAAAGCATGTGTGGAAGTGTGGCTGGCTGTGTCTTGCAGATATGGCACGTGGGATTGGGGTAAATGTCTGGGTATATCTAGTTGTAATGGTGTAGCGAGGGGTAGGTATTGTTTTGGAACAGGCAGAAAGTTGTAGCCTGCGCTCGAGATAGCTTGTAGTGTGGCCCGGGGAAGGTTCCACCCTCTCAGTAGAAGGATTTCGCAAGATCATTGTAGCGTGTCAGGCAGTACCTACCAGTGGGGGCAGCCTCCCCGTCTAGAAGAGTTGACTGTTGGGCTAGTTGGTCGTCCAGATTTGAAGTAGTAGCTTAGCGCGTGGTTTAACTAGCCCTCGCGCTAGGAAGTGGGTAACCTCATTGAGGTTGGGGAGGTGCGGGTGAACGGGGCCTACATGCGCTGGGAACCAGACGAGTGCAGCTTGATGAGCGGTTGAGCGGGGAGCTTGTTGCAAGATGCGCAAGGCTTGGTGTGAAAGACAGCTGCTGATAAGTTGATAACGGCGGAGCGGGAGTCACAGACGATGGTATGGCACGTTTGGTAGGCCCTTCTGCGTCGTACGTTGTGCAAAAAAGTTGTGCAAAAAATAAAAAAATTATGAGCCATTCCACTCTGTGAAGGAGGATCACCATCGAAGCTGTTTTGGACACGGCACCGAAGTGACACAGAAAGTTGAAACAAAGATCCGTGCTTATCGACCGTGGTTGTTACAGCGAAGCTGCATATGGCTAGCCGATTCGTCTGTCGCCTGTACGCCGAAAACTCCTCCGGCGCAACCCTATGCGCCCGCACGAGAAAAACAGAAAAGAGAGGCGCGCGATTGGCTGCGCCAGTAATGACGTCATTGCTCTCCGTCGCAGCCGAGCGCGCGCACGGCAGTTTCTCTCCGGCTCCGAAACGGGTAAGCCATGCGTCATACGTACTCCTGAGGAGAAGGCAGCTTTCGATTACCAACGAACGAGTTCGTCTGCGCCATGCCGATGTTGCAGCCCGGGCACAAGAACAGGCTCATGCAGCCGAGTGCAAGCAGCAAGTGCATACCGAGAATCCGGCAGCCTACCAAGCCGTCGTTTAATGAACCGTGGGGATTAACCCAGTGATACAGACCAGGGTAGCACGTTTCAGCTTCGCTGGTTAACGATCTGTACTAACTGCTTGGGCGGCGATTTTTATGTATTTATATACATTATATATAATTTATATAGTGCTCATAGTTCTCAATGGGAGTGGTAAAGGGGGACGGTCCTAGTTTTGTCCAAGGCTGAGCTTTTAAACTGTATTTAAGCTACCCTAGTGTATAGATGCAGAGCTGGTTAAGAAAACTTGTGGTAAAGACTTTATTACGTCACTCATCGCCAACTAATATCCACGGTCACAATGGCTTTGTGGCCCCTATGATATGCACTGATCGGCATACTCGCAAATGCAAACTCATTCTTTGATAATGTCAAATTGATGCACGTAAGCCGATGGGTGTTCGGTTCGGCCAGAATGGTGCGGCATCGCAAGCGATATGTCTGCAGCACTAAATGCGTAAACCACTCCCTTTTCGGTACTGACACATCCACATTGACATCACTGACAACGCCCACAGCGCTAGTGTCATCGCAACTAGCTAGCCCACGCAAAGTGACTAGCCATGAACCTTACAGACATATGAGCCATTGCATATTTTGCTTGCTTACGGGGGTATGAGCCATTGATGATGTTTTTTGGCATACTGTTCTGTATGTGGTATGCCTGATTAGAAAGAATGTAAGCGCTGTTCGTTTCACTTCAGTAAGTGCGTGTAGCCTCTGCCTTGCGGTGCTAGGAGCCGCAAAATTGTAAGCAAGCGCATTTCGCACTTGCTTACGGGGACAGGAGTACTTAAGGCGGTATGAGCCATTGATGATGATCAATGGCTCATCGATCGGAAACCTAGCTATATACAGCTTAGACGTAAAAAAAAAAAAACAACGTGACCTTCTCAACGGCTCCTACCCCCGTAAGCAAGCAAAATATGCATTGACACATACCCCCGTAAGGGTGAGGCTACAAGCGCTCAGCACGTTAAAGCGAACCGTGCATACATGCATTGAAATCAACAATACAACACACAGAACAGCATACGTTTCAATCCCGAACTGATAGGATGCAACGAAATGTAGAAGAGAAACGGCGTTGGCACGAGTCCGGCTCCGCTATACAAGCGCGCGAAACCGCACCTAAGCGTCGAAAATGAGTCGAAGAAGCCGAACTGCGAAAGCAGCTACGCGACGATGCAAGATGGCGCATTACCAAGTGTGCAGCAGGCTTTCGCCTTCACGTGTTACAGGAGTGTAACATGCTGCCAAACATTTTTTTAAGTGCTCTGCGAGATTTATAACTAAGTCTCTTGACAAAAAGTAGACGGTCACTTTAGTATGCGCTTAAGAGGATGAATGCGAAAGCTTGCGCACTCACGAGAGATTCATTAACTTACTTGACATTGTCATTCGATTGGTTTGCAGCTGCCTATTACTAGTTTTCTCCCACCAAAGATCGTGGGTTTGAGTGCCATGAAAGATCGTGTGTTCGAGTGCCTTAATTAACTTTGCCTTAGTAAAACCAAAGGTCGTGGGTTCGACTTCAACCGAAGGTTGATGGCTCGACTGCCACCAGAGGTCGTAAGCTCGAGTGCCTTTATTAACTATGCCTCAATTAAACTTCGCCTTAACACCAAAGGCCGTGTGTTCGACTTCCACCAATGGTCGTGGGTTAGAGTGCTTTTATTAACTCTGTCTCTATTATTTGTGCCTTAAATAACTTTGCCTTAACACCTAAGCACGCAAGTTCGATCATTAATGATACCACCATCAATTTTGGTGCGATCGTATTTTGGTCTCACCAAAGGTCGAGAGTTCCAGTGCTTTAATTACCTTGCCTCAGTGAACAACAAAGGTCATGGGTTCGACTGCCACCAATGGTCGCGGGTTTCAGTGCCAGCAATGGTCGTGGGTGGCACCATCAAGTTTAGTGTCATTGAATTTTGGTGCCCTAACGCCAGACGGTCAGTTTTTCAATCACGCCGCAAAGCGTTTTTTTTACGCATGAGCCACTTACGGCTTCCGACTTAAAAGAAGAATCTCCGCGTACACAAAAAAAATTAGGCATATTACACTCTGTGGTTTTCGTTCTAAAATGTTCATGGTATTAACAAAACCTTTCTGTTGTATGAGTCTTCTTTTTTCACATGGATAATAACAGTTCAGAGGGAGATAGAAAGTCAGGGAGGTTAACTATAGACTGTGTGCAATTTGTAGTGCCACAGGCGTACACCTGTGCTATACAAAGTCATAGCGTTAGTTGTTTGCAGGCAATGCCTGATATTTTAGCCTTTAGGTTACTTCAACCTCTTCAGTTCTTTATGTATACTTACACCTCATGTAAAATGCTATACTTCACCTGTACATATTCGCAGATATTTCATCATTTTCTTGCAAGTCTGCACGAAGCAGACGATGATTAAATTTTTAGTTATGCAGAGGAAACGCCTGTATTAAACAAATGCTGTTACATATTACGCAATAATAAAGTAGAAAATCTCCATGCAACTCACGATGAGCTTAAGTTCCCGCGCGCTTTCATGCATTGTATCGGCATATTTTGTAAGAAACCACAAAGCAACTGTTTGCTCTATATGAACGTTATCACCATATTACGTTCGTCAAATAACGAATTTCTCGTACGGTGAAGAAATTCGACCAAGGTTGGGCTTCGTATCGTTTTTCTTTTCTTGCTGCTGTCTTGGTTGGCGTCTATTTTTCCTTTTTGCTAAAATTAATTCGGTCCAGGCCACCTTTCATCGAACACTGAACTTGAACTTGAACTGAAAATTAACTTGAGCTTCACTTTTCAGGCCATTTTTGTCGGGAGCTGCACTTGTTCCGGTGGCGGACACTACGAGGATGGCACACGATGTAAGGTATGTAACATCTGCAGCTAAATAAATGTATCTTCAATGTTTCGACAATTTCCAATGAATTTACTGCATTATACATTGCGAAAGCGAACGAACCTGCATTGGGTTTGTGCTGTCACTCCCCCAGTATGCGCCACTTGTTTCAAGTAGCGCGATGGAATATATTTAACAAATGTTTTTTTTTTCGACAAGTCAGACCAACGTTATACTTCCCATAGTCTTGAGCAACTCTGAATATCAGACAGCAAATCTGCATTATCGTTATCTTAAGTCTTTTGTGCAGCAGATAGAGAGAGAGAGAGAGAAGCAGGGAGATGGACCAGAATTTGTCCAGTTTGCTACCCTACAGGTTGGAAAAGGGAGGGAAAGAAAAAGAGAAAAAGGACGCGAGTGTTGATCGCATTTTCCCATGCACTGAGCCAGATGCAGTATGTAAAGTCGGGCACTCAAGTTTGCCGCCTTCAGATATTGTAGAAGAGGTCGAATGGCTTTCTGGGCTGGTAAACTGTGAGGCCAGGCTCTCAAGACCTTTGCTTCTGTAAGTGGCCTATCGTTCAATTTGTTGAAGACTGGACGAAGACTTATCGAAGCGAGAACCGAGGCACAGAATGTGATCGATCGCCTCTTTCCAATTGCACTTAGCGCACACGGGTGAGTCCGCCATTACAATACGATAGTTGTAGGGGTTAGTGGAGGCTACTTCTACCCATAGCCGGCACAGCAGTGTTTCGTCACGTCGTGAAAAGTTTGTTGGTGACTGTAGTTTGGCTGATGCGTCAACGCTGTATAATGGACGATTAGAGTTATGCGGAGTATGCCAGTGAATCAACGTGATGGTGCGCGGGAGATTACGACGTGTCCAGCCTGGGCACGTCGGGCAGCGTCATCGGCGAGGTGATTACCAAATATGCCACAATGTCGCCGCAGCCACTGAAAGATTATGGCATGTCCTCATTCAGAAAAGCAATGGCCGATTTTGTTAATTTGGTCATAGTTTCCACATCGTAAACTTCGCACGCTTTGGAGGGCTGCTTTCGAGTAACAAAATATTTCTCTTTGGTAGGTGGTTCTTTTTCAATGTATCCTACAGCAGCGCGTAGAGCGGCCAGTTCGGAACCTACAGATGTCGTGACGTGCGGTCTTAGACCTGATGACGGCCACTCGAGATGGCATAAAAATGGTGCCCGTCCAAATTTCTGAGACTGAATCATGTGTGTAAAATTGCATTCGGTTAGGCTACGAGCAATGGCAAAGTTCCAATGTGATGAGCTTGAGAGCCGCGGAAGTCAGGCTAGCGTTCTTCGCAATTCCTGGAACAGCAAGGCACAGGGGAGTCTTTTTCAGGCACCGCAAAGGTGATGGCATTCTTCTTGCGGGCGAGCATCTCGATGGCAAAAGAATGCTCGCAATGCGTGACTGATCTGCAAAAACACTACCTTGCTGGTCAGGAACTCTGGATATATGGCGAAAATGCGCGCGGAGTGCGTCGACAGCTATATAAGTCGTTATTAGGCCTTCTTAATCTGCGCACAGTTTATGTAGTCCTCAGTAAAACTAGCCTCACCTCCGGGGTGTTTTCATGCTTCTCGAGTAGATATTCCGTTCAATCAGTCAAAACAATTACGGTAGATCCATGACAACCTTGCTGGAATCTACATGCAATGAAGATTTGTTTAAAAGCACAAAGAGCCTGAAAGCTGTGTCACTTTGGGTGTTATTATATTGTGAACAGAAGGTGTTACGGCAAGTCCTCGCTCAAACATCACCCACGTTAAAGGCTGCCCAAGCGCCGTTCTTCACATCTACGCGGGTGCGCGCACATGTGTTTTCGCGCACCCCTGCTATGCAATGTGACACACGTGTTCATAATTTCTAACTAACTGGTCTTTGAACAAAAGAAATATACGTGCGATTGTGGCCTAATATATTGTACGTATTTGCCATTACTTTTGTCAGTATTTCGGAAAGTCGGCAATAAAGAAGAAATAAAAAGCGATTCTGGCATAATGGTCAGAGCATCAGGCTGCTTGGCTGGGGTACCCAGGTTCCATCCAAGTATTTAGCCTGCAATCCAGTTTTTCTTTTAAGGTGGGAGCTCTTCTAAGAAACTGCAGCAGCAGTCAGCAGCTACGGTCAGGGAAGTCGGGGAAGGTTTTGCAAGAAAGCTTCGCTTTAAAAGTGAACATACAGCTGCTGACTCCCGAAACATTCCTGATGCTAAATGTTTTCCAGCTGTGGCTGTCTTCGTAACACGTTTGACATTCGCTTTTCTTAAGGTAACATGCCGCGCTTGCGCAAAAAGAGCCTTTTTTTATTTTCCTCAAATAATAATACCGCGCCATTTACGAATCGACACCCATCGGCACTCCTTCGAATCGGCACTTCCCATACGTGGGCCGATCTCGAAGGTTCTGCAATGCCGGGCTGACCAGCAGCAGAAGTGCAGTTCACCATTAAGGGATCCACATACACAGCTTCGTTAGTCATCTTCATAGAGTGCAAGCGCACTGAGCTTTTTTTTTTCCATCGCCGCTTGTCGGTGTACAGTGAACAAGGTCGGGAACTAGGAAGCATTGTCTATGCTCCTCTATGAAAATGAAACTTTAAAAGAAAGCAGTTGTTATCTCGCATCACTTAGGACCTCATTGATTTTCTAATGCGAAGCATTTTTTTTTTTTGTCCGTTTCAAGCACGTTGCGATAGGTAGATGGCTAGTTCGGCTCTTGTGTCGCATTGTTTGAAGCGTCTTCCGTAAAAACAAAATATGTTGGCGATGATACGACCAATCTACAGATTCCCAGCACAGCAGGCTGATCCTTTAGCTACTATGTAAGAATTGCACCTTTTTTTTTTCTTACAGGGAAGCTAGGCCGCCGCACTTAGACCAGCACATAACAACATAAGCCAGTGGTCAAGCACATTCAACAAATAGTTAGGACAAAAAGTAATCAAATGCGTTCTAAGAGCGGTCATATATCCTATGTATTGGAAATATTACCCTCCCTGGCGTGTCTATGGTGTAGGGCTGCTGAGCACGAGATCGCGGGACCGAATCCCGGCCGCAGCTACCGCATTCCGGTGGGGGCGAAATGCGAAAACACTCATGTATTTAGGTGCACATTAAAGGGCCCAAGGGGGTCAAAATTTCTGGGGTCCTCCACTACGGCGTGCCTCATAATCATAAAGTGGTTTTGTCACGTAAAACCCCATAATTTTAATTTTTTCATATATTGGCTTCTCAAAGATGCCGAAGATTGCTTGTGATGCTTCGATACATTAATCAATCATCCTTGCCCTTTAGATATTACCTAATCAAAGACGAAAAATGAGGTCGTATGGCAAGGTTTTGTTTTCGAATTCATCGCGGTACCCGATACAGACTCGATTAATTTCGAAGTCATGTTTCAATGTACACTGTAAGACATAAAAAATATAAAATCTCCACTGTAAATAAAGCATTGATCATTAGCCTCTGGCTTTTCGCAAAATTGTACGTTTGTGCGCTAGGGAACAAAAATATTCCTTAGTGTCTTCTACTTCTTCGTGTGAATAGTGAAACACTTCTTTTTGGTACCCGTCCAAAATATACCTTTCGACAAATGACGACGCTAAGAAAAGACAAATGAACTGAGATGCAGCACTGACGAACTTTGAATAGGAATGGGTAAGTAACGTCGCAAAAATACAGAAGTGCGACAGTAATTGTCGATTATACATACTACATGCTACTCATAATGTTTTTCACTTTTCTGAGAAAGGATTATTAATAAACATACGTATTGGCTTTATTCAAGGTTAAAACACGCATTTCCTCAACTTTTCTATGTTAACAATCATGGTGTCATGTTTGATTACTCGTTTGTATTTCGCTTTATTACAGACTGGTGATAACGAGTTACGCAAGGGGGTTTCAAAGGGACTTGAAGGAAAATGCGATAATGGACTTTGTATTCCCCTCAATTGCACTTATGAGAGGGTATGTAAATTATATACAGTATACATTAGTATTTTCTGAATCATACAGTTCTTTTATTGGAGGTAAACAGGTGCTTTAAGCACTTTCTCCACAGATCTATAAATGTTGTTCATTTTAAGCTTCATGTTTGGTGAAGCATGCGTCGGTGAGGAATGTCAAATCAGCTGAAACAGAATATGGCGGTGCCACGTATAGTATAGGCGGGTGCGGAGCGCTTCAGGGGCCGTATAGCTCAAAACTATTCCATTCTGACATTATCATCATCTTCTGACGTTCATTTTGCGTAACCGCCGACTAAGCCTTGGGCAGCTACTCGCAGCGTTATATGAACCGCTCAATCGACGCAGTCAACGTTCACGGGCGGTCACTTTTTTTTTCTTTTGAAACCGAATAACACTGCCTACCGTTACAGGTTTTTCTTATCTATTCGGCTCACAAGAAGCCAGAAGTGCGAAGAATTGGAGAGGGTTTCAGTATAGCCGAGATAACGCAGTGAATGTAGATAACCGCATGAGGAGGATGGTGGCGGTGTCTGCGATTAGTCCGCTTCTCTTGCTTAGCTTGCGGTGGCTGGTCGACATTTTCGGCTGATAGCAACGGCGAATTTAAAATGCCACTAAAACAGGCGCTCAGCAAAGAACAGTTGGCAGACAAATCCCTTATATGTAACGAAAGGACTCGAAAACGTTATAGTGCCATGAAAAAAATTATAGGAAAAAGAAATCAATTCTCGCTAGAAGCTCCCCTAGCAATTGCCAGAGCTATCGGTGCGCAGTCATCTTCTATGCCTCTAAGAATGAGGCAGCTTCCTGCTATTCCGAAAAAAAATTTAGCACATTATTGCACTTATTACAAATCTCATCGAGTCACTTTGACGGGGTGAGTTTTGGCGGTTCTGTGACATTGCGTGCCAGACAGGCGACGCGATCGCAGCTGGAAAATAATTTCACCAATCGTTGAAGGCTAATCACGAAAATAGCACAAAATCAGAAATACGTTTTCTTTCTTTTGTTGGGCCTAAACATCTACGTTGAGTGTGTGCACATCAAGTTAGGTAAGAAGGTTTCGCAGTTTTGTGACGTCACGTGGTAGATATGTGAACTAGACGAGGCCGTGAACTTTTTCACGAATCGCGGAATGCTAATGGACGAAATGGAATAGTAGAAAACGTCGGAATAGTCTTACGACATAGCGCCCCGGTATTGCTTTCTTCATTTTTCCAGGAGATATTAAGGGCGCGCGCGAAACGACAGAAGCAGAGGATTCTGCTCATGATGCAAGGAACAAGATCGACATTAGAAGGTTGAGCAATCAGTAGCGAGCAGTGACACGAAATAATAATTGAGTACCGATTGCACTGGGGCAGCGAAAGGCAGAATGTTCTTTGAAAACGTATCTCTTTCGAAGTCACTGACGTGTAGACGACGTGCATCCTACTATCGCGTTTCCTGACAACGCGTTGCATTAATACTGCACATGACCTCAAACCTGCTCCTTTCATATATAGTTATCGATGTCGCTTCCGTTTCAAAGGTCGCTTCCATACATGGAGCAGTGAACCAACAAGGTGGGAGTGCCAGATGGTAATCTTGAAGCCTAGTCATAAAAATATATGGGAGCGTCACGGTAGATTGCGTTAAGAAGATAATTATTCCCTCTCTACTTGAGCATGCCCCTCGCCTCTTGACAGCGAATTAGATAAGTAAAACCGCTCAATTTAGTCAATGCCATTCGCTTTGAAAGCAAATAAAAGTGGCCTCCTATAAACGAGAAGAGCGTTTCATGGGGCTGCTTAGACAACGCTGCGGGTCACCACCTGATTCTTGAGTCAGCGGTTACGTAAATTTGATGTCGGAAGATTGGAAAAATACAAGCAGCAATAATTCTATGGTATAGGGACTAATAGCTCGAATTATCTAACATGCGCGTGGGCCTAATCGTTGCCAAGAGCCACCACGCAGATATGGGTGCCAAAGAGACAAGGTCTTCATCAGAGGAGGTTGGCTTGCCGAGCATCCCTGAGTGACGTCATGATGTCTCGTAGTTTTTACTGGAATTGGCATTCCTTGCCTATTTCAGCCGTTTTCATTCAATCGATCTATCTATCTAGCTTCTTACGCCGACCCAGTAGCACAAGTTAGCTGCCAGTTTGGGCCAATAGTTTGGGCTCGCGGTCGTGATGCTATCAAAGTCATTCTATAGCCATCATTCCAGCTTGGTGATCTGTCTCTCGTCGTTCCGTCGTCCTCACACCTTCCAAGCCGACTCAGTGGCCCAAGTTATGGAATAGCTTCGGCCACTAAATGTGTGCCCATGATGGCGATTCCGTCATTAGCATTCCAGTTTCCTAAGCTTACTCTCGTCATGCCGTCGTCGTCACGCCATCGTTGTCATATAATCTTCGTGATATTGTCGTCATACACGTGTCGTCATCCCACTGTCCTCAAAGCGTTGCAATGCCATCGTCATCATTGTGTCCTTTTCATACAGTAGTCGACATGCATTCGTTGTCATACCATCGTCGTGATGCCGTTGCGGTCAATTCATCCTCGTCATTCCAACTTCGTCAACCGACTGGCGTCACGCCATCGGCGCCACACTCGTCGCATGCCAGTGTCGTCATGGCGTTGTCGTCAAGCTGTCGTATTACCACGTGCATCACTTGAAACATCATCCCATTGTCATCATGTCATCATCGTCATACTCTCTTCGTTGACTCATCCACGCTATTCTTTCTTCGTCATTCTGTCGTAATTATGGTCGTGTCATTCAATAGTGATTGTGACGCCCGTCAACATGCCATCTTCGTTAATGCGTCGTCATTAGGCAGTCGCTTTCATACGTCCGTTGTCATACATGTTATCGTGGTCGTGCCACCATCGTTATTCCAACTTCGTCATCCGGTTGTTGTCATACCTTCATCATCACACCATCGGCGCCATACTCTCGTCGTTATGCCATAACAACTAGAGCGTCACCACGCTCTGGCCGTTGTATTCTCGTCATCAGTTAAGAATCGGCATCTCATTGTCGTCATGCCTTCACCGTCATACCACCTTTGTCTTCCCGTAAACGCCATTCCTTCGTTGTCGTTCCATCATCGTCACTGCGTCGGCGCTGTACAGTCGCAGTCATGCTGCAGTACTCGTAAGTGACCTCAGAAAGCGCGCGCCATGACAAAGCTGGACGATACTCCAGTGTGTCGCATATAGCCGAAGCAATGGAAGTCTCAGAATGACCTCTGCAGATGTTAACCAAATGTGAACTCAAAAAATGCGGCTCTTAGCTACGTTGCTCGAATGCTAATCGCATTACCATCGACATTCATAGTGGGACGAGTTCTGCTCGAATTTTTCGACTAGATATGGGGGACATTAGGCAGGAAACATACATTTATGTATCAAGGCGAAAGCCTTTCTAGGCTCAGGGTGAAGGTCGTGTCAGCAGACCTGACCGCCCGAGGGTCCACCGAATCGTCATCACGCCATATGAAGACAGATTAAAGAAAGATTAAAAATGAAAAATGATTCATAGTGACAGTTAGTGAATGATAACGTTATAATAGAGATTGGTAGAGGTTAATAATGACTTGTAATGACTAATAATTACTAATGCCTTGTAATTACTACTAATGGCTCCGAAATGACCAGTATGACTAACGACGACTTGTAATTACCACAATTGATTAGAAATGACTAGAAATCTCTAGCAAGGAGTAGTAATGATTACTAATGACCACGAAATGACCAATATGTCTAACGAAGGCTTGTGATGACCACAATCGATTGCAAATAACTAAATATATTTGCTAGAGAGCAGTAATGACTAATAATGACTAAAATGACTAGTAATGACTAGTAATGACTATGAAATTACCAATATGTCGAAGGACAACTTGTAACGACAATTCATTAGAAATGACTAAAATGCTTAGTAATGACCAGTAATCGTTATAATGACTCAAATTACTGGTAATTACTACTCATGACTAGGAAATGACCAATATGTCTAACAACGAATTGTAAAGACTAGAATTGATTAGAAATGACTAAAGATGCTTAGTAATGACCAGTAATGACTAATAATGACTGAAATGACTTGTAATGACTACTGATGAATATAATATGACCAACATGTCTAATTATGGCTTGTAATGACCACAATTTATTACAAATTACTACAAATGCTTAGTAGTGAGTAGTAATGACTAATAATGACTGAAATGACTTGTAATGATTCGTAATGACTACGAACTGGCAAATATGTCTAACGACAACTTGTAAGGACTACAATTCATAACAAATGACCAAAAATGCTTAGTAAAGACGAGTAATGACTGATAATGACTGAAATATATTTCGCCGTTCACCTCATAAGAGAGATCTTAAGACATGATAGGACAAGAACTGTATTTTAGTAATAAGGGATCGAGATCTAGGGGTGCCAAAGGCTCCCCAAGATCAAGTCGTTGGCTCCACCAACGATGGGACCGGGAGATGAAGGTGCGCCGAAATGTCGTGGGCCCCCTGGACAGCCTCAAGTTAATGTGGAGATTGCTGCTCTTCAGGGATGCCTCTCATTGTTCTCTTGTGATGGGTGGAGAGGCATTAAAGGCTGGGCACAGACAGAGCATGTGTTCAGAAGAGCATGAGTCATTGCCACATTTGGGGCACGACTGTGAGTGGTCAGGGTCTACCCTGTTAAGGGACCGAAGAGTGGGATACGAACAGTTTTGCAGAAGTCTGAGTGTGCTAGCCTGAGGTTTGTTCAATTTGGGGTGGGGAGTGGAAATGTCCTTCTGCCCAGTCGATAACGGGAAAAAATTTCGTGGAAAGCACAAAACATAATTTATCGCCCATATTTTAGGAGCCACATGTGTGAGCTCTATAAGCTGTAGTATAGAAAATGTTTCTATTCAAGGAACTAATGTTGGCTGCATGCGCAAATTTCATTTAAACGTTCACATATCATCCAGGTCATTTCGCCCTCGTTGTTTTAGTATCGCACAAGTTTGGTTTAAGAAAACACATTGGAATAAAGGCCTAATATGCACATATATTGTAAATGCAAAAGGGAGTTCTGTAGTAAGGCAGTCAAAAAGATATCTGGTTAAACAATGTATAAGGAAGTATCTTGTAGTCAGTAACCAAGAATTAAGACGCAGAGTAATATTGCCGCGTCTGTTCTCCAATGAAGAAGAGGACAATGCGAGTATGCGTGAGAGTTTTTCTCAAGGCGCAGTGAAGAAGAATTCGCGGTGGAGCTCGGTTTTAAAGAAGGCGACCGGCCGCTGTGCCTCCGGAATAGCTCTCTACCTCCCTTGTTTTTGATGTTGCGACACTGGTGGAGGGGCTGGAGCCTGAAACCCCATGCGGGCAACCCCTATTTGGAGCTATACACCCTGTCCCGAAGCTACACCTTTCGTGACGACTTCAGTCCACCGTTTCAGTCGGCGCCTGCTCGGTCTGAGCCCGCACTTCTCTCCCTTTGCGACCCCCGCCAACATGGCTACATCATCGGCACGTCTCCCTCCTTCACAGACGGCGCCTCGCTTTTCCCAGATGACTCTTGAACACCCACGCGTCACCGAAATCTTCCACGGCGTGGCTTTTGAAGATGTCAAGGACTAGCTCGACCAGTACGAACGCGTCGCTCTGGTACATCGCCGGAACGAACAACAAAAACTCGCCCATACTTATTTCGCGCTAGACAACTGGGCTCGTACATGGTACGCAAACAGGGAAGCGAACTTGTCAACGTGGGGCCATTTTTGTCGTCAGCTCCTGGGTACATTATCGAGCTCGGACCGGCGAGATTACGCGCAACAAATTATTGATGCTCGGGTGCAGAAACCCAACCAAACCGTCGCCATGTATGCGGAAGATACAGACCATCTGTTTCGCCGAGCTGACATCGATATGACCGAGGCAAAGACAGTGCGTCACTTTATGCAGGGAATTAAGGAATTAATGCGGGGGGCGGGCGCTGTTCGCGGTATTGTGCGAAACACACCGACAACGGTCGACGAATTCATAGAGGAAGCGACTGCCATAGAGCGAGCACTTTAGCAACCTTGCTGCCACTTCGACCGTCCCGCCCTCGACGCCTTTGTCTGTCGACGTCAGCTCCACCCTGTCGCTTTCCGAGCGGCAGCACCTATTGGAGCTGATACAGCAGTTCGAAGATTGCTTTCGACTACGCCAAAGGTCAAACAAACACCCCTAACCAAGCACCGTATCATCACAGACGATACTACGCGGCCTATTCGACAAAATTCCTACCATGTAGCACCAAAGGAACGTGAAGAGATTCAAAAGAAAGTGAAGGAGATGCTCGAGGATGATGTGATACAGCCTATGCAGAATCCCTGGGCTTCACCCGAGGTCTTAGTCAAAAAGGAAGACAGCAGTTTGTGATTCTGCATCGATTACCGTAAATTAAACCACGTCACGAAAAAAGAAGTCTATCCGCTGTCACGCATCGTCGATTCGCTGGACAGGCTACGGCATGCACGCTACTTTTCATCAAGGAACCTACGAAGCGGGTATTGGCAGATCGAGGTCGATGAGAGAGATCGTGAGAAAACTGCCTTCTTGACCCCCGACGGTCTTTAGGAATTTAAGGTCTTTCCTTTCGGTTTGTGTCAGCGCCTGCCGATTTTCAGCGTCTAATGGACACCGTACTATTAGGCCTGAAGTGGCAAACATGGTTGGTCTATCTAGACGACGTCATAGTGTTCTCAGCTAGAATTGAGGACCACCTAAGCCGGCTACTCCCTGTTCTCCAAGCCATACGCTCGGCTGGCCTGACGTTAAAGCCCGAAAAATGTCGTTTTGGTTTCAGTGAACTGTGCTTCCGCGGCCACGTCGTCAGTCACGAGGGTGTACGACCTGACCCAGACAAAATAGACGCTGTGGCGAAGTTCAGCACACCATCCGACAAAAAGGAATTGAGGTGCTTCTTGGGGATGTGCGCCTGTTACCAACACTTTATTGAGAATTTTTCATGTATTGCTGCAACGCGCCTGACACGAGACGATGTTCCCTTTCTGTGGGGGCAAAATAAGCAAGTAGCATTTAGCGAACTACGCCAACGCCTGCAAACGCCTCCTGTTCTTGCGCACTTCGACCAGGATGCCCCTACAGCACTTGACACTGATGCGAGCAATGTTGGTCTGGGTGCCGTACTGGTGCAGTGGCAAGACGGCTCCGAAAAGGTAATCGCCTACTATAGCCGAACTCTCTTTCGCATGGAGGAAAACTACTCGACTAGCGAGAAGGAATGCCTCGCCGTGGTGTGCGCGGTTATTAAATTTCGCCTATATTTGTACAGCCGTTCATTCAAGGTTGTCAGCGATGATCATTCTCTTTTTAGGCTGACTAACTTGAAAGACCCATCTGTCCGTCTGGCACGCTGGAGTCTTAGGCTTCAGGAGTTCGACATGACCATAACTTACAAATCAGGAAAAAGGCACGCCGACGCCGACTGCCTCTCGCATTCACCCGTCGAGTCCGCAGGTACCGATGACGTGGACGCGGACACTGCATTTATGGGCGTAGTCGACGCCGTCACGATTTCACAAGAGCAGCGCCACGAGCCAGAGCTGCTCCCACTCAATAATTTCTTGGAAGGCCGAAGTAAAGACGTTCCGCGACTCTATGACAGGAGACTGCCGTCGTTTTGTCTCTGGAACGATGTTCTCTCTAAGAACTTTAATTACTGCAAGTGGCGGCACGTACCTGCTTGTCGTACCGGTAGCCCCTCGAAAAGAAATACTAAAAGCATGCCACGATGAAACCAGCGCAGGTCATCGAGGCTACACGAGAACATTGTCCCGACTCCTACGCAAGTACTACTGGCCGAAGCTACCCGCTGCTGTAAAGCATCACGTACAAACATGTGCCGACTGCCAAAGATACAAAGCACCTCCCAGCAAGCCCGCAGATCTCTTACATCCGGTCGACGTACTAGGCCAGCCATTCGCGCAAATTGGAATGGATTTCCTGGGCCCATTTCCAATTTCTACAGCCGGCAATAGATGGACCATTGTTGCTGCCGATTACTTGACGCGCTATGCGGAGACGAAAGCTTCACAGCGGGGCACAGTAGCCGAAGCAGCTCATTTTTCCATCGAAAACGTCGTCCTTAGGCACGGCGCCCCAAAAGTAGTCACCACAGACAGGGGTACTGCCTTCACTGCCGAACTCCTTGACTTGGTTCTTAGATTCTGTGGTACAACCCACCAGAAAACAACCGCATATCATCCCCAGACGCACGGACTAACCGAGCGTCTTAATAAGCCCCTCGCAGACATGTTATGCATGTATGTCGACGTGGAACATAAGAACTGGGATGAGATTTTGCCTTACGTAACCTTCGCCTATAATACCGCTCGACAAGAAACTAGCGGTGTATGACACCGTGCAGCTTGGTCCAAGATCGCGAAGCCACGACGACGCTGGATGCCATGCTGCCGCACGTGTTTGACGACATACCTATTGACGTTGACGAATTTACTCAACGTGCCGAAGTCAGACAGCTTGCCCGCGTACGTATCTGCATTCAGCAAGACCAAGATGCCAAAAGTTACGATCTTCGACACAGGTCCATTTTTCTATAGTCCCGATGACAAAATATGGGTTTGGATACCCACACGCCGTCGTGGACTCTCCCGAAAACTCGTAAGACGGTACTTCCGGCCGTACAGAGTGATCCGCCGCCTGAGCGACGAGAATTACGAGATCGTTCCTGACAGTGACAATAGTTGCCGTAAGCACTTACCCGAAGTGGTGCATGTGGTATGCGTGAAGCCGTACCTGTCGAACTTACTTTTACTTTTTTTTGTTTCTTTGGTTTTCTTTTTTGCGTATGTTATTCTGCGCCGTTGTACACCACCCTCATACACTGAAATTGCGCATCGGGACGATGCAGCCTTCGGAAAGATGCAAATGCCGGGCCTGTACTCCGATAAAGAAGAGGACAATTCGAGTATGCGTGAGCGTTTTTCTCAAGGCGAAGTGAAGGAGAAGTAGCGGTTGCGCTCGGTATTAGAAAAAGGCGACGTGCCGCTGTGCCTCCTGCTCTACGACCCCTGTTTTTGATGTTGCGATAATATTATGCATAAAGTATCAATAAATTTGAGAATAAACAGTACGTGCAATACACCAGAAATTGTACGAATGTGCAGCAGCCAGCACTGCAATTATTTAGTCTTTGGAGGCAATGTTTAGCCGTCGCACACACGCATAGCCATCCGCAAGGCTAGGTGCCTGTTAAAAGAGATGTTGTCAAAATTATGAGCAATGTGCACATAAAAGCTTACCCTACTTTCAGGCGATGAAGAAAATTAAGTTGTGGTGTCCTGTGAAGCACTCGGTGAATCATTATTCCATAGATGTTTGACATTGTGCGTAAGCGTTAGGGGTAAAACGCGTTGCGGCATCTTAAAATCGAAAATGCCGAGAAGACGCCAAGTATACTTCCTGTGTACAAGACCGAAATTAACGGAATATACCGCGTATTTTGCCTGAACCCATCGCAGTCGCGATTATTAGTGATATCACTAAACAATGTGTGTGACTAAACGCCTTGCAATATCACTGTTATTGTTGTTTTTAAAAGATACGAACTCAGGAAATTCCTAAAAGCTTTAAAAGGCACGCGTGTTTTTCATAGCAGAAGCGATTTTTTCTTGAGGTTTCGCGCAGACTTCCAGACGCAGTCCAGATGGATGCAATGAAATGTCAAGCTTTTCCTTCTATAGTTTTCCGCGATAATTAGGAAGGCGTGCATTGTGTTGCTATACCTCTCACTTTTTTTCACAAACCGACACAAGCAATAGCGAATTCAATGAAAGCTTTTTCTATACGCGCATAGCTAGGTACACGGAACACCTTTCTTTTTTACACTCTCGCGATCCAGCCACAATCGCTTGCTCTTGCGAGCACCCCACTGGTAAAATTTAATGAGTTCAGATGACAGGGTAACCCTGCGCTTACTTCGACTAGTTAGTTCGAAAGCAAGTATTGCGTCCCCGTCGCATTAAAAACAACGAGACTCCATCGCCTCGCTGATCACTTGGAAATAAAGGATATTTAGCACTATTATTCAAATATGTAATATTCATAAATACTGCTGCATGCATAACTAAGCTTGGTCAAAAATTTTACGCAATGGGAGTTTGCAGACACGTTCTCTTATAATGCTTAAGCCTTATAATTCTTCAAAAACTATTTCGCCAGAGACCACGGTTGTAACTATGTGCTTCTGTGCTATTAGCTCTTAATCTCTAACAACTTCTATGGTGCAGGTTAAAAACATCACCGTTGGATGCGAAGCCACATGTCCTGAAGAAGTCGGAACAGAGAGCCTCACATTTCCCCCTGGTAGTGAATGCTGGGTGAGTGATTGCTCTGTAGAATACATTTAAAGCTCGTTTGGTTATATCTCCATCAATAAATTGCCTAAAGAAAACAGCAACGCAGTTCGACCACACAGCTGTACCAGCAAGAGAAGTTCAAGGCAAGTCGAATTTTGAGCAGCCAGAGAAGTATAATGTCAAATAAATCTGTATAACTAACTAATTCCTAATCAGACGATGCAACTCAACTTCATGCTTAAGAACAAGCAGTAAGTAAACTGGACAAGAATTGTAACTACCATTGCTCACTTTGCCTAAATATACATTGCAATACCATGAAAACAACTGAAAGATAGTCAGGTAAAAAAGGGCATCTTACCCGCCTCATCCCGAACAGTATATGTTACTTTATCTATAATTGGAACCAGTGTTTTTTTTTTAAATAGCACGTCTACACAAATAAGGTAGCTCCTTCTCTCCCTAAAATCCACCTCAATATACGGAACAGTACCCTCCATAGGAAACCGCAATTTTCATCTAGCCAGTTAAGAATATTCACTAACTTCTTTCATTATCACTTTAAAGTACGCACTGGTATCTAGCTGAGATGAATTCATGTCTGTTTAGCTGAAACTCTGTAACTGGCACCCCCCCCCCCCTTTCCACGACCTACATGATATCTGTCGCCAAAATCTATAAAGAAAGCATATTATTGTTCCAATTAACAGCTGCACGAAGGCATGTTTCTAGAAGTTGATCACAATCATATCTAGAACGTCAACGCCTATTTTGACACATCATAATGACCCATATCTCGATGGTTTCCTGAGGATTTATTCTGAGCATACATTAGTCCTTTATCGCCTGGCTCACGTTTTTTTATTTAATTGTTGAATCTTGGGTATCAGCTACCTGGAGCTTTTCCTGAATTTCGCTTGAAAAGTAAGAATCCATCACACGCAACTTTTTGAATATGTGTTTGACCTAAAACAAAAGTGACCACGTCGTTTCCATTGCATACAATTGGCACAGTACTTCACAAGACGTGAAACTCAGAAGCAGAAAAAACACCAAAACCAACGTCAGCGAAATGCGTGATATGGTTAGGCGAAATTGAACCAAAAGGGATTCTAATTAGATTTGTTAATTAGGGCGTATTTATGAAGGGTAAGTGGAATACTGTGCCCTCAGGACTTGCATTTATAAAGCTCTTCAAAATGTTGAATTCCTTAGGTGCCAGGTTGTCATGCATTACATTGATTCTGCTCTGCACAAGAGTCACTAACCGACTGATAAAATCTGCAACAAGAGTGCCTGTAAATAGAATTTTACAGGATGTACCAGCTAACTTTAGCCAAAGTTTAAAAATATCCCGAAGAACTCTAGGTGGACGCAACCAAATACATGATGTTGGTTGCGACATGAAGCAGTCGCAGTGCCGGAACGCTAACCTTCGCGCTTTAGAAGTTGCAACAGTGGAGAGATTGAAATTTCTCTTCCTCATCTTTAATAATAAACTTAAAATTAACGGGTCCAATTTCTTCAAATTATCACCCAACGCACGCTTTTGACATAGACATAGCATGTATACCGAACCACCATTAACACGGAATGACACTTTTAAATAAGGCTATTTTCCTCGAGCACTTCAGGAATGGAACATGCTGCCCGATTCACTTGTTTCCTCTTCTCCTTTAAATGCATTTCTAGGTGAGCTGGAGATTCTCGTTTGTTCGGGTCAAGAACTGTTCTGATCAGCATGATCAATAACACCACGCTATGGTCGCGACGAGTGCAAATGTGGTCGCATTACTACTACTATGAATATATGTGAAAAAATCTGTGCCTTTATTAGGATTATTATCATCGTACTCATTGCTGCGCGCATGATTCTTCATTGTATTGTAAATATTGACTTTATCTGCATTCCTGTATTTACCCTTCTGGGGTTAACAGTGTCAACAAAGAAACAAACAATCAATAAACCACAATATTTTTCTGCTCAGCGCGATTCCATAATTAGTCAAGCTTAAGTAAGTATCATTGTAAGTAATTGCTATATGGCAGAACTACCAGTGAGAAAGTTCAAAAGCGTTCTAGGCAGCATCTAATTGAGCAACTTCTGTGTTTGCGTTTGTTACTTAACTAATTTTTCTGGCTCCTCAAAAAAGCCTGCGAAATACTAAAAAAGAAGAGAAGACGCGCGGCATGCTCGTTTGTGCGCTGCGATTACAGCGCTCACAAACGTGCCGCTTCCGAATGAAACGCACATCTGGCCTGGTGCGCTGCCTTTAAAAGGGACAACGCAGCGACAGATACCTTGGCTCTGCGATTTACAGCAGTGATGTGCTTCCCTCGAGGCAGTTCGTGATCGTGATAAGCCGACCTGGCAGCAGATAGGCGTAAATGCGCTGTCCCTGCATACCCGGCACGTCCACTGGCCCGCTGTCTGCGACATGTCGCGGAAGGCAACTGACATCCTCCTCTCGCGTAGTGAGAGCCGCTCCCACAGCCTCCACAGGGGGAGCGGGCCGCGGGAGGAAAGGAGGGTCATTCCCTAATTCTGCACAACCTGCAGACTGAGGAACCACAGTAAATTATTCTATTAAGTTGCCAAAACACCGTGCCTTTAGACACTTCATTGCTTTAAGGAACTCACTGGACAATGCTTTTAGCTGAACGATGTCGCTAAATAATTCTTATTCTGCGCAGGTACACCTGATATTAGTAGACTTAAAGGCGGCTCCCCCAAGCATGGACACTCAAAACACCATTTTAATGGTAAGTGCTCATCAGACACCACCGCGGATTAGTTTGAAGTCAACTGTATCTGCCGTTTTCCACGAAACAGATAGTTCTAACTCTTACTAGTACAGAGCCTGCTCTGTGCAGAATATCTATGCAGGACAACCTTCGTAACGCACTATAAACTCTGCCATGGTTTCTTGCATTTTGCTTCTGAAGTTGGCGAAACTGCACAACTGCCTATTATAGCCTGCAGCATAGCACCCAACAATAAACAACAGCACGTTCTCGGCGTGTTTAGATCAAGAAGCGTCTCATTCATCCTATACACAAATTACAAATAAGCTGCAGCAAAATAAGGACCAATTCATCAAATAAGGGCGAGCAGACGAAGCCTCACTCCTGCCTGCAGCCAGATTTGACAAGCGGCCAGATCCCGAAGAAAGCCACCTATAGAAAAAAAAATGGGTGTGGGAGAAGGCCTCCCTTGTTCGTCTAATGTTGAGTGTTTCGTCTTGTCTCCTTGGTAAACACAATCTCAGGTAGGATAAATTGTATACGACACATCGTCGTTTAACACATCGCAATTTAGTGAAGACACCACAATCGTTAGCACCATCAAGTTACGTCTTGCTGCTTCAGTACAGTGCACCAGAATATAAGGGTAGTGGGTTCAGCGGCGCCGGGCGCGTGAAGCCGCTGATGTGAACTTGGAAACGGGAGCTATACATTGAAATCGACAGTGCGACGTCTGGTGTGCCACAGGAAAAGCGCGCATTGCTACGCATACAAAGGAAAGCGGCGTCGTACCGTCGATATCAATGTAGCGTCCGCGACCGCGTTCGCGTCCTCTTGTGCTTCGTCCGCCTAGTGGACATGTCCATTTCGTCTGTTGTAGTGCTGATTGGCTGTGGCTCTTAGCTGCTGTGGACGCCGCAGCCAATCAGAAACTCAACAGCAGACAAAATGGACATGGCCACTAGGTGGACTCTTACAGAATACCTCCCCAGGCGTCGCGCCGTCGATTTCAATGTATAGCTCCGTTTCCAAGTTGACATCGGCGGCTTCGCCTCTCCCCGTCGCCGTTGTTGTGCAGTCAGCACATTCCCTTGTATTTTAGTACACTGTAGCATCGGCACTCGTTCATTGAAGCCGTGTTTTTGTGACCGTCTAAACGAAATATCGGGGCTCGGGGAGATTGCTTATTCTTTGTTTGTTCATAATTGCGGTCCAAGAGAACTGTGTAAAAGCTTTAGGATCGACATTTGGGTGAGTTGGTACTGGTTGCGAATCTTGAAGGGCCGGCGCAAGACGACGAATACAGAAGCCAGGAACACACAGGACAGCGCTGAACTGACAACTTTATTCGAAGGCATACACAAACTCATGCACTACAATCCATAGCCATGTGCTCTCCCATCGATGGCGTCATTATCAGCGCGCAAGCAATAACGCAAAATCATGTAATTTAATGCTACACTATGAGGCGTTGTTGTACATAAGTTTGTATAGGCCTTCGAATAAAGTTAGTTGTATGTTCAGCGCTGTCATGTGTGTTCCTGCGTTCTGCCTTCGTCGTCTTGCACACTCCTTCAAGATTTAAAAGCTTAAAATTCATGTAAAAGTTTTTCAATTTTGTCTAATGTCCCCAAAAGGTATTCAAAGGCCGTTGTGCAGTGTAAGAAGTTCCGACAGCTGGGGCGCTATAACGTAAAACTATTTCATACTTTTCTATTCCAATTCTGCAATCAGCCCTCCGCGATTGCTCAAAAACTTTTTTGGACCACCCCCGCTTCACCTGTCTGTCACGCGACGTCACGAAAACCGCGATAGCTCCCCATCTGATATGACGTGTACACGCTGATTATGCATGATTTTACTAAACAAAATAAAAATTGCTATTTGTGATTCGACGCCTTTTCGCCATCTCGGCTATTGATCAAAAGTTTTCGGGCTCCACCCACTTCAACTGCCTGTCACGCGACGTCACAAAACCGCAAGAACTCACCGCGTCAAACTGACGTGTACGTATTAAATAGGCATTAATATGCCGAACCAAACTGAATTTTCTTCTGAAAAACCGCAGGCTGCCCCGTTCCGAAAGGAACAAAAGATGGCTGCCGCCATCGCTCAGGCACTGGCTACGTGCACTTGCCGGAGAGCATCGGTTTACTTGCGTATAATAAAACCTTTTGCGTGGCGGTGTAACGTTTTCGAGCCCTTTCGGTACGTTTACGATCTCGTTCTGCCACCTCCCCGCAGGGGCGTCTGCGTCAGCAGGCGTTTGGTGTGTTGCGACACCACGTACCCGAGCGCACGAGGGTTGGACCCTCCCGCGTGTAGCCGTGCGCGGCTTAGCCGTGTCTGGGGAAAAGGGGATCCTGGGGGTTGAGCCGAAGCTGTGTGTTTGGACCTTTAAGGCCCCCCGGCGGAGGCAACACACCTCTTCGGCCTCGGCTTCACATAGACGGCACCCCCGGACTGACCCACCCGGGGGAAATCGGCAGTCGCCTTTTCCTGTCCTCCTCTCCAATCTTCGTCTTTCTCTCTCGCCTTTTTCATCTTTCCTGTCTTCTCATCACTTCTCCTCACTTCCTAGTTTCCCGGCGGCAAGGGTTAACCTTGTGTAGCTAGCCAGCCTTGGTTATGCTGTATTTGGTTATAGCAGCGATGTACGGCTGGCGTTGGCAGGGTTTCTCTAGCAGGAACTCCTGTCACGTCCCCCTGTTGGGCTCCATGGTGGGTGGTCGGCATCGCAGCCGAAAACCCTACTGTACTCATGGAAAACGCTTTTCCTAAACTCCCTGATCGCCCTCACAAACGAGGGCGCACCGAAGATTTCTTTCAGTTTTTCGGACGACAAGTCCAGAACTTTCCTAGATATCATGTGATCCACTCAGAAAACCCAGACAAACTAGTGCGTAACATTTCACCGTTCCTTGTTTCGAAGTCTTTAACTGAAGTTTTTGGAACAGGATATAAGGCGTCGAGAATGACAAGTGGTGATCTTCTCTTGGAGCTCCACGATAAAAGCAGTACGAGAAACTGCCGAAACTTGTCTCATTTGGCGAGACCCAAATAACAGTAACACCGCACCGTACCATGAACACCACCCGCGGCGTTGTCTCGGACGATGACATGCTAGAGCTCACTGAGGCTGAACTCTTGGAGGGCTTCAGTGAACAGAATGTCATAAATGTTAAGCGAATTAAGATCAGGCGAGACGGTAAAGAGATCAATACGAAACACCTGATACTCACTTTCGGTTCAAGTGTCCTCCCCGAGTCCATCGAGGCCGGTTATACCAAACTTCGTGTTAGGCCATACGTGCCCAATCCTCTCAGATGCTTTAAGTGCAAAGGTTCGGCCACAGTTCACAGAACTGTCGAGGCCGGCTGACATGTGCCAAGTGTAGTGACACTGAACATTCCTCCGAAACATGCCAGAAGACTCCACATTGTGTCAACTGTGATGGCGAGTACGCCGCATACTCGCGCGCCTGCCCGTCCTGGAAAAAGAGAAAAAGAGATTGTGACAATCAAAGTCAAAGAAAGTATATCTTTCAAGGAGGCACGTAGGCGGGTGTCATACCTGTCTAAGAGCAGCTTTGCCGATGTGGCGCGTAAGGGGGCAGCGTCACAACGGCCTCCGGCGGCTGTCCGACCCACAGGCAGTGAGTCGGCAGTTACGCCATCTGCCCCCGCGGCGGTTGCAGCTAGCGCTGCTCCGTCAACCGAGGAGAAGGGACCATCCACCCCGAAGGTGGGTGCAGCCGAGGCTGCCCCAACCTCCGAGGCCCCTTCCAGCGCTCGCAACGGCCAGCGCAGCCAAATCCCTCAGGGAGCCCCATCGACCTCCGGGCTGGTGGGCGCAGGGGTCTTGCCTTCCGGGGCAGGACTCTCTCGGAAAACCTCTCGCTCGCAAGAGCGCTTGTCCGGCGTCTCACAGGAGGCAATGGACACTACACCTGTCCCCAAGGCGCACCAAACGCCTAAGGAGCGTCGAGAATCGCTCGAACGCTTCAGAAAGAACAAAACACCTATTACAGGGCCTCGAAAGGGCTCTGTAATATAAGGCATCCACTCCGTTTCCGTAAACACAGCACAAATTTACCTTAAACATGGATACACAAATAATTCAATGGAACATCGGAAGTCTCCTTAGGAACGTTGATGATTTGCAAGAACTCATCCACAAACATAATCCAAAAGTGCTGTGTTTACAGGAAACACACTTAAAATCTAAACACACAAACTTTCTCCGTACGTATGTTACGTTTCGCAAAGATCGCGATGATGCCGTCGCATCATCGGGTGGTGTTGCGATTCTTACTCATAGAAGTATTGCGTGTCAACCTTTACAGCTACAAACGCCCCTTGAAGCAGTGGCGGTTCGAGTTGTCCTACTAAACAAACTCATCACCATTTGCTCCCTTTACATGCCCCCGCCTTACCAACTGAACAAACATGAATTTCACTCCTTGATCGATCAATTGCCAGAACCTTATGCTGTTCTTGGCGATTTCAAAGCGCACAGCTCCCTGTGGGGCGACTCTCGTATAGATGCGCGAGGTCGCCTTGTTGAACAGTTCCTTTTTTCTTCTGGAGCGTGCCTTCTCAATAAGAAAGAACCCACATATTACTCTCTTGCAAACCGATCCTTTTCGTCAATAGATCTTAGTATAGTCTCCCCGTCTGTACTGCCTGAACTTGAATGGGAAGTTACCGACAACCCTTACGGTAGCGACCACTTCCCTATACTGCTAAGATTATATAAAGAAAACGAATATCCACCATACGCTCCTAGGTGGAAGATTGAGACAGCTGATTGGGAGAAATTTCGATCTCTAACTAGTATCTCATGGGCTGACCTGTCTTCGTTAGGAATTGACGCTGCAGTCGAGTTTTTTACAGCATTCATAATAGATGTCGCATTTAAATGCATATCAGAAGTAAAAGGCTTGGCCTGCAAACGGCGTGTCCCATGGTGGAACGACGATTGTAGGATCGCTCGTAAAAAACAGAACAGGGCGTGGGGGTTGCTACGCGCTTCTCCCACTGCAGAGAATCTAGTTAACTTTAAAAAAGTAAAATCCGAAAGCAGGCGAACCCGCCGACAGGCCAGACGAGAAAGTTGGCAGAAGTTTCTATCGAGTATTAACTCGTTCAGAGATGAGGCGAAAGCCTGGAACAGGGTCAATAGGATAAGAGGGCGACAAGCACATGCACTCCCTTTGGTAAACACAGAAGGCGATACCCTACAAGATCAGGCGGACTCACTTGGGGAGCACTTTGAGAGCGTGTCAAGTGCCAACCATTACTCGCAATCCTTTCTGAAACATAAACAAATAGAAGAATGTAAGCCACTCATGAGAAAAGGTCAACAGAATGAACCATACAACTGTCCTTTTAGCATTGCCGAGTTGAGAGCTGCCTTGAGCGCATGCAAGAGCTCTGCACCGGGATCTGACAGAATCATGTATCAAATGATCAAAAACTTACATAAAGACACCCAAGTTACACTAGTCACAATTTTCAACACGATTTGGGCTGCGGGATACTTCCCGACTACATGGAAAGAAGCCATTGTGATCCCGGTTTTGAAACACGGCAAAGATCCTTCCTCAGTGGCAGGTTACCGCCCGATAGCCCTGACAAGTTGCCTTTGTAAGGTATTTGAAAAAATGATCAATCGCCGTCTCGTGCATCTCCTAGAGTCCAGTAAAATGCTTGACCCATTTCAATGTGGTTTTCGGGAAGGGCGATCTACAACCGACCATCTTGTGCGCATCGAAGCGAGCATTCGCGATGCCTTCGTACACAAGCAATCTTTCTTATCTGTATTTCTGGATATGGAAAAAGCGTACGACACAAACTGGCGGTACGGAATTCTGCGCGATCTTTCCGCGCTAGGTATCCGCGCCAATATGCTAAATACTATAGAGAGCTACCTAGAGAACCGTACATTTCGAGTGAAAATAGGTCCTGCACTGTCGCGTACATTTATACAGGAAACTGGGGTACCCCAGGGTGGCGTACTCAGCTGCATGCTCTTTGTCGTAAAGATGAACACGCTTCGTGCATCTTTACCACCAGCTATTTTCTATTCCGTCTACGTAGACGATATACAAATAGGTTTTAAATCCTGCAACCTCACAGTCTGCGAGAGACAGGTACAGCATGGTTTGAACAAGGTGTCACAGTGGGCAGAGAAAAATGGATTTAAAATTAATCCTCACAAGAGTTCTTGTGTTCTGTATACAAGAAAGAGAGACCTGGTTCCGGATCCTTGCTTAGAACTGTGTGGACAACAGATACCTTTAAACAAAGAACACAAATTTCTAGGTGTTATACTTGACAATAGACTCACTTTCATCCCACACATAAAACATCTTAAAGAAAAATGTCTGAAAACAATGAACCTATTGAAACTTCTATCGCAGACTACGTGGGGTAGTGACAGGACGTGCCTAATGAATCTCTATAAGAGCCTGATTCGGTCACGATTAGATTATAGTGCCGTGATCTATCATTCTGCCGCCCCGAGCGCGGTAAAGATGCTAGATCCGGTCCACCATCTAGGAATCCGCTTAGCCACGGGCGCTTTCAGAACGAGTCCCATACAAAGTTTATATGCAGAATCAAATGAGTGGTCACTTCATATCCAGAGAACATACATCAGCCAAACATATTTTTTGAAAGTCCACTCTAATCCTCAACATCCGTGTTATAATACCGTTAACGAGATGACATACGCTACACTCTTTCGCAATCGTCCCTCCGTAAGACAGCCTTTCTCGCTGCGTGTGAGGGAGCTTAGTGAAGAAATGCATGTTCCACTCCTCGAGCTTCGCCTAATGCATCCAGCCAAGCTGCTACCTCCTTGGGAGTGGCAGCTGATACAATGCGACACATCTTTCGTTCAAGTTACAAAGCACGCTTCAGACATTGAAATCCAAATGCATTTCCGGGAACTCCAATACAAACACTCCTGCACGGAGTTCTACACAGACGCATCGAAGTCGCATGACGGGGCGTCCTATGCAGCCATCGGTCCATCCTTCTCGGAATCCGGCGCACTGCATCCGGAAACTAGTATCTTTACGGCTGAAGCCTACGCAATATTATCGACCGTGAAGCATATAAGGAAATCAAAACTCAAAAGATCAGTTATATATACGGACTCCCTAAGTGTTGTGAAGGCTTTGATATCGTTCTGTAAGCACAAAAATCCTGTTATAATTGAACTCTATACCATCTTATGTAACGCATATATATCTAATCAGCATGTGATTATATGCTGGGTGCCAGGACATAGGGCCATCGAAGGTAATGTTCTGGCGGACCAGATGGCCACGTCAGTTGCATGGCATTCTACTAATCCCACCGCTGCAGTTCCTGTCACAGATCTGAAGCCCTTCTTGCGGAGGAAACTACGAAATCACTGGCAACGCCTATGGGACGCGGAAACAAATAATAAGCTCCACGTGATAAAGCCACAGTTAGGATTCTGGCCCTCTGTAACAAAATCACGCCGAACAGATGTCCTATTCTGTCGTCTCAGAATAGGACAGACATTTGGCACGCATAACTATTTACTGACTGAAAATGATCCTCCAAACTGCGGTAGATGCGGGGATCGGCTAACCGTCCTCCACGTCCTCCTGGAGTGTCGGGAAGCCGAATATGAAAGAAAGAAACATTTTCCCTTAGCATACCGGCATCACATCCCCCTTCATTCCGCAATGCTACTCGGCCCAGAACCTTTATTTGACACCAACGCCATCCTAAGTTTTCTGAAAGATGTTGTCTTGCATGTTTTTAGCCCCACATGTTCGTAGCGGGTCCTCTCTTCAGAGGATGCCGCTGCGATATCTCTTTAGTATAGCACATGCCTCTAGGCCCTTGTCTTTCAAGGGCTCTGGCGAGGCAGCAGTGCTCCAAGTAATTTTAACATCCTACATATTTTTGATTTTGCATCATTCTTCTACGATGGATTTTAATGTTCATAGCATTCGTCATTAGTCATCGCCATAATTTTATAGCACGTCGATTTTACGCACTTTACAGCGACTATTTTTAGGCCACTTTACAGCCAAGTCACATCCTCCATAACACATCGTTAACACTACCACTTGTCATGGCGCTCTTTGGCCAAACCTGGCCCTTGCGCCACAAAACACCACACATCATCATCATCATCATCTGCCACCTCTTTGCTAAGGATCCGTTTTAGCGTCATTCTTAAGCTTCCGTTGCCTGCCACCGCGATTTTCGACCAGTCATCTGAAGCTAAATAAGGGAAACCGGACCAATCGTAGACGCCTGCACAACCCTCTTCATGCGGTGATCGATTTTCAGTGCAGTGGCTCGGCCCTATCGAATGCCTCTCCATTTGAGCGTGCTCCTCGCCTCTTGTCAGCCAATTAGATAAGGCAAGCCGCTCAGCGTAGGCAATGTTATTCGTTTTTCAAGCAAACAAAAGCAACCTCCTATGAACAAGGAGAGCGTTTGATTGGTCGGTTCAGACAACCCTGCGGGTGCCCGCCCGATGTTTGCGTCGGCGGTTACGCATATATGACGTCAGGAGATTGGAATAAAAACATATTGGAATAGTTTTATGTTACAGGCTGCTGGTGTGTTTCTCGTTCACAGCAAGGTTTATTTCTTCTATTTAATATTATTTCATTTTTTTTTACGAGAGAGCGTGATTTTCTACCACTGTCACATTCAGCGCGGCCATCCTGATATATATACGCCTAAGGTTGGCTTTTCTAGCACCTGGCAACACCTAGATACGGAAGATCAACCGCGTTTTTCACTTCCTTTGCTGCTCCCAGTCCGATAACAACTTTTATTCATCGCTGCTATGCACTGGCGCTTCTGTCAAGCCATCGGCGCACTGCATGGTTCTAAACAAATTGTGATTTCTGATTTCCTAGATGGCGCGTTTTACACCTGCCACATTAGCGCAGGCTGAGGTTTGTGGCAATTAAAATAGACAAATAACTGAAATAATTTGCTAGTATACCAATATTTTTCACATACACGCGCACAAACAAACAAGCACGCGCTTGCACTACCGAATATTCCAGCTAACGCGTCCCAAGCAATAACAAAAATTACAACAATATGTGCGAGGATGGGCCCAACATTTCTGTTGTTGCCAATGCGTTGATAAGCATTGATGAGCTGATAAGCGTATCGTAGAGTGCCTAATTACTAACAATTAGCACCCTAAATCATTAAACGCTTGTCTAACTGCGTAAACTCCAACGCAATATTATGCGTCACATTCCAAAACACCCCATTAGGCAGCTTCCAGCTGCCAACGCGGACGGCGTGAATGAGGAAGAGAGACACGAGGAACCCTGCGAGACTTATCATGAAATAGCCTGTAGGCATCGCTTGAGGCGTCGCGCGCTCCCACCACTGGCCAAGCATCTCGATAAAACGCAAGCGGTCGCGTTTAGGCGACTCCAGACAAACACATACCCACACCCAAAGTACATTAACAAAATCACAGGGGGCAAGGAAAGCGACCAATGTAGGCTCTGTTCAAAAACAGGGACACTCACACACATAATGTGGGAATGCACCTCGCTCCCGTTCTCTCATCCCCCCGTCAGCAGCGAGACTGACTGGACAGCCTGGCTCAGTTCCGGGGACGTCGACCGCCAGCTTGAACTGGTGGACTGGGCGGAGAAGGCCAAGCAGGTCCAGAGCCTTACTTAAGCCCGATCCCTCAGCCACCTCCCCCTTTCCCCTTCCCGCTTTCAATAAAGTTTACCACCACCACCAGCATGCGAAGTAAGTGCGTTCGTGCGCATCGCGTGCGCGCGAGTGCGCTCGAAAGGCGTTCCAAGCAAATAACTCCGCTCACTGGCTGTACTTGGAGACAAGGCACTGGTGCACGGCTATACGGGTGAGCCACGTGGCGCTGCATGCTGGAGCCGTGCGCGCCGGCGTGGCTATAATGTGTACGTCACACGATCCGAAAGAACTAGGGGTCGGCTTACTGAATCAGGGCCTTTGACCTTTGTGAGCAATATAACCTTGTTATCGCGAATACAGGGCATATAAGTGTGAAGGGAAGATCACGTGGGAAGTGGAAAACCGGCAATCAACCATTCATTTCTGTCTGACGACAGAAGTAATTCATGATAAGTTTAGAGAAATGGTCATTGACGAAGAAGGGTATAGCGGCATAAGGAGCGACAATAAACGCATCATTTTGAAAATTGGATATCTAGTTGGGAAAGAGAGCAAGGAGTGAAAAATGAACAGTCCAAATTTGAACGCTCAACAAATAGCAAATTTAATCACTAGAGTCGAGGAAGAACTTGGCAAATGGCCAAGACAATAATGGCAATATAGTGAGCTTCTAAGCGTAATAACGACAGAAATACGGAAAGAGAAACAACGTGTTGGTTGGAAAGGGAAAAATTAACCGAAAATCTGGTGGAACAAGGAAATACGAGAAGCGATCGCCGAACGATAGAAAGCATCCCGAGATCCCAGGCAGATAAATAAGTCGCAATTGCCGCAGGATGAAGTAGCCAGTAAATGGGAAATATACCGAGAGAAAAAGTCTATGGTTCAAATACTGGTGCAAGCAAATATAAAAGATGAAAGTGAAAATTGGTTGTCAGAAATACGTAAGAAAAAGAAGGCCGCACCTAGAATATTTTGGAATCACATAAATTTATTAGGCAGGAAGTCAACAACAATACAACATATCCTAGACGAAGATGGAAACAAACTAGAAGGGGAAGCGGCATTAAATTACATCCGAAAAATAACAGCCGAATCTTTTCAAGGCAATGACGAGGTTGTATTAGAAGAAAAAAAAGAGCATGAAAGAGAACCAGATGGAAAAGAAGCTGGTGCTCACAAATTTCAACTGGATGAAAGCCGAAGAGAAAATTCCTAAGCGCACAGCCACAGGGCTAGACGAGGTTCCCGTTAGGCTGATTAAAGAACTAGGACCAAAAAGTAAGGAAGCTTTGGTGAAAACAGTGGAAAAACTTTAAAAGATAGACGAATACCAGACAGTTGGCGACAAAGTAGAATGAATTTAATTTATACAGGTAAGGGGGAGAAAGATAGAATTCACTCGTATAGACCGTTGACCATTACATCGGTAATATACAGGCTACCAATGCACGCAATTAAATTAAAGCTGCAAGCATGGGCAGAGAATAATAACATTTTGGGAGAACTTCAGAATGGCTTCAGAATAGGTGGGCGTTTGGATGACAACTTATTTGTTCTTACTCAGTGTACTGAAATATCAAGAGTACAAAGCAGACCGTTACATGTCGCCTTTTTAGACACTACAAAAGCATATGACAACGCAGACCGCAACATTTTGTGGGCTGTTCTGGAAGGAGAAGGATTAGGTGACGATTGTCTACAGCTTTTGAGAGAGATTTACCTAGAAAATACCGTTTGCGTTGAATGGGAAGGGATGAGGAGCTAGGAGAAAGTTGATATCAACAAGAGACTGAGGCAGGGGTGTCGTTTACCCCCACTGCTGTTTATGATGCACATGGTGAGGATGGAGACGGCGCTAGAAGTAAGTAATATCGGCTTTAATCTCTCATACACACAGGCGGGTAGAGTAGTAGGGCAGCAGCTTCCAGATTTATTTTTCGGAGACGACATTGTGTTGCTAGCTAACAAGCAAAGTGATTTGAAACGTCTGGCTGATATCTGTGGACAGGAAGGCGACAATTTAGGTTTGAAATTTAGTGTTAGTTAATCAGGTGTTATGGTTTTCAGTGAAAACAGTGAACAGACAGTGGAGATACAGGGCCAGGAAATACCTCGAGTCACAGAATATAAATACCTAGGTATATGGATAAACGAAGGCAATAGATATATGGAAACACAGGAAAAAACAATAACAGTGATGGGAAGAGAAATACAGCCATAATGGAAGCACAAAGCGCTATGGGGATACAATAGGTACGAGGTGCTCCGGGGTATGTGGAAAAGTGTAATGGTTCCAGGACTTACTTTTGGAAATGCGGTTGTTTCCTTGAAATCAGTGGTACAATTAGGACTCGATGGGAACCAAAGGTCAGTGGGACGCCTTGCATTGGGCGCTCAAGAGAAGACTTCAACTGAAGCTGTTCAGGGTGATATGGGCTGGACTAGTTTTTAAGTGACGGAAGCTCACAGCAAAATTGATTATGAAGAACGACTGAAGAATAAGGAAGTAAATGGACTGGGAGTATGTTGAGCTATCTGTACAAGAAAAATATTGATTCGCAGTGGAGGAAAAGAACTAGGAAGCTTACCAGCAAGTGCGCGGCCTGTAGGGTGAGCAACACAGCAACCAAGAACGACAAGCGGAAAGTCAGAGAGACTAAAATAATCTCATGGGTGGCGGCAATGGAAAAGAAACCTGCCATGAGTAACTACTTAAGGGGAAAAAACGAAATCAGGAAAGAAACAATTTATGACAACTCAAAAGGAAGCTCATTACTTTTCCAAGCGAGATCAGGATGCCTTAGAACACGCACCTATAAAGCGAAATACGTATAAGAAGGAAGAAGAAACATGTGCTTGCTGCGGTAAAGCTAGGGAAATTATGGAGCATGTTTTATTAGAATGTGAAGACGTCTACCCAGCGGTCGATTTAGGCACCACTGGCCTCCTTGAAGCCCTTCGGTTCAGCGAGAGCAGGGGGAAAGTAAACATGTCCGCAATAGAGATTAGTAAGAGGCGATTGGGAGGTGGGTGGAAGAAAAGTAGTGAAACGACAAGAAACGGAGACGTACAAAAGCAAAGTTCGCAATAGGGGGTCAGGAAATTTGGTTGTGGGAGTTAATCGTGTTCCTTTTCTTTTTAACCTAGGTAGGACATTGGGCAGTATAATAGCAAGAGCTTGGTGGCGCAACCCACCGTCCCGTTCCAGAGGGGACGCTCATAACATCCATCCAGCCTCAATCTTAGGCAGCAACTGCTTTGGAACGCGATCGTGGTTAGCTGTTATGACACCCCGGCCACGCAGACTGTATTGCGGCACCAGGGCGTCAGCTCTTTCAGTCGCGCGGCCGTAAGCACCCGTTACTTAACTCAAACGTGGAGGTCAGCTAGGAGACGACGTGAGACAGACAAATTACGAGATACTCAAAAAACAGAACAAGAAAAGAAAACGCGCGTCCGAGTTCTTGCATATTCGATTGCGATAGACGCGCGGTAACTTTTATTTTAGTGATGAGCGTATAAATTGGTTATGTTTTACGGTAATCACGTTTCACCGCCCAGCCTATACTACATGTTACAGTGCTTTTTCTCAGTTCAGAACGCGCGTTTATGTAAGGGAACTTTCTCATATGTTCTAACCGAATTTGTTATAGCAAGTCAAAGTATTTCAGGAACTGAAACGACGCCTGTAGTCACAACTGGTATTGGGAACTATAAACCGCCGATGCCGAAATCTACACCGAAGCAATTACCGTAGACTTCGGCACTGCGATAGTACCACAAAAAAGAGCAGTAATAACAAACAAAAATAAAGGAGCCATGAACCATATCTTATCGATGGCCAAAAATGGGCTTGAAGTTAAAATAGGCTATTTGAGAAATACTTTGCCGCAGAAAGTACTTCAATGCGTTTAGCAGAAGTGGAGTTAATTGACGATGAAACATCCGGTTCGCGGTGCTTCCGCTCTTTCATCCATGCCTTGCACTGCCAAGGCCACGGCCAAGCGGGACGTGCCCACAACGTTCCGCCTACTGAGTCACTGTGGCGCGCACGTAAAATTTTATTTTGGATGTACACGTAGACTCCACTACTTCCGCTATTGGCGCCTACGACACGCCAAATGTACTTTAGATAAATGCGGTTGTCCTCAGCGAGCCGCAGTACGCTTAGCACTGCGGCACCGGTGACCGCCGCGACAAGCGTGAGCAAACGATAGTCTGATTTCTTCCGGATGTACGAATTTATTGTCGAAATTAGAAAGCAGATTTCCGCTTACTTCAGCCTATATATTAAATTGCGCCAATAATTACCGGGTGTTTAAGCAAACTGTTTCTTTTTTTTTAAATATTGTCTGTGGCATGATATCACAATTCGATCCCAGGAGCTGGTCTACTCGAAGAGATGGGCATGCAAAGAAAATCGAAATGTATGATCGATTATTCAGCGAAAATTCACTAATTAAGTTTTTAGCTAATTACCTTATGGCACATATTGCAATTTACAGATTCTAGCCGGGGAACTTGCCAGGCGGATTCACTTGAAGCGATTTCTCAGGATGACACCAGTTCCGAGATATTAATTACCTTCAAGTTGGTATGCCTAGCAGTCTCACCCTCTATAATTTGAAAATTGCAATATGTGCCACAATGTAATGAGTTAGAAGCTTAATTAGGATTGTTTTGTTAATTAGTCAATTATGTATTTATTTTATTTTCGCAAGTAATGTCTGCCTCTTTCAGTAGGCTAGCCCATGGACTACAATTGTGCTATCTCTCACAAGCAATGATTAAAAAATTTTCAATGTGTTCGCTGAGACTCCCTGTATAAGAGGAAGAAGAAGACTGATCCAAGCAGCCTTCCTGATTGACGTAAGCTATTCGCCGAAGCAGCCGCCTATGGGAATCTGCTATATTACGGAATAAAGCGTGCAGAAAAAAGTCAGGAGCAGGTTTTTCTTTCTTTTTTTTTTTTTTACGAGAGCGTTTGCGAAAAAAGGTGATTTCGCGCTTCACGTGCTGGATCAACGAGCAGCGTGCTGCTGCAAAACTTCGCTTAGATGTTCATAACAGCATATGCTATCCGCGAACTATGTTTTTTTCCCTCGAACGTGAGCGTCCCCTTCGCCGGTAACGTCGTCCCGGCGGACGTGCTGCTCTTCAAGCAGCGCCGCCCTGTTCGCGTACGCCGCCCCTGTCCAGCGCAGTGCATTAACGGCAGGAGGTACGGCCAAGCTACAGCCGCCTGCACTGAGCAAACACGTTGCCTCCGCTACGGTGGCCCCCACGAGACGGCAGACTGTACGGATGTTCTCCCCAAGTGGTCCAACTGCAGCAGTCGACATCTTGCCGCCAAACCCCGCTGTCTGCGTTGGCAACAAGAGAGGAAGATTGCCAAATTCATGGCCAAGCATCCCGTCACTCGTCGCGAGGCCGAAAAGGCGGTCGAGAGTGCCTCGAATAACACCCAAAAACGGCAATTCGAGGCTCGTCCGAGCGCTGTGACACATCCAGGCGCCGCTCTTACCGCCGAGCCCTCACAGGCAAGCCTGCACCACCTCGTCCGCCCCAGCCTTCAGAGGCGGTCAACACAGAATCACAGAAGGATGTTGTGATTGCTGCCCTCGCGGCCGCAGTTTGGGCTCTTCTTGGTTCTGTAGCAACCAACTCGCCCGCCCACAACTTGTGCACCGCGGCTTTAGCCGCTCACGAAGCCCTTTCGCATCATGGCTAATCACATGCACTTTGCCTAGGCCGCGCATATTCCAATGGAATGTCCGTTCGCTGCGCCGCCGTCACGGAGAACTCGCAGAGGAGCTTCTGCTGAATGGGTACGACGTTCTCGCCCTCCAAGAGACTCACATTCGCGAGGGATAGCTCTCTCTGCCAGGCTGTTTCTCGTATCACAGTGCCACAAACTGCGAGCTCACTACATGTACCGCCCACCCGTGCGTCGACCCATCTCACCCACCTGGCCGCTCTCGTGCTTCGCTCTTCGTCCGCACTCAACTGGCACACGTCGCTGTGTCTACTTCTGATGTTCAGTGCTCTGGTGTGGAATGCGTGGCTGCCACTGTTCGCGTTGGTTCCGTTGACACCACCGTGGCCAGCGTGTATGTGCACCCTTCTCGAAGATGGGACACTCGGTTCTTATCCCGGCTGGGCAAACTTATTCACAATGACCACGTTGTTTGCGGTGACTTTAACTCCCATCACACTCCGTCGGGAAGTAATAACACTGATGCAAACGGGCGGGATCTCCTCGACGCCATTCACGCTGCCGGTCTTCTCCTATCAATACAGGGAAGCCGACATTTGCCAGACCGCGAGTTAATCGCAGCGCGATAGATCTTTCTCTCGTCTCTGACCACTGCCAATACAAGTGGCATCGCAGACCCGACACGCAGGGATCTGATCACTTTCCGATCCTTCTCGAGCCGCTTCACAACGTACGCCGGCAGCTGAAACCCTTCAGTGTTGTGAACTGACCCCGCTTTCGCGAACTGTGTGTTGCTGTGCCAGTCGCGTCGGGCTTCTCGCGCACATCGCCGATTGTGCCAGTCGTGCGTCTGTGACTTGTGAGGTGCCCGCTAACACACCTGCGCCGGACATCAAGCAACCTGCGCGCTGTCAGCGAAAGGCTATCCGCACGGATAACACCGACCACTGGACTGTGTACAATCTATCGACACCGCTTGCCGCAGACACTCCAAACATCGCCACAATGAAAGTTGGGTCAGTTTATGCATCAGACTCGACGACCCCTCGAAATCAATCGCGATGCTGGCGCATCCTTGGCGCCATGCTTCTTCCCAATATGTCACGCACCCTAGCGCTCTCAATCGCTGTTGCTCGCCACATCACTGCGGCCCAAGTTGCTAACTGCTGGCGGATAGCTTCCTTGCCTCCCAGTACAATCTGTTCCTCCCTCTAATCACGCAGAATTAACTCCGCCTGAACTCAACAGGTGCGGGCTTTTTGCACTCTCGCGTTTCTTCCCAACGCAACGTATCATAGAGGAAAGCCGTGCTTTGGTGCAGTGTTGACTTCACCATCGGCGAACTCAGGTTCTTCAAAGCCGCAAACGGCGCTCTGGCCCGGAAAGCGACGGCATAACGTATCAAATGTTACGCCATCTCGACCGCTCCCAGCCAACTCCTCGAACAGTACAATGAAGTTTGGCGTTCCGGCCTCTTGCCACCCTCATGGAAGGAAGCCATCGTGGTTCCACTTCTAAAAAGAGGCAAAACCTTTTCCGAACTCTCCTCCTACCGGCCTGTTTCACTCACATCCGCCGTGGGAGAAGTTTTCGAGGCCTTGGCTCTCCGTCGCCTCGAATGAATTACTGCCGCCCTCGAATTCCTGCCTCCTGAACTCAGTGGGTTTCGACGACAACGTTCGACAGCTGACTCCCTCGCCGATGTCATCTCTACGCTAGAAGACGCCAAACACCGCAGAGAAGCAGGGTATCTTGTTCTTTCTGATGTGCAGAGCGCTTTTGACTATTTACCGCAAATTTCTATCACAAATGCCCTTCGCGCCATGAGTGTCTGCGACCGCCTCCTCTCCTGTGTTGCCGCTTTTCTGAATGGCCGCTGTTTTCGCGTCCGAATAGGTGGTTCATTAAGTGCGCCCCGTCCCATCTCCACTGGTGTTCCCCAAGACAGCGTACTCAGTCCCTTTCTTTTTAACTTGGCTATCGCTTGCATCAGGGACTTCGTTCCGCGCGTTCTACTTCATGAAGTCCGCATCGCAGTTTATGCTGACAACGTAGCCCTTTTCGCCACCGGACCCACTTCCCGCGGCCGGCAAGTTCGTCAAAGCATTCAATGCGCCATCAATGCGGTTGAAAGCTTCATTTCTGGCGTAGGCCTCAACCTATCACCCACCAAAACCGAGGCCCTACTCGTACACCCTCGGTCTTAAAGCGCGCTTTGAGGTTCCTCGTCTCAGTCTACGCGGTGTTCCTCTCCCGTGGGCTCGCAAAGTTCGCTCCCTTGGCGTTCTTACAGACCACCGTCTTAGCTTCAAACCCGCTGTAGCCGCTCTCCGTAAGAGCGCCATCAAAGTTGCCAGTGCCACGCGCTCCGTCCTAGCTCGAGGCCGCGGCTGCTCTCCGCAACTTGCCCTCACACTATACAATGCGGTTGCCTCCTCGAGAATCCTGTACGGTCACCCTTTGGCCTCTCTCAAACCTGCTCGGTGGCAGTCACTCGACATGCAACACAGAGCACTCATCCGCCATATTTATGGCCTCCCGCGCGCTTATGGCCTCCCGCGCGCTGAGAGGGAGAAACCAAAAACTTCCCCCTCTCACTTAGAACCGAATGGCGCGCCCTAAACCACATGAAGCGCTTTCAACGCACGCAGCAGGGACAAAAGCTCGTCACGCGCTTTCACTCTCTCCCCGTTCTGGCATGGGACGGCGCACATCTGACTTTCACTCACTTGTGAAACTCGCCCCCGACTGTGGCTGGCTTCCGTCCACAGCTGCCGCCCGCTTGACATCCGTACTACAGTACCCGGGGTGAAAAGTAAGCAAAACACACCCACCTGCGCCATCCTTCACGAGACTGCCGCCACATTTGAAGAGCGACTGTCGGGTCGCGTATTCGTTATCACCGACGGCTCGGTTCTCAATGATGGGTCCTCAACCGCTGCCTGTGTTATCCGTTATCCCGGAACTCTCGTTGCATAAGACGTGCCGCCTCTGCCGCGGTTGGTCCTCAACGGTTGCCGAACTAGCCGCCCTTAACCTGGCTGCCGATTTCCTTCTCGAGCGCCTCCCCCCATCCGTCGCCGTACTCACCCACTCCCGCGCGGCGCTACTCACGCTCGCCAAAGGGGAGAGAGGTCCCCTTATCGCGCAACGACTTTCCTTAAAGTTTGATTACGCACGATGGGCTGTGACCTGATTTTCCAATGGGTTCCTTCGCACGTCGGATTCGATGGTAATGAACGAGCCGATCACCTCGCCAAAGAGGCACACTCTCATATCACGCCCTATACCAACTTCGTCTCCCTGTTTGACACGGCACGCCAACTAATATCGCATGCAGTCAGAAATAAACACCCTGACGATCGCGTCGCCGCCAGCGTTCCACCCCTGCCGCTACCAAAACTGGGACTCTCACGGGCCGATAGGGCCCTTTTACTCCGTCTCCGCATTGGCTGCTTCAAAACTGCTGAGCGGATCTCTCGCCATTCAGGCACTGTCAGTTCCGTCTGCCAGAACTGCACTGCTGAAGTTGATGAGACACTCGAACACATCCTCCTCGACTGCGCGGCTTACAGCCCAGCTCAGGATTCACTAATCGCCTCCTACCGACGCCTGGGATTCCTTACAGCCCGTCCTGAGGATTTTCTATTTCCTAGGGATTTTTCATGCTTACTCAAAGGAGGCTTTGCTGCTCTAATTGAGTTCTTTGATTCCTGCAACCTTTATACGCGGTCACGAGCCCCGTCACGGCCTACGCTCGTCCTCCTCCATGTTTATTTCTCTCAACTCTTTTATTTCCCTTACCCCTTCCCCGTGCAGTACTGTTGAGGTGACCTCCTAAGCGAGAGACAGTTACGGTACTGCACTTATATCTTCTTTTTTTTCCCACTTCAAAGTCACTTACTAATACTACTACTTTTTTCCCAAAACACAGGGGTAGTTCAGAACACATTAAAATCAAAACGGAATCGAAAGGGTTATCGCTTACACTAGCCAGTCGTTGTCTAAATTTGTTGCCAATTATCTTACGACGGAAAACGAGTGCCTTGTCATCATTTGGGCTACGGCGAAATTTCGGCCCTACCTGTACGGTAGACCCTTCACAGTCGCACGCGACACCCCACACCTCGTGTGGCTGGCAAACTTAAAGGGGCCTTCTGGCCGCGTCGCACAGTGGAGCCTAAGACTGCAAGAATTCAACATCACCGTGGTCGACAATTTCAGACGCAGACACTTTGACGTTGACTGCCTGTACCATGCCTTTATGGGAACTCCGCCGCTAGTCGAACTGGACGATGACAGTTGTTTAGGAACATTAAGCGCGGACGATTTCGCCGAACAGCGAGCAGACCCGGAGTTGCTAAGCCCTGTCGAGTACTTGGAAGGCCAGACCAATTATTAGAGAGATTTAGAATAGGGGCCCCAAACGTTTTGGGGCCCCAAAGAAATAGCGTAGAAGCCACTGCGCATGCGCGAGACGCAAACTGCGTTTGGGTTTTGCGTTCGGAACGCTATTTCACCGATTTAGCGGAAGCCCAAATAGCGGCGCCAAAAGCTTTGCGTCAGCAAACATGGCGGCACCCATCGAAGGGACGGCTCTAACCTAGCACCAAACTGGGTTCGATTCGTGGTAACGCGTGAAGTTCGCAAGCTAGGAGAAGTGACTGCGGCTATCGCTTTCTCTCAACTAGCGTGTGTTATGAAGATTGATTCATTAGATGCTGCTGCTTCCGAATTCGTTTGTGGATGTTATGGCTCGTAGGCCTAACACGGCTAAGCTTGGCTAGTAAAGGCACGTAAAGTTGGTTTGCTCAAAACTAAGCGCAACTAATTGTTTGCTGCTTACAGAATAACATCTAAATTGTAATTAAACGTGAATACACGGAAGTCAAAATTACTATTCCTATCTTAAAATGGTTTAGTTGATTTAATTATTTGTAATAGCTTTTCTTTGACGCCATAGTGGCGCTGTCAGCGCAAGACGCTATCCGCAAACGCAAAACCCTATTCTAAAGCTCTTCACTCCTGCGTGCCCCAACGATAACACCCGCAAAGCTCTTTGGGGCCCCAAACTGTTGGGGCCCCTATTCTAAAACTCTCTATATTCCTAGGGTATTTAGGAAAGGACTATCTTCTCACAAGTCCGTGCAAACTACCTCTTTCTTGAGTATTCAAATCTGCGGCCAGGGGTTCTGCACAAACTTCGTGATGATCCAACGGCAGGACACCTAGGGTTTTTCTTTCGTTCGCTCGCGAGAATTGAGAAGCTTTACTGGTCGCGCCTGAATGCAGATGTCGCCCATTACGTCACGGCATGCCGAGACTGTCAGCGACGCAAGACCGCCGACAGGGCCAGCGCGATTGCTACAGCCAATTGATAGCCCTTGTCGACCATTCCAGCAGATGGGGCCGTCGGCTTAGCCGTGAGTTCAACCGACGCCAACGTCGGCAGGGCTGAGAGTTCACCTGGGTTTCCACGTAGACGTTGCGCACACCAGCTTTGTGTGCTTCGACAGCCATTTGTTGTTGAAAACTGTCATCAGTCTTCCAGGAAAGCGGACAAGCGGGACAGAAAGCGACGAACACTCACGAGATGCGGGCACCATTCTGCCTTTGAGGTTTGCCTGCAACGTACGACGGTCTCGCATGTGGGAGAGTGCCAAATGGCGCGCAGACAAAAAAATAAGATTAAATTAAATATTAATAGCTGACTGGTGATTGTTACGTATCATTTCAAAACACGCACGTTCTGCAGAACACGAAACAGTTGTTTGTGAGAGACAGTTACGGCGCTGCACTAATCTCTTCCGTCTCCTTTTCTAAAATCACTTCACACACCTGTTTTCCACTTATGACGTAAGCAAACGTCAACAAAATAGCGCGAATATTTCCAGCAGCGCTGCCTCGGACGTGATTTGCTTCCCTAGCCTTCGCTTCATAGGCACGTCAAGTTGTACGTTCGTATACTGCCTTGGTGAGCTCCTCGCCGTTTCCCTTGTCGCTTTTACTTGCCTTTCACAAAGCGGTGAACTACTTGGTTCACCAGAACCCTATGTTCCTAATTAGATTGCGTTGTACCTTTTTGTGATGTAGACTTCTGATAACGTCATTACGAGACGTGTGATGCAATTAACTGTTTTATTAAGTCCCGACTTTGATAAGAGACATTTATTTTTTGCACGTAATAAATGTCTTGTGTGTCACGTGTACAAACGGCTTTGTCCTCACCTGAGTGCTCTGAGGCTATGGCTCAGTGACCCGTTCAAAATCTATAACTGGACCTGCGTGACAAGTCCACTAAACGTGTGCACAGATCAAAAGAAGTTTCTTCCGCTGTTATAATGAAACAACGGAGACAAAAAACTTAATAAAACAACCTGGCGTGCACTGTCTCGTTTGTAATAGAAAACATAAGAATTTATATTTGCCGTTTTCTAAAAAACTGTACAATTTGAATACTTTTACAAATTTGGTCGCAATATTGTTAACCCAGCAGACATTTATGTTAGCCTTGTTCCATAGAGTGCAATAACCCCTTACAACTGACAAGCTTCTCAATGCACACGGCCAAGGGCGTGTAAGAACGGAACCCTCCGCGGAAGCGGATTGACTACGGCGTTGCCCTGCATAACCTGAGTGCATGGTCTCGGGTTCGTAACCGACGGTGGCCGCCGTACTCCGATGGGCGCGGAATATGAAAACCCTCTGGTATTGTGCAGTCGGTGCTCGTTAAAGATCGCCAGGTGGTCAATTATTTCGGACGCCCCACTATGGCGTGCCTAATTATAACATGGCGCTGGTTGCATGTAATACCTCAGAACTACGTTCTACGAAAGAATTCGGACTCCAAACATACTCTTCTTACGCAGTTACTGCTATGTGCATCTTTCTTTTCCAGATCGCGCCGGAGAAGAACGGTAACGACAAAGCGCGCGTTTACGTGAAGGGAGCGTGCGATAGATCCGGGGTTTGTATTCCCCACATTATAAGCGCTCCGAGAGCTTAAGCTTCTAGCGTGCATTCCGATGCATAAAAAGCACGCCTGCCCAGAAAAAATCGTTTCGGCCTCAGCATTTCACTGCATCACTGACGTCGGCATACAACATGTTTAAATAAACTACCTGCAACTTTCCTGCCTTTATGGTGATCTTTGCATTTTAAATTTATCAATTTTGCATGCCGTTTCCAAGACCTTCCTTATGACGGGTCATCTACAATGTACCTTAGCTATCTTTAGCCAAGACTTAGAAGTATGTTAAAGCACTCTAGAAAGGAGCGACCAAATGTATGTATTCTGGGGAGCAAGTCGATCCCACTGTTTCTGTATTTTGTATAATTTTTTTACCTGGGCTAAAGTTAACTGAGACACCTTGTATACTTTCCTATATTTGCTACCACAACAAGCAATCAGAGCTTGACAAATCTCGATCGGATGCGAGTGTGTGCCGGCGGGAAAAGAAAAATAAAACTGAGTGCTGGTGCATTACGCGTCTAGCTTCCATCGGCGTTTAAGTGCGCTAAACATTTAGGAACAATAAATAGGGCCACTCTCTACGTAAGATCATGCTGGAAACCGGCCGCGAACAATGAAATAAAAACATTTTCGCCAATATCTGTACCCGGATCAAAAATCTCATAAATGTGATACTGGCACACTCCAGCTTTTCCACAACGGCATGGCGCTACCAGAAAGAAAAACGAAGAAAAAAAAGTTTTGTTAAAATTCATCTTGCAACTTTTACAACATGGTTTCACCGCGCCACAGTAAAGGTGGCATCGGAAGATATGTATATCTTCATTTCCTGATTGATATTGAATCATGAATGCACTCTTAAATGACCACAATATGCTAAGTTAGGATGCGCCCCCGACCTTAGCTAAAGCACCTCGATCTTTAAAGTTCAAGCCCTCAGGTTCTAGCCCCTTCAAGTTATTGCGCGATAGAGCACACTGCGCGTGCCCTCTGTCATTCGTGTTCCATGCACTGCCCAAGCCTTGCATTGCTTGTGTGCTTTAAACGTTTGCGAGTATTAAAGACTTTTCGCTGCACACGGACGCCCTATATAGCACAGCTCAATAACCGGAGCACTATTGCAAACGCGAAATTAGGCGCAAGATATGGCGCGGCGTTACCAGAGCCGAAAACGAAGAAGCGCACGGTAATTAAATACCAAAAGGAAGTGCGAATAACGAACGCGCGCGCCATTGAACCGCGCACTGCTCGATAAGGCAGCCACAGCCTTGAGGCTAAAGCACGCAGGCCTCGTCAAACTCCACCGTTGGTGAGCTGTTGCGGAAATATGCAGTGTGATGAGCCCCCCCCCCCCCCCCCTCACCCCACCTCCCTCACCCCGACCGCAGACGTTCTATTCCCTCTTCCATCTTTCTAGCCTAACAAAACCAGGTTTGATGGATATTCCTTAACTGTTCAACTTTGCAGTAAATAAACGATAATAATGAATGTTCTAACTGCCCACTTGTACTAACGCGTAAACGAGCATTTCCGGTATGAATTGAAATGAAATTTTCGTAAACGTCAGTGTTCTTATTAGTTTTCTTGATATTTACTTCGTCTGGAAAATATTCAGAGCAAAATGTGTACCGCAAGCACTCTTGAGGCCTTTTCAATTCCCGCCGTGAAATTATTTCTTTTAGCCCCTGTAATGCTTCAAACACCTAAACATGTCTAATAAACGAGAAGACAGGAGGTTAACCGAGGGGCCCGATTTTTATTAATCATATGAGAGCCCAACAAACATCGACACCAAGGAAAACATAGGGGAAGTTACTTGTGCTTACTAAATGAATTAAAGAAATTATAAATTAATGGAAATGAAAATGGATGAAAAAACAACTTGCCGCAGGTGGAGAGCGATTCCACGTCTTCGCACTACGCTTGCGATGCTCTACCCCTTGCTGGTATGGCACTTTGCTGCAAGTCAATAGATGGCGCTTGACGATTTGAATATTTTCTGTTATTTTTACAGCCCACTGGTCGCTTCGGTGCGGGTCTTTTCAAACGCACAAACTAATGCGCCACACTGTCCACCCCCGATTTCGCGGTGTCTGAACTACAGCACTCTAAAGAAGTTGGGTGGGTCGGAAATGTTCTCGTATTTATTGTGAGCGCGAAAATGCAGCGGGGGCGGCAATCAGATTACACAAGTTTCGGTGACAACCACACAACGGATAGAACCAGCGATAACATTCGAGGAACTTTAGATGCAGAAAGGCGCGTCTTGCGCTGAGCTATAACGTTTAACATTTGTTAGCCGGTAAAAACCGGTCACCGGAGAAAGATGAAAAATTGACAATCACTTAAGTATCCTTATGTGATTTGAATGTGAAAGCATTATGACTTCTCTAATTAATTGGTTACCTCTATGACACGCGAAGTCCTACATTATCATATGTCCGTCACAAGTCTACCTTAAACCCTGCTCTAATTTATACCAACCTTAATCCACCTTGTTCTAACGTGCACCAACCTCAATCCACCATGCTCTAATTTGAATCAGCCTCAATCCACTGTAGTCCACCTTAGCCCATTTTAATTCAGCCTAATCTAGCCCGCTCTAATTTGTACCAACCTTAATTCACCACAATCCACGTTTGCCCACTTTATTCCATCTTAATCCATTTTGCTCTAATTTGTACCAAACTTTTCCACCTTAATCCACTTTGCTATAATTTGTACCAACTTTAATCCAGCCTGATCCACCTTAATTCAATTCAGTTCACCTTCATACACATTACTCCACCTTAAGTCACCTTGTTCTAACTTTAATTCTGTATTACTACCGAGGTCATACAAGACGCTGATCACGTCACTCATGATGATGATCTTTGGTACCACTCGTTGCTTACAACGACGGATTTTATGCCTCATGGGTCATATAATGCTTTCGTATTAAAAGTACGCGCGTCGATGGCCCCCCTCTTAAAAAGCATCGTACCCATTCTACAAACACAAAAGCGAAAAACAAAAGTACCCGTAGTAAAGAAAAAAACAAGAAAACAACAAATAAACAAAGTTCCCGAGTTCGTCCGCGGGCGTACAAATGTGTAAAACGCACCACGTGGACGACTTCAGATCGTAGGCGGCGCCACTGTGATTGCGAAATGCCATCTGGCACGACCTCAGTCCAGGGCGCCAATACATCGGATGATCTTGTAGGGTCCCAAATAGCAAAGCAAAATCTTCTGAAGTCATCGCAGGCGTATCGGGATCCAAACATGAACAAGGTTGCCAGACTGGCATTACATATCATCGTCGAAGATTGTAGTGTGAGCTGTCCATCCTTTGTTGGCTCTTGATGCGCAGGCGGACAAGTTGTCGCGCTTCTTCGTTGCGCTGCAAATAGTCGTCGACGTCGAGAATCTCTTGATTGGTAACGTGCGGCAGCATGGCGTCGAGAGGCGCCATCAAGTTCCTTCCGCAAACCAGCTTAAACGGCGTGATCTGGGTTGTTTCTTGCAGCGCCGTGTTGTAAGGTATAAGGTTACGTACGGAAGGACAGTCGCCTACGTCTTGTGTTCGGCGCCGCTGTACATTGCTAACATGACGGCGAGCGTTTTGTTCGAGAGAGAGAGAGAGAGAACAACTTTAGTAAATATGCCTGCAGAGTCGGTTAGGCTCCCTCCACGCAGGGAGGACAAGCTTTTACCGCGACGCGGCCACTACGTCAGTCTCGTGCATTGTGCTCCTCGAGGTCTTGGTTCCTCGCTACTTCCGCGGATCCGAGAGGGCCGCCATCCCCTTCCTAGGGGTGCTCCCCCCTTCTCCTCGGTTTCGCGAGGTCGCTGCCTCTCTAGAGCTGCCGAGACCTGCTGGACGGCCTTTAGTTGTGTATCTTGGTCATAGGTCCTCGTTGCAGCCTCTAGCCGCGGCGGGATCGTCGTCTTCTCACTGGCTTCTCGTGGATTTCTACTACAGTCCCAAAGGATGTGAGCCGCGGTGGCTCTCTCCTTAGCGCACAGTCTACACACGTCACTCGCGTACACGCTCGGACACACGTGCTTAGCTAGCACCGGGGTGAGCAGGGACCCCGTCTGTAATTGCCTGTATAACACTGCCTCCTCCCGGGTAAGCCCCGGGTGAGGTGGCGGCATAGTCTGTCTGTTAAGTCTGTACCACTTCACTATTTCGTTGAAGGTGGTCATCTTGTCCTTGGCACTGCACCGTGACCAACACGCCGAGTCGGCCGTGCTTGCAGCCGCGCGGTTGGTTAGTCCTCGCGCGGCCGAGTTGGCCGTCTCGTTGTGGTTCACGTTCCCGCGTTCCGACACGTCACTGCCCATGTGGGCCGGAAACCACTTGATCACCACAGCGCTTTTGCGTCCGATGTCTTCGGCCTTGCGCAGTATGCGCGCAGCCTCACTACATACCCTACCCTTGGCGTAGTTCTTCACTGCCGTTCTAGAGTCACACAACACTGTAGTGCATCCGGGGTCGGAGACGGCCAAGGCGATGGCCACCTCCTCCGCCCGGTGTGCCTCTCGAGTCCGGACGCTCGCCGCGGTCTTCGTTGCACCCGTCGATGCCCCGACAGCCACCACCGCGTATGCGTCGCTGCTCCCTCGATACTCCGCCGCGTCCACGTAGATGGCGCCTTCTTCTCTGGCGTGGAGGTCCACAAGAGCCCTGGCCCTCGCCAACCTCCGCCCCTTGTTGTGCTCGGGGTTCACGTTCCTCGGGATCGGGCAGACCCTGAGCTTTCTGTTGATGCTATCCGGTATAAGCACGTCTTTCTGCTGCTCGCCTTCCCTCGGCTCGAGGCCAAGGTCCCGCAGTATCTTTCTTCCGGTTCTTGTTTCAGAGAGACGCTCGAGTTGCGCCGTTCTCTGTGCTTCGGCTATTTCGTCCAGCGTGTTGTGGACTCCCAGCGCCATGAATTTTTCGGTGCTCGTGCTTCCGAGGAGGCCGAGTGCCGCCTTATACGCCTTGCGTATGGTGGCGTCTATCTTCTTACGTTCGCTCGGCCTCCAGTTGTGGAAGGCGGCCACGTACGTTATGTGGCTAACTGCGAAGGATTGAACGAGCCTAGTCAGGCTCTCCTCCTTCATCCCCGCTCTTCTGTTGGACACCCTCTTGATGAGTCTCATTGCCGCGGCCGCTTTGCCCGCGAGCTTGTTGACCGTTTCACCGTTGACTCGATTTCGCTGGATGAGCAGCCCGAGCACTCTAATCTTCTCGACCTCCGGTATCACTTGTCCTCCCGCTGTCTTGACCGTGATCTGTGGTCGCTCGTACTTGACTTCCAAGTTCTTTCTTTTCCTGCCCGCTCCTGTCGGTGGAATCACCAGCAGTTCTGACTTGGCCGGAGAGCAAACGAGTCCAGACCCGCCCAGCTGCTCCTCGATGGCGTTGACCGCTTCTTGCAGCGTTGTCTCGATGTGTCCGTCGCTTCCTCCCGGTACCCATAGCGTAACGTCGTCGGCGTAGATGGTGTGCCGGACTCCCGCTACTCTTTCTAGCCGGTTGGCCACCCCGATCATCACGAGGTTGAAGAGAAGCGGGGAGATCACCGAGCCCTGCGGAGTTCCGACGCTGCCCAACTTCTTCTCTTCGAGCTGCAGGTCTCCCGCGCAGATTTCGGTGGTCCGTTCCGTCAGGAAGTCTTTGATGTATTGGTATGTCCTTCGGCCCATGTTTAGTCTGGATACTTGGGCCAGGATAGCCGAGTGCCTCACTTTATCGAAGGCGCTCTGCAAGTCCAGCCCGAGTATGGCTCTGTTGTCCTTGGTGCCCGTCGTATCGTCGATGATCTCGTTCTTCAGTAAGATCATGGCGTCTTGCGTCCCGAGCTTCTTTCGAAACCCGATGATGGAATTTGGGTAAAGCTCCGATTCTTCCAGGTAACGCTGCCACCTGTTCATGAGAACGTGCTCGAGGACCTTTCCCACGCACGAAGTGAGCGAGATCGGCCTGAGGTTCTCTATGTTGGGCGGCTTACCAGGCTTGGGGATGAGGATCGTCTTGGCTGCTTTCCATTGCTTGGGCAGCCTTCCTTCTTGCCAGCACTTGTTGAAGAAGTTCGTGAGCGTTTCGATGGCCGCTTCGTTGAGGTTCTTGAGCGCTCTGTTGGTCACTCGATCGGGACCCGCGGCGGACCTGCCATTGAGATCCTGCAGGGCAGCTCTGACTTCCCATGTCTGGATGTCTCGATCTAGCGTCTCGTTCTCGTTGCCTTGGTAATCCGGGTGTCTTTCCGTGGGGGTGGTCGGTAGGTACTTGGCGTCCAAGCGCCCCTTGACTTCGTCCTCCCCGTGTTCACAGATTGCCTTGTGTAGGATTCTGGCCAGGTTGTTGTGTTGGTGGCCCTTGGTCTTGGTTTCGTCGAGGAGGTGCCGCAGCATGTTCCACGTCTTGCCCTTGTGCATCTGTCCGTCGGCTTCGTTGCAGGCCTCGTTCCACTGTTGGGTGCATAGCACCCTGCAGTGGACCTCGATCTGCCTGTTGAGCTCGGCGATCTTCTTCCTTAGACTTCGGTTGGTTCGTCGCTTCTGCCACCTCTCCTTTATGGACTGCTTGGCTTCTATCAGGTGGGCCAGCCGACTGTCCATCTTGTCTATCCGTTCGTCCGTCTCCAGCTCTTTGGTGGCTCCTTCCATCGTCTCAACGACGTTGGCCGCCCATTGCTCGATGTCCGTAATGTCCAGTTGCACCGCGGGTAGCGCCTTTCGAAAGGCGTCCCAGTCCGTAATGCGATGCTTCCTTATGCCGCTGTTGCCTTGGCGTTCTAGCGGTACGACGACCTCCACGATGTAGTGATCGCTGCCCAGCTCTTGGCCCGTGTTTCTCCATTTTGCTTCTCTCGATCCTCCGTCGGTTTTGACGAAGGTAAGGTCCGGAGTGGTGTCTCTCGTAACCGATGTGCCGATCCTGGTGGGAAAGGCCGGATCCGTGATTAGGTTCAGTCCCACGTCAGTGGCGTCTTGCATGAGCTCTCTCCCCTTGACCGTCGTTCTGTGGTAGCCCCAGTCTTGGCTCGGAGCGTTAAAGTCTCCGCACACTACGAGCGTATTGCTCCCCGCGACTGAACTCGCTTTGTGGAAGAGTGCCCTGAATTTCTGTTGTCCGTGGGACGGATTGCTGTAGACGTTCACCAGGAAAGTGCTCTCCTTCCTCCTCTTGCCCGTGATTACTTCCACCGTGCAGTGTTCGATGGCGCTTTTGCCGATCAGTTCGTGTTCCATGAAGGTGATCCCTTTCCTAACGAAGGTGCAGACCCCTCTGCCCTTGCCCTTGGACGTGTCCCTTTTGCTCGGCGGGCTGTAGTGCGACCGGTAGCCAGGTAATCTCGGCGTCTTTTCGCTGTGTGTTTCTTGAATCATTATGACGTCTGGTTTCCTCGTTAGTTGCTGCAAGTGTTGCTGCAGCACCGCTCTCTTGCCGGTAAAGCCGTTGCAGTTCCAGTGCCAGACCAAGAGGTCTCTCACTGGTGCTGTGGATGCTGCTGTACGTGCTGTCCCGTCCATGATTGCTGCAGTTTGGCGATGATCTGTGCTTCCATGCCTTGTATTTGTGCCTGTATCTGCGCCTGCAGCTGTGCTTGCATCTGCGCCATCATGTTCTGGATCGTGCTCTGTATGTTCGTTGTCATCTGCTGAACTGTTTGCGCGAGCGTAGTGAGGCGTTCGTTGGTTACCTTGCTGGTCGCCTCAAGACGGTCGAGTCTGTCGTCCTGTTTTTCGACTCTCTCCATTATCTTTCGTTCCTTGGCGCCCTCTATGGCTCTCCTCTTGGGAGCCGGTCCCGCCTCTTTCGTGGCTCTCGGGTCCACCTCGACCTCTGGTTCGTCCTCGGTTATCTCTTCTTGTTTCCTCTCGTGCGCGGGCTTCGGCAGCAGCTGCGGCTGTTGCTGCAACCCAATTAATGTCGTTAGCTTCTCGTTGATTTCCTTGATGGTTGCGTCCTGTTCGGCGATTCTCCGCTTTAGCATCTCGTTCTCGTCTCTCAGGGCTTTTACCACCCCGTTCTCTTCTTGGATCTTCTTCGCGGCGTTTTGCGCTGGTGGTTGTCTCTTATCTGCTATGTTTGCCTTGACTGCGTCGGCCCAGGCGACTCTCTCCCTCGACTGCGATGGTCTGTGGCAGCTGGCGCTCCTGCCTCCCTTGCTGTTGTCCCTCGTGCGGCTGCTGTCGCGCTGCCTCGATTCCCCGCGGGGTCTCTCGGCAGACGGCGCTCGCAGCGGCGGAAAGCTTTCCGGATCCGGTTGTTGCTGCATGGCTTTCATCTTGCGTTCCCATTGCCGTTTTTTGACCACGTACGGCATCTTGTACTTGTTTTTGCATTCCCTCTCGCCCGTTGGATGCTGTCCCCCGCAGAGCTTGCACTTGGGCTTGCATTCGTGTTTGTGATCCTCGCTGGGGTTCACGATTCCGCAGCCGAAGCACACTCTGGTGTTGGGATTCGGGCATACGTCTCTTCTATGGCCGACCTTGCCGCATTGCCTGCACACGTCAAAGTGCTTGCGGTAAAGCCTGCACCTGACTAATATCGAGCCATACTTGACGTAGTTCGGTACTTTCTGTCCTGCGAAGAGTACTATCACCGTGGTTGTATTGCCGATTCTGTGCGCCTCCACCGCTAGGGGGTTGCGCGGGTTCACGATGTTTTCGGCTATCTCCTCCGGGGAGTCGTCTACGGCTATGCCTCGGATGACTCCCTTGACCGTGCCGTCCGGCGCCGTTCGGTAAGCGCTGACTTCGTATGTCCTGCCTCCAATGTTAAGGGCTTTGACCTTAGAGTATAGCGTGGCACGCCTCTCGTCCGGGGTGCTGACCACGATGATGTTTTGCTGCGCGTTCGTGCAGATGGTGTCTGCTTTGCCTTCTTCCTTCGTTACTCGAGCCGCCGTCATGACTGCCGACATAATTATTGAAACCTCAGTTCTCGCTACGTTGAGACCTCCCCGTGGCCTCATGACTATCTTGGTGTCGTCTTTCGGCATGTCTGTCGGCATCCTCGCCGCTTTCGTTACCGAGGCTGCAACTCTCTTAGCAAAGCTGGCCCTTATCTTGGGTCTAGACTGGTGAGTAATGGCGGCGGACTCACTGCTTTCCTTGCCGACCATGATCTGCCTGATGCGCTTGCCGGAGGCCGACCAGCCTTCGGCTTCTTCCGGTGTAATGTCCTCTCCGTGAACTTCAATGCACGTGCGCCCGCCGAGACTGCCGATGCTCGGTGCTGACGCCATGTTGTCTCCCATTGACGTGGCCACTTCCATTTCGCACGCCATCTTGGTCGTACTCGTCGCCGGGTTAGGCCTAGCGGCCGGGCCCGTCGCCACCGGTGGCCGTACTCGTGGGAGGCTTGGCGAAAAGTCCGCACCGCAACAGAAAAAGTCCCCGTAAATCGAGAGAATCACGTACCGCTTGGTCAAAACTGGTACTGGTGGATGCCCCGCACCTTCGCGCACACTGTGATACCAATTATATCGCGGTAACTGCAAATTAACACTGCGTTAATTGGCATAATAGCAGGAGCCGATGAGAAGCCCGGCTCTTCCGCAGTCGTCTGCGGGTGGTATGCGGTTGTCCTCCGATGACTAGTCTGGATGGCTGCACGATGGCTTGAGTAAGCTCCGCTGCAATAGCCATTCCTCTTCCGGTAATGAGGACTTCTCGCATACCATGTGCCATCAAGACGTTCTCGACGAACATTTTCGCTACTTCCACCTCACTACCATTGGATAGGACTTTCGTTTCCGCTTAGCAGGTAAGGTAGTCGGTGGCCACGACGATCCATGCACTTGTTTCCATATGTTGACCTAAAAAAGGGCCCGAAGAAATCCGTCCCGATCTGCTAAAGCGGCGGGCCTTGCGTCACTGGCAGTCTAAGTACGTCTTGACGTAATCGATGAGGTCACCGTGAAGGCGTGACTAGTAATAGTTCCTCCAAATCATTTCGAGCGTGCGGGAAACACCGAGATGCCCTGGCATTAGGTCATCATGAACAGCATATAGAACCTCTGGCCGCAGTGCTATTTGGCGCTGACCGCCGAGTTTTTGTTTACGAGGATGCCGTTTTGCAACGAAAACGATGACAATGTGCGCATAAATACCCTTGGAGGAAAATAGGTCCTCTTACAAGAAGTCGATAAGACTTCTCAGCTCCGGGTCACCTCGCTGCTGTTAGGAGAAGTTATCGTCACTTCTTGTCGCTAGGACAAAGTCCTTGTCCTGGTCGTCTTGCGGCGGCGGGTGAATAGGGCGCGAGAGAGGCAGTCGGCAGCAGAGTGCTTTCCTCATGACTTGTATATCGCGGTGGTGTCAAATTCTTGCAGTCGGAGGTTCCAGCGTGCTAGGCGTCCTGAAGAGTCCTTTAGCTTGGCTGGTCAACACAGAGCGTCATGGTCGCTTAAGACTTTGAACTGCCTGTCAAGTGGTTAAGAGAAATTTCGTGGTAGCCGAAATTATGGCAAGCCTTTCGTTTTCCTTCGTTGAATAACTGGCTTCCGCTTTGGCCAGCGACTAGCTACCGTAACAGATTACCCTTTCAAGTCAGTGTTTCCTCTGGAATAGGGCAGCGCCGAGGCATGCGCTGCTTGCGTCAGTGTGTATTTCGGTATTGGTGTCTTCGCCCAAGTTGGCGAATACTAGTGATGACTGTAGGCGTCGTTTAAGATCTTCGAATGCTTCGATTTGCGCCATTTCCCAGTTGAACTTGACGTCGCATTTTGTCCGATACGTCAACGGCTCGGCGATGTGTAAGAAGAAGTCGACGAAGTACCTGTGATAGGCACACAGGCCAAGAAGTATGCGCGCGCTCTTTCTGTCGGCAGGCTGTGGAAAGTGTGCAATGGCGCCCGTTCTCTGCGGATCAACAAGGACTCTTGACGTGCTGATGATGTGACTCAGGAACAGAAGTTCTTCGTAAGCGAAGTTACATTTCTCCGGCTTTACGGCCAGCCCATATGACTTGGTGGCCTCTGGTGTTGTTGCAAGGCGCTTAAGGTGATCGTCGAAGTTTGAGGCCAAGACCACGACGCCATCAGGTTAGGTCTGCCATTTGAAGCCAACCAATACGGTGTCTAGCTATTACACGTTGCAAAGTTGCAGGTGCTGAGAAATGACCAAGTGGCATGACCTTGAATTCATAGAGGCATCTGGCGTGATAAAGGCGGTCTTATCTCTATCCCTCTTGTCGGCTTCGATTTGCCAGTAGTCAGTCTTGAGTTCCATCAACGAAAAATACGTTGCATTGCAGATACCCGTCCAAGGCGTCGTCTATCCATGGGAGGGGCTATACGTCATTCTTTCTTATTTTGTTCAGGCGATGGTAATCAATGCAGAAACACAGAGTTCCGTTCTTTTTCTTCGCCAAGACAACAAGAGATGCCTACGGGCATTCTGACGTTTGAATGATGTCGTTGTGCAGAACTTCATCGACTTGTTGTCATCGACTTGTTGACTTGTCTTCGACGCCAGCTTTACGTTCTGGCGTCGAAACTCGGTAAGCTCTGGCGGTGTGGTCGAGCGCGTTCTTCGGTTATTATGCAATGCTTCGAAACAGGCGTGTTTCGGATTCTTGATGACAACGAGAAGCAGTCCTTGTATTGATAGAGGAAACCCTTGATCTTTTCTTGCTTATGCCTGGGAAGACACGTATTAATATCGACAAGTGGTTCAAGACTACGCACCATTGCTACAGCTTCGGCAGAATCAGAGAGGACAAGTTTGCATCGCTGACTGCTGTAACTTCTTCCATGTATGCGACCTTCGTGCCATTGTCCATGTGTTTATATTCCTGACTGATGTTCGTCACCATTACTTGGCTTTTCCGTGGCGTAGCTGGACGATACCCCTTGTAACGCCGGTTGCACAATCAAACAGCGTTCTCGAAGTATTCGTCTCGTCCAGCAAGTGCTTGAGCAGGTTCCAAGACCACCCTTTGCACATCTGACCGTCTATCGAATTGCAGATATCGTCCCGCTGCTGTCTGGAGAGGACCTTGCAATCCTCCTCTATTTTCTTGTTGACTTCGGCAATCTTCTTTCGGAGCCATCTGTTGACGCTGCCCCTTCCATGTGGATAGCAGGGACTGCTTGGCCTCGAGCACATGGGCAAGCCTGCTGTTCATCTTCTCGACCGGGAGATCTGTGCTGACTTCCTTATCTCTTCGGATCTGTTCAGTCCTGCGTTCGAGATCGGGCTTCACCTCCACGTCTTCCGCATATTCCTCCCTAATCTTCCGAAACTTGTCCCAGTCGGTGACCCTGAAATTGCGCACTCTTTTTCGCTCTACTCGCAGGGCCGTGGCCAGGATGTAGTGGTGGTCACTGCCCAGGTATATGTTTAGGTTGGCCCACTTAGCTTCCGCCGCTCCTTTGAAGAAGGAGTTGTATCCCTGCTGGCCGACGTACCGCATCTTGTAGGGAATGACGGGTCCGTGACGAGCATCAGGTCTCGGTTGAGCGCCTCTTTCCAAAGGTCCTCCCCTTTGTGCCTGTCATACCGGTAGCCCCAGGTGTGATACGGAGCGTTAGAGTCGCCTGCGATGACGAGGGGGAGTTCCTGGCGTGCTGCGCTGCCCTGGACACGAGGCTCCTGAATCGCTGTCGCAGGTCCTTTGGGCTGCTGTAGACGATGGATGGATGTTATGCGCGTCCCCTTTGGAACGGGGCGGTGGGTTGCGCCACCAAGCTCTAGCTATTATACTGCCTAATGTCCTACCTAGGTTAAAGAAGAGCAAAAAGACCACTATGAACTCCCACAACCAAATTTTCTGACCCCCTATTGCGAACTTTGCTTTTGTACGTCCCCGTTTTTTGACGTTTCCTTACTTCCACCAATCTTCCAATCGCCTCTTACTAATCTCTATTTCTGACATGTCCTTTTCCCTGCTCTCGCTGAACCCAAGGGCTTCGAGGACGTTCAAAATTAAGAAGCTCCCCCTGCTGGCGGCTCCGGGAATGATCTCGATCATGATGTATTCGATCTTGCTCGACGTTATTTGGAGTTCGTGGGTTACGTGTATCAGCTTCTTTTTTTATCAGGACAGTGACGCCTCTTCCTACTTCGTGCTTCGCGACAAACAGGTAGCCGGGTAGCGCGACGCTTTCAGTTAGTGTTTCTTGAGGAGGACCACGTGCGGTTTCTCCGCGTGTGAGCGAATAAATTGCTGAAAGGGGGCCCTCTTATGGAGAAACCCCCTGCAGCTATATTGCCATATTCCGAACCAATTAGTTTGTGTGGTGTTGTGCCATACTACGAGTACCACGTTGCTGCCACAAGGCGACGGAAGCTGCCATACTGCGTGAGCCACGTGGCTACCACGAGACGACGGGAGCTCCCACTTCGCGACGAATCAAGAATTCGACACGGGAGGCGACTTCAAGAAGCACCCAGCCATCTCCACGACGAATCAGGAATTCGACACGGGAGGCGACTTCAAGAAGCACCCAGGCATCTCCACGCCGAATCAAGAATTCGACGCGGGCGACGTCCTCAACCTGCCCCGCCTGGTTCCTGCCGACGAGGGGTCGCCGAAGGGATTTAAGGGAGAACCGGCCCATTGTGAGAAGGGAGAGTCGCTTCCAGCCACTCAGTCGGTCTGATGCGCTCTTACTGCTACCTGTACGCTATCTTCCACTATCTGTAAATATTGTATAAAATTTTTCGTTTCTTCTTCGTCTGCGGAAAGAGTTCGTCTTTTGTCCTCCACCCCAAAGTCACAACAGTGGTGGCAGCGGTGGGATTCGAAGCCAGATAACGCCCGCTACACCGTTTAACGACAGCCACGAGGACCACCGGCGTCAGCTACTTTTGAGGGGGCGAGTGCCCGACGTTTGCCTTTCGCATCACCAGACCTTTGTCCTACACGTAAATGCTAAGGACCATTGCTCAAGTATTCTGAAAGGGTTGTAGTGGGTATGTCTTAGTTCGCTTCAGGCCTTGCATAGGTTTCCGGCTTCGGAAGCAAAGCTAATTTAGAGGCAAAACGGGAGACGAGCCATCAGATCGCCATGGAGAAGCTCAGGATAAAGGAACTTCTTGATGTTTGTCAGGAGATGGGCATTTCGGCTGCGGCGGCAAGGGGAAACAACGCCATTCTGGACGTTATGAGGGCAGAAGAGGTAACTGAGGAGTAAGTCGAAGAGGTTTGGGGAGAAATTCTTGAGAGAAGCGAGAAAGAAATGCGACATGAGGCAGAAGAAAAGAGAAGGCGCGAGGAGGCAGACGAGCAGAAAAGGCGCGAAGAGGCAGAGGAGCAGAAAAGGCGCGACGAAGCAGAGGAGAAAAGAAGGCGCGAGGAGGCAGTGGAGAAAGGCGCGAAGAGCGAGATTATGCTCTTAAAATGAGACAACTGTAAATAGAGCAAATTCGAATGAGCTCGGCGCGTTAAGTCCTCTTTCCTGTGGAGACGATACGCATAAACTGAGAATACAGAACCTGATGCTACCGTACAGGATAGGCGGTCATATCGCACTTTTTCACGAGGGGTCGCCGAAGGGATTTAAGGGAGAGCCGGCCCATTGTGACAAGAGAGAGTCGCTTCCTGCCGCCCAGTTGATCTGATGCGCTCTTACAGCTACCTGTACGCTATTATCCACTATCTGTAAATATTGTATAGTTTTTCGTTTCTTCTTTGTCTGCGGAAAGAGTCCGTCTTTCGTCCTCCACCTCGAAGTCACAACAGTGGCCCTCTTGTGGCTGTTCCTGAATTGCTGGGCTAATCTTTTAAGGCCTCGCGTTCTAACTGGCCGAGGCCGTTGCTGGGAGCTATTAGCCACAATAAGATTTTAAGTGCAATAAGGTCGAGGGAAGTCAAAAGAAACCACAAATTATGTGGGCGACAAAACTCTGGCAACGACACGTTAGATGGGGGCGGGGGAGAGGGCGGGAGGCTCAGCCCCCACCCCCTGTAGAAAACTCCGGAGGGGGCTCGGGCCAACTTGGGTATCTTGCCTCTTGCCAACTTGGGTCATTAATTCGGCGCCACTGAGTGTGCGGCAAGCAACGGAAGAATTTTCAGCGTTCCCAGGTACCGGTGCACTGCGCTTCTAGTCTCGGAGGCCGTGCGCAGACTTTTGGGCAGTTCAACTAGATGGCGCAGCGAGTCCGAGAAGGTCCGAGAGTAAAAAGCTTGGTTGTCACATGACGTGTTTATTAGAGTTTGCACATACTGGCGCGCCATGCCTTAAGGAGGCGACGGGCGGGCTTTGCGTTGGCGGCGCTAGATGGTGACGAGTGTTCTTAGTGAAGCGCAAAAGAGGAGTCCTACTGCAATATGCGCCGAACACATAACTCGTTTCGACGGTGGCAATACATTGTGTCGCTGTATTGATTCAATGCTAAACGCACAACCATCATCACGAGATAACCTCTGCCGAAGTATCTTCTATTTTATGTACATACATGGCCTATTGCTCTTACCTGTATGTTACCACTTTCAGCATTCCATATATGTACCTAAAGACATACGCTATTTTCTTACATTTCCTTGCATGTATGTGCGCGTGATTTTCGGTTTTCTGTAAAGTGCACTTCATGAATATTATGTTTTCTTTGTCCTCCTCTCTACAATCCTGTAAAGGAGATTGAGGGTACAATAAATAAATACTTTGCTATTGCTACCACTGCCTCACCTTTCGGGCGAGACCTACTTTTTCATTGCGTTTTTTTTTTCGTTAGCGTTGCTCCCCAACACAAACTGGTATTGTGTCTAATGGCAATTATATGGAAAGTGACTATATTATATGTATCTGGAAGTTCTTAAATTATTTTCTTAAAAACATACCGCACTAACTTTAGAGACTGACATCGTGCACATGACACTCTTACACGAAACGCGCAGTTACCCGTGGAGTTGACGCAGATGACATTCCAGACAGCAGCAGCGCACTACCAGAAAATGCTGTCGAGACAATATCGAGCGACGAGCAGTACTAATAAAGCTATAAAGCTAGTGCCCGAGCACTTTTTCTCAATCGAGCAAACCTCATATAACACGCAAAGGAAAAAAGGCATAGCCAGCTACGATCAGCTAAGACTATCATGGGGCCTACGCCTCTCTCGGCTTTCGCCAGGACGTTGGGGCTATTGCACCAGTCTTCGATACCACACTTGGTTACAAGCTCTCTCTTAAGTGATGCATCCTATTCACTTAGTATACCCTTCAAACAGACCAAGGCGCCACGCTTTTCAATGAACGTTCTGTCATCATCACTCACTTAACTTTCTCCTCCACACTAGGCTGCTTCTCTTGTAGATTTCATTACTGCCTAGCACAATGCACACTTCCGCCCAGTTTGGCTCTCTGAAGTATCTTGACCCACATTCAGCAGCTCTTGACACCGACTTCACTAGCTTCTTGCCTCTTGTTCTGTTTGTCTATTCAAGCACTCCGCCCAGTGGAACATACCCTTCTGAGGAACCTCTCTTTCTTTATAAGAATGTTCATATGCCCAGTGACCCATACTCTTTGGCCCAGTTTGTCTACCCAGACACATACCCAGTGGTAGATGACACACAAACAATGCCCCAAGTTCTATAATTGGCAAGACAGCAGCAGCTAGCATCTGTAGAGTGGGGGAAGATGCAAAGAAAGCTTTGCTTTAAATAATCTTAGTGCAGTTGAGCTTGCAACTAAAAACACTCTAGCTGGTGCAGCGAACATAAATAAGATAATTTTCGTAGGGCATTCGATACCATCCAAAGAAAATGCTGCATATGTTTTTGTCACTTTTTATTGCCATCACAGAACAACTTGTTGCTTGCGTGCAGCGAGCTCTACTGAACACATTCGTTCTGTCTTCAAACACGAGTGCTGCACAAAGCACAAAATTTACATTTTGCTGAGATGCTTAAGTAGAACAAAACAACAATTTGCAACTCCTGCTTCACCTGTTTGGGAAATTGGTGTACACTGAGGAAGCAGTATTCTCCGAACTCTTAACCGGCTGAATACAACAGTTCAGCACTCTCACAGCTGCAAATGATAAAAAGAATTCAATTACCACCGAAACGAGTACCTTTCTCTCGCCAACAAGCAGGGATTGAAAGCCACACATAAAAAATTAACCTACGAAAGACCATACATAAATTAATTGCTGGAAATGCTTTTCCACAGTGGAAGACTGAATTTGGTTGGCAATCACATATGTATTCCACAACTGCTACTACCCATCAAAAGCTAATGCCACTTGCTTAATAAATTACATGCACATTATAATTTGCTGTCAGGCAGCTTGACAAGGTGCCTTCCACAATCATCACAGTGTGTGGTACAACTCGTGCAAACAAACAGACCCGAGTGCACAAAAATAAACTCGCTTTGCAAAGCTTTGGTTGGCCTCCTTTCAAAAACAATTTTTTTAACGGCTACAAAAAAGCTAGTGATGCCACAGTAACGGTGACTAACAGCTGAAAAATAATTCGCATTAGAGTCCTGACTTAGCTACACATTGCCTTTGAGTAAGTGCAGCAGTTCTATGTGCACGTAAGCAGACAGCCATAAAGATTTGCGACCGAAATCATCCTCTTTTGAAGCCACGGGGTTATTCAGTAAGTGCCCACCTAGTGGACACGTCCCTCTCATCTGCTGCTGAAGTGCTGGTTGGTTGGACTGGGGCATGCATCAGAAGGAGACAAGTGCCCCCCTAGCCAATCAGCACTTCAGCAGCAGACGTAATGGACATATCCACTAGGTGGACACTTGCCGAGTGCCCCCTAAAGATGTCACAGATACTATCAGAAAGCCTATGCCCACTAAGGTGCCTCATTGCCTTCCTCACCCACCACACTAGGGAGGAGGTGCGCACTGAGGCATGCTAATGCTCCTGCCATGCTGGCCCCATCTGGTGGCTGAGAATGACAATGAACGTGTTACTGGTACTTTGTTTTCACCACAAAAGTCAAGCGTTCTCATGTATTGCGCCACCAGATGCTGCCTCCCAATTTTTGCCTCCATGCAGAGTTTTGTCCTAATGATTCCTTTCTCCACAAGAACAACACACATTCTGATGAGTTCCCTGCTCACATCATAGTCAAAACAGCTTTGCATACACGTTGTAAAACACACCCAAGTCATCTGATGATCACATGGTACGCACTGGGAGCACAGGTTGTGTAGTAGCTTTAACAAAGTGCACGGTCTTCAACATCAAAGAGACAGAGAGAGGCATAGTGGTGGATTTTTGTTCGTTAAGCGCACAGAGGAACAGGTTCCCAGCAGTACTTTCGTAACCTATAATACATACATACATACATATTGCTGGAAAGAGTACAACCTTTCAATGTAGTGCTCTAATAATCCTTCACACTCGGGCTTGAGCTAAGGCCACACTCTAATGAAAACAGGACCTACCTAAATTCACACACAACCCTTCCAATGGGGGCAACTAAGTTAACCAGCTGCTGTCACTGCACAAGAAATGCATGCACCCGTGCTGACATGCAAGCAAACAAACATACACACACATTAAATCCAAACAATAAATGCCAACTCTGCACAGGATGGTGTGGAACATTCGTTGCACGCCATTTTCTCTGCACACACATAAAAAAAAAACTTTCAAGTTTCACTTCAGAGACAGATCACAAAACATGTTGAAGAGCAGGCTGCCAAACTGTCCTTATTCACAAGTATTAAGAAAATATGAGACAGCAAAGGAAGGCTGACGGTAAAAAAGGTACAACAGAACATCTCAGCAACAATGCCAACAAGATTTCAAGGCAGAATTATTTAGGACCTGCCCATGGTAGTTCCCAAAGGAGGGTTCTCACAAGCCAGGCAATATCTGACAGTGACCCTGCTGAAATGTTGCAGTCATTCATTACTCGCACGACTGTTGAGTACAGTAAGCCTCCCCCCCGCTTATGTAGTCTGGTTCAAAGGGAAAACTGACAAAATGCAACTTTCCGGCCATCATTAAAATATGTTTTACACTGCTGACATCGTATTCTGCAAACTTTTTTTTTCAAAAGCATGTACACATGTTTCGAAGTGTTAAAATAATATCTCAATGTCAAACACTTATAGAAACGTTGCTTTGAGCACGTACTGATTCATAACCCCAAAATCTCTGGCCACACTAATGAACAATTCCACTGCAAAGGCTGTGATTATACTAAGTTACCTTATTTTCATCCATGTTCGCAGTGCAAGAAAGTATGACACTGACAGGCCATGTGCAGTGCTGAGCAAGTGAAACATGATACTTTGACTGCATGGTGGTGGGTCCTTTTTTGCACCACTGGTGAATACTGGGCAATGGCTGAGGGGACCGAATGCAGTCCCAATTCATCACAAAGGCACTCACATTCATTCTATACAAAAATGCATCAGATCGGCACACCCAACGCCCACCGGTGGCGCAGAAACTTCCCAGCAGCCACGCACTCAGAGTATTGCATTTCAATCGCTGAGCACTGTACATGCTTGGTCATGCATACTTGCGTCTTTTCTTGAGTTAGTATTTCATTTTGTTCTGTTCTGAGCAAGACCCTGTTGACTGCTCTTAAAAAAATCATTATTTGAAACTTCTTGCAATCCAATTTTTGCTGCCCTCTTTTGCTTATGTGGTGTCTATACTACAGGGAAGTAACAGCATTCTTCGCATTTGCTGTTCTCGTTCTCTAGGTATATGCTTTAGAAGGACATAAGTGTCACATATTTCGTAGTTTCTGAAGGACATATCTACCACTAAATGGTCAGGCAGGAGAGCTGAGAGGCAACGATGATATTAACGGTGATGTGGGCAGTACTTCTACTAACTTCCAAACACACACCGAGGAACTGCATTAATCGTTGCAAAGCTGCAATAGTGAAATACCATGAATGTAATATCGACAGAGCATTGAGCAGTATAAATTTTGGAAAATTGATTGAATGTAAAGCAAGCATGAACCGGTGGATAACTTGGAAGCTATCAAATGATGACACGGCACAGTGACACAATGCAGAAATTGAGGATTCAGCTTATGGTCAGCTTCGCTAGATCTCAGCTTAAATACATACTTGGCTAACACACAAACGTTTATGCCTTTATGCGCTGAGCTCCAATTCAACTATGATATATTACAGCCTCCCCTGGCCAGCTTAAGTACCACCAAGAGCTGCCCTGCTCCTCGAACATATTCACTAGTTTTCATTCCGAGATACTGACGCAGGACAAAAATGCTGCCATGTAATTCCCGCTGACATTCTAACTGTGAAATGTAGGGAAGGTGGTCTCGCACCTTCAAAACCATAACTGGCTTTGAATAATAAGACAGATGGCAGTGGCGACAAAATACGGAGCGGCACTACTCAGCAAAGCTGCAGATGATTATGCCAGTTCAAAAGCTTTATGACACACAAGCAAGTGAGGGTAGTTACAAACAACCTCCCTCGCTTGAATCAATGAGACCCTGAAGAACCAAAAGTGAATTCCAACTATAAACCTAGAACAAGTTCCACGGCAGATAATTACTTCTTTATTGCATGATTTAGAGCATGTCTGTGGGTCCCAATAGTAGTTTTAAAGTACCTCAATTCATGGAGCTTTTCTTTCTTTCTCTGTTGTCACAGCATGGTTTCAACGAAGTCTGAGTCCATGCCACACTCGATATTTCCCACTGTGATACAGCTTGGGACAATATGCTTTCCACTAGGAGACTTGGTTTTGTAAAACCAAACATGACCTCAGCTGATATCAAATGATATCAAAGTAATTCCTCTACTCTCGAGAGAAACAATATAGCATGAGAATATGCAATCGTGGCTTGCGGTGAAGCACATGAAAGCCACTACAAGAAAAGGTCCGTCATAGAAGTCCCAGTCTATGTGAGGAAAACATTTTGGCATTGACAAAAGTACAAATGGCAAAAAATGCAAATTCATCGACACTGTGCAATCCATCACAACTGCATTCATCAACCTTTCCTTACAAGCAACAGTCACGCAGTCTCATAAATACACCAGCCCAGATATGCCGTTATATACATCCTGCGCTCCTTTTACTGCTGAAATATTCACACAAACATAGATAAGGCGGAAGTTTCATACACTTAGATGCCTTGATATAACTTTGCAAGCAGCAAAGATACACACTGCAAGTTCCATGCAAATATATTAATGCTCGTCCATATCGCAGTACCACATACATGCTCGGATTCAGTCCAGAGGACAGGAAAGTTATCTGCAGTCTGTTACCTTAGCACTTGTGTTTGTCTGATGGCTGAATTTTGATCATGCTTGGATTTGCTTTAATAGCTTCTTTTTATGCAGTTATGGGGAACAGGTTTGCAAGCAAAATGCATATTGTTCATTTCCTGTCATATCAAAACCTACTTTCAATCTAAGCAGAAAGTCCCAGCTGCCCATTGAAGAGCAAGACCTAAGAGGAGATGAACGGTGAGCTACTATCATCTCTAATAGAGATTGCCATTAAAACCTCGAGTATGTCCTCCATATTCTGCTGATATCAAGCAGGGGTAGTGTACTTCTATGACACACTTCATCATGCCTTCTTCCTGCAAATATGAGCAGAAAAAGCATTACAGAGAAAGAGACAAGAAGATTATGGTTCTGCCTGTATAAAGACTGCTGCTCGAAGTGTAATGCACAGAATGTATGACAAAGTATTCGTTTCTCCATATTTTCTTTGTTTTTACTTTGATGCCCTGCATTGCTACATTGAAAGAGGCCATGAAATTTACGTTAGAAGCAGTAATCAACTAATGATACTATCTTCAGCTGGTCACTCGAACCCTACGCACTGAAGCAACCAGTTTTCGATCCTTTCCCGACTCAAGCAGGAGGGCACTACACTGCAGGTATAGCTTTTGTGAATATTTAATGTTGAAACAATGGTCGTTGATTACTACCTTCTGCTGTGCCGCAATGCCACCGCGAAACATGCCTACAAGAGATGATCTCAACTAAAAGGTGAAACATCTCGAAACACACCATATTACAGCTGATTGCGCTTGCACAGCCAGGGGATTGCATATAAAATGCTCTGTTTTAATCAACCGAATCTGAAAACCGTATTTCATAGTGGTCAAAAACAACTAACTGAAGATGCCTATGCACTAAGATATGGGGGCGCTGAGCAAGCAACAGCACAAGCTATGGGTTCTTGAAATTTGTATATATATATATATATATATATATATATATATATATATATATATATATATATATATATATATATATATAGGCAAGAATTTGTTTTATTTACCATAATTCTTGCTTGGCAGTGGATTTATAGGGAGCCTGTAACATCAATTAATGTAATAGCTTATTTTTAGCCTTCTCCTCACGCAAGCACTCGCTTTGTTCTTGAAACACTGAAAAATAAGAGATGGACAAAGAGATGGCCATAAGAGATAGGAATTTTAGCTTTAGAAACCTGCAATGTGTACAAACTGATAATGGCTCTTGCAGCTATGTCTGGAGAGATCACATGTCATCAATGCAGAAACACGACTAAAGCATTACTCTGGTTTCGAGCACCGGGACGCCAGCTAGTAAGACGGCAAGTAAGAAAGCGTCAGCAATAGCCTCTAACAAATACTGGATGCCTTAACATGCAGCAGCTGAAAAGCAACATACGAAAGGACAAGAACATTAATTAATGAACAATTTGTCATTAAAAGAAATATGAGCTAGAGCTACTGTTAAGATGAATAACTGCATTGCGTTAAGGCTGCACTACAGTGAAATTTATTTCAACATTCCATAATATGTAATTTCAGTCTAGGATTTCATGTCGCTGCTGAAGGAACTTCATCTGAATAGTGCTAATGCCTTATTTTATAGCCAAGTTGTTAGCATATGTCTTTCTTGTCTTTGTTTTTTCTGCTATTTTTAATTCACATGCACATTAGCCCAATGACAATACTCAACATTAGCATTCTACATGGTTTCCAATAATGTTCTTAGGCAACTGAGCATCGGGCACCAGAATAACGTCTATAGTCGTCCTCATAAAACGAGTGTTTGTGAAAAATACGCCAAGCAACCAGTCAGCAATTCAATCCTATTTGCTAAACTTGGACAGGGCCAACTTCCAACAGAAAATAACATCAACATGAAATACCATACTACTTTGGAGGCCTCCAGCAAAACCTGTTCCAGCAATCATGGCCTGGCTGCATGTTTCAGTTCAAAGCTCCCAAGAAAAGGGAATACAGCTATTATGGTCGAAGCAATGTTAAGATGCATCACAATATTATCTTGTCATGCACGAGACCAACACCGCTTTCTGAATGTCAAGTTTTAACACTACTGCTCACATAACAGGCATTTTTACTGTTATTACATTTAATACTTTTATGCTTATATGATACTACAATAAACTCGTCGTCAGGGCCTGACGCCACACCTTAGTAGGTGCGACGACATCCAGCTTTGGCTATTGACTCGCACTCAAGGCGTCAATATATATAGTCAGACATTTCCAGCATGCCGGGCAGAGGCCGGCAAAGTCAAATACATCACACAAGAGACGCCAGGATCACTGAAGATCTTCAATGCAAAATGTCAACAGTACAGGCATCAATAAAAACAAAGCTAGCCTGTAACGGGTCGCATCATCTGTGCACATAAGCTGTGCTGCAAGTGATGATAGGCATTTTTCTGGTGCAGCCTACAAAAAAAAAAAAGAAACAATGAATACGAGGAGTGACGGCCAGCTCTCATGTGTCGGAAGCGATGTGTTAAGATCTGAGATCTTTGTACACTCTTCATGCTAAGCTGCAAAAGGCTCACAATTCACAACTCACATTAAAAATCGGTGCCGATAGCTCACGACAATTAGTCATGATGCCAGGAACAATGAAAACAAATCACTAAGAAAAGCTTGCAAAGACAAAAGCTGCTGCTCAGCGCATCTGTTGTGCTGCTCGGCGCATCTGTTGTATCAGTTTTCTTTCTTTTTTTTTTCAGGAACCTTCCTTGGTACTGCAGGACTCTATTTACTTTTGCATCACAGTTATTAGGTCACAGAGAACCAAACATGCTAGCATGCTTACAACAGGTCACTCGGCAGATTTGAGGAAAAAGAAGAAAAGGTCTGGTGGCCATAACTTTCTTAGGACAATCTTTTGTGCCTTCCATAGGTAAACGGCAAAGGCGGGGTGAATTATGCATTGGTGGGACAGTGTTTCCCTAGACGTGACACACGTGATACACGTGATAGGCAAGCATAATAGTGTCCTCAGGAGCTGGCAGAAGGAGTCACACAAGATGCAGAGATGAGAGTAATAGCATTAGCAGAAACCAGTGGTGGTCAAACTTGTGCAGATTTTCTATGGCATATTTGCAGCTTGTAGCTAGCTTACGTGGCAAGTGACCGCTTTCCCACCCAAAATGTGCGCTATTGTGCTCATTTTGGCTGAATGAGGGTCTTTCCCTGAAATTCAGCATCTACCATTCTCAAGAACTAGACTACCGTTTCCCAGCAAGGGGCCTAGCAGTGAAAAAGCAGTCAACAGAGTATTTTAGAGCAGTGTTACCGCTCAACCATTACTGTCACCGTTACCACTTCCTCCAATTGCACCTTTGCAGTAAACAACCCCGTGCCTGTGAAGTCAGCAGCATGCGGTATTTTTAAAGCAGTAATACTAGAATGGTTGTGCTATGGTAAAATACTCGGAAGCATCGAGCTCTGCGGTGGCTTTTGAACCTCATCGTGAAACCTATGTTTCTTTGAATATGTATAACTGGCGACACCATGTACAGACAATCACCGGGGCCCCGAAAGCGCCTTTATGCAAAGGCTACCATGTGCTGTCATCTTGACGTGTACTACCACAGACCAATGAAACGGACATAAAGAAAATATTAACTAAAACACATTCTACGAGTAATAACTCGAGTGCAATGATGCAATGTGCATTTTATTGCCAAGAGCAGCGTAGGCGTCAGACTAACCGTACAATCCAGTACCGCGTCGGCACTGCAAAGTAGTAAAGGTAGAAATAAAATAATGTTCTAGTTAGCCCTAACACGCTTGCATCTCATTCGTCCATGATAGCACATGATATCGTAAAAAATTCTGCATAAGTTTCTGGAACAAGCGAGCCTTGTGGCTTAATTTCCAAACAATGTGGCTGTGCTGCCTGAAGTGAGCTGTACAACAATATTTGCAACGCCGAGTAGGCCAGGATTCATTCCTCGATTTTGCGGGTTAGCTAAGAAAAACACACAACCAATGTGTTACCCATGTGTTCCAAGAACTTCAGTCAGCAATGGTATGCATGCACGTACAGCAGGCATTCTTTTAATTTCCCTCTGAACAACAAGTAACAAGGGCCTGAATGTGACGGAGTGAATTTCGGCAAAACAAAACTCATGAAGCGGTGAACAGGCGAGCAAGCAGTCCTTCCAACAAACAGTAAACAAGAGCAATGCACCCACTGCCCCTTCTTCAAGATGGCCACTTATTCCAGGTAGATGCTGCTCCTTACACAAGTTCGGGTGCCATCTTACCTCAAAATGCACTGACGCAGAGGTGAGCATGCTGTGAGTGAACCGGTAGCTCTGAACTCTGCTAATCCAATACAGGATGATGTTCTGTTTCTCTCTTCCAATGCCTTCCCTATGCCGCCTATGGAGGCCATATTACTTGAAGCTCGAGCTGTTGCCACGATGCTTGCAGTGTTGACGGGATGCAAAGAACGTAGCAATCCAGTCAGAGAAGACTTCATCAGCATGGTCAACGAAAGGGTCAAGTTGCTCGGAAAATGGCTCTCCAACGCTGCCCATTGTTTCGAAGCTGAGCAGGTGGAGGCAGTCCTCGATGTTGCAAAGATAACAAAGGCGAGCCAGAAGTGGGGCACTGTCACGGTAACGAGTGGCAATGCCTCCAGGAACAGGTCGACACTTTGTCGATCACAATTTCGCTAACTCCAGGGGTTGGGCAGGAGTGGTCACGACACATCGAAGACAGGCACGGAAGGTGCTAATGTGGACGTAGTCGAGGTTTCGTGTCTTCCGCAGCGATGCCATGCAGCGCACGAATGGTAATCACCACACGGCAGGACATTGGAGCGTTTGATGTGGACTTTGCCGGTGGGGGGGGGGGGGGGGGGCTGCACTCATTTGTCGCGGCAGCTATGCACAGCGCACGAAGCCACGCGGGGGTGAGAGACGGGAATGTCTATGAGTTGCTGGCTCCGCAGAAAGGGTCGCAGCTCGATGAGGATGTCCGCTCCAGGTGGCTGAGCTCTTCTTGGAGCAACTGCAGGGTGGCCAGCAGCGAGTGCTTCTCTCCTTCCAGGCGGTTCAACTCTGCACGCTGCTCCTCGATCTGCCGCCGCTCACCCGCACTGTTGTTCTCTAGCTCAGTTACCTGCATACACGAAAAGCCGCACCACGCACGTCGCGTGTTAGAACGCGAGACAGCATTGTGAACATAGCATGTGTGAAGATGCGTGCTTGGTCGGCAATGTGCATAGCTAATCTACACAGCGAGTGCACTGGTCAATGCAGCAAATACCCTATTTGCACAATTCTAACACGCACCTTTTGTGCATAAGAAGTGCATCCAATTTTGCATGTGTGTTACAATCGTAGTTAATTTTACTCAAAATCAAACACGATTCTTACTTAAAATAAAAAGCTCAATGCAAGGTAGCTAGCTATAGCAACATTGAACGGACATTGTTTTTTGCCTAGGCTTGCGGTCACCGTTTTCTATTCTGCTGTATGTGCGGTATTTCTAATGCCTCAGATGGAACTGAAGATTACTTTATACGGTCGGTAGACAGTAAAAAGGAGGTGTCGTTGGACTCCGATAGCGACTAGCCACTAATGTTCAGCTGTGTATGAGTCTGTATGCCTTTGTATGTTCCATAAAGTTGTTTCAACATGTCACACGTCGACTCAGGTTTCGTTACTTGACATGTGCGATAGAGTCGGCACCAAGTTATTATTTTTTTTTTACATCTGGGTGGTAATATGACTGCGCATTACAGTCAGGGTCATGATAGAATCGTGGAAATATGGTGTTAAGCCTGAATCAGTTGTACAACACCCAAGAAAAAAGAATGCGGACCTCGAATAGGACAACATTTTAAACCTATCATGACAGTCACAAACGAAGCAACGTGAACAACTAATGTTGCAAGTTGGATTTGTTTGAAACGTAGCTGTATAGACTATTTCGCAACAGTCCCACCTTAGGAAGCACTGCTTATGTGCTGTACTTCATTTGAAAAGTTTTATTGTGAGACGTCTTCGTATCGTTATCAAAGGTGCTGTGGCGTCAACTGAACTAGTACAACTGCATAGATAGATTACAGTCAAACCTCATTAATTCCAACATGTTTAATTCAAACTTACGGTTTATTCAAACAGACACTGTGGTCCTGTCACAGTTCTGTGTATTCCAATGGGTGAAAACGCCTGGTAATTTGAACGCTCAAGTATCTGTGATGGTTAGTTCGAACTTACTGTGCTCTGACAATGCTCTCAGCAATGCACCAAATCACGCGGCGGCGCCTCCGACCAGCATTCCTCTGACCTCACTATAGAGTAGAGGAAGAGCTTAGGAGAGACTCCTCATCGCCGTGCACGAAGAAAAAAAAAATGTGGAGGAAATTTATGCGCAGGCGCGCATCACCGATTACTTTTGGTAGTGACGGGTTAGTCTTCTGCGAGTGTCGCGGCACCGCCATGTACCCCATAGAGTCAATTATAAGAATGTCTCAAATTTCAGATGTAAAAAACCTTTGCCGTCTGACTTTCCACGCTTTTTGCGATGACACAGGTCCGAAACGGCATTAATCAAAGCCACCAACACTGCTTTGATTATTGTGCCGCCTCGAGTCGACACTCTCACACGCAGATCCATTGGCAGCTGCAGCCACATGGCAGCAACGCTAGGCCTAGCTGCTTCGACGTTCGCTACCAAGCTTCTTGCTGTTCGGTGCCGTGTATTTCATTGAAACAATTCCCCCCTCCTAGCAATGGCACTGACTCCGCCTTTGTAATCCTCAGTAACGGCTTCGGAGTGCGGAAAGCATGGCACGTTGCATAACGCCGGTTCCCGAAAGTCAACTTCGCCCCAATACAGATGTCTTACGCAGTGAAGCATACAAAAAGCTCGAAGGGGGCAATTGTCATGGGACATGGTAAGTTTCCTTTAATTATACACACGTGAACCCGCCACCTCCTATCACAGTACGAGCACCGATACGCCTAATAATTGACTGTAATGTGTAAATATGTGTGAATAAATCTTGTGGGACTTCCCACTCGTGTATTAGCTCAGTGCACTTGCACCACTACAGGTAAGTCCTCCATTCAAATAGCTTCCTTTAATTCGAACAAAATTTTGGGTCCCTTTGAGATCAAATGATCGAGATTCGATTGTAGTTGTGTTTTCTTGGGGAAAAACACTCCTACACATAATAAATCACTGCCTATTGATGTGTTAACAGCAAAAAAGTGTGTTTTGAGCCTCTAAAATGCTTGTTTACAATTCGGAGACCAACAACACAGCATACAGGTGGAATACCTGTTGACCTATTATTCAGTGTCCCTTGGATTTAATGTCACTGATTCCTCACATTACTGCTACTGGTCAACAACTTTGTAATAGCCACAGCCTCACCAAAGATATAACAGTGGTGACATCTCAAGGTAATGAATAACACCACTTTGCCAGTGCTGTTGCCTCTAAGATGGCCACGTGATGGACAGTCACAACACCACACAATCTTGAGGTCATGTCAATACAAAAGATTGGTGTGATGACAGGTGGAGAGCACTGCCCTGGACAGGTGCTACATGCAGCTTTCAGTGCAGTAGGAACGAAGAAAAGACGGGGAAAAAAATACTGCAAGGGTATCAAAGCATTTTTCACTTCTTTCATAAAAGAGGTAGCAGGGCTACTTATAGTCTGATAAGCAGGAACAAGTTTACTGTCCCAAGCACTGCCGAAAACAATTCAAGCAGCTTTTTCTTCCTTGCCAAACATGAAGGAAACCATGGGGTGTTTTTAACTTCATTTCTAAGTCTCGTGCAACTGCCTTAACCATTTCTAAGAGCTGAGAAAATTTTTGAGTAGTAATGTTAGGGAACAGGGAGAAAAAAAAATGAAGGGAACATTAATGGGAGAAAAGTGGATAGATTAGCATGAGTAATGTGTGTCTAGCCCGCTACCCCAAGATGGAGAGGGGGTTTGAGGAAACAACAGAGTCAGGTTCCCTGACAGCTGATACTACGACAGCATTATCATTGTGATGGCACTGCAAAGAAGCACGTTCAGCGTTTGACTGCTCACTTTGTCGAATTATATATGACATCCGTCATTTCGACCCTGGTGAGCTTCCATAACCAATATGCTTTCGCGATCACGCAGAAAGCAGCGTGTCGTTGCCATTATGTTATGCAATGTTACAGCTACCTGGTAATACCTGCTCAGAAGTTCCAATAACGTTGCTCGAGGCCACGATTACTATGCTTTAACCGAATTGATGCGTCACTGACAACAGCCCAAGTAAGAGGGGAAAAAATAAAGAAGACCACTGCTGCATGAAGCCACAAGAAAATGACAATGAACAGCCGAGCAAGTGCGCGCGAGTGATGACAGACAGACAGGGAGAAAGGGGAAACATAGGCGAGAGATAGAGAGACAAAAATGGGCAGTGGCTTAGCTCGGCTATGCCAGGATATACGTAGCGAAAGCTAAGGCATAGCATGGTTAGCCTTGGTTAATCTTGATTGCAAGTCCAGGTGAGTCTGGTTGTCTAGCTATGTTGCGGCATTTAGCCAGTCGTTCGGCGCGCTGTTCGTCTGTTTCCTGGGTAATTTGTTCCCTCTTCATCTCGTCCCGATGTCGATTTTAGGCCTCCTCCTGCTTATCAGAATTGCCGCCGTCCTTACTGCCGCCTCAACTGTGGTTGCGGCGCACGTGAGCTCTCCTTTTCAATCCTCCAACATGTTATCAGGCATGCGACGCAGCTGGCGAAGCAAGCGGAGGTGAACGCAACAACGAGGAACACGGTGTGACATCATGTGCCTCCTCGGAGCACGGCCATAGCGAAATCGCAAGTTTGCAGCCAGTAAAGCTTTTGCTTTAAAAGAGGGAGGGACAGTGTCGCTGCGCAGCATTTGGCTCGGCTAGTTAGCTGCCACCGGGTGAAAAGTGAGTGCAAGCGACGCTGCATACACTACCCTGTAGATTGCGCCAGGTAAAGTAAAAGCTTGTTAATTCGAATTCCACGGGGATGCTACGAATATTCGAATTATACAAAATTTGAACTAATGAAAGTCAGACAAAAAAATTGCTTGATTAAGGCACATATATAGTCTGACATGATGCGAGTACTTATGCACACACGCTGCGTCACATTGGCGTGAACAACGTCTATACTTCGAATCACTGGCGCAGCCAATGTAACTGGACATGGCCAACGCGGTCCGACATCGAGATGGCTCTTGCTCCATCCACATGTTCGTCGCACCGAGTGGCTTGGAGAAAGGCCCGGAAAGCAAAGCATCGATTGCGATAGCAAATTAGAGTAGATAGCTATACGAAGTAAGGATAGTAGTTTTATCAGCCGTACGAACATGTAAACATTCGCTTACTAACTAAATTAACAAGCACGATGTCGTGCGCGCACAGGTAAGCATGAGCACATCTTGCTCGATGACTGTATAAACTCGCTGAAAAACGCTAGAGTGAGGAAACGCAGCTGTAGAGGTGAGCGAATTGACCTTCATACAGCTCTCGCTTAAACGCGAACAAAACGTAGAGAGAAGCTACTGGCACTACACGCACTCTGAAAACATGGCAGATTGCTTTGAAGATGAGGCCCATGTGGGCGCGCACTTTGGCCACGTCGCAGATCGCTTTCAAGGTACGGCGCCTGCATGGCTGCGACGTAAGCAGCAGCTACAACAGCCTCCGTAGAAGACGTCCCCCCCCCCCTCCTTGCTTCCTAGCCCACACCCGTGCCTTGTGCACAACAGGAGAGGGCACGCTTCGTCCAGCCTTCCTCGCTTGCGCACGTGAGATTGAGCAGCGTTCGCCGGCTCACCCTCGCACGCTTTCGCTCGTACACAAAGAACAAGGCATGCGGCAATAGTATTATCGTCTTTGACGCTGATGGAAAAAGCAAAGCTGTGCAGCCCGCTGGCGACGTCAGCATCGCCAACATGCTCCTGGGCACTCACACTCTCCCCATCCACGATAGTGCGGAGTTCGAATTATCAGTGGCGGTGCAGATTTCCGTGTGAATTAGTGGGTTGTGTTATATATTGTTTTCAATACATTGTTGGACGGACCGTGACGGCTACATTTAATTATCCAAAATTTCTAATTAACGAGTTGTTAATTAATGAGCTTTTACTGTATTTTCCGATTCGGATTTTGTGATATCTGGAGCCCAGTGCAAAATTTTTTCGAGATTAGAGGTGAGGAACACATGGGTTGACACCACGGCTGGGAAAGAGTTGATTTAAAGGATATTTTGTCATATTAGAGTTCAAGTTGATGAGGGCTTACAGCACTGTTATCACTTGAAAATCTTCCTTGGGTAGGCCGGAAATAGTCATGTTCGACAGGAGATGAAGTGCGTTCGATGTATTCATAGTATTTGAAGTGCCGCCAAGATAAATGCTGCCACTAGGGGAGTCGCTTTTTTTGAAGGCATCTTCCACACAGGTCTTTCGACGAATGCCTAGGCTCAGCAGCAATGCAGATGGTACACACTAGTTGCATTTCTGGGGCTCCATCAAACGAGGTGGACAAGATAATAAAATCGAAGCCCTATGTAGACGCTACTATATGTATACCTCACTCAAGCGCCATTCGGAAAGGTGGATTTCATGGACTTGTGCCGGCTTCCGTACGACACCTCAACCTTCAAGGACGACATGGATGTGCGAGATATGCAATGTCCCATTGTGCCCGCTAGGAAATAGGGCCTGGTTTGCGGACCTTCATCAAAAGTGACTACTTGATCCTTGGTGCATGGCGGTCACCCTAGGCGACCGCTTCAGCCTAAATAAAAGTGAAAAAAAAGAAAGCATTTCAGAAGTGTATTTACTTACCAAAAATTAACACTTTCAAATAAAATTCTATTTTACTCACAAATTAACTTGTTTATGAAAGAGTTAAATTTATCTACTACCCGCACAGACAATGTGATCGAGAGCTAATCACTCTCTCCTTGTACAGTCGACTCCCGTTAATACGAAGTTCACGGGGACCGCAAAAAACTTCGAATTAAACGAACTTCCATTTAAGCACAAAACACAAAAAACAGCACTTTATTTGTGGCGAAATCGAGTATTTTCTCTAAGAAAAATAGTCGGTCATCTTGCTTTGCTTCTTCTTGCCGAATCACGCTGCTGAAAGCAAGTTCTGCAGGCTGTAGATGTGGCGGAACGCTTCTTCCGCGTTACCTTCAGCGGCAAAGAAGCGCTCCGCAAGAGCAAGGCCCGCAGCTACATTGGCAGCCTTAGGTTGCGGCTCGCCTTCAACGTCATCGTTGCTTTCCTGGGTCGCTTCCTGGGGCCGAATAATCTCTACAATTTCGCTATCCGTCAGTGCACCGCACGTTTTGACCGCCTTGTCTACGGCGACGTAATCTTCAAAATTGACGTCCCCGCGAGCATCACCAAAATCAGTGCCGTCAAGCTCGCTTGTTGACGCTTCCTCCGCTGAAATTTCAGAGGCATCCTCCGAAGAAGCTGCCACAAAATCGCAAGCCCTGAAGCAGTTTGCGATTGTTTCTTGCTTCACACGATCCCATGCTCGCGCCAACATGTGGATGGCACTAAGCAGGCTCACCTCGTACTTTGTGGAGCTATCCATACACAAAATCATGCGCTCGAGGAGGTGCCGCCTGTACAGGACTTTAACATTCTTGATGATGCCTTGGTCCATTGGCTGCAAAACAGCCGTTGTGTTTGCAGGCAAAAATGCGAGGCGTATTGCACTCAAGGCTGGCACATTCACGTCAGCACTGCAGTGATCGACAAGGAACAACACCTTGCGGTTCGAAGCAGCAAACTTGCGGTCCAGTTTGCTTATCCAGCTCTTGAAGATTTCGGCCGTCATCCACGCCTTTTTGTTCGCCTCATAGTCCACAGGCAGCGTCTTCACGCCTTTAAAACATCTCAGCTTCGCGGCTTTCCCGATCACAAGTAACCGACATCGTTCCGTGCCAGTCACGTTTGCCGCGATTAGCACCGACACTCTCTCCTTGCTGCGTTTGCCCCCAGCACAGTCGTCGTCCTTGAATATCAGGGTCTTCTCTGGTAGAAGCCGATAGAAGAGTGCAGTCTCATCTGCATTGAAGATGTCTTCCGGTCTGTATTCGGCGAGATATTCACGCAGCTTTCCATCCTTCCACGTGGCGCATGTTTCCTGGTTAACGGACGCCTTTTCACCACACACGCTCTTGAAAACCAGGTCATGGCGATCTTTAAAGCGCGTCAGCCATCCATCTGACGAAACGAAGTCCTCGATCCCCAACATTGCTGCAAGCGTTCGGGCTTTCATCGCAACGATGTCTCCGCTGAGAGGAAGTTTGTTGCTCCTGGCCTCCCTAATCCAAACCAGCAGAGCCTTCTCCAACTCTGGGTAAGCGCCGGTGCGCATTCGCTTCCGAGAAGTCTTGAACTTGTCGTTCTCAAATGCATCCATTATTGTGCGCTTGTTCTTGATGTAGTTAGAGAGCGTGTTCGGCTTGATCCCGTACTTCCGCGCTATGTCTTGTTTGGCGGCACCTCCCTTCTCAACTTCCTTCAAAACCTCGACTTTCGTTGCCAGGTCGAGCGTGCGATAAGAGCCACGGTTTGCCATGGCTATAAACTGCGCGACTAGGTACAGTCAATTCCGAATCACTCGTGGAACAACCTAGCCTACGAGCTTCCCGCAAAAAGGCACTCGACCAACACACACCTCGACGTAACGCTGCGCACGCTGCAAGACTAATCTCGCACAATCTCGCCACTGCCAGTATGCAGCTCTGCGTGCACCTATGGCACCCGCGTGGCCTCCGCGATCAGCTCTGGCCACGCGCGGCAGCCGCGCGTGGCCTCCGGCGGGAGCCGCTTCGCCTCCCGTCGGAGTTGATCGCGGAGGCCACGGCAGCCGTAGCAATGAATAATCGCGCCGCTCCAAGAAGGATGGCGTTGCGGGCGGCTGCGGTGGCGATGACACCAACGCGGAGCACGGAACTGTTGCAACACTTGAAAAATTGCACATTCTACCAAAGAATGACGGTCACCTCGAGGATCCCGGCTGAAAATTAACTTCCAATTAAACAATATTACTGGATGAGGAGTTCGAATTATCGAGCGATTTCTTCTATAGGGTTACATGCAAAACTGACGGGACCAGCACTTCACTTCTAATTAACCGAAAATTCCAATTAAGCGGCTTCGAATTATCGGGAGTTGACTGTATGTACCACTCCCATACTTTGCACGGATGAAGCTGTTCCAACATTCTTTTCATCAAATAATTGGTGACTGAAGCTCTCTGCTCAGTGTTTCTGCAGCGTGTACTCATGTTGAAGCTTTTGAACATTGTCTACTAATACCTTAACTCTCTCCTGCTTGGGCAGTGTGTGAAAAAAGAAAACTGCTCTTACTGTGTGCGTAATGGACTGCTCACAAATCTATGCCTATACTCTCCTCTCTGCTATGGGGCAGCCTCTGTTGGTTTGCACCCGGGCGAGAACACACCTGCTCGCGCAGAAGGCGGTTGTCCCTTTGAAGAGCGTGAAGCTGTGACAGCCGCTGGCGAAGCCGCTCGTTCTCTTCCACTAGTCCGCTGAGGTCTGGCTGGTGGGCCTCAAACGTTGGCTCCAAACGAGGCCTCCGCTCATTGCCTCTCCACAGCAGCTGCTCCACCGCCTCAGTCAGCGACCCTGTAGTGACAGAGCACATTGGTCACGTCGTGGCTGACTGCCGTCTTTTGCCAACAGCGCACGACCGAACAATGTTAACTTGTACGCGCCTGGTTAAGCTATGCAAGATAAGTGCGCATTCAATCACCACAGCGACATCAAGAGAGCACACAGGGACCATCAAATCACTGACAAGGCACGGACAATGTTTACTGCTGGCAGACCCTATTGGCTGATGGGAGGCTTATGGACATTAGGTGGATTTATCACCTGGATTTATCACCAGGACGCATGCTGTCATGCACCCAGCTTGTTTGTGCCTCAGTGCATTGGTACTTGGTGTGCACCCTCTTTTTACCGTGACTAAGTTCAAAGCATTCGTTGCACCAGTACGACCATGTAAAAAAAAAAAGAAGACATTTGTTACATTTGGAAGCAGTTTGAATAGGCAGGGTTCGAAAATAATATTTGCACTGAGGTGTGGCCATCATAACGAATAGATTTTTATATGTGGGATTGTTACAAGTGGTTTGAACTGTATTCGAAGAAAGAACCATCCGAGGCCGGTACCTTGTTGCACGCAGCCATTCCACGGCTCACAATCTTTGGCAGTACAAGGTTTGTCCCAGTTCACAGAACTGAATGAACCAATTGCAATACATGACACGGACAGAGGAGATAGTGACAAAACCAGTGTGTATGGAAAGCACACAAGCATGTACAAATATTGAACCAACTGCACACCCGAAGGCATGCAGATCCTACTGGATACGCATGTTCATGCACGCAGATTCACACACACAATTTGGACTCCGAACTGCGTGTGTAAATTTGGGAACCAGCGGAGGGTTCTATCTACACGCAGGCATACAGAGACAGCTTGTACGCGTGCTAATGGTAGTTGCCAGCTGGTCACCTGTGGACCCGAATGGCACTTCAACAGCTGTCAAACCTGTAAGCATAATCTGGGGACCGATTGCCCATAAGCCAACCATACAAACGTTTAGTGGCAAGCTTTTTGTGGTGGCTTGCGACATATTAGTACTAGAGCAGCCAGCAGTAAATTTTCATCGCACAGGCATGTTGCATAGGTCAGGGGTTCCCGAAATGGGTACCATGGAACGGTTCTGCGAATGGCATTTTATGGTTCTGCGAGTGGCCTAAACAAATCCAACCCATCCCACCTTTGCTGGATATTTACATTAGAGTATCAATTCAATATAATAACTAGGGGTGCGCAAATATAGAACATCGCCGAATTGAATCAAATTGTGAATGTTCGAATAATTCGATTCCTGAATCGAATATCTACTATTTGATTTTTAAAATATTCTATATATTCGGTGCAGAGACCCCAAGTGAGCTCAGCACTTGACTGTTTTTTTGCCGCAAAACGAGAGTTGAGTGTACCGTGAACAGGTTGCCTCGGCTGATGCGGTAACGGACTTCATCACTGCAAGCACTCCCCGACGTCGGCCCGATATGGCAATTGCGCACACAGCAACCGAACGGCGCAATTTGAGAAACGGCATGCGTTGGTGCCTTGCCTCCCACTTCAATTGCTGCCTCTGAAGCCAGCCTCATTACGGTTTCATGCATTACCTCTATGTCATCATCATCATCTCTCTGCTCAAAGGCTGCATATTTGTTTGCAAGTACCAGCCTAAATTTGTCTGCTTTTACCCTTACTGCCTCTAAGTTGACCTGTTTTTTTTTGACCAACTTTACTCTTTCTCTGTTTAAATTGAGGTGGATCCTGGCCCTCACTAACCTATGATCACTACATTTTACCCTACCGAGTACTTGAACATCCTGCACTATGCTGGGATCGGCAGAAAGTATGGAATCAATTTCATTTCTTGATTCACCATTAGGGCTTTTCCGGGTCCATTTTCTGTTGCTACGTTTCCTGAAAAACGTGTTCATTATTCTCAGCTTATTCCTTTCTGCGAATTCTACCAGCATCTTACCTCTAGCGTTTCTAGAATCGACACCGTAGTTGCCAATTGCCTGTTCACCCGCGTGCATTTTCCCCACTTTAGCATTGAAGTCCCCCATTACTACTGTATGCCACGTTTGCACTTTTCTCATCGCTAATTCAACATCTTCATAAAGCTGATCTACTTCCTCATCGTCGTGACTGGACGTTGGAGCGTAGGTTTGTACTATCTTTATTCTATGCCTTTTATTGAGTTTGATTACGACTACTGCTACCCTCTTGTTGATACTGTAGAATTCGTCAATGTTGCCCGCTATGTCTTTATGGATTAGGAATCCTACCCAGTATTGCTTCTTATCCGGGAGACCTCTATAGCAGAGGACATGGCCGTTATTCAGCAATGCGTAAGCCTCACCAGGTCTTCTAATCTCACTAAGGCCGATAATATCCCAAACAATGTCTGACAGTTCTTCGAAGAGTCCTGCTAAGCTTGCCTTACTCGAGAGGGTTCAGCTGTTAAACATTGCAAGGGTCAGTTTCCATTGGCGGCCTGTCCAGACAACCAGTAGGCAAGCTCTCCCAAGCAACAAAGGACCTAATAAAGAAATGACAAAGAATGAAAGTGTCCAACTCGAGATAAGATAGAATTCACGGAACTGTCAAAACTGATCAACAAGGCGAAAATAAGTGATATTCGAAACTATAATGTGAGAAAGACTGAAGAAGCCTTAAAAAATGAACGCAGCCTGAAATTAGTGAGAAGGATACTTGGCATAGGACAAACTAAGATGTATGCACTAAAAGATAAGCAGAGTAATATCATCAGCAATCTGGAAGATATAGAAAAGCAGCGAAAGAATTCTATAATGACCTTTACAGTACCCAGATGACTCAGGACCACTCTATTCAAAACAACAATGAACAGTATACAGAAACCCCTTTTATAACTAGAGATGAGGTCAGAAAGGCCTTGCAAGGCATGAACCGGGAAAAAGCGGCAGGAGAGGATGGTATAACAGTCGATTTAATTGAAGATGGAGGAGACATAATGCTAGGAAAACTGGCGGCTCTCTATACGAAGTGTCTATCGACTGCAAGGGTCCCAGAAAACTGGAAGATTGCAAACATTATACTAATCCACAAAAAGGGGCAACATCAAAGAACTAAAAAAATTATAGGCCCATTAGCTTACTCCCAGTATTATATAAAATATTTACCAAAATAATCTCCAATAGAATAAGGCCAACACTGGGATTTAGTCAACCAAGGGAGCAGGCTGGCTTTAGGAAAGGTTACTCTACAATGGATCACATCCATGTCATTAACCAGGTTATCGAGAAATTCGCAGAGTACAATAAACCTCTCTATATGGCTTTCATAGATTATGAAAAAGCATTTGATTCAGTAGAGATAGCAGCAGTCATAGAGGCATTGCGTAATCAAGGAGTACAGACCGCTTACGTAAATACCCTAGAAAATATCTACAGAAATTCCACAGCCGCCTTAATTCTACACAAGTAAAATAGAAAGATACCTATAAAGAAAGGGGTCAGGCAAGGAGACACAATCTCTCCAATGCTATTCACTGCGCGCTTAGAAGAAGTATTCAAGCTATTAAACTGGGAAGGCTTAGGAGTAAAGATCGACGGCGAATACCTCAACAACCTTCGGTTTGCCGATGACATTGTTCTATTCAGCAACAATGCAGACAAGTTACAACAAATGATTTAGGACCTTAACAGGGAGAGTGTAAGAGTGGGACTGGAGATTAATATGCAGAAGACAAAGATAATGATAACCTGGCAAGGGAACAAGAGTTCAAGGTCGCATGTCAGCCTCTAGAGTCTGTGGAAGTGTACGTTTACCTAGGCCAACTAATCACAGAGAACCCAGACCATGAAAAGAAAATTCACAGAAGAATAAAAATGAGTTGGATCACATACGGCAGACATCGTAAGCTCCTGACTGGAAGCTTACCATTGTCATTGAAAAGAAAGGTGTACAATCAGTGTATTTTACCAGTGCAGACATATGGGGTGGAGACTTGGAGACTGACGAAGAAGCTTGAGAACAAGTTAAGGACTGTGGAAAGAGCGATGGAACAAAGAATGCTAGGCATAACTTTAAGAGACAGAAAGAGAGCAGTTTGGATCAGAGAGCAAACGGGCATAGACGATATTCTAATAGACATTAAGAGAAAAAAATGGCGCTTGGCAGGTCATGTAATGCGCAGACTAGATAACCATTGAACCATTAGGGTAACAAAATGGGTACCAAGAGAAGGGAAGCACAGTAGAGGACAACAGAAGACTAGATGGAGTGATGAAATTAGGAAATTTGCGGGTGCTATTTGGAATCGGTTGGCACAGGACAGGGGTAATTGGAGATCGCAGGGAGAGGCCTCCGTCCTGCAGTGGATATGAATAGGCTGATGATGATGCGTTGGGCAGGCACGACTTGTATACAATTTCTTTTTTTTTCAAAACTCGTGGAAAAGTGGTGGGGCAACTTGTATTTAGGTGCGACTTTTACAGTGAAACACTGTTAATATGTACAGTGCTCATGGAATGAAATGGGACACGGATCATTTAGTAGAACCCTACATATGTGCAAAGTACGCGGGAGCACCATGTCATGTCGCTAGGAATTTGCTCACCAAAGGTGACGAGGACTCCGATGTAAGTGTACGCGCCAGAATTGCGTTGATGTGGCACGAACTGCAGCCGGTAGAAACGAAAGTATGGGCATTACTTAGCCCTAAATTGACGCGTTTCATTCCGTGAGCACTGTACCTGGTGGGAACACAGCATAACTGACTACATGCTAAACGGTAGCACGCATTAATGGCCTAGCACAAATCTGTGTCCCTTCAAAAGCATGGCAGCTATCAACAAGGATAAAAGCAATGTGGCAGTATAGTTGCTTGAAATCTGCATAATGAGGTTTTTTCTTCCATTCTATCTTTCCAAAGAAATAAAAAAATTCCAGCCCCCAAACGACTATGCAAAGCGCAAGTGCGATTGCAGCCTTGCTAAGAATGTTTGGCACAGAACATGGCGGCACAGTCAGTTACTTGTCCACCGTCCCTCAATATATATGTATGTGTTTTCACGAGAATCTTCGACTGAGCAAGAACAAGTGCTGTATATTTTTTAATGCAGTAGCTACCGGTGTGCAATGCCGATCGTCCCATGCTACCTGTGTGCAGCCCGTCGCCTGGTAAGCACACAATGCCATCATGCCGGGACGCTTGCTGTATGCAAGCGTGTTTTTTGTGGACGAACCCACACTCTCGTTTAGCGGGGGTGTCAGTGCAGCAGGCTTTCTTTGGCTTTCTTTGCTCAAGTGCGGCACATATCCTTTTCAGCGAACGTGACGACAATGGTGGCCTGCTTTCGTTATTGCGAGCACATCGCTGGGACAAATCTTTCACTCACCACACCCAGTGGGGAGGATGTAGACAGCTCCAGAGGGCGTCCTGTCCACCAGGCACTGGGGCACTTTGAGCAGAAGGCCACCGTTCGCATCACCCCCTGAACCAGATGATGCAGGATCATCCTGAGCACACAGAAAACCACAACTCACTTGCCATGTCGAAGTTTCATGGAGCTTTGTACAATTTGTTACAACTTCAAAAACCACTATGGTACATGTCGCTTAACCCTTTGAGGGTCGATTTTTTTCGCCATACGCAACCGCCCAGGATTGATTTTTTTATTGCAGATTCCAATTCTTCTTAGGGACTTATTTCGAAAAAAGTTTACTGTAATTTTTCTAGCATGAACGTAAAGTAAGAAAAGATATTTTGCGTTGGTGTATATGTACTCTTCATTCGTGAATAACAACAATAAAAAAGGAAATAAACTTATAAGAATTAAAATTTGATGCATTGTTATACACATAGTTCCAGGCTTTGAAAATGCACACACGAGAATATTTCACAACTCTCACCTGTTCCTGCTCTTACACTAATATTTACGTCCATAGCATAATCGAACTGCATAGGTGCAAGCACTCAAGAAAACTGTGTGGTTGTGTGCCTGTTAAAAAAGCAAAACGTGTGACAAACTTCCACTAATCTTTATCTTATTGCCAACCAGAGGCAATTAGCTTTCGAGAGTGCGTCCCCTCACCCCCCCCCCAAAAAAGAGCAATAGAAACGCATGCACCGCGGCATCTTTCCTATGCACACCCTTGTGAGCACTAAACGAGCGAGAAACAAGCGGTCGCCCTTTGAGTGATTAGTAACGAGATAACCATCAGTTTTGCGAGCGCAAGAAGCCGAAACCACCCCCGGAACAAAGCCCAAACAGCCACCCACCTGCGCGCGCACGCCAATGTGCGAGCGGTAGTACATATAGATGTACGGGAGCAAACTAGCTGTAAACAAACGATGCAACGAAAACCAGGAGAGGGAGGCGCACGAAAAAGATTCCCTGTATTCCCACATAGTGCCAGCACATGATAGAAAAGAAAAAGCTAGGAAATTCGCAAGCTTTTTAAACGTATAGACGGCGCCGTAAATATACGGCATCGACCAATTTTGGGCTTGTTTGCGGCCCCATATGTTAACGTAATTGACCCTGAAAGGGTTCAAAGAAGAATGTACAATAAAACCTCGTTGAACTGTACCCGCTCGAACAGTAGTTCCGTTTTAAAAGTAGTAAAGTCAGATCCCCGACACGGCGGACATTGAACATGATGCGTTTTGTATCCGCATAAACACAGTACCAGCTTACTGCATACGTATCGGTTAACACATGTTTCCAGTTTTCGTTGCGCAATCACACCCGTGTGTCGTCCCCATTGGGCGGCCCGGCAGAACAACAAGCTTCAGAGATCAGTACAACAGCCTCCAAGTACCCTGTGCGTTGGCACCTGAAGCCACATCAACATCAACATCATTTGGGTGCCATGCCTAAGAGCGCTGTGGCATCGTGCAAGCTAGGACTTGCGTCATGCCAAAGCTCGGATAAAGAACACCGGTTGCTCAGAATACGAGAAAAATTTGACATCGTTCAAGCTATCGAATGTGGCACAAAGAAGTCGATGCTGGCACGTGACAGGGATCTACAGTTGGCTACGGTGTATGGCATTTGGACTACGAAGAAGTTGCTCGGCAGTGCTGCTGCAACAGCGAAAAGATGTCGGCTACGAGATTCGACTTTTCGCCATCGTTGCCTCTGTTGTTGCCAAAGTGTCAACTAACGACAGTGATGAGGACGACATGGAAAGCAACAGCACGGGCGATTCAGGCCCGAAAGTGGCAGAAGCTGCATGTTACGTCAGCCTCATTAATGCAATCTTCGTGACGAGAACAGCACCCCGCAATGAAAAAGACGCCCCGCAACTTCTGCAGTGCTACCGCGCCCGTGCACAGAGAACATATAATGCCAACGAGAAATCTACCATGCGAATGCTTGCTGAGAACAGGGGGCTGGCTGAAAAGCTGGCTCGCAGCTTCAGTAAGATTGAGGCCGCTGTCATCGCCGCTAAACTGCCATGGCATCAGAGAAAATAACACTTTTGTTGCACGAAGTGAACAAATACTGCATGTTTTTACCCTTTCATCACATTCTCTCTGAGTTCCCTTTTTGACAGGTAAGGGTGCGATCTCATGCTATTTCAGTTAAGCAGTACTACTGTTTAGTACGTACTTTTTCGAGCACCGGCCAACTACGGTTTGACAATGTTTCACTGCAATAAAGTTTAAAAAGTGATTGTAAACTGAAAATTGTACATAGCACATTGTGAGGGGAATGTGGTTTTTAGATAAGCACCAATCCAGAGATGATGCCAACACAAAGACCTCCTTCCAGTTCTCATACCAGTTACCCATGATTTAATAGATTTTGATACCATCTACATGGCATCAGTTAACCCTTCAAGTGATCTTGACGACATCAGCTTGGGCATCAGTAATCATCACTTATTGACTTACGGCAAGCTCACGTCGTCACGAGTACGTTTTTCAATGGCTTTTGAAGACCAGATGTTGTGAAAGGGTGTTCCACCATTTACAACATCGATGGTTTCCGGTGCTTTTACTATGATTTTTCACTCCTTGTGTGCTGAGGTCGTGCCATTTCCATCATATTTTCCTGCACTTTAAACTAACATGGCAAGATCCGTGCACCATTTTAGTGCGGCAGATTTCTATCCATCAGATGATGATAGCTAAAGTCATGATGATGTCGACTTCGTGTTTCCTTCTTCAAATGAAGAAAGCAGTGACCACACTCTAGATAACAGTGAGATGAGACAAACCGTGTGAATCTCAGTTCTTGAAATCAAGAAAGCTGGACAAGCATTCTCGCTTCTCAAAGTGGTTTCCCGTTACACATGAAGAATTGCAGGTCTGTTTTGGCTTCTTGATACTCCAGGACATTGTAAGAAAACCGAAAAAAAGGCTCTACTGGTCGGAATACTGCCTGATTAAAACTCTTTGCCATACAATGTTTCTCGAGTTATTCCTGCATTTTAAAAGTGAGACAGAAGCATTTCACGTCTTAAAAAAAATAAGCCATTTTGGTACCATTATATTTTTTTTATGTGACCTCTTTAAGGGCTTAAATGTTTAGCAATAAAGTACGATTATGCAAAGCTAAAAAGTAATGAAAAAGTTGATATGGCAGGCTTAGTGTGATTTTCAAGCATGAGAACTGCCCAAACTAAAAATTCCATTTTAACATCTGTGAAGTCATACTGACGTCATCGGTATTGCAGTTCGGACATGAAATTCAATAAGTGAAGTTTCGTGTTCTTATCCACTAATATTGACAAACATTTTCGTCTAATGAAAGCCAACAGACAAGCCTCGTTATACTGATGAAGTCACAATCAGCACAAAAATACCTATGTTATAGTGGATATTCCTATTAGGCATATGTTCTTCAGATGCAGATATTGGCAAGAAACATTCAATTTGTGCTTCGCTATGTCTTATAAGTAATTAAATTTGTGTTGCATTGTTGCTGAAGTATACGTGCAGTTGATCCCGGATATATCAAGCTCGTATACAAAAGAACCTCGTTCATACATTTGGAAAAAAAAATGCGAGAAAGAACATATCAACCGGGAAAACGTACCATCCTCAGTAAAAAATTTGACAGACTTAACTATTGTAGACATCAATGTAATGCAAAGCGTTGCATGCATCGTTGAGGCATGAGACACCGACGCCGTGCGTCGAGCTGGTGGTACTCCAGCGGCCTGAGGCGCATTTTGTTTTTCTACTGCGTGGTGTTTTAAAAGGGCGACGGGGAAACCTAAACGAAATCGAGCTGGTGAGCGACGCCGGATGCCACGAGAAACGAAATGCAATGCCCACGTCAGTCACGCCACCTGCAGCAGGGAACAGCAGCGCGTTTGGATTATCGCCTACTAAAAGCATGCAGTACGCTACCAATGGCATTACATACCACGTGCTGTGAAACACAGAGGCGACGATGCTTATTGCAATAGGATTGGCAGTGCTAGCTGTGAATGCCACTTATGACGACCCTGGAGAAGATTTGCTGGTACCAAAATAAAAAACTGTGTGCGCACCGACGTTTTCATTTGAGAAGGGAAGGCGAGTATTGCGGTGAAGCTGCTGTGGCGAGCAGCTATAGACTGTTCTTGATCGCGCGCGCCTCGCGCGTTTGCTTGTTTACGTGGGATCTAGCAGCCGGAGAATGTACCATACAATCCCACTTTGGTGATGTACTGAACATTGGTGCCGAAAAGTCGTATATTCCCGGAACATATGAACTGGTAAAAAATGAGCGTAGCTTTATTGGGAAATTTTTTTTTCTCCATTGGAAACGTTAGAGCTGGGAAAATGTACGTAATGGGAATGTATCAACAAGGTTCTACTGTATATAAAGTTATCGTCTATATCGAACAGTAGCAAAATCCCCTTGGAAATCTCCTTGGAAAAGTATAACAATGTACTCTGCATATATATTGAACGCTGCATACCGCCGTGCCTCTGTAGGTATGCTTCAACAGTAAAAGCTTGTTAATTCCCACCTCATTAATTAGATTTTTTTTTTATAGTTCAAACTAGTTGGCACAAATCAGCCCAGTTCCACAGAACTCCACGTATAGTTCTTTCAAAAAGCAAATTAATTCGCATTCAAATCGGGTCTACCATGCATAATTCGAACTGGCTCCTGGATTGTACTGGTGGTCACTTTCCCAGGTAAGTGACAGGTGCTGAGACGTGCTTATCACCTTCGTTATCAATTTATGCCCCAGCAACAGCCCCCTGGATCTCAAAGGCTACTGCATGCCTTTTATAGTTCCAGAGGTACTCCCACTCCCGTCACTTTCGTTAGTTCAAATTTCATTTTATTCAAATTCGGCGAGTGCTCCCGCGAAGCTCGAAGGAACAAGCTTTTACTGTACTAACGGAGATTCAAGCACGCCATGCAACATCGGAAATATTTATAGCCAACGAACTGCAAACAGCACTGTTTTGGCAGATGCAGTCAAACAAGAAATTGAATCTGACAGGCAGCACACGCCACGGAGGAAAAATGAGCAGGTTGATAGCTTGCTGTGCATATGGATGGCTCGTGCAAACTGTGCTCGCTCATAATCGAACACTGCAGATCGTCACTCCGCTTCATAAATGCAAAAGGCCTTGTGGCGCGATACGCATTCCACAAGAAAGCGAGGATGACACTCAATCTTTTCAATGAGTAGTGCTGGGCATGGGATGCCAGACCAGAGAGGCCTCCGCTGCCGGGTTTGTCTTCTTGTATGCAAGGGCTTTCTGCGAGCAGCAATTCAGAGTTATGCGAGTGGCCAAAATGAATCCGAGCTGAACCCCCACTTACAGATTTAACAAAACCATCGCACGCCACATCTGCATTTCGCTTTGCGGAAAGAGTGCTGCGGTAGCAGCATGCAAGATTCACCTTTGTGTGATTTGTGGGTCCCGCTGAATGCTTCTCATTCATGCTGGCACTATTACACGTGAGTGGAAATTGACTCCGATGTTCTGCAAGCAGAAGGCCACCTATTTCGAAACTAATAGCGTTTGCGTAATGTTGGGAGTCATCGATGCAGCAGTTTGAAGAGCAGGGCCGAGATCGAAAGGACCACGAGGCCTTTTGAGCGATGAGCATCACCCCAGAAGGGACTCAGACTTTTTAGGACAGTCGAGAAGTGAGGATGACTGGTTCCAAAAGAAAGTCAGTTACAAAACCCAATTTGAAAACCCTACACAACGGTCTACGTGGCTCATTGCCCACATATGACAATGGCCATTTAAACAGCGTATTGTTGGTACTGTTACTGATACGCCACCGGGCATGGGCACGTTCACATGCACGTATCCATACAAGCTGGTTTGCTTTCACTATGCACCCATTTCTACCTTATCTATAATAAAACACGCAACAAGAACTTCAATGCGTGCGAGACGCACTGTGGTGTCAGGTCCAGGCAACATTGGCATTCCGTGTTCATGTCATTAGCAATGACCACACCACAACGTGAGCGACTTGCAACATTCGTGTGCAAACAATAGATCAACTTTTGTGTGTTTGACATGGCTTTGCAAAAGAAAATAAGTAAATTCTTACTTTTCACAATTTCTGGAAACTGTTTGCAGCACGCGGAAGTCTCAGATAAGCTTCCTATGGGCATGTCACATTTCATTTTAGTGATACAATTAAACCTCAATACAACGAAATCGCCAATTGAGGCAAATTGCTTTGTTAAATCGAAATTTGGTAACAAGGAAGTTCAATCTTCTATGCAAATATGTACAGTCGCCGATGCATCTTTTTCCACATGCAACGGGCCGCAAATTTTTACCAATTATCTTTGTGCAAATGTTTACTGTGCCCCCACGCCTGATAGTGTTGGCCACAGTGGGACGACGCTATCATAAGAAGTGCCAGCAGCGCGGAGCGAATGTTTTGTCTGCCTCTAGTTTTTAACGCATCTCCGAAGTTCGAGGTTACGCAGCCTCCAGCATTAAAATCATAGAAAGACAGCGCACGGTAACACACCATCTCAGCTCACCCCGTCCTTGCGCATGCAGCAGATTATCTGTAAAACAGGGCATATACGCTAAACCACAAAAGGAGATGAGCGACGATCTGCCCCCCTCCCAACTCTCGTGCGTGCTTGATCGTGTCACTGCGAGTTCGCTCCACTGCCCCTCTTTCCCCTTGCCTGCACAGGAGGACTGCGCGTTATTAAGCCACCATCCTTCTCGGCTCAATCTCGCACGCTTTCACTAGCACCTAAATCCTATAGCATGCAGGGCGCGATAGGACCTTGTCGCAGTTGGAGTTAAGGGGGGACGTGGCTTTGAAAATCAACTTCCTCATTTCTTCATGGATTTTGATGAAAATGGACACAAATGTTTAGAATGTCTCCCTGATGCTTCCATAAAAGTTTCAGAGTGATACTTTGAGAACATTTTATTGAATTTGATTCAGCAGAATGTTTCAACCTCGAACTTTGTGAAGAGCCTGGGGAACTTAAAAAATGTGATAGAAGGCTTGTTAAGTACTGACTGCATAGCTAAATGCACGCTGAAGGTCATGACATTCTTGCTTCTTTTTTTTTTCAGCACAAATATTTTTGAGTGTCATTTTTTTATGTTACTTTCTTATCAAGCACACTTTTGGGGTGAACGAATAGCCACATCATAAGTTTATAAAACATCCAGGCCTAAAAGCAAGAATGTCACGACCTGCACTGTAGCCCAAGGAACAAGACAAAAAAACAGTCAGAATAGGCCAAACGGTAACAAAGGAATCAGCTCCGCAAACTGAACAGAAAGGCAAAAACACAGTTTTGAGAAAAAGGCCTTCAAAGTTTTGCCTTGCCTCCACTCTTCTAAAACGCACCAGGATTGTATTCGTTGGTGTCCTTAGCCCAGCGGGGCTTCTTGGGCATGTGGCCTTTCATCTGATGTTTTTTAGATGCCTTTTTTTTTCGTAGGGCATCCTTTTGTGCAGCTCTTTGAAGGGAATGCTTTCCTGGCTTCAAGCCAAGTGAGGCACAAAACTGTCAGTATGCACGAAGCGTTCCAGCGTTGTACTTGCAGATTGCCTCATTGACAGCTGTCTCCGCTGCGATCAATGAAGCATTTTGCTCTTTTGGTAGAATTGACCAAATGACAGAGTGCAGACTCTCGGCTGCATTCTAAGTCTTCTTGCCTTGGCAACGGCTGAGTAGCCGAAGATCTGAGAGGCGTTGATACACAGGCAGCAACGCAGCTGAAACATGTGTTGCCAAATTGTACTTATGTTCTGGCGGAGCTTTACCTTCAGCTTCTGCAGCCCGGTGTCCGCACCAGCTCAGGGGTCCTGGAGGGCAGACTCCCGATGAGGGTCTTCATCTGTTGAAGTGATATGATAGAAGGTTGCTTTTATGGCCCTTTGCATATCATCTACTTCAATATTGTTACGTATGGCCATGCCATAATAATTGGTGAGCTTTTTGATTAGGTCTTGGGTCAGGCCACCCGTCACTCCAATTGGTTTACTTCTCCTGCTTTTTGAGACAAGTGTTCGCAGGGCTGTGCCCATCCTCTTTTTCACGTGATTGATACAATCCTCTTTGTTGAATGTAATGAAGCCATAAGCCTTGTCTTCACAAAGGGCCTGGAAAGTACGGCTATCCCCATCACAAACAATAGATGTGTAGCGGAGGTCATTCCTTTCCAGTGACCTTCTGAACAAAATCCACGCTGCCTCGACCTCCATTCGGCTTGAGTTTGCATCGGTGTTCTTTTGGCACACGTGATTCTCTTTCCATTCACTGTAGCCTTCATCGTTTTCTTTCGGCCTAAGCATGCATCCATGGCATCTGTTCGAGAGCACAACGCAGTCAAGCACCAGACCAGTGTAAAATTCAGTTATTGTGCCCACACCAATATGGGATGCATGACCACGTGTCATCCATGTCCCGTCGTAGACTACAGTCACATTTTTTGTGAATGCAAGGTCCATTTCGCTGTAAACTTTCTGCACGGATGCCACAGCATCAGAAAATAGACTAGCCGCAGTCACCTCACCAGCAGACCTGAATTTTGATTTCAGATGTCTTTGGAACGTCTTATGGTGCAAGCCTCTGTGTGAAACGTTCATTACTGACCAAAAGTCAGTCAGTGCAGTTTCCCCTCTGCCGGTGGTTTTAATTGCTTGCATTGCATGCATATTCACGTCAAAAGCCTTACCACCCTCTACTCGCGGTGATGACCATTCATTTGCAACAATGCCGCAGGCATTGCAGGTCAGTAGCATTCGTGCAGCCAATTCATGCCTTGTTCCCAAGTGAAAAGTCAGTCCCGTCTGAGAGCATTCTTGGAACAAGGCCTTCTTGTACAAAGCATTCAATGCTGTGACCTGCACAACCAAAAACTCATCCGCCAGCTCCACATCGGCACAACTTCCACTCTCACCTGTGAGCTTCATTTTTCTCTCGGTCGCCGAAACAGAACTGAGTGATGCTTGCATTGTTTCGGCTCGCCCACGAGAAGCTTCTATCAATATGTAGTGCGGTTTCAAGTGAGCCTGAATTGTACTGCCGAATCTCGACTGCGTTTTAACTACGCGCGTGGTGCTTGGTCGCGGGTCCGAGTCGTCGGCGCGTGAAGTGCTTGGCCGCGGGTCCGAGTCGTCGGCACATGAAGTGCTTGGTCGCGGGTCTGAGTCGTCGCGGGTCCGAGATGTCGGCGCGCGAGGTGGTTGGTTGCGGGTCCGAGGCATCCATACATTGAGGGAACTGCTGCTGTGTGTCCACGATGTCCGTGCCGCACTGAACATCAGCAGAATCAGCACTAGAAGCTGTTGACGACGCTTTACTTTTGGGCATCGGAGACTTGCACTTACGGCTGCCAAATTGATGCGAAGTTTTGTATTTCTTCTTGCGCCGTCGCCGATCCATGATCACAGCTGAGATCCAACGCAAAACTATGCCACGAAGCTTCGGAGCCGCTACCGAAACTATGAGAAGCTCGTGATACGGGCGATGGAGAACGTAGGTGCGGGAAGAGCAGACGACGCGCGGCTCTTCGCCCGCCGTTGCTAGGGGCAACCACTCCGGAGACCAACGGGGCCGCGCGCCGCCAATCAGGAACCTCTGCGAGACCTCGAAACTTTTGCTGTTTCTGCGTTTGTTTTCGCTCGGAGGAGGCCGGGAAGGCAACAGATTTAAAGTTGAAGAAATGCTCTTTCTGTTGCGACCAAGATGGCGGCGCTCGGTTGCGCTGTTACGGATATATCGTGACTAGAAAAACACCGTCTTTTTGCGATTTCCGCAAAACTTCTCGTCTCCGTGGCTGATACAATTTTTTTAAAGCACTTCTAAGCGGTTTTCAGGAAAGATATTTTGGAATCAGGTAGAGAAAGGGTTATAAAAACTGAAAATGTGATTTTCGAAAAATCGGTGTCCCCCCTTAATACAGAACATGATGCTGCTCCACTTCGGTGGATGCTCTCAGGATTTGAGAGATGCGTTCGCAAGCAGCCGCATGTAATTCAACCATTTCGCTATCTGCATCTGCAAAAGTTTCCATTTACTGTCTGGGTGTTCTTCCGTAGCGGCAGTGAAGTTTCGTTATATTGAAATTGTGTACAAACACACTTCGTTACATTGAGGTTAAATATACATGGTGTTCTATGAACAAAAAACAAGAAGCTTTAAAATGGTAAATACTTTGTTATATCGAATTTCATTATAATGAACTTCATTATATCGAGGCTTAACTGTGTACTGACACATCTTAAGATTCCCTTCGCGTGTGATATATCCGGAATCGATTGTACTTAGGAAATTACTCTGCCAGTTTAAACATGTACAATGTCTTTTTTAACGTGCCCTTCAGTTGAAAACAGTGCGTTGATTACTCATGGTGGATAAGGTCGGGTGCATGCCCTCACCAGCAGGGTGGCGCTGAGGCTGTGCACCAGGAGGCGCACCGGTATCGCCCGTTGTGGGGGAGGCTCCACTTGCGCCAACAGGGTGAGGCCCGCCAGTGCCTCAGCACTCAGGCGCAGGCACAGGCCTCGCACGAGGGCACGAAGCCCACAGCCAGCTCCAGTTTCACCAACGCAGCCGCCGGGAGCAAGGCTCTCCCAACGCACGCTGAACACGCAGCGCTCCTCTTCTATATCGCCACATGATCTCCCTAAAGGAAGCAAGAACAAAAGGCAAGACGGTTTTGGCCAAAAGTCCCAATCAATCACACCTTTATTTGTTTCCTAAGACTAATGTGCTGAGTTCCGTGGTGTTAGGATAAATGTTCCCAGTCTCGGGTGTCCTGAGTGTCTTGACCAGTCCCAACACCCAGGACAAATCAATAGTACATAGCAGGCTATGTATGCAGTGAACACTTGTTACAACGGGCCACAAATAGCAAGTAAGGCCTATAATATGTGAAGTTCATTCTATTCAAAATTAGGGCGGTGGTACGTTGTGAAAAACTGACCCGAAGGTAATCGGAAAAAGCGACAAAACTATTTAAATTAAATGGGTCTACACAGTAATCATACTACCACTCAGCATGGTGCCTTGCTATCCGCTGTTTTCCCGGTGTTGTTGCCACACGAATGGCAATAACGGCTGGCACAACGGCAGGGAGCCGGTCGACCCGTTCAGCGCATCTCTGCCGCCAGCAACAAAAGCAGTGGCCAGAGCTTTTCACACAAAACAGTGCTTGGTAGAATAAACTGATGTCTTAATATAATGTTTTAAGACAAGTGGCGACCACTGTCGAACCTGTAGTACGAACGCGAGCTGCGCTGTGAGGCAAGCTCGACTAGGAACCTGCACATGGATGCCGCTGTACTGCACGCAGGATGGCTCAACTGCTTCATGTGCTTCTGTATGCCATACATAGTATCCTGTCTTACTTTTTCTGCGTGAATCGATGCGTTGATGAATAAATCGCTATCAAAACAATGTATTTTTCAATCATCAGCGGTTGTATTTGAAGCACCATATGCTACAGCTTCAAAATTTAGGTTAGTTCTAGGTTGGGCCTAAGCAAATCAAGGTTGGGCCTGGCGACAATCACAGAACTTTCCCAGCACTGAGCTGGCAGCAGCGGGCAGTGGCGAACCATGTACGTTGTTCATCCGAAAATTCTCAACTGGGTGTTGCATGTTATGCCACACTGGAACCTTGCCGCTAGTACGTCTATTCTTAAAGAAAACTATGTTTTCAGACATTCTGCAAGCGGCTGGAAATAGTTGTATGCAGTACATTGCTGCATGCACGTATCAGCGCAGCAAAGTACATTACATTTACACCATCTAGACAAAATTTGCACATAGCTTTGTCTATTGTAACCGATTGTTCTTCAGATTTGGGTCTGTTAAAAGCAAAATTTATTGCATCGATAACATTTGTGCAGACTAAGTGAGAAGAATGATCTCTTATATCCGAAAGTACGCTATGGAGGTCTGTTGTAATGGCCGTGGACTGTATTAATGAAAACAGGCTTATAAAGGATCTCCTGTGCTAGGTTATAGAAATTCTGTCACGTCAGCTAGATTGATTGCTTGAAGAGGTGGAGACTACTTGCTATACAGATTGCACAGTGGTGTTAACTAATCAACAAACATTAACTAATTACATTAGCAATCATTCACCTTAGAACACATGTCCAAACTGCAGAACTGAAGCCAAGCAGTGATGAAGTATACTATCCATTCAGCAGAAATCCCATGCTTAGCACCAATTTCGAGAAATGCACCTTTAGAATCTGTGGCAAAAAGTGTTGACGTTCCAATTATCAGTACTGCGGAAAGTGCTGCTTAGTAAATTGTTTGCTGTTAATGTATTAACACAGAATTTTTGTTAAATACCAATGTACAAGCCAAAAGCCATTCCTTTGTCGCGATTTTTTAAAATTGTTTATTGTAACTTTACTTATAGCCTCAGTGACACTGCTACAGGCTGAAGAAACAAACTGCAAGGGAGACACCTCGTCACAAAACTCATACCTCCTGTGTGTCCAGGAGCCGGCATACAAAACGCTTTTTGAAGCCCCAAACATTTGGGTCCTCTAATTTCTCTAAAGGCTGACTTACCCGTGGACGCAGCAGCTGCTGCCGTGTGCCTCTCTTCCAAAGCAAGGTGCTGACTCTGGAGCAGTAGCGTGGTGCCGTCGGAGCCTGCCCAACCTACCAGCTGCAGGTCCTGCAGGCGCACGGCAACGCAGGGACGCCCCGAGCTGCCCCCGGCACGACCGCTGTGCCACTCTGCGCTTTCCATCATGGCTGCTGCCTGTGCGCTGCCACCATGGTGGTCCAGGGCAAGAAGCTCAGCAGCGTCCTGTGCAACTTCGGCGGTACCGCTGCGACCTAGCACCTCATCCAGTGCCCCGGTGGCAAGGAGCAGCTGGTCAGAGTCCGAAGAAAGGTCGCTCCGCAGAGAGACAGTGTCGTCATCTGCCACAGACTCCAATTCACCATCTGCAGCCCCTGCACGTGAAATGTGAGAGCATTTGTGTCTCAGCTTTTGGTTTCAGAGTTAATAATATAATACATCTGGTCACTGTACATCATCACCAGTGTTACGCCATTGTGTGTATGAAACCTAACGAACACCAAGCGAAGTCGAACAAAAGACGTCCCTCTGGAGCCAACCTTTCAACAAGGGGACTTGTCTTTGTCATAGAAACAATGGGGAGAGACAGCTGTTGCCCTGAAGAATACGTCTCTTTGTCAAAACAGTGGCTCCAGAGCCACCCCTTGTTTGGCCACTATTTATCACTTGAAGCCTCTGTCTTTCTACGAGCCTCTGTTCTGTTGCACAAGAGTAACTTTCGTTACAGCCCCATTACCCAACTGTCCCTTCATTCTGTCTCCTATCTACTTTTTCCTTGGCCTTTTTCTTCCGGACGTTCATGCACACCTGATAATACGTATTGGAAACGAACATGATTGTTTTCTTTCCCCCACTTTCCCTCTGGCAAGAAAAAACAGGGTTGCAAATGTTACACACCTGCACTATCACAACTCTTCCAGACTACAACCAAATACCAGCACTTACAGTTATCTTCACTGTTTGTTATCATGCTAGATTAACTGGATATTCATCATACTTGGGCCTGCTTCCATGAATTCCCCATGTTTTTACAGCATGCTAGGTTAATGTCTTAATCTCCTGGGTCTAATACCTTCACCTGTGCAATGCACACAATGTGGGCTGTGCCAGTGTTTACCTGGATGACAGCCCACTACTTGTTCTTGTATGCACCCAGCCTGAGAAGACAGTCCCATGGTATGAAGCAGATTCTCATACGAGGTGCAAATCGTCCAAACGTTGGCACCTTTCATTACCCGCATACGACAGTTAAGGACACATGGTAGAGCAGGCAGCCTGTGATCTATGCAGCTGGCACTCCCAGTTTTGGTATGTTTGTGTACAGGCCTTGTCGCTATGTCGCAACATCTCAACTTCTCATCACAGCAGCATTTCAGCTTCTCAGCACAAGTTAACTTTGCATCCTTGCTCTATGTGACAAAACATATTTGCTCATGCTTGCTCTTTACACACATGCCATCTATAAGGGCACACTGATGCGAGTGGCAGATTCTGCAGTGGTTCATCATCGGTATAACCGTGCCAAGTGCTGTTAATTAATTCTAGGCTAAGCTAGTCCTAGTTCCTGAGCCATATTGAGATGCGGATGATGTGCTTTCAATCTGGTTGGCACTCATCATCAAATGGCAATTACTGTTTCACCTTGACACTTATACTATTAATGATAAATGAAATATCAGTCGTACCTCGAGGCATCACTACTAAGCTTCACCCACTGGACATTTCAGTAAACCGATCTTTTAAATGCGGATTTTGCCACGCATACACTGAGTCGATCGCAACTGCCGTTCACCAGAGAACACCGACTCGTCAGCAAAACTTCACATCCCTCGTGGACGTATGCTGCTGAATCCTTGACGCGTGGGGCACAGTTTCTGTCAAGAGCATGGAGAAAAGCTTCAAAGAGATGGGAATCTCTAACAAGCTCGATGGGGCGGAGAGTGACCTCATTTGGGACAGGGAGCAACATGTGTAAGTACTTTAGTGCAATAAAGGCAAGTACTATCGCAAATGTTTCTGAGAAAAAACACTGTGTTATTTCCTCCGTGTAACAGCCACACCATAGATTTTCTCCCCAAATCTGGAAACAATACCTGCAACCATTACACACGCATATATATGGTAAACCGCTTACTAATATGTTCATATACCGCATTACTGGTTATAAGAATTGCATATGGCTGCTGGGTATCTGCACCAAAAGAAAAAGGAAAAACAAATCCAGTAACAGAAAAACAAAATGTCGCCGTTTCACCCAAAAGACATAGCAGTCAAGCAATAGCAAAGTATTAGTCTACACAAATCAGGTTCGTAGTTTTATCACTTGTATAAATTGCAGTAAATAGTTGCTTATTAATTCTATTAATTCAATTATTTCAATTATTAATTCAATTAATTCAATATGGTGTCCCACACACAAGCAAACACAAACCAATTCGCTCGATGACCGCAAACACTTGCTGTCAGTGCAGGCTTGATCAAGAGTGCCTACCTAGGGGAGTGAACGCTTTGGGCTACCCCTCTCGCTTCAATGCACGTCCGACAAGATTACACGACCTCCAACACTAGATGTGCCGGAAGACAGCACACGTGAAGTGACCAACCATTTCGGCTTGATCAGACTTTGCACCAGCCACAGATACGGATGCTTGAGTTGTGTTTGTACCGCCACTACCGTCATGCTGTCCTGATATCAACAGTACATGTGTGGACTGTGTTTGGAGGCTGAAAGGTCGCCAAAGATGCACAGTTAGTCTGGCTGCAAAAGTTATGAAGCAAATAGACCACAGCATCACACTCTTCCCAATCACCTCTGCCCAAGCAAGCCAGGGCAGCATTCTCCTTTCGATGCTGGCATGAGCATCGGTGCACACACAAATGTACTCTCCCTATGTCTGGAAATAAAGGTGAACAAGTCGTCATAACTTTTCTTGTTGTGGAATGGCTCTTTAGCACTGAGGGGGGAGGGGGGGGGTTAGAAAAGTGCTATGTTCATGTCAACGTGTTAATTTCTTCATTGATTATTTGTCAGCAACACTGAATTTTCAACATGAGTTCAGACAAGGATTCCAATAGCATTACAGCATCCTCACTCACACTGACAAATTGTAGTGGAGAAAAACAGACAGAGAGAAGAAGCGAGACAATAGACAAGCGTTAGTCTCTTTGGCATTGCGTCTTGCTTCTTCTGTCTCTTCCTATGCACCACATTTTGTCAATATTGCTATGGAACAGTATTTCCAATGACGAAGAGGCGAGCAGTGAGAAGACGACAACAACGATTGGAGGCTAGCATGGGCGGTTGCCTCTTGGCCAAGTGCGGCATATTTCCCTGTAAATATATTTGTATATAGCTTTTTGTCTGCGTCTTCGTACGTAACATGTCTGGTGGAGGTGCTTGAGCGATGCTCAACAGACGAGCCGCCGCAAGAACGACGACGAAGTTGGTCGGTGTCCTTGGTGTGAGCGAATGTCGGCCTGGCTGCCTGGCTCCAGTGTAAATAGCCTGTAAATAGCCTCTTTTGTCTGTGTCTTTCCACACGTAACATTCTGGTGGAGGTTAGCGATCCCTGACCTCACCATGGAACTTCGAAGAGCTCGGCACATCGAGCTTGCCACCATGCCTCCTGGTGACGAGCCCGCCTCTGCAACAGCATCAGCTTGTCCGACTGCTCCAATCATCACAGTTGCCCCACATCGCGACCCAGGTGTGTTCCATGGCCTGGAGGAATAGGATGTTGACGACTGGATCAAGCCCTATGAACACGCCAGTGCTAATAACAGGTGGGACCGAACGATTATGATCGCCAATGTCATCTTTTACCTCGGTGGCAGCCCACGGGTGTGGCACCAAATGCATGAAGACGAGATAACCAGTTGGGACAGTTTCAAAGAAAAGCTACGGGAATTGTTCGGTGACCCCTTTGGATGCAAGATTGCCCCGAGAAAGGCTCTTGCGTCTCGTGTTCAGTCATCTACAGAGCCGTACGTTTCCTATATCCTCGACGTCTTGGCTCTATGCCACAAAGCTGACGATGCTATGTCCGAAACAGATAAAGTGGCACATGTGCTAAAAGGCATCGCCGACGACGCTTTCAATTTGCTTGTTTTCAGCAGCGTCTCAACTATCGGCGCCACCATAAAAAAAATGCCATCGCCTTGAACAAGCTAAGAGCCGCCGTATCTCACAACACATTACGCGGCTACTCAACACTGCTGCTACGTCGACATGTGAGGGTCGACAGCGTCAGACCACCACTTGTGACAACGTCACCCGTATTGTTCGCCACGAATTCGAGGCCACCTGTTCACCAGCTTTCTCCACGACGCCTCCCGATCCACCAGCAACCACCGTTGCGATGATTCAGGCCGTCGTCAGACAGGAATTTGAGACTATAGGTCTGAACTCCGTGTCTTCAATGTCTCAACCCAGCATTCCCCAGTTCTCTACCGGCTCTCCTCGTCCCCAGCAGTCCTTTTCTGACACATATCGCCGCAACCCGTCCGAATGGCGTACCCCTGATGACAGGCCGATCTGCTTCCACTGCTGTCGCATCGGCCACGTCGCTCGTCACTGCCGCAACCGATGGCCACCACCTCCTCGGACATACACCACCTCTTATTCCGGCACCTTTGGACTTTCCGTTCTCTATACCACCCGCCATGAATCCACTACCGCTGATGCTCCTGCTCCGAACCTTCGCTACAGCTGCTTGCCCTCACCTCAACGTCATCAGTCTCATTTGCCCCAACCTCATCGCAACACTTCCTGCCTCGAAACTGCTGGCCTTTCTCCGTTTTACCTCTTGTAAGGCCGCGATCCGACGCTACCGCTGGACACTGTGCTTCCGTCTGCCACAACTTCAACTAGCGATTATACTCGTGATGCAATCGCCCATGCTTACCATGCTCGCCAACTTGCACGCGCTCGTCTACAAGTGTCTCAAGACAAACAGAAGCGATGCTACGACCTCTGTCACTGTGACGTCCATTTTGTGCCCGGCACCCTCGTGTTGCTTTGTTCACTATCGCACAAAGTTGGCCTTTGTGAAAAACTGCTGTCCTGATACGCAGGCCCATATAGCATGCTCTGTAAAGTGACCGATGTCACCTATGAAATCGTTCTAGCCACACCCACTACGTTCTCCGCTGTGACAACCAGTGACATTGTCCACGTCGCCAGACTCAAGCCCTACAACTCTCCATGTGCCCTGGATATTGAACAGCACTGTGACGGCACTTCTGCCGCCAGGGGGGGGGGGCGGGAGTAGTATTACGATATCATTGAGCGATGCTCAAGAGACGAGAGCCGCTGCGAGAACGACGAAGTTGGTCGGTGCCCTTGGTGCGAGCGAATGTCGGCCTGGCTGCCTGACTCCAGTGTTTGTAAATAGCCTCTTTCATCTGTCTTTCTACACGTAACAATATGTTGAACCAACAAGCCCAAATAGCTAAATCCTAACTCACCTTTGGCAAGAACAGCGTCTATTCCAGACACTACGGTAGCAAGTCCTTTGCGGAAGGTCCATGGGGGAGCCTTGGTTGCCTCCCCAGAGCCTGGTGGAACTGGTAGAGGCACGCTGATAGAAGCCGGAAGTGAATGTTGCAGCAAAGAGTCTGGCGAGTCATCCGTGCCGTGTGGCGGCACATCGTCAGCTTCACTTGTGGTGGTCGAAGACGCTGGCCGTTCTGAGCCGTCGCTAGCCGAGCCCATGGCTGCACTTGCCGATGGTGATGGCGGCAGAAGCAGTGTCACTTCTACCCCGGGCCACAATGCCGTCACGCTGACAGATGGAGGAGCCCGGCCACTGGGACCAAGGATGGCCTGCGAGAAACAACACTTCTCAATGCTGCTGCAAGCTCTAAGCTGATGCCCAGTTGTAGACACAAAAAAAGGGCATTCTGTATGCAGATTTACGACATTTAAGTAGCACCACTCACAGGCTTGAGAAGAGGCCAGATTACAAGGGTGTGGATTGTCATGTAAGAAAGCAACAACTGCTTTTGTGTGATACCGCAATCATTTGTACATTTACAATGCTTGCTTGGCTGCTTTAGAACGTGTGGGGAGCCAACGGGAACCCCAAGAGCACACTTCTTCAATAATGCCAAGGGATGCAGATAATGCACAGCCCACTTTTATTGGTGGAACCTGCCCTGTATTGTCAACTTTTCTTCACTGAACTAGAATTAACCATTAGCTATGTAAACTGCCCTCAAGGCACGCATACACACCAATCTGTCGAGAGCTGCTTGCTCATGTAGCACGGCGGCCGAACGTGCCAAGCGCAGCAGGAAGGCACACTCTCGTCGCCCTAGCTGCAGCCGCAGCGGCGCCGGCACGTGCAGCAGCAGCGGCACGTGTGATGCTAGTGTGAATGGCGCAGCTATCCAAAGCGTAAGTGGCAGTGGCTCCACAAAGGCCCGTGGTCTTGACCCGGGGCGTTCAACAAACTCTGCCCAGCAGGGATCCAGCTGCACCGACCACAGAGACGCCTCAGCTTCGGGGTCTCCTGGAACAAAGAGGCATGGCGGTTGCATGACAGTGCAAAAGTGCTGCAGTAAAACAGGCCGCAGCTAAGTTCATAGCTCACAGCACAGCAAGGAAAGACAAGCTCTCCTGCTCGAATTGCATGCCAATTTGTCAAAGACAGAATGCCAATTTGCCTGTGTGTCCATGTCATAGAGCTAGGCAGGAAAGGAAACCAGCGGATCAATCAAGTGGGTTTCGCATTCCACAGCAATACACGGGTATTGAGAGATGTAATGCGGAGTCATTGATTAATTTGAGTTCCAAGTTCTCGAAAGTGCACCCAAAGCATGAGAGACAAATGTTCCTTCTATTCCAGTTTATCACCTTTCGGTTTCATGTTTTTCCTACTCTTTTGACATCGTACTGGTATTGTTCGAAATGTACCCCCGCAACAATTATGCCCTTGGGTACCATGTAGTTTTCTCAATAAATAAATATATGAAAATTCATTCCACCTCAATTTCGTTGTGGCCACCGTAGCCAGGAATTAAAGCTGTGGCCTTGTGCCCAGTGGCAGGAAAGCATAGCAACCATGGCGGGTGGAAATGCTTGAACAGCCACAGAACAGCTCAGAAAACCAATGCCAAAGTTGCTTCTCGTGTAACCTTGCAAAGCCAGTTTGCTATCCAGAAAATTATCACCTGTGGTGAGATGAACACTGGTCCACCAGTGGCATTTTTCAGGACACAGGTAGCAACATGGTGGGTGTGCAAAGGCTTGTGCCCAACACAGGCAAACTTCAATATAACAAACTTGAGCTCACAGCGAAAAACTCCTTTAAATCGCAAGTTTCATTAAGTGAAGGTTTTAAAGTTTCAACAGCACAAATAACTTTACGGGTTCCCAAAGCTTGTCAGTAAACACTTATAAACAAAGTATCACAAGAACATCGGGCCATAATTGTGCGATTACGAGCGCTGGTGCATGTAGTGCAGTGCCGTAAATCTTAAGACACCATGGCTGATTGCGCTTAATGCCTGCAGCCCGTCGCGAGATAGCACCCACAAATTAAAACAGAAGTGTGAAAAGTTAAAGATTCATCCTCGCTAAGAAAAAAGAAAGCCCCACTTTCGGCCAAAAGGCGGAGCATTGACAGCAATAGCAACAACTAAAGGAAGTAAGCTTCATATTTGATCGGCCATACAAATTGCAGTAAACATTCGCTTACAAATTACCCCTTTACCTCCCGTTGACAAGTATAGTCGTCATGAAATTTTGTACCAGTGTAACCAATGACTATAGCCAACATAAACAAAAATCATGAGCCATTCCACTCTGTGAAGGTGGTGTACCAGAAAAGCTGTTTAGCACATGACACAAAGGTGACACATAATTTTGAACAAAAGTAACGAACTCGTTTATCATCTTGATGGGTGGTCATCATGACTAAAGGCACGCACACTCATTTATTGTCTTGATTGGTGGTCATTATTTCACTTGCAACTACAATCACATTCTTTGCTAATGTAAAATCGATGCACGTATGGCCCTCGGTGGTCGGTTGGGCCGGATCGGTGTAGCATTGCAAGGAATATGCCCGCAACATGGAACGTGTAAACCGCTCCATTTTCGGCACCTACACATGCACATTGAAATCACTGACAACGACAACAGGGTTAGTGTCATCACAGCTAATTCATGCAAAGTGAGTAGCCATGTACACAACGGGACAATGAGTCATTGCATTTTTTGCATGCTTACTGAGGTATGAGCCATTGATAACAGCTTTCGATATGCTGTTTTGTATGTTGTATGCGAGATTAGAAAGAATTTAAGCACTGTTCGCTTCACTTTGCTGAGTGCTTGTAGCCTCTGCCTTATGGGCTATGAGCCATTGCATTTTTTGCTTGCTTGCGAGAGCATAAATGCTTACGGGGGTATGAGCCATTGATCATGATAGTTTTTGTTCACTGAGAACAAAAATGCACAGAACCCTAGCCATATACAGCTTCACTGTAAAATTTGAACGACAGTAAACATATGACAAGTATACTCATTCTATTGCACCTAGTTGTGATTCCTGACACTATATAGTAACACTTGTCCATGTTGTGCCATTTGTGTCTCGCCTTTCATTAAATTGCCGCCTCTGACACCCCTGCATAAAGCATTGCTGCCTCCTCGAAATGAGAGAATCAAAGCACCCCTAAAAGAAAGTATTTTGACAACACCTCCTTAAGCGACAACTCTGTAGTGTTGCACAGGAACGGACAGTCATGTGTTCTCATCTGAGGAGCCTTCTGACGACGATTCTGTGGATGGACTGGAGGACGTTGTGGCTGCCTCCCGAGTTTACCACATGAAGATGGCCTACTAACTGCATTAGGAGGTGCGGTAAGTAGCCACAGTTTATGTGCATGTTTTTGCACTGCTTAGGTTATTTTTATTCGTATTCTCTTTTCTCATAGTGTATCGAGCCCTGCAAAACGCTTTCTTTGCACGACACTAAGGCCATGCACTGAAGCCTTCTTTAAGCTATCTCTTGACGCAATCTGTGAAATAAAAAAACCCAACTGAATAAAAATAATGGCGCTATTTTGTTCAGAAAAACAAGCTCAACAAAGCAGGTGCAGAAAAATTTCCAGTAAATTTGATAAGATTTTCTTCTGTTTTCACAGTAGGTAAGGGTCAACAAGCATGACGCTATGTGCACACAGGCAAACATGAAAAGGGGCAAGATTGTATAGGCATCTCCCTTTCCAGATGCTCACTTATGCTCTCATTGCTCACCAGTGCCAAACTTTCGTGGTCGTGGTCAAAGGTGGTCAGCATGGTGAGGCAGAAGTGCCAATTGAACACCGCCTACTCAGTGATGTAGAAGGCAAACGGAACATTCAGAAAGCGTGATGCTTGCACTATGTTGCCCCAGATTTCACTCGATGACTGCGGACATTCGAGGTCACAATGCTGGTGTGATGAAGAGCGCAGGTAGAAGGAAGCGAATGCTTCGGGCTGCGTCACACTTCACTATGTTTCGGAAATTCGAGATTACGCATAATCTTCCCTTAGGCATGCGGGAACACGGTGTGCATCGAGGCACCAGCCATTCCGGTGTTATTTACCCACTGCACCTGCCGATGATGATTACACACAACATATGGCAGGCATGTGGCCCGTGTATGCCGCTTAGCGGTGCATATACCCGTGAGCAGCCACGGCTGAGATGGAGAAGAGGTGCACTCACCAACCCTCCCCCCCCCCCTGCCTTACTGTGCTAAAGGAACTGTCAATGGGGTGAGACATGTCCCACGATACATGTTTCCAACTCTAAATAACCCTTTCGGTGCCTTTAACATATAAAGGCGCCAAGATCAGCTACGGTTACTTCGAGATGCCATGCACCCCGTGACTTTCGAAAGTTTTGGTTACCAACATGACAGATGGCGCAGCAATTTTCGTGATCAGGTCTGTGCAAAACATACGCAAGCTCTGATGGGCCAGCCAAGTGTTTCATGTGGATTTCGATTCCCCTTTGACATCTTGCCATGTTGATACATGGCACAGGAACAACAACAAATTACTTACATATGCTCTACATCACCGTGAATGCACAAACGTCCAACCAAGCCAGGCCACTGGCAAAAATGTGCACGTCGTTGACAGACTTTTTCGGACACGGAGGGGACCGCATGTGTATGTGTATTCCAATACTACGGCCGTCAGCCTGGCCTGTGCATCTCATGTGATGCTTGATTGCTGATAATGTCTATGAGTGTGAAAATACTGGCATTGAGCTTCCCACACTGGCTTGCCACCAGCCCCTCTACCAGTCACAGTGCTTAGGCCACTAGATCTAATCAGCACCACTTCGTCTGGAGCCAGCAACTAAACATGCAGTTTTGTGCCTGTCGACATGGCGGCAACTTTGTTCATGGCTACCAGGTTTGCAGTATGGTATACGTGGTTCATGCTCGAAACACTGTACAGCGTCAAAGTGTTTACAGTGAAGCTGTATGCCTCTACCCTCCAAGGAAATTTTCGTGTCGGCATGGTAAGCAAAAAACTCCCCATATATGAGCCAATCCCGGAGATAGTGCAATTCCGGGCTGACCTGTGGCGGAGGTGAAGCAGGCATTAAGCATTCCCCATATGTGGGCCAATCCTGAAGATAGTGAAAAACTGGCCCGACCCGTGGTGGAGGTAAAGCAGGCGTTAACAGTGTGTCTACCAAGTTGCTGTTTCCAAATTCCTCGAGTTTTCCAGGTTTTCCCTGAGTGCCTTTACAAAATTCCCTGAGTAACCCAGAACTTTGTTTTATGTCAAGATGGTCTGACACCATGTCGCCCGATGCTGTCACAATCTAGCAATCATGTTACGACTTAATCCAGTTTGAATAGTAAGGAGTAGCATTTATCTTATTCCAAAAGAAAACAGAAGGGAGGGGCTAGTAAAATGCACAGCGAATAAAATATGTTAAAAAAAAGTCCTCAAACCCATTGCAAATCGAGTCGAACATTCTCAAATATGAATAAAAAGGAGATGCATACAGAAGGAAATATTTTCGAATATGAGCTATTTCTATCAACTGATGGCAAGCTCATTGGTATGAGACCCGAACTTTGTCACAAGTGAGATTCTCTCTCAACAGCTCGTAAGTCAACCTCAACTGTCCTGACATACTCTCAGCCCGCGCACAACACCTCAGTGTTGTGTTTCACTGCTTTAGAGTTTGTTTTGGTCCAGATGAGGGACACCTGCATCTTGGCGTCAGCCAACACTTTGTTTTTTGAGCTCAAGCTCCTTCAAAGAAGCGGTGGCACACTTCCTTTCCCGATCATCCTGCAATGCATAGGTCCTTTGCGCTCTCGTCCTCCTTCCGCCACGCGTTTGCCCCACAGACTACTTGAAGTATCCTCTTGATCAGTTGTACAGTTAATATCGAATTTTTCAGACTCTTTAGGGGCCGTGAAAACAGGCAGTTCGAAAAAATTATGCATATTGCTTACTGCCCTTAAGAGCTCAAGTTGCCACAGGCACATTCGAAACAACTCTGAAGGCCTGCCAGTACTTATTAGGCATAATGGTGCTTGTACTGTGACAGGACATGGCGGGTGCACGCGTGTATAATTAAGAAATATATGCTGTGTCCTGTGACAATTGCCGCTTCCCATGCTTATGCTTCACCGCATAACACTTTTGTATTGAGGCGAAGTGGACTTTCGGGAATGTGCCATGCTTTCCAAGCTTTGAAGCCAATCGTGAGGACCACAAAGGCGGAGTCGATACTATCGCTGACAGCGGCGAATTCTTTTAATGAAAAACATGGCACCCAATAATAACAAGCTTAATAGCGAACGTCAAAGCAGCTAGGCCTAGTGTTGCCGCAGTGCGTGCGAGAGCGCTGGTTCTGGGGGCGAGGTAATCAAAACGGCAGCGGTGGTGGCTTTGTTTAATGCCATTTCGGACCTGCTGTCCCGGCAGGTGTCACAGCACATATTTCAGATACGTTTTCAGAGATGTTCTTACACATTGACTCTATGGGTATGTGGTGGTGCCGCGAAGCCGTCCGAATTATTGGGCATCCGGAAAGTTGGTCCTTGACTGTACACTGGCAACTCCTCCAGCCGACGACACGGCGTCAAAGACAACTCGTTGCGATTCCTCTCTGTTACTCGTGCCAGCATTACCGCGACTTTCGTTCCCTTTCAATAAAATTACAGCTGATTTTCCCTGATAGAAGCACGAATTCCCTGAGTTTTCCCTGAGTATTTACACACTTCTCAATATCCCCGAGAATTCCCGCTTTTCCCAGTTAGTAGACACCCTGGTTAAGCACTCCCTATATGTGGGCTGATCCCGAAGATTCTTCAATGCCGGGCCGACCAGTGGCGGAGGTGAAGCAGGCATTAAGCATTCCCCACACATGGGCCAATCCTGAAGATAGTGCAATGCTGGGCCGACCTGCGGCGGAAGTGCAATTCACCATTAAGGGGCCCACATGCATAGCTTCGCTGGTCATCCTTCACAAAGTGGAAGGGCACTGAGTTTTTTTTTTTTTTTATTCCTGTTATACATTGGTGCTAGGTGAAGGTGGCAGTGCCGCATATAAGCGAAAATAATCGCACAGGTCTGGAAGATCAGTAACCTTAAATGCTGGTCGGTGACTGTACTAGACATTTTTGCTAATAGAATGCATATTTTGAGACAAGTGCAAACAAAATTTGCTTCGCTGTAATTGATATCGCGCCCAATCGAGCACTTCTGATTTCGTTGTAGCAGGAGAATGCTGCAATGAAATAAAGCATGACCAAGCAAACTTTATATTTACTTTGTTATATTCAGGGTGTCTACCAAGTTGACATTTCCAAATTCCCTGAGTTTTCCAGGTTTTCCCTAAGTGCCTTTGCGAAATTCCCCGAGTGATGCAGAACTATGTTTTATGTCAAGACGGGCTGCAACCCTATCGCCCGATGCTGTCACTCTTTAGTAAGCATATGAAAATTTTTTTTAAAAGAGCCGACTTAATCCAATTTGAATACTATGTAGTGTTTATGTTATTCAAAAAAAGAATTGAAGGGAGAGGTTAGTAAAATGCACAGCAAATAAGATGTCTTCGAAAGAAATTGCAAATCGAGTCAGACATTCTCAAATACAAATAAAAAATAGATGCATAGAGAAGCAAATATTTTCGAGTCTGAGCTATTTATACTAATTGATTGCAAGCTCAGTGGTATGAGGCCCTAATTTTGTCACAATTAAGAGTTTCTCTCAACAGCTCATAAGTCAACCTTAACTGTCCTGACATATACTCTCAGCCAGCGCACGACGCCTCAGTGTTGTGTTTCACTGCTTTAAAGAGTTTATTTTGTTCTGTATGAGGCGCACCTGCATCTCGGCGTCAGCCAAGTGTTTTTTGAGCTCAGGCTCCTTCAAAGAAGCGCCCGCATACTTCATTCCTCAATGCGTTGGTCCTTCCTGTTCTCGTTGCGCGCTCCATTTGTCGCGCGCTCGCACTACAGACCATTTGAAGCATACTCGTGGTCAGTTTACAGTAAAACGTCCGATTTTTCGGACCCCCTAGGGGCCGCGATAACTTCCGAAAAATCAGGCAGTCCGAAAAATATGCATGTCTTTTACTGCTCTTAAGGGCTCAAATCGACGCAGGCACGTCTGGAAAAGCTCTGAATGCTTGTCAGTACACTTATTAGGCATACCGGTGCTCCTACTGCGACAGTAGAGCGCGGGTGCACGCGTGTAAAATTAAGGAATACATACTGTGTCCCGTGACAATTGCCCCTTCCTACGCTTGTTAAGCTTCACTGCAATACTTTTGCTAATGCTTCACCGCGTTACACGACTGTACTGAGGCGAAACTAACTTTCAGGAACCAGCATTATGGAATGCGTCGTGCTTTCTGAGCTTCGAAGCCAAAATTATTGCCGACAGCGGAGAAATGAACAAACACGGCACCGAACGGAATGATGCTTAATGGCGAACGTCGAAGCAGCTAGGCGTAGCGTTGCCGCAGTGGTGGCTACGGCTGCTAGCGGATCTGCGTGCGATAGCGCCGGTTCGAGGCGGCGAGGTAATCAAAATGGCAGCGGTCGTGGCTTCGATTAATGCCGTTTCGGACCTGCGGTTATCGGACGGCAAAGAGTTCTTGCGTCCGAAATTTCAGACGTTCTGATACATTGACTCTATGGGGTATGTGGTGGTGCCGCGAAGCCACCCAAATGATCGAGAATCCGGAAAGTCGGTCGTTGACTCTACACTGGCAACTCCTCCAGCCGACGACAGGGCGTCAAAGACGATTCGTTACGATTCCGCTCTGTTACTCGAGCCAGCATTACCGCGACTTTCGACCTTTTCAATAAAATTACAGCTAATTTTCCATGATAGAGGCACAAATTCCCTGAGTTTTCCCTGAGTTTTTCCAGACTACTAAAAATCCCTGAGAATTCCCGGTTTTCCCGGTTGGTAGACACCCTGTATATTCGGTAAACTGTTATATCCATGTTTGTTATATCGAGGTTTGACTGTATCATAGTTATATCTGATATTAATTATAAGCGTACACAGTCAATTAAATAATTTTTGGGACATGCCCGATAATTTGGCCACCTTCACGACACCCCATTTACTCGCATAATGATTGCACTTTATTTGCAGAGAAATTTGCGCAAAGTTGTGGTTGTGTTCTTTATGTGGGGTAAAATTTTGAGCGAATAATTTTCTGTGGTAACCTCCAAAAAATATAAGACACACAGTACAATTCGGTGTTTGATACGGCTTCCAACGCTCTGGAACAGCAGCCAAATCCCATGAGTTTCGAGTGCCGAAGCGCTGGAACAGACACCTGTGTACGTCAGGTGTATAATCCAGCGCTACGACCTGGCACAGTGCCTCGGTTCCTACGCGCCACACCCCGTATTGTACACCGAGTCAAACAACATGTCACCAGGCATCCAATTCGGCGGTAGGGCACAGCAAAAAACTTTGGATTCGGCTGCCGTTCTGGCGCGTCAAATGCCGTATTGGGCTCCAAGGCATATCATGTGTCACCTACTTTTGTAGCATACCGGGCATCCAACCGGCAGTACAGCACGGCAAAACTCCTCAGATCCAGCTGCCATTTCAGCGTGTCAAACGCCGTATCAGACACTGAGGCGTACCACATGTCACCTGCTTTTGTCGCACACCGGGCATCCAATCCGGCTGTACGGCACAGCAAAATACCTTGGATCCGGCTGCCATTTCGGCATTTTGAACACTGTATCGAACGCCAAGGCATACCGTGGGTCACCTACTTTTATTGCACACCGGGCATCCAATCTCGCAGCATGGCACAGCAAAATGCCTTGTATCCAGCTGCCATTTTGGCGCATCGAGCGCCATATCGGACGCTGAGGCACACCAAGTGTCACCTACTTTTGTGGCACACCGGGCATCCCATCTGGCAGTATGGCACGGCAAAATTACTAGGATCCAGCTGCCATTTTGGTGCGCCGAACGCCTTATTGGACGCCAAGGCATACCATGTGCCACCTACTCGTCACACAACGGGCAACCAGTCCGGCAGTATAGCACGGCAAAAAGCCTCAGATCCGGCTGCCATTTCGGTGCATCGAACGCTGTATTGGACGCTGGGGCTCACTATGTGCCACCTACTCTTGTCACACACTGGGCATCCAATCTGGCAAAATGGCATGGCAAAATGCCTCAGATCCAGCTGCCATTTAGGTGCGTCTAGCACCGTACTGGACTCCGAGGTATACCACGTGCCACCTACTCTTGTCGCATACTGGGCACCCAATCCAGCTGTATGGCACGGCAAAACTCCTAGGATCCAGCTGCCATTTTGTCACGTTGAACGTGGTATCGGACGCCGAGGTGTACCACGTGTCACCTATTTTTGTCACACATTGGGCATCCAAACTGGCAGTACAGCAAGGCAACAGTCCTCGGATCCGGCTGCCATTTCGGCTCATTCAATGCTGTATCGGACGCCGATGTGTACCACGCGTCACCTACTTTTGTCACACACTGGGCATCCAACACGGCAGTACAGCACGGCAAAATGCCTTGGATCCGGCTGCCATTTTGGCATGTCAGACATTGCATCCGACACAGTTGAACTGTACTGTGTCTCCTACTTTTGTCGCAGGCCGGGAGTTCGACCAGGCACTATGGCATGGCAAAAAGCCTTGGATTCAGCTGCCGTACTGTCGTATCGAACACCGTATCAGACGCTGAGTCGTACCACGTGTCACCTAGTTCTTTTGTACGTCGGGCATCCGATCGGGCACTAAGGCCCCTTTCAAACTCTCGTTCCTTCCTTCTGTATGAAAACAAACTAAATAAATGGAGGGAATGCAGGGCACTATGGCCCAGCAAAACGCCTCGGATCTGGCTGCAGTTTTGGCGAGCTCAATATCGTATTGTACGCTGAATCGTACTGTAGCGGCAGCAGCATCGGCGTCGCACGAGAGATGACATAGACGCTCGCGTCTACACGAGGCACGAGCGGCTGGCACGCTCCGGCACGGGCTAGCGTTCCAAAGGAGATTATTAAAAACAATGCTACGCTAAGAGATCGAGTGTCGGTTCTTCCTCTCCTGCGAGAACCCGAGACTTTACCGGTCTACGTGGTCGCTCGTCGCCACAGTACCATGTCTTTTACTCCGTGGCAGCAGGTTCAAGGTGCGATCATAATGCGACAAAATAAAAGTCTGAAATCCTTCACTGTCTGGTTTCCTGGACTTTCTGTCGCAACCACAGGTCCGAAACGGCATTAATGAAAGCCACCTCCACTGCCATTTTGACAATCATGCCGCCTCAAATCAGCACTTTTGCAAGCCAATTTTCTGAAAGCTGTAGCCACTATGGCAATACTGGGTCTAGCTGCTTCAGCATTCACTGCCAAGCTTCCTGCTGTTCGGTGCCGTGTTATTCATTTAAAGAATTTGCCACTGTCAGCAATGCTGCCAAAATACATGGCCATAATCACCAGCATGCAGGAGACACAGACTCCAGTGCTGTCTGTGTCATCTTCACTAATGACATCAAAGCTTGGAAAGCATGGCAAGAGTTAAGTGTTGCACAAGACCAGTTCCAAAAAATCAGCTTCGCCACAATGCAGCAGTGTTACGCGGTCAAGCATAAGAAGTGTATTGCTGTAAAGCATACCAAGAGTAGAAAGGGGCCACTGTCGTGAGACACGCATACTCCTTAATTATACACGCATGCATATGCTGTCTCCTGTTATAATATGAGCACCGATACACCTGATAAATGTACAGGTTGGCTTTCAGAGCTATTACGGAGTGTCTGTGGTGATTTGAGATCTTGGGGGCTGGTAAAAGGATGCATTCAATTTTTCGAACTGGCTGAATTTATGGCCATTTTTGCAGTCCCTGGGGACTCCAAAGAAATTGGACACTGAGTGCATTCATTACATGGTTATATCATAGAGAAACCTTCTAAATTTCCTTCAATATATTGAATAATTTGTTATACTGAGGTTCGACTGTAGTGCATTGTAATTACCAAACAAGATGAAATCAGCAAAATGAAACAAAGAAAAGTAAAAAGCATGGCAACTTATCTACGTCCAAGCAACAATCAAGTCCCATTGCTGAAATGTTACATTCCGGCTGAAACAACCCTTGTTTGGCCACTTTTGATCCCCGCTCGCTGTCAAAAAAAGCCAAGGCAGCAGTGAATGTGTCAGCATAATGGATTTCTCAACTAGCTTCCTTAGGCCCCTGAGCTCCCTGTGCCTGCAAGCCATTGTTTCATAAATGCCAGTGCGGTACTTCAGAGTGGCAATGAAACGAAGGAATGTCCACTAACCGCTGGAGCGCTGCTGCTGTCCCTGCAGGAAGCACGGGTGCACGGGCGGGGGATCGGGGCTGGCCCCTCCTCCTCCGTCAGGTCGCCAAGGAAAACTGGTGGTCTCGAAGAAAAGCGGGCCCCTGCCCAGGGCCTCTAGGCAGGCACCCCTGTCGGCCGGGCGCCAGTTGGTGGCCACGGCCCGCGAGCAGCCTAGACGCAGCTCGCGGCTCTCCTCACCGGAAGAGTGCTCCTCGGGGAACAGGGGGCGCTCACGCTCAAACTGGGGCACTGCAACCTGCACATCCAAGGTGCACATCCGCATCTGTCCGTACGTGTTCTGTTACCATACTTTAATATTAATATATCGTGTGAACCTTCAACTTTCGAATTTGAATGAGCCTTGCATCTCAGAAGCAGTTTTTCTTAAAGTCCCTACAGAGTTGTGTCATGGAAACTTTGTCATTGCCCAACATGGCTCAACACGGAACCTCTTACTACTCCTGCAGATATGCTGGTTGGTGGCTCTGTCCTCTGCAGAATCGCCCACCGAGTTGGCCGAATGGCTATGGCATTGTGCTGTTGAACTCGGGGGTTCAAGGTTCAACCTGGTTGTGACAGGCGCTCCCTCGATGGGGGCAAAATGCAAGAATGGTCGTGTGATGTTTAGGTTCTCATTAAAACCTTTGGGTGGTCAAAATTATTCCAGGGTCACCTAGTGCACTACAGCGTGACGCATAATCTGATCTTGCTTTCGAAATTTAAAACCCCAGAATGTAATTAAATAATTTTTCTTTTCTGCAGAACTGCATCATGAAACAAGAAATGCTACCTAAATATCTGCACTGCAAAACGGTCAACTCTTGTTAATTCAACGTCGGTTAATTAGACGTTTCCTTTCATTTGAACACACTGAAATGTCTCGCTGACGGAACATACATTACAATGGAAGGAAATTCATTTAAGTTGAACTCGAAAACATGCCGCCTCAGTTAAATCGATTGCCACCAATCCACACCGGTGCCCCTTCAGGTGCACCACATTTACTAAAAGCTTGAAAACGCAAGAAATTAGGCAAACAATGCTTCCCTAGCCATGACGCTGTTTCATAAAATGTTATTTTTGTCTTTTGGTGGCTGACACTCCTTCAGCCCATGGCACAATCCATTGCCACTTGTTTTATGCCATGTCATACTGAGCCAATCTTTAAACATGTCTGAACTCTTCGTGTCATGCTGCTTTAGTCGCGCTTCAAGAGCAACAAACAAGAAAACATTACAGACTACTTCAAGCAATAGAAAGAAAAAAATGATTTGAATTCATTCATTATGCTGTCATTAGTTAAATTTGGCTTTTCGAATAATCTTGCCAAATCTTGCAGTCCTGCAAGGGTTGAATGAAAGGGATTCATGTGGTATCCTGGGTTGGCTTCTGATTTCAGTTTTAGGTCGTTTAAGTCAGGGCGCCACTCAGCGCCAAACACTGTAAGTTGCCTGCAGCCGTTACCCCTCGAAGAAATAAAATCATTCTTGGTCTGGTTCCCCGACTGAAGCAGTCCAACTTTTTCTTGCGGTGCTGCGCACCCCGGCCGTTTAGGCCTCATGCCGTAGATCCTCCATCCGGCCGCCCCGTCGGAGCTACAACAAATTGGCGACGAGGTAAACCGCTTACTTTACTTCCTACGTCCCCTTGCTTTTCTACTTCTGCTGCTCCCCTGCTTCTGGCATGCAAGACGCTACTTCGACTTCGTCCACCTCAACTCCCCCGCCTTTGTGCTCGGTGCCCAGCATGTCGTTCACACCCCCCTATGCCGCCTTTCCTTGCATTACCCGGTGCTCCTTTGGTACCGCGGCTCACATGGAAACATTCTTTTTGCATGTTTCTCCAGGCGACCCGATGCGAGGCACTGCAAGACGAGAGGAAGAAAGCCATTTTACTGAGTAACTTAGGCTTCGAGGGGCAGCGTCTCTACTATGACCTCGTGTCGCAAACAAACCAGACGGCTACTACGTTCGAAGACATTATTCGCATCTTCGACCAGCACTATGCAGAAAGCGCCAATCCCCTGGTGCACCGCATTATCTTTCAGGACAGGAAGCAACTCCGTGGGGAAGCCTTTCAGGACTTCGTCACCACGCTACAAAGGCTAGCGCCTGCTTGTGCATTCGGCGCTTGGCACGACGAGTCCCTTCGCGACCAAATCGTCCAAGGCGTCGCATCAACAAGAATACGAGAAAGGCTACTCTACGAAGCATCGTCCCTCACGCTCAAGAAAGCCGAGAAAATCGGACGAAGCGTGGAGCAAGTTGACAGGGAACTTTAAGTCTTCAACAGCTCATCTGTTCGTTGCGTCTCGACGCAACACCAAGATGGCATCGCCAGCCATCTCCTTCCTCGCCCGGGCGCACAAGATGCGGTCCCCGCCCCCCTTCTCCCTCGACCCGGCGCCTTCTAGATGGCGATCAACGGCATGGCGGACAGTCGCATCCTCGAGCGGCTGGCCGACGTGATGCCCGGCCCGAACTCTGCGAAGCCAGTCGAGAGTTCGCACCCCATTGTTACCGATGTGGTTCACCTCACCACATCGCATCCGATCTAGCCTGTCCAGCAAAGCACGTTACCTGCCGTGCGTGTGGAAAAGTGGGACATTACGCTGCGGTTTGCCGTTCGAGGAACCCAATGCAGCGACAATCTCCTGCTCGAATGCAGCTTGTTTCCATTACCGCTGATACAGAATCAGCCACTACAGTCCCATTTGTGCTTACAATTCAAGCACGGAATTCCTGTCCGGCAACAATTCGCGCTGAAGTCCTCATTGCGAATACTACACTTAAGTTGCTCGTGGACACAGGAGCTACGATACCGCTGATGAACCAGCTCCCTATACGAAGAGCAATTCAAGGTTTTTCCATTATCTCCTTCGAGTATTCGACTGAAGAATTATTCGCAGCAAGAAATTCTGCATTCAGGACGTTTCTCCGTGCTCGTCAAGTATCGCAACAAGGCTGCACTAGTGACACATCACGTCATGAACCAAGGCACTTCTCTTCTGGGCTTAGACGCCATTCAAGCTTTGGGCATTGGCATTCAGGGGTCTTCGCTCACATGTCAACAAGTATCAAGACTTCCAGCTGGCCCAAGCGTCCAGCTTCTGTCTCTTCTACACAATGCCCCAGTGGAGTTCACCCATCTGTTCTCAAGACAATTAGGACTTGTAAAAGGCTTCAACCACGACGTTCGTTTCCGACCTTCAGTGCAACCAGTCTCAGCGAAACTGCATCCTCTACCTCTGGTTCTCCGGGAGCAAGTCTCAGCCAAGCTGCAACGGCTGGAATCAGCTGATATCATCGAACCTGTCACTGCGTCCGAGTAGATTTCTCCGCTCGTTGTCGTTCGGAAGAAGGACAATTCTATTCGACTTTGCATCGACTTTAAAGACCCAACAAACCTATCGTCATCGACGCCTTTCCACTACCGAGGGCTGACGAACTGTTGTATCAATTCGCTGGTGCTACTGTTTTCAGTAAGTTGGACTTGCAGTCCGCTTATCATGAGGTTTTATTGTCCGAGAAAAGCCGTGAGCTTACTACTTTCATCACTCATTTCGGTCTCTTTCGCTTCAAGAATGTTTTTTGGTTTGGCACCTGCGCCATCCGCTTTCCAGCAGATCATGTCATCTGTTTTAAAAGACTGTCCAGGCACCTTTTGCTACCTTGATGATGTTCTTGTATGAGGTCACACTCAACGTGACCACGACAGAAATTCGCAAACTGTCCTGTCTAGGATAAGTAATGCAGGCATGCAGCTTAACCACAAGTGCGTATTCAGTGTCCCAGAATTAACTTTCCTAGGACATAAGATTTCCGCAAACGGCATTTCGCCGATGGATAGTAAAATTCAGGCAATCGTGGAGTCACCACAGCCTAAGGCCAAAAAGGCTCTACATTCATTTCTGGGCCTCACGGTATATTAAGCTAAATTTATCCCGCAGTATGCCGACGTAGTGGAATCGCTAAGGAAACTCCTAAGGCAAGGACAAGCCTTTGTCTGGGATCGGGATACTGAATGCAGCTTTCAAGCGATTAAAGACGTACTTGCATCACACCCAGTAGTACGCATGTTTCAACCGCACCTTCCCATCGTTGTGACAGTTGATGCTTCAGACGTTTCCATTTCCACTACACTTCCACTACATTTCCACTATAACTTCGTTCCTATATTTTGGAAAAAATCGTGAGAAAAACGTACAAACTTGGAAAGCGTACGATCCGAAGTAAAAAAATTTGACAGACTCAACTATTGTTGACATCTACATAATGCAAAGCGTCGTGTCGATCCTTGCGGCATGAGACACCAATGGGCATCGAGTTGGTGGTATTCTGGCGGCCCGAGATGCGGTTTGTTGTTTTCCTATTGCATGGTGTTTTAAGAGGGTGATGGAAAACCGAAACAAAATCAAGCTGGTGGACGACGCCAGATGCCGCTGAAGTGAAACGTGATGCCTACATTCCATTCCCTGCAACAGGAAACGGTGGCACATTTGGATTATCACCTACTAAAAGCATGCAGCACGCCTACTAATGGCACTTCGCACCCCACACTGTAAAACAAATAGGTGAAGACGCTTATCACAATAGGTATGGTGGGAACAGCTGTGAGTGCCACGTGCGGTGGCCCCAGTGAAGATTTGTTGGTGCCAAAATGAAAACCTGAGTGTGTTCCAGCACTTTCACATGAGATGGGTGGCCAAGTATTGCGGTGAAGCTGTCATGGTGGGCAGCTATATACTGTTCTCAATCGCATGTGCCTAGCACTTTTCTAGTTTACATGGGGTCTAGGGGCCGGAAAACATATCATGCAGTATGCCAATTTACTGAACATTGATGCCGAAAAATTGTGTGTTCTGGGAACGTAGGAACCAGCAAAATATGAGTGCAAATATATTGGTCAATTCTTGTGTTCTCGATTGCGAACTTTGCCCCCGGGCAAACTTAAGTAATGGGAACATATTAACGACGATCTACTGTATATCGAACCGACATATAACGAATTACTGTATCCATCGAGCAGCTGCAAAATGTCCTTGAAAATGTTTGCATAAGATGTTTATTTTATACACCGAATTACCTATATATCGTACATTTTTGTAATCTCCTTTAGATTCGATATATCCGGGTTCGACTGTACTGCGAACACCTACCAACTTTGTAAGTGGTATACTGGTAGAAGAAATCCAGGGTTTTACAGAATTCTATCTGGGTGGGAAAAGGCACAATGATAAAAGAGAATGCCTACCAAAAAAAAAGAGCATTTAGTAATAAAAAAAATCCACTGCCATTCTGTCCCGTGAAAGTGGATGTACTGTGAAGCTGGTGCAGACATTAGACAAGTACCACCACCCCAAATCACATTAGACAATGTTACACAAGCACCACGACTAGCAATGCACATCACGTGCACACGCATGTGTGCGGAAGTGTAGCATACATCTTCATTTTTCTAAGCCTTTTGCCAAGCACAAGTGTCTTATTCAACCAAATTACTGTCTAAAAGCAAACGGCATCAGAAAACGCAATAAAGTACGACTTACACACAAGGTGCCGACATGATAGCTTCGGACTGTTATTTGAATATACGAGAAAACATAAATCTGCTACATGAAAACTGAAACACAAAGTCTTTTTGCAGCTGCCATTTGAGGTTTGTCTGAGTGGTCGCAGCCACTAGGTGGCAGTACCTCATTGTAGTAGGCCCTGCACCTGGCACAAGTGCGTTATTTCTCAACGCAAAATGCATCAGTAAATTCATGAAGTACAACTTACACACCTGCAGACATGATAGTGTTGGAGTGCAATTTGAATATGCGAGAAAACATTCTGTTATGTGGAAACTCAAACACACACCTCTTTGTCCGCTGCTGTTTCTTCGGTGAGCACGCCACGAAAAATCCTGACCAACTAGAGGCTAAGCTTCATTGTAAAAAATAAAAGGCATTTCGGCTCCCACACAGGAAGGAGCGTTGTTTACAATGAGACCAATGCGAAGGAGCAGAAAGTTATTATTAAGGCTTGATGAGGTGGTGGAAGCTTCTTGCGTACATGTGTGGAAAGCTGCCATCACTGCGGTTCAGTCTAAGCAGTAGTCCTGATGAACGTAAATGTTCTTTGTGGCTGAATAAAAGACATACACCGCATCTGCACTTTGAATATGTGCTGCTATCAGCAATGGTGCCGATTCCGCCTTTGTCATCCTCGCCGATGACGTGAAGCACAGAAAAACATGGCAAGGGTTTAAGGGGGGATGCGGGGCTAAAATACCGATTTTCGGAAAAAAAATGGGTTTTAAAGCTTGAGTTGTTTTGGATTGCTGGTTTAATGAAGAATATTCTCACCAGGTTTGGTTGTTATCGGAGAAGTAGAAAAGAAGAAAATGAATTTTTTTCACGACGCGGTGGGGCGCATTTGCCGTCGAAGGCGTCTGTGAACGCTCTTTTCAAGACGTGGCCGCGGTGCGGGCGAAAAACCGAACGTGAAGTGAATGCCTGTGATAGAAAGTTTGTTTTTCGCGCTGTTTAGTGACGGAATACTTTCCATCGAGACTATGCAAGGCAACTATCGAAGAACTAAAAAAGAAAGGCATATTACTGGCCGCAGAAACCGAAACAGGAGCTCGAACCGAAGCAGTGGGTGGCAAACCGAAACAGGAGCTCGGATTGGCGGAAATGTACCACGTGACCACCCAACGCTGTTTTCGCGCCATTTGGAGTCGTTCCTGCTTTGGTTGCGCTCGACGCTTGCTATGTGTTGCTATATCTTCCTTCTGTGAGCTTATTGCGATCATCGGGTGGCCGGTGGTGTGACCCGAAGATGCCCGCAACGAAGGCTTCGACACGGAAAAGCTTCGGGAAGCGAAAACGCACGACGAAAGCGAAAGGCCTAAACAGCACTGGGCGACCGCCAGCAAGTGAGCGTCTGCCTGTGCGTTCGCCAAGCCCAAGCCTGCTGCCGGCGGCTGATGCGAACCCTACAAGCTCCGATGGTGGTTCGTCACCTATGGAAATGTCTACTGGTTCTGCTGATGGTGGTGAGTGCCAATTGACGACATTTGAAAGGAAGGTCGCGCTACTTTGCCAGGGTCCTGCCGACGAAAGCGAGGAAACGCCGGAGCCCAGCGGCTACCGTTTTGTAAAAGTTACAGCCATCAAGGCGGTGGTAACATCGCTTCTGTGCCCGCATTGTCACGGACAGTCGTTGGACTTGGAAGAAATCGGTGCGGGTGTGAATCTGGAGTTTGTCGTGATGTGTAGATGGTGTGGTGAAGTCAAGAAGGCCACGCATGCTCCACCTGTGAAGTCCAGTCGGCAGCCTGAGCTTTCATTGCGCCTCGTGGTTGCAAGCCGTAACTGCGGCATGAACTACAAAACCATGGCAAACTTTTTTGCGGGTATGGACGCGCCAATGCCCATGCACCACAAAACATACCAGACAGTAGCGGAGAAGGTGCACAGAGCCGCTATGGAAGCTGCGCCTGATGCCATGCGTGAAGCCGGAGCCGCTGTGAGGGCAATCAACTCCGTTGCTGGCTCCACTCAACTTTTGGACGTGTGTGTAAGTTATGACGGAACTTGGCATAAACGCGGCCACACCTCACACTTTGGGCTCGGCATTGCTATCGAGCTGGAAACTGGGTTGGTGCTGGATTTTTCTGTGCAATGCAACTATTGCCATGGCTGCAACTATGGTCCCAAAGAAGGTGAGGATGGACATCAAGATTGGAAAAAAGCACACAGTGAGGTCTGCCAGAAGAACTTCAGTGGATCGTCGAATGCCATGGAAGTTGAAGCTGCAGGCATAATATTCAGTCGCTCTAAGGAGCTTCACAACATGCAATACACCACAGTGCTCTGTGATGGCGACAGCAAATCATTCCTGCATGTCTCCAGCCTGCAGCTGTATGATAAAGAGATTGTGAAGGAAGACTGCATAAATCATGTCGCAAAACGTGTTTATGCTGGAACTGAAAAACTAAAGAAAACAACAAAAGGTCTAGGAGGCAAGGGGAAGCTGACGCAAAGCGTGGTAAAAAAACTCACTGCTTACTATGCATCTGCCCTGAAAGAAAATGCTCCAAATGTGACAAAAATGCAACGAGGAGTATTTGCGACACTTTTTCATTCCTACTCGACGGACGAAGTCCCACGACATGACGCTTGTCCACATGGTGAGGACTCATGGTGCCACTACAATCGGCACAAAGCCCTAGTTGAAGCTGGTAAGCCATCAGTGCCAAGACCCCATCGTCCAGCTTTCAGCAGAGACGTTGCAAAAGAGCTTGTGCCTCTCTACAACCGGCTTAGTAAGCCAGAGCTCCTTGCACGATGCTCAAGAATGCAGACACAGAATGCAAACGAGTCTTTCAATGCGCTAGTGTGGAAGAAGTGCCCGAAGACCCAATTCGCATCCCTGAGAACCGTGGAGACTGCAGCAGCCTTGGCTGTACTAGAATTTAATGAGGGTGCACGTGGCATCAAGAGAGTATTTGACAAGCTGGAACTAGAACATGGAGTCCAGACGATGAAGCACGTCCAACAAGCAACCCATCAAAGCATTGCCCGAGCGAAGGCAAGGGCGATGGACAGCTCTAAAGTTAAGAAAAGAAGGCTTGAAGCAATTGCCACAGAACAGCGTCGCGTTGAAGATGAGGGCCCGACCTATGGAGCAGGGCACTTTAATTTTTTTTTTACCACAAAATAAAATAGCATGTTCTCAAATCTTCGAACTCATTTTTCTGAGTTTGCACTTTTTGGGGAAACAAAACCGTTAGGAAAACAATCATTTCTAAACTACATTGCCAAAAGATGCTTTCAAGGTGGTTTCTAGACTGAAATTTTCTCAGGAACAAGATAAGATACTTTTTAGGGTGCTAAATAGTTTCTAACAGAAAATATTTTGAGATGTCTGACATGTAATGACAACAAAAAAATTGAACTTTGTTTTTAGATTGATGACATCTTTACAGAAATTGCATAAAAAGCATGCGAGCGGTCTTATCTTGCACTATGAACCATCTAGAAGATATCTAATTACAAACAGTTGATATATCTCCATTATTTTTGAAATGATAGTTTTCCTAAGCTGAGACACATGATTGCTGAATATGAGAGCTATAACTTTGTCTGTTTGAGCTAGCGCATTGAAACTTTGAATATATTCTAATGAGCAGATTATAAACAGTCGCTGAAAATTTGATAAAAATTGATGCAGTAGTTCAAAAGTTGACTCTTGAGCCTAGCATCCCCCCTTAAAAACGTTGCATGATGCTGGTTCCCGAAAGTCAGCCTCACCACAATACAGCAGTGTTACACGGTTAAGCATACACAATGTATTGCGGTGAAGTGTAAAGGGGCTACTGTCACGAGACATAAAAATGTGTTCCTTAATTATATGCGCGCATCCTGTCACAGTACGAGCACCGAGATGCCTTAAACTGTTGCAGAATGCTGGTTTTCGAAAGTCAGCTTCGCCGCAATACAGATTTGCTACACAGTCAAGTATACGCAATGCATTGCAGTGAAGCATATCAAGAGTTCAAAGGAGCCACTGTCACGGGAAATAAAATGTCCCTAATTACACACACGCACACCAGCCATTTTATGTCAGATCACGAGCACCGAGACACCTAATAATTGTACAGGCAGGCCTTCAAAGCAACTACGGACGTGGCTGTAACAATTTGAGCTCTTGAGTGCAGTTGAAGGCATGCATTGGTTTTTTTTCGGACTCTCCGACTTTTCTGACGTTTTTACGGTCCCTAGGGTGTCCGAAAAGGGGCCACTTTTATACAAATGTTATTTTTTTTTTAAAAGAACACTCAACTGTGTTTTATGATAAATGCTTTTCTTGTTAGCATTATTTGTCGGAGTTCACATATCTGCTTCAGTAACGACCACCTGTAGATGCCAGTCCTAGGATGTCTCGAGCCTATAGCAATAAAAAAAAAAAGTCGCAGTTTCGCCCGGAAGGTGAAGCATCTACTGTGATAGCAAATTAGCGTACAGCTATCCGAAGTAAGGATAGTAGTTTTATCCACTCAGTGACCATGCACACTGGCTGTCAAAACATGAGTGTGAGGAAGAGCAGCAGCAGCAGCGAGTGAATCGACCTTCATACCCGTATCAACGAGAACTAAGCCATGAAAACAGCATGCGGCGGACTCTGTCCCCATCGCAGAGAGCTTTCAAGAGACAGTGGCCTGGGCAGTCGCCCATGGCTACCAGGGCCGCTCCAGTGTAGAATGCGCCCTTCCCACCCCTCCCCCCACCCTAGAGCTTTGCATGCGACAGAACAAAGCGTGCTGTGACGATTTTATTGCCGTTACACTTCATACAGAACCTCACGACAATGCCAACGGCAGATTGCCTGGAGCATCCATATCATTGTTATCGCAATAAAACTAAAAAGATGTGCACATACTGGTCACTTGCTTCAACAGATTCGTACATGCAGCTGCTTGGTTTATGTTTTGCACGCATGCAGGGTTTTAATATTGTTGTTTTGGCTACAGTGCAGTACCACTTATAGCACAGACATTCCCGACTCCAAGGACTTGCATTAATTGGTCAATGTTGAATAACAAAGTTTACTGACAGTTGTACTTTCACAGCTAAGATTTTTTAGGTACTGTCTTCCTTAGCGCCAAGATGATTCTTACCTTTGGCAGGATCATTTCAACTCGCACAGCAAGAGGTGACACTTCATTCGCACAGGACAGGTGCGCCTGCACACGTGAACCAAGACAGAACAGAAGATTACTCAATGCGATCCTGCAACAGAGTTAATGAAAGTGGCTCGGCTGTTTTTACACCTCATCAGAAAAATTCCCACACGAGGACATTCCTTGTATGTTCTATCACAGAGATTGCAGCTGGGAACGAAACCTCATGTAAATGCAGCGGGCAGTTCTCTCAATTACAGTCGCCGACCGATTTTCCGGACTCCAAAAATTCGGACATGCCCGATTATTCGGTCAGCTTCGCAGCACCGTCATTCTCCCCATAGACCATAATGTATAACGACTGCCGAAAGTTCGGACACGTTGCAACCTCTCGTCAGATTTTTCGGACACTCCTCGAGCCAACTCGATCGAGAGCATCATGCACCGACTATGACCGGCGCATAGTTCGACTTGCTCAACGCCATTTTTGTTTTGAACAGAGCCTCCTTGCTGCCCCACGAAGTGGCGCTACTGGAAATCCCCGCTCATCATCATCGTTTCTGCCTGGTTCGATAGAGTGGCCGTACAGCAGTTCCGGTTTCAGCTTAGTAAGTCGTGTCAAGACAATCCAGCAGCTGATTTGTTTCTTCGCATACGACGCTGCGAGCAGGCCACGTTTTTCGTTTGTGTGACTGGTGTTGGCACGGTGGTGTTTGCTTTGTGTGCTGTGTCGAGGTTTTGGTGATCTAACGTGGCGTACGGAAACATTGCGTCAAGTGTCTCATGGTGGCGACAGTGCCCGCGCAGACTTCGCTGGGGAATGCCAGCAAGCGGGTGCCGGGAGGCCTAAGATTTGTCGCCTTCCGATGTGCTCCCTACTGACGCGGAAAATGTTCTGCCGAGACCTGCGCAGTGGTTGCATTGTGATTCCGGACACCGTCTCATTTGACAGTTTCACAGGTGCTGACACTGCTGTATTGACAAGCGTAGAACTCAACGACGGCGAGATCATTTGTCAGGTTTCTGCTGCACCACCGGATGATGACTCCGAGTCGGAAGATGACGCACCATGTGCTACGCTGCCGTCACATGCGGAGCGTGCACAAATAGTGACTGTGCTTTCAGCAGCCTATAGTGACCGTACGACCCTCTCCAAGATTCAGGCTTATCTGCTTGCGCGTAAACGGAACAGCGTGCAACGGCACATTCACGATTTCTTCAAGCCTACTGCCGAGTGCGAATAAGTGCGTGGAAATAAAGGATTTCATTTTTTTTTCTTAATCTGCTTTTTCGGACACCTGTTTATTCGGACATTTCAGCAGTCCCCGTGAGGTCCGAATAAACGGTCAGCGACTGTACCTCAAAGGCATGATGCAATGAATGCCTCATTTCTGTAGCTGTACAAGGACGAAAGCGAAAGAGAAAATAGAACACACTCATGGCTGCAGACTCACAACTGACATGTACTGAATAACCAGGAAGAATGTGTGCATACTGACACCGAATTACAGGCCTTGAGGGAGGACTACAAATTTGAAAACCAGAGAGCCAGGTGGTTATAAGCTTTCCCTTAACACGACGGCACTTGCCAAAGCCTCAAAAACAACAACGCGTGTCCTGGGTCGCTTGGCCTTAACCAGCTCGTTGGCATGTCATGCCGCCAGATATTTGCACAACAATTCACATTTTGTAGACGTAAACTACAGATGAGTCTGCTGAATCTTTTAGTGACTTCGGATTGTATGCTCTCCCTGTTCGCACATTTTTTCGCGTTTTTTTTTTCCGAAAGTGTGAACAGGGATCTACAGTATATTCCTTACGGCTGTTCACTAAACATAACTTGCAAGTGTTCACCCCACCGTGCTGTATCACTCGATGTGTATCACCTTTGTTTAGGCACCTGCAAAAATTTACTCATACAAACTCAGCCAGTTATCCTTTATACCAATGGCATGAACACTACTATAACTGACATGTTTTGTTTTATCCTTTCAACCCCTTCAAACAAACAGAACTAGCCTTTGCTGCAACACAGACAGAATACACAAACGCACCGTGCACTTGTGAACGCTGTGCAGGAAAGCATGCGCCCAGAGCACCGTGGGAAAGTCCAGACGTAATGCAGTAGGCCCCAAGTAGGCAAACAGATGTGGCTCGAGCACAGAGCCCACAGTGAACGAAGACACGGTGCTGCCTTTGCCAGAACCCGGACTCCTGACATGGCCGTTGGCCGTGACGGGCGTCGTGGCTGGCGAGGGCCGTGCGTAGTAGTGGGTCAGTTCAAGGTGCAGGGCCTCCCCAGGAAGCAGCACGGTGGCACCCTCTGATGCCAGGAATGGGCGGCGATGACTACGCCCTGCCATGCATACCTGATACGAGACAAAAGATGCAACAAGAACAACGTCAGCCTACAGTCAAATGCCTTAGACGCAAGAAACAAACACGTTTCAATAGAGCATGGGCTAGCCGAAAACCTGGAAGAGCCACAGATACAACTACCTTCGCTGACAAATTCTTGAACATAAAGGGGACTTTGAAAGCATCAACATTACAATGCAGTCAGTTTTCTTGTGTATAATGCGTGGACAGCTAGGTAGCTAGCTAGTATAGCTGTGGAATATACGTCTGTGTTGTGATGTAGGGAGCAAGGCAGTGTATAATACATTGAGCAGGTGGCTGTTCTGATACTCTTTATATGAAACAACTTAGACATAGAATGTATGAACATTCAGTTCGATCACTCTGGCAATCCTGCACACAGGCTTCACTGTGATGAACTGTACTGAGTATGCAATGATACTCACACTACGACATTAGAATGCCGGCATGAGGTATGCAAGCTCTGGCAGTTCTGACAAAATCAGATTGAAAGACACTGACTAAATGGACGGTATACAATTCTGCTTCATAGTCAATACGTGGCACTCTGTCTCCCTATTGCCACTTTTTCTTGTGACCGCAGCCCCAGCACTGTCTTTTTAATGTGTTCTTCGTCAGCACTGGATGGCTTCCATGAAACAAGCCCTCTTTTAGTCAGTTATGAATGCAGAAGTGAGTGGAAAGCTTGAGCTCCACTCACTCACAGCCATTTCTGTCCGAGTGCTTCTCAAGTGCACTGCCACTCAAAAAAAATTTTACTGCCATTTTGAGAAACAAACTGCACAACGATCGTAAGCTACCCGTTGGTCCACGAGCACACCTCCTCATCTTTTCATGTGGCAGCCTGTGAATGACACTAAATTTTCCCATCTCAGAGGCACATTGTTATGATGAGGCGAAGAAGGGAACGATGATGGCCCTGAAGACGACGAAAAGTGGACGCAACCTGGCTGGGCTCCGCGAACGTTCCCTCTTTGTGAATATATTGTGAACAGTTTTATACGCGTAGGAATTTACAGACATTTACCATACGTAGTGCAGTTTACGTTGCACCTGCTACACACCACACGAAATGCGAGACAGTCCCCCCCCCCCTACCTGCTGCATGGAGAACTCTTCGAGCCGCACGAGCAGGCAGCTGGACATGAGTGTGCGCCAGTCACGTGACGACGGGGTGCTTCCTGGCGTGGATGAAGATGATGGGCCGCCCTCTGCCCAATGGGAGAGCATCTGCTGCACCCAGGTCTGCCGCCCCGACGTGGGCTCGCTGTACTTGAGCCACTGGTTGCGGGAGCTCGCTGCATCGTGCGGAAGGCAATGGGCAAGATTAACACGTGTAGCAGTTGTTTAGTGCACGCAGTCTTGTGCCAAACTATGCCTATACAATACGATAGAACCACGCTGATACATTCCAATCTGTTGCGTTTTCCCGGCTCTTACACTCTGGAACACCAGCCCCATCTAACTTCCACAAGGTCACGTGTATTAGCTTACTGTTTGAAAGTTTGTTGCGTCCAAAATGCAGTTGGTTACTCCCGAAAACTATGATGGACCACCGCGTCATCATCCGGTGGTGGCACCTACTTAGCCTTTGTCACCACTGAAAACAATCACTTTGCAGAATGTAATACGTGGTGCAGAAAGATCACTATTGCCATGTCAAGGTTGTTGCCAGTCGTTGATCTCAACAGGGCTCCCAAAGTCAAAAGCCAAAAAGAGGTGGACAAATGCAGAAGGGGTGGCCCCACGCCTACATTCACAAAAGCTATCTCCATGACCTTCAATACTTTACAACAGATACTTCAATTTACAAGCCTGTACCGAAAATGAAAAGAAAGGGCTGTTGGTGCACAAAAACAGACTGTTATTATTGTAGATTCAAACAGAAATTACGAACCTCAGTGTGACTCACAGCAAGGACAGCTCTAAATAAGTTTTTTAATGTTCAATATAACTGCGAAGCAGCAGTAACAAGCTTTACTGAAGAGGTTTTAAATAGTTTAACTTTCTACTCAACTTCAAATAAAATATTGTTTAAGAGTTTCTGAAGTATTGTGGTAGTTCCTGGTAGAGTTTAGTGCATGTTTGCACAGTTGGATGCTCAGTGTCACAACCTGCTTGTTGCGCTCCATGCTAAATATGTGCGTCTCCTTACACTGAAATTTGCTTTTGCTGCTTTGTTTGTTACCGCAACATATGTTTTCCGTGCCAGTCATGGATAGGTATTTTAATCGAAATGCACAGAAATCAATGGTACAGCTAGAGGTACGTTAGACAATGATGCCGTAGCAGTGCTTCGTTAATGAACAGCAGGCAACTATACCTTGTCGTTTACCTGGCGAGATACATTCACTGCACTACGATACGACCATAAGTCACACTTCGCATGTTAATGCAAATGTAACTTGTGGTAGCTGACATCAAAGCATGCTGCCACACAACCTGTCCCACATGCCATCATGGCATTGCAGCAGTGGCGTCGACACAGCCGGCTTGTAGCACGCATATTGTGCATGTCTGAGATGTTAGTGTACCCTTAGCACTAAGCTTCCCTAGATTTATACCAATTTCCATTTTTTCTTAAACAAAGCTTAAAATCCCTAGATCTACGAAAATTTTCATAGACTTGGTAGCACTGATAACATATGCCTTGACTGTACTCGATTTCATGCGAAGCAGCTAGCACTACAAAGGCTAGAGAGACTTCCTTCATTGCTTGCCTTAGCGACCAAAAATAGTGCACGACACAAGTGAAAGATATAGGTACGTGCCATGTAACTTAAAGTAACATGAAGTCTCACACTTTTATGGCACAAAACATCACGTAATTATTATTCTGAAAGTTTCGCAGTTATAAGCCTATTAGCCACCAAATGAGTGAATGCCTGCGCGCCATGGTTGCTGGTCACAGAAGCGTGTCGTTTCACTCGTTTGGTGGCTACCAAAACATAGTAGTCACATACTGGAAGCACAATGTTGCATGATTTGACGTAACTTTCTACCCAGAAATTGTAGTTGCATAGTACATAATGTCAAATGGTACAAAATGTCGCAGATCAAGGACAACTGATTATCTGATTGCACCATGCAGGCCATTTGCGGCCCAATAATCTTCAAAAGCAAGAAAAAGTGTACATTAGAATTGGGTAAATACCGTAATCAGAGATTGTGAGCTATTGCATGAAGGTCTTCCTAGGGCAGTCCAAAAATAGGCGTTTTAGAAGTAAGATTTTTTTTATGTGTGTTCAATGCATTCGCTGTCCTCTAAGCTTCGCCAAGACATGCTGCCACTAAAGGGGTCACTTTTGGAATCACTCTAGGGATCAAGAATGTGCATCTGGCCAGTAAGTTTGAATTATCTGGCAAAGGTCAATTTTAGGATCAAAATAACGAAAGTTCGGGCTCATAGAGATGTATGGGCACCGGCTCGACCTCTGGTCGGGATCAAATTAACAAAAAAGTTGACAGTCACTTCAGCACATGCTAAAGAGGATGAAGACAAAAGCCTACACACTCATGAGACATTGATTACATTACTGACAGTCTCATTCGAATGCATTGTTACTTCCTATGACTTGTTTTTTCCCACCAAAGGGCGTCGGTTCGAGTGCCTTAATTTACGCTATCTTAATTAACTTTGCCTTAACTAACATCAAAGGTCGTGGGTGCAACTCGCACCAGTTGTCGTGGATTCGACCATTATTGGTGGCACCACCAATTCTAGGTGCCACTGAATTTTGGTCCTACCAAAGGTCGAGGGTACAACTTCCCACCAAAGGTTATGGGTTCAAGTGCCTTAATTAAAACTAAAGGTTGTGGGTTTGACTCCCACCAATGGTTGTGGGTGGCATTATAAATTTTGATGCAACTGAATTTTGGTACCATAACACTGGACAGTCAATTTTTCGATAACACTGTACAACGGATTTTTCGACCCATGGGGCACTCAAGGCTTTCACCTCAAAAACTCATTTAACCTAAGTCAAATTAGCGCTAGTTTACTGTATAATTCTCTTAAGAGAATAAAAAAAAAGTGGACAAATTGGTAAATTTGTGGCTAATAATAACAGCCTGCTGCAAATGAAGAGGCGTCGCATCACTGGCCTTCGACTTTGCTTCAAGTGCACTGTTATTTTTAGTTATAAGTCTTTACCCAGCCAGTTGCAACAATATGGAGAACTCGTTTCTTTTACCATGTCCTTGCTAAAATTTCGACAATGCATTCGTCGCCATCGGCACGCACGCGCAGAAGCTCACCCGCTCCGTGGAAGGGGTAGTAGTCGATGAGGAGCTTCTCCAGCAGAACCTGGAGGGCAGCACCCCCTTGCAGTGGACCCCAATTAGATCGTGTCTCTGCGCACATAGCACAAACACAAAGATTCAAAAAGGTGGGTGGCAAAATTGGTAATTGGGACTGTGAACTGCAAGTGGGTTGGTAGGTTGTTGAGTTGGGGCATGTTTCTTGGCTTCCATACTTTGAAGAGTGCATGCAAAACAAGCAAGAATTCAACAGGAGCGCTCGTTGGAAAAAGCACGGTCACTTTACAGATAGTACTAGTCAGTTACACTTTAGTGGAAATAAAATGAAGTGAGCTGGCGCAGAACACGCAAGCGGATAAGTGTTCCGCTGAAAACATTCATGTCAATTTTTGGTTCGCGTCTCTGCCTCGCACCTTGTTACCTCTACAACACTCACCAGCTAAAACATGTCCATCGTAGGATACACCTCCAACAACTATGCCTACAAATTGCCTAAACTACTACTCCATCGGAATTTATGTCACCTGCAATTTTCTTTCCCTCATACAGGCCGCTCTTTTAAACCACAAGCCATCATTTACATCAGAAGATGTTCTAGTAACATCTTCCTCCGGTGTTGCATCTAGAAAATGCAGCATTAGAGGTGGGGACCACAAAGCTGGATGCCTTTAACACAAACTCGCATATTGTGCAGTGTTTTCACAGCACCTTTCTGGCAAAAATCAATTTAAGTCACATTGGAAGCCTTGCTTCATTCATTGTTTTGGTTTCGAATTGACTGACAACCAATCTTTATGGTACCCATTTTCTTTCACTGCAACTTTTTAAAGATCCTGCCAATCAGGCTGTCCGACCATAGAATGGCAATGTGGAAAATGCTGTGAAAAATATTTTTCATTAGAATTTTTCTATATATATCGAGTACATAGTCATATGCTAGAAGCATGCTGAAAACAGTGATAGGCGAGCCCAACAGTCATTATATGCCAGCATTGGTAGGAGGCAGACAAATACACGTTTAGCTCTAAGAAAAGAACAGTACATCAAGCCTATGTTCTTGTGCTTCATGGTTTCTAAATGTTAAATTATTTTCACAATAATACAGTGGAACCCCGATTAGATAATTGTCTTGGAACCACAGGAAAATGCATAATCCAACCAACAAGAATTATGTCTATAACAAAGTAAAATACCACCTGAATGAACATCATCTGAACGAACAGTTGTATCAACTATTTTAAGTCCTCCCCCTCCCCCCCAAAGTGCTATTGAACGCATTGCAAACGCCCTTCAGTTCTACAGACATATTCTGCGGCATCATCCTATGTCCCCCGTATCAAACTGATTGCTTCAAGCACAACCGGCACCTTTGTAGCATATTTTTAGGTTGAGAGCCACAATTTATAATCGTGCGACAAATAAAGGGCTCCATTTTAGCTTTGAACTGGATCAACCAAGGTTCCCTGGATTGGTCACCCAGATAAGCTCACGGATAGCTAAAGCCATAGCCATAGTCACAGCTTTAGCCTTACAACAAAGACAAGGCATTCGCATGATGGTTAATTATGAGCGCCAAACGAAAGTGCCTGACCCTAGACAAAAAAAAAATGGGCGTGCATAGGCTGACTCCGGCCAATGTCAAGTCGATGTTGTGAATGCAATTGGGATCCCGCTGTCTCACTGCCTATGATAAAGAGCCAGCAACAATCGCGGCTGCATAGGAAAGCGAACAGCTGGGCCTCAGGCAAAAAAGACTGTGCACTGAGTATTTCAGAAAAGTTGATGATGCTGTTGCCACATGGGTAAAGGATTTGCAATCCTAAGCGCAAAAGTGCAGCAAAAGATTACTGCATTCCACAAAAAGGTGCTAAGCAGTGGAAATCCACGTGCAAATGAGCAGAGTGACAAATAAATGGGCTGAAATATTATTTGAACAGAAGATGTTTCCTTTAGCTCATGATAACAAGCTGCAACATAGTACTTATTTCAGTTGAGTGAACTTTCACTTCAACAAACCTTTTCCTATTGAAGACCTTTTCCTATTGAAGTTTCTTCAATAGAGTTTGATTGTACACGGTTTAGCACAACATAGTTGCGATGAGCTTCAATTTAAGCTACAGGCTGACAGTCCTCAGGACTCAGAAACCAAAACCACCAAAACAGTAAATGCGAAAAGAACAATGCATTGCAGATACCAATCATGTTTTATTGCAGAGATCTGGCACACAGTGTACTGCAATCAGCGCCCACCAGCAGGCTAATACTTTATTTTCTCCTTTACAGATTAAACAAATCTGCCAAATTGTTATGGACTTTTTTTTAGCGCTGCAGCAAGAGCCATCTTTCAAGCAATAGCAAGCTTTCATGCAAGTTTTCATACAAATTTTCATCTAGAGCCGTGTGTGTTTTCTTTCCTTCCATCAATGTTATTTAGTGCTGCCAAGGATGCATTACCAACTCGTCTAGCAAACCACTCTTCTGTCTTTCAAGTGCGGACACATCTACAACGAGGTCAGCTACGGCATCATCGCCAGCACAAATCTTCAAATCTTGTCAATGCTTGCACCACATCTGTAAATGTAGGCACAAGCACAACACTATCTGTGACGTCGTCTTCATCCAAGGTAGCAACCAGCAGTGTCGGCATGATACGACAATCCGCGTGAAACTGGAAACCCATCGAACAACGTGTCACGAGTCTTGTGTGCTCACGTGTAAACAAAGTCTGTATTGCACGTGTGAACGATCTGCACGCTTTCTAGTGGCTAATCAGTGCGGTCTTCGCACATCCTTTCGTGCTTTCTATACACACTAGGGCAGTATTCTTGGATGAGCCCTTTTGGAGAAAGCTTCACTTCACAAGACTCCGCAATGGACGCATAAAAGTAAGTGGCCGGCAGCGTTCTTGGCACAGCGTCAAAGACACTGTTGGCAACATATGCATCCGGTGACGGCAGCAGGTGCTGCAGAGAGAAGATGCCATGACACATACAGTGCAATGAGGTCACACTGAAGGGACGAAGGCGGGCGGCGACGTGAAGAGGGGAAAGGAAAATCAACATTGAGAGGGCAGCAAACGTGGGAGAAGTTAAAAGTAGGATGGGGACCGGAAATTAGTCGGAGCTTTCTGCATGCCAAGGGGCCCTTCCTGACACAGGGGACAACACAGCAAGGAAGATGCCGAAAGGTGGTGATGCTTCTCACACGTCCATTGTTGATTCTGCAGTTTTGCCAGGTTCGTCTTACGAGACAGCATATGTGTAATCTCGTGTTGTGCATTCAAGCTTTTCAATGCTTTGCCTCTATGGGGAGTTCATCCGGACTGCACTAATCCATCGTTAAAGCCGGGACCTGGTTTTGGTTATAGTGTGGCACTGCTTACAGTGCGGGTATTTTACTCATGCCTTCCGTTGTAAACATTCTGTGCTGTAGTACAGTGCTATACCTTTGCATGGGGTTTCCAAAGGGATGTTACAACAGTTTGATGTAAACAATATAGTAAACCGTCGTTATAACGAAGCCGCTTTACTCAAATTATCGCTTTATTTGAAATTTCTTCCAATCCCAACCCAAACGCATGCATTTTAAACCGGATCGCTTGAAGCATACCAATAAGCGGCAACATTAGAGGGAACTGTCAAGGGGCACGTGCACACCCACAGCGACGCTCTGCGCCTTTTGTGCGGAGTGAAATGTTCTGCACCGGGTGAGCAAGCGACCCTCTTCATAGCCAACTATGCCATGGCACCACCTGTGCACCCTTTTCCACTGTGCTGTGCCCGCGCGTTACCAGAGGCAAGCGGGTGCACCCTCACAGCAGCACTCATGGCCTCTCCTTGTCTCCACCACCGGCGCCTTTCTTCACTCCTCACCCTGTCAGTTTGGTGGTTTTGATCGCAGCGACTGCGCTGCGCAGCGTGCCGATCGTTACAATCACCGATCACTAGATACACGATCACAGTGATCTTGAGGCTGTGTACCATGAGCAAGAGCAACTGTCATGGTGCTGGCACATGTCAAAAAAAAAGAAGAAAAGAAAAAGTGTAGCCAGCAGCACGCGAAGGCTTGTGCACTTGTTTCTACGGTAATGGCACAAGCGCAACCACGTGACTCCACTCCACCAACAGGAGGCTCAGAGAGGCCGCAGACCTCCTCCCCTGCCCTCGCTTGCTGGCTCAGACAGCAAGATGAAAGAAAGTTTGGTTTTAGTTTTATTCAAGGGGCTTACTTGCACTGAGTGAGCAAGTGACCCTCTCTCATCAGCGAAGCCTATTTGTTCGTGCTGTGCTTGCGCATTATCAGCAGCGGGCGGCAGCGCCACGCCAGCGGTGGCTGCGGCGCTGTGAAAGTAGTGTGTAAAGTAACAGACAAACGTTACTCCGTGCCAAGTTCCACATGGCTGGCGTACCTAAAGTCACCCTAACCAAGACCCTACTGGCTCCATCCCACAGCTTGCGCAAAGAAGGCAATCGCGACGGAGAAATTCCATCCCAACCTGGCTCAATCGCAATCAAAAATGTGCCGTGTGACACCTGTATTAGACACCTCTGGAGTTGTGCTATTTCAGCTCTACTTTTCTAGCTTTTATGAAGCAGTTGCTTTTATCCAATTACAGTGAAACCTCTTTTCTACAAACACTACATTAATGAACTTTTCAGATCAACAAATCTTACAGATTAACAAACTCTTCAGATTAACAGATTAACAAACTTTTTAGAAATTCCCTGCCGACTACTTATAGTTTATCCTTCTAGCCAAATATCACAAGGTAAGCAATCGCAAGCACTACCTTTGGCACATAACCTGTTCCAGGCAGCCTTCTAAGGTAAAAGAAGCTGCACCCTAATGTGACAGCTTGCATTAAATATGCCATATTGGCAAATAGGGCAGCAGTAATGACAAAAAAAAGGTGCAGACTGGAATAAACTGCGTCAATGTCGAAAAAGAAAGAATCAATGAGAATCATTCTGACAATGCACATGACCAGAGTAAGCCTAATGTTCGCTAGAAACAGACATACCACAGCTGAGCCAAATCACAATAAACAGAGTGTCACATTCAAGTAGCTTGTCACAGGGGCACACTTACGGCCTGGCAAGAAACCTGCAACAGCACATGGAGATTAGCTCGCATGAAGAAACAAGATGTGACGTAAGGAGGCAACACTCAAGCGTGCGCTCACCCTTGGGGTCCATGTCATCACAGAGATGCAGGTCTATGCGAGTGCAGAACATGTGGTACGACGTCTCAAGCACGTCATGCTGCCGAAAGAATTCCACCAGGGGGCTCTTGGGGGCTCCTCCTCCACCACCCCCGCCCCTTTGCGACGAAGGAGGCGCGGAGGAAGTCGAAAAGTGGTCAGGAGTTGGCAAGGTCGAGCTGGCAGCGCGATGACGGCGCCCCTGGGCGGCTGCCTTTCGCACCAGGGTGGCCAGAGAGTGCCCCAAGTGCAAGGCTGCCACCAGCTGCGCGTCGGTCAGGGCCCAGAGCAGCTCGTCTAGTACCAGGACCAGGCGGCTGGCAACCAGGCTGCAGTCTGCACGATAATGAAATGATTAAGTTGTTTTAGGCATTTCAACCCAGTGCAAAGGCCACGAGAGACACCATGTTGGTGAGCTGCGGATTAATTTCAACCCTCTGTAGCGCACACCCAAAGCCTGGTACATGAGAGCTTTTGCAATTGAATGCAACTGTGGGAGCTGGTACGGACACGTGACTAGGTGCTGCACAGCAAAACAACATGAGGATGAAGAGAACAGTAAGCAAATAGGATTGGTTGACCAAGTGGCTTCATTGCACTGTATAGGTTAAGCCAACATGAAAGGGAAGAATTGATTGGTACTTAAGCAACAAGTACTGTGCAAATGTGGCCTCAAACTTCAACTTGCTGACACTGTTTGTTTTATTTATCTCTGGTATTAAAGAGCCTGTCCGTTCATACTTTCCTGATTTCAGTGCAAAAACTGTTGTTCTGGCTACTTGTGTTACATGAGAGCTTTTGCAATTGAATGCAACTGTGGGAGCTGGTACGAACACGTGACTAGGTGCTGCACAGCAAAACAACATGAGGATGAAGAGAACAGTAAGCAAATAGGATTGGTTGACCAAGTGGCTTCATTGCACTGTATAGGTTAAGCCAACATGAAAGGGAAGAATTGATTGGTACTTAAGCAACAAGTACTGTGCAAATGTGGCCTCAAACTTCAACTTGCTGACACTGTTTGTTTTAATTAGCTCTGGTATTAAAGAGCCTGTCCGTTCATACGTTCCCGATTTCAGTGCAAGAACTGTTGTTCTGGCTACTTGTGTGTGTTTGGGACCCACCTAGCACACCTCCGCCAGATGCAACATGGACATGACAAGGAGGTGACAGCAAACTTGAGAAACAAAAACCCTTCGTAAGGCAAATTCATGGCTGCTAAGCAAAAGTGCGAACTGGCAGGACTGATAAAGGCATCCCTGTGGCCATCGAATCAAGTGATGCTGATGGTAATAGAACCCTTGTACACTTGGCTTCCGTTAATTCAATCTTGACAGGACCAACAAAATTGAGTGCATTAACTGGCAGGCCGAATTAAAAGAGGAGGCATAAAAAGCATCTAAGAGACCACTCTGTCATTTGGTAGTATTTGTCCAATTCCACCCACAAATCAAATATGCACCCAGTTTACACGGGTTCATAGTACGAAAAGGTGTGCATCCAAATCTAGCTTGCACCACATTTTATAACACAAAAATAGCATGCCTGAAAAACCTAGACACATGGAAGTTTATTTATTGTTAATGTCTATCGTCGTCAACCTCGAGCAACTTTGTATCGCTGTGCGAGAACCACAACTGTGTCTTCATCCGTGTGGTCCACTGAGTTTGATATTCTATGTTTCTTGAATGGCTTAACAACCATTGCAAATGGGATATCGAGCTCAACACCGTACAGTGCCTTGTTCAATTTCTCGGACTGATCTGCATGTGTGATGTTGAAAACATGACAACCACGATCCAAGATGCCACCATTCCAGTGTTGCCTGTGCCACCTGTCCCCTTATTTTCGTTGTCGGGGTGGTTCCTCCATATTCCAAGTGCCGCACGGCCACTGCAAAGCGTTTCAATGGCTTGGCACCAACCCGCAACTTTGATTACCTGCTACCGAGGAGGCAGCGCTGGTAGGCTTAACATGGCGGGGGTTTTGGACGGCATGCCATTGCAGGACGCTTGCCCTTGACAAGTTCATACCGGCGTACAATTAAATGAAGATCACGCTCAAGGGCCAAACAGGGGGCAGCACGCTCAGAGCAGGATCTGGGATTGCGGGCAATCAGCTGTGGCAATTACTCCAAACGCCTACCAAGTTTGTATGTGCGTGTAGCAGTAGGAAAGGTGAAAGCTCGCAGGTGGACACGAAGCCTAAAAGCTACGAGCTGCATTTGCAGAACACAGCTAAAACTGAGAGGGGTGACCGTGTGGCGGATTCAAGGTCACACGCACAATATTGGCACTTCATGACGACGTGCACTGCAGTGGGCGAACGCAAAGCACACGCACGGGTTCAACCGTCACAAAATTTTGAATAGGTCACATTTTCAATAAAGCACAGCATACAGGAAAATCTCGAAAACAATTCTTCCAAAGCTGGAGTCATAAAACACTTCTCCACACATCAACCGAAGCGCCAAAGGCTTTTCTTTTCGCTGTTCCTTGTTCTTTTGCTCCCACTCTCCTCCTCCGCATTGCCCTCGTCGCTCACCCCTCGACCAGTGCATCTCCCTGAGAGGCACGCTCGCTGCCTCGCATGTAACTGGTACTCTGTCTCGTGATACTGAACTATAAGCGGTATGCAAATACATGGAGAGCACGTTATAGCCGGTCCTGCACTATAAGCGGTAATGTTACAAGTGGTCTGAACTGTAATATTAAAGGGGCTCGAACTACCCCTAGGGCTTGGTGGGAAAACACTGTCTGCAGATAAGATACACTGCTGTGGACATCTCAGTCACATTTCGCAGTCGTGCGCGGCGTGTGGAGCTTGCAAGCGGAGCACAAAGTCACTTTTTTCTCTAATACTCTTTTCAACAAGAGCCTCCTCCTCACGCTTTTCTGAACGCTTTATTTCATAACACAGAGAAATCTCGTTACTACGAACACCACATTATCAAACTTTTCAGGTGAACGAACTTTTCAAAAATCCCCAGCTTACTTCTTATGGTTTCAATGTAAAAATATTTCAAAACTACGAACTTCAAAATACCGAACCTTTCACATTAACAATCGTTATTCTGTTTCCGTGTCATGTTAGCGATGCCTCAGTGCTACGAACTAATATTCCGAAATCTGGCGATTCTTAGGATTCCGTGTGTCTTTCACGGCAGGTGAAATGGTAGGCTACCAGGCGACAAGGCGCAGTAAGCGGACACCATAGCATACAGGTTCGGAAAACCCGAGACGGCGCTCAATAATAATAAAAAAAAAGTGGGGAAATAAATTTTCTTTAATCTATTCACGGAGGTGACAACGCATCGGGTTTCGCAAGAGCATGCTCCACCCAGGCTAGTGTCGCCTAGCAACGGAGGCACGTCTCTTCCCTATTTCTGCGCAAGCCTCTTTTTTTCTCGCTTCTTTCTGCCACTGTACTAGCCATGTGTGCGGAGAAATGTAACCTCTGTACTCGCGGGACTGCCACATGGTGGCACTTTGCACTTTTCGGACGGTGTCGCTTACATGCGCTTGCACTTTGGAATAGTCCAGGTGCCGCCTCGAGTGAGACAGTTACGGTGTCCACGGGCAAGGAATGTGAAAACAAACAAACAAGAAACATTGCGCTCCTTTTTGTCAGTAGTCTTCTCAGCATCAGCTTAGTGCGTGACCAGGGTGTCTACCAAGTTGACATTTCCAAATTCCCTGAGAAGCCGTCCGAATTATCGGGCCGTCCGGAAAGTCGGTCATTGACTAAACACTGGCAACTTCTCCTACTCGAGCCAGCTTTACCGCGACTTTCTTTCCCTTTCAATAAAATTGCAGCTACTTTTCCCTGATAGAAGCGCAAGTTCCCTCAGTTTTTCCAGACTATTGGAAATCCCTGAGAATTCCCGGTTTTCCCGGTTGGTAGACACCCTGGCGACTCACGGTGCTTCAGTGGTGCGTGGCAGCGGAATCTATCAGTGCGGGCTGACAGCCAGCAGCGACGTTTTTGCGGATAGCTCAAGCAGTGACAACTTATAAACTGATGGGTTGACAGGTGGAATGGTCAATTTTGGGGCTTTCACTATAACAACCTTTCAGAATAATGAATGATTTTTGGCGGTCCCATGTGATTTGTTATATCGATATTTGATTGTACAGGAGATTTCCATACACAGCTGCTATTGGCCAATATCTAACATCAATCAAGAAGGTTGTTTGGATCAGTGGGCTTCTTCCTACTGTTACTGAGTATATTCATTGATGCAGTTTAATAAACAGGCTGAAGTAACCAAAAATTTGCTCTCGAATGTTGATAAGAATTACACATTTTTGGAAGAAGCTGACCATCATCTGCACAAGCTCGGCCGTGGCCAGTCGCGTAGGAATTAAACTTTGGCCACCGTGCTCATTGGTGTTGTAGCCCTTGGGTCTCGCTAACTTCGACTAGGTTTGAACGCTCAACTATGCTCGAATTACAAAGAACTCAAGGTAAGACCACCCGCACGCTTGCCAGTGCGCGCTCACTACTGGATGCTCCGGGTTAGATGGTTTGGCAGGCTTCGCTTCGTACTGAGCTATTGACAGCACCTCAAAATGGACAAGCTGGATGTGGCTAATATCCGTTGGTCAAGCTGGTGTAGGACAAAGCCGATCCACACCACGTAGCATAGCCAGACTGCAGCATATAAGCGTGAGCACGCACTCGAGCCCTGTCGTACACAAAGTTAACGCTGCGCATATGCACTGCAGCTGTATGTAGCCACTGTCTGCCACGTGGCGTTGCTGCCACGGCCGCACCGGGATGCTGCGACGAGTACACTGGCTGAGTGCACTGTGGCTCGCTGAGGACAATCCATTTGACATGTCATAGGTGCCAAAATCAGAAATAGTGACGTCTACTCGAGCATCCAAAATCAAACTTTAACTGCGTGCCACGGTGACGTTCAGGAGGTGCACCCCGCTCTGCCATAGCCTTCGCAGTGCGAGGCATCAAAGAAGGAGCAGAAGCACCGAGAACTGGGTGTTTGATTGCCAATAACTCCTCTTATGCTGGACGCACTGAAGTACTTCTTGTGGCAAAATATTTCTGAAAGTCTAATTTAACTTAAAATGCACTTTTTGGCTTCGATAAAAAGCAGCTCATGGCCCCTTTAAGAGACATGAGGACAGCAGTATACTGATTAGAAAGCAAATGTGGATGGGAAGCTGTTCTTGTAAATGAGAAAGTAGAGTTTGGGAAGTCATGTTATGCGCAGAGTGGTCTATAAGAGTGACAGAATGAGTGCCCCAGGGAAAGGTGCTGCAGCCATCGTCAACATTTAGGTATTAAACTGTTAAGGCTCCTTGCAGGGTACTACAAAAGTGGGCGAAGCAAGGATGTCGGGAAAACACAATCATCGTCATATTAGAAAAAGGAAGGAAAAATAAAATAAAATAGTTGGACACATATACGCACAGCCTCGTTCATGCGCTTTGGAAAAACAGGCAAGAAAGAACATACTAAGCAGAAAAATGTCATCCAAAGCCACTAAAAAATTTGGCACGCTCAACTGTGATTGACATCTATCAATGCAATAATTTCAGTATGAAACACCAAACATATGCCAACACAGTAAGGCCCGAATGGCCGGAGATGCAAGCTGTCGTTTTTGTGGCTTCAACAAGCTTACGTTTGCACTCCTCGAATTCAGCCTGGATGAGCACCTTTTTCATGTGGGGCAATTTGGTGGGAAGTTTTGACGTACCCACCAAAGTGTGATGCCATAAGAACGAAACATGAGGCTCAATTCACACCGCCTGCAGCACGAAACAGCTACCCGTTTGGGTTATCACCTCTTAAGTGTGCAGTGCGCTTACAATGACATTACACCACACGCCCTGTGAAACAGATAGGTGAGGCTGCTTGTCACGAGAGGGTTGCTGGTGACAGCTATTAATGGCAATGTAAAACGACCTACGAGTAGATTTGCTGGTACCGGCAAAGGAATCTGAGCACATGCTCACATTTTGCCACAACACAGGCAGGCGAGCACTGCAGAGAAGCTGCAGTGGCGGGCACTGACTGCTCTCAATCGCACATTCTTCGCGCCTTTTCTTGTTCACAGATCTAGTGGCCCAAGAATGCCTCATACAATCGCTGTTTCACAATGTATTGAACGTTGGTGCCGAAAGATCTTGTTTGTCGAAGACATATAAACTGGTTAAAAAAAGGCATAGCTGTATTGGGCGATACTCTGCATTTCTGAACCCAAACGTTGCCACTGGGAAATTGTATGAAAGGGGATCACATCAACAAGGTTCTACAGCACACGCTTGAAATTGGCAAGTGGAACAAACATACCCTCAACTGAAATTACGCAAAGGCGGCAATACAACAAGTTCTCACAAAGTGGTTACTGAAGACAGCGTGTTGCGAGGACAGCCGAGGAGTAGGTGGTGTGATGAGATTACGAGGTAAATTTGCAGGAATGCGCTGATGCAAGACAGGCATGTAATTGGAAATATACTGTGAGACCTCTGTTCCACAGTGGACGTAAAATGTGATGACGATGACAACACACACTGACCGGCGAGGCGTTTCTTCAGCACAATGCGGCAGCGCGCCCCGTTGGTGATGAGGCGCAGTGGTGCTCCGGCATGAGCTCCCCGGGCGTGGGCCTCCAGGCGCATCATCTGCCATTGTAGTTGTCGAAAAAGCAGCAGCTGGTCGGGACCCTTGATGCGACAGAGGCGCAGGTCTCCGGGGTCCCAGCGCGGTGTCCGGCTGTCCAGAACCACCCGAGACAGCTAAGCAACAAGGATAAAAAAAAAAAAAAAAGAGGTTTTGCTTCATTCATGTAAAGAACAGCAGCCACAGCAGACAAGAATAAACTAGACACTAACTCACAACTTACCTTAGAAAGGGGCCCTGCACGCTGTCTTAATTAAGAAAAGTTGAGCCACAAGTCTGATATCGGAGGGTATCATATCGTAATGTTTTCATAACGCATTTTGTACGAGTAGGCTGATCACCGATCAGGTCCAGCTTTCGTGAAAAGTTATCACAAAGTAGTCATTGAAGACAGTGCATTGTGACGACATGCCAGTAGGACAGCATGTAAGATCATCAACCTTGTCTGCTTTCTCCCATTTCTTACTTACCTAACTATGCTCGAGGCCCTAGCAAAAAGTAGTGAAGGGAATGCTGTGATGCAGAAATATCCCTATAAATGTCCATGGCTCCATCCATGCAGAATTTCTCAACAAAGAGAAAGGCAAGGACAAACCTGGACTAACCATGGACAGGTCTGTCCCCCCCCCCCCCCCCCCCCCCCAAGGCAAGTCAACGTCACAGCACAACAGTTCTCAATCACGTTCAAATAAAGTTCATTCCTCGCACATTGCAAGAACACCCCCTGAATGGATGGACAAGGCTCATTGTACCATAAAATGAAATTTGCATATACACTCAGACCTCAATATAACGAAACGGGATATAACGAAATAATGGATAGCGTAAAGAAAATTCAATTTCACTTGAAATCCTCACAGAGATTCATGCATTGAAAACCTCATTTTAATGAAGTGAAGTTGTCCTGGCAACTGATATAACAAACCAGATTCGTTTGCAAGACCAAAAGATACCCAACCACTGCATCCCGAGTACATCGCTTTCCGCAGGGTTTGGCACTCGTTTGCCACGGCAGTTCGTAATTGCCGTGTCCCCACGTCGAATACGCCATTGAGTAACATTAGTCTTTCTCACTGCAGCCCGTAGCTGCGCAGAAGCAGTGGCTCACTGTCGTGAGCCACTGTGAAGCCGTGCCGCCATGCTGCACAGCTTTGCGCAGCAGTGCGAAAGATTAGTGCATTCACTTCTACTGTGCAGCGTGCCGCGCAGCTAGGCACAGCTGGCCGTAGCCTCTGAGATCTCCCAGACACAATCTTGGGGGTCACGCGCAAGCCTGCGTGAGTCGTGCCAGGCTGTGTGGCAACGTGTCGCTGCACGAAAAATTTGTACATTAACTTCTCTCTTCCTACGGCATGCCATGCAGGCTGCTGCAGCTGGGCCTGGCCTCCAAGCTCTCCCCGACAATAACTAGCAGGTTGAGCCTAGAGTTTGCATTCACTTCTCCCTGCGGCGCATTGCATGGGCTGGCAGCTGGGCATAGCATTCGAGATTGCAGTGGCACTGGTGCAATCTCGGAGGCCACGAGCTGGCCAAGCCACCTGGCGCGGCGAAGTTTTGCCCCTAGACTTGAAAAATGGGACGTTGATCAGGTTTTACTCCCACTTATTTCAATCTCTTCCCAAAATAAAAAGAAACCAATGCAAAGGTCGCCATTTTGACACGTCTGCATAAATCGAGCTCAAATCGCAAAAGAGTGCTCGACTCCTTCTGGAAAGTAGATTTCTAGGACGTATTCACAAAGTGGCAGGAGCACTGCGAGACTGTATCACTGTGCAAAGGGACTATTTTGGAGGTGACAGTGTTTGAACGCACATATATAAATTACTTTTGCTAAAACAGACACAGTGTCCGAAATTTTTGGTACCACCTTATTAACGGAACAAGTGCTACAGAGCGTAAAAGCCGGCAAAACATGACAAAATGGAACATATCAATGAGGTTCTACTGCACATGGTCAATCTGAATGAAAATGAAGTAATCTTGGAGAAACAGTTTAATGAAAAATGCTTCCACAACAGGGGCCCTTTTCATCAGTGTTACTTAATGGTCAACCCAGGTCAATCCCATCTTGTGCTGCACGATGCTTTCAGTGTGTCATTTAGCAACTGTCCTGTCCTCTTTTATGTGTCCAATTAAGTGTGCTGCATACCAAATAAACTATTCGTGCAATTTTACCCAACAACAAGGATATTAGTGATATTTATACACTAAGACCTACAGCTCATATGCCCTGCTGTCCGCTGGTGAATGAAACATGGGCCAGTGCTTTCAAACAAGAATAAACGTTAATTCGGCTTGACCGCCATTGGGCGCTCGTTTGCATCACCTGTCTATAAAACGGCCTCCTTAGGAGCTGCATGCAGGCCACTTGTGCAGCCTCATCACGAGCAGCTTGCCCACTGATATGTATGGGTGCGTCTGACTGCAGGATGCAATGCTGTGCTAGATGTGTGGGTAGATCGACCAGACTCTGGGACAGTGTGTTGCCGCATGCACTGCTGAGACTGCAGCTGGACGCCTTAGGCACTAAGACCCTGGAATATTGTGTACAGGCTACCCAAGCACAATGAGCACAGTATCATCATCATCATCATTATCATCATTCTATTTTATGTCCACTGCAGGACGAAGGCCTCTCCCTGTGGTCTCCAATTACCCCTGTCCTGTGCCAACCGATTCGAACTAGCGCCTGCGAATTTCCTAATTTCGTTCTCCCACCTAGTCTTCTGATGTCCTCGACTGCACTTACCTTCTTCTCTTGGTACCCATTCTGCGACACTAATGGACCACCGGTTATCTAACCGGCGCATTACATGACCTGCCCAGCTCCATTTTTTTCTCTTAATGTCAATTAGAATATCGGCTATACCCGTTTGCTCTCTGATCCAAACCGCTATCTTTCTGTCTCTTAACGTTATGCCTAGCATTCTTCGTTCCATCGCTTTTTGCGTGGTCCTTAACTTGTTCTCAAGCTTCTTTGTCAGTCCCGAAGTTTCTGCCCCACATGTCAGCACCGGTAAAATGCACTGATTGTACGCCTTCCTTTTCAATTATAATGGTAAGCCTCCAGGCAGGAGTTTACAATGTCTGCCATATGCACTCCAACCCATTTTTATTCATCTGTAAATTTCCTTCTCATGGTCAGTGTTCCCAGTGATTAATTGACCTAGGTAAACGTACTGCTTCACAGACTCTAGAGGCTGACTGGCAATCCTGAACTCTTGTTCCCTTGCCCGGCTACTCATGATTATCTTTGTCTTCTGCATATTAATCTTCAACCCCACTCTTACACTCTCTCTGTTAAGGTCCTCAATCATTTGTTGTAACACAGCACAACACAGTATCAAGGTGTCGGTAGATGTGGCAGTACAAGAATAGAAAGTCAAAAGGGAGACGAAGCAAAAGCAGAATCAGGTGAAATCATTAAAGTCCTTTTCTGCACAACACATTACACACGCTACCTGCTTCAAAGTTTAGGCAAAAGTGGAAATTCCTTTCTTGTCTGTAATCAATATTTTTTTCTTTAACTGCACAGGTAGACTATTTGGAAAGACACGAGACTTAGATGTGGAATTTCGTTCATAATGCCAATCTGCGAGTTTTCACTGTAGTAGTACTATCTCGATATTCATGAGTAGAATTTTCAAAGGTCTGATAATTTGAAACTTCACAGTATTCAAAATCAGTGTTTTTGCGTTTAAGAAGTACAAATCTGATAAAATTCATTTTGCAATTGCTTTTCTGAATGTTTTACAACATGTGCGCAACTGTGGTTCTTAGGCATTAGCAGCAAAATTAAGCTAACCAAGATGCTTTTTTTTGTACTGGTATCGAGTAGGCCCTCCTAGTACCCTCTACATAAGGCGCAAAAAACAAAGCTTGAAGTAGGCAGCGCATGTTATGCACGTTTATGTGCCATTCACCCCTTAGAGTAAGAAATCTCTGCTCAAATCAAGTGGTTAGGAAAGGAACAAGTAATAATAACAATAAAACACGAAGTGCATACACCAGGGGTGGAAGCGGGCTTGAAAATTTTGGAGCCGCTCAGGGGGAGCAGGAATAGTGCTGTTTGGGAGCAGCTCTGGAGCAATAAGAGGGGAGTTTTGGAGAACTTTCTGAGCATCAAAAGGTGTGTTTTGGAGCAGCGCAAGTCTGTTTTGGAGCATAATTCTAGGGTCAAACGCCAACGTTCATTTCATATTTTTATTCCTGGTTAAAGCAAAAAACAAAAATTCGGATGGCTTTTACACAACATTCAATGCTGAGCCGACCACACTATTAAAAAAAATGTTTCAATCATTAAAGCATCACAGCTCACAGAGCAATAACTAGACAAAACTATAAATAAGCGATGATTTGATTTGCTAAACTCAACTAGTCTTCAGACAAATGAAAAATAAATACTCATGTTAATAAAACACCAGAGCTGACATAAGAAATAACACAAAGAGGACTAGATATAAACGAAATGAATTTTACTTAAAATTCAATACTAAACTGACTAAACTTTCGACTAATTAAAAAAATATTTCCTCGCCATCAAGGCATCACAGCTGATGAAGCAACTAATACTGGTGCCACATGTACACTTCTGATTGCAATCGGGGCTGGTTCAGATCAGATTTCTTGATTGCGATCAACAATTTTTGCCACTACACGGTCCAACGATCTGGATCTAGTTATTACGGTGTTTTATTTTGGCGTTTTTACGCTCCACTCAGCAGCTGAGCAGAGTGGAAGCACGAATACGCATGCACCATCCACTTAGCCGCAAGCAGGATAGCGGAGTGTCGCCGCAGTCTTTTGTTAGCGAGGATGGCCAATGTGCGCGCCCTCTCTCTCGCGTGCATTGAGGCACCTTGCTTGCCTTACTCGTTCTAAGACGGCTGCCTCCAGTGAGATGTTCTCAATCATGCCATCCACTTCACCCACACCTTTATGTTCATCTGTGCAGCACAAGCCATGAAAGTGATTTCGCATAGATGAAGATTTATGTTTGCTGAAAGAAGTAGCAAGTGTTGACAAATTTGAAAACCCTGCAGGTCGGAGAATGTACTGCGAAATCTGGTGCGCGCTGTGCAGCGCTAAGGATTGGATTGCATGCGACACATAAGCTCGCTGGCTATCACGTGGTGTTCCCCAAGTCAACACTTTATTATCCAGTCGATAAAATGGACCAGCAACGCATTAAGAGAGCCCGTCTAGCTACTTCAAGGACAAGTAAGTTATATGTATTAATTTTGCTTTATAGAAGTGATCAATGGGATTTTTATTCTGTTTCACTACCCTGAAATTGGCCAGAGGGCACTGCAATTATGAAAGGTCCACTGTGCTATACTAAACCAATGGCTAAATGCATGACTAAAATGTGAAAATCGCCTGCCGCTCCACTGTGGCTTAGCGAGGCAACTCGGAGTGGAGTGAACCGTGAAGACGCTCAACTAAAACACTCTATTATTGCCTGCTGATTGTCGGCAACTCTCAGAACTGCATAGTGCCTTGGCCACAAATTTAGATTTGCAAACTGTGGGTAAATTTGGACACTATTTCAACTTTACAGTTTACTATTGCTGATAAAAATGTTTTAAAACTTTTGTTATTCAGCTGCCTTCTCTTTTTGTTTTTAGTGTTTTGAGAATGCTACGCTAGAGAGCGCAGACATCAGCATGCAATCGCAACCGGGATGTCTGATCGCGATTCATGGATCGCAATTGTCAGGATCCAGATCCTGCAAGTTCGCGATTGCAAATGACCACGTAGCAACACTCGATCCGGATCAAGCTCAATCCGCATCAGCCCCGATCGTGATCAGAAGTGTACTTGTGACACCGGTATAAGATAAAACTACAGATATGTGATGCTTTGAAAGCTACACTCAACTAAACTTCAAACAAATGAAAAATAAATGTTTGTGTTATTACGACACCACCGCTGACATGAGCAACAACCAAGAGAAGCCAAGAGATGAGCGAAATGTTGACTTTTACTTAAACTTTGATACTAAACCTGCAACTCCAAGCGACCACGACGGTAACCGCCTCGTGCGCTCACCAGCGCACCACAAAACTCCGATGCCGCCAGTGTGACAATGCCTGCTGCATCAGCCGAAAACGGAAAATGGCTGGACAACCACTTTCCTGTAGCTCCTTCCTGTCCTTCCCTGCTCGCTAGCTTTCTTTGGGCTGGTCCCGTCAAAGCTCACCGCCACGGAGAGAGAGAGCAGGGAGTTCGCTTGAGTGCATCACGTCACGAATGACAGCTGAACGAATGCGTCTCTCCTGCTACCTGTTCAAGGCGACTTGCACTGAACATCTCATTGTTGCCTCACATTTGGCGGCACACGAAAGCAGCACTTGGGAGCAGTTTCGGTGAAATAATTCGTTTAGGGGCAGGATGGTGCAGGAAGCGCGGAGTGGCACAGCGTAGCGCAAATGGCGCAACACTGGCACCTCTGATACACCCAGGAGTGACACCATGTGCTCAACTAATGTGATACAAAACAAAAAATTCTGGGGTTTTATGTTTCAAAACCACAATTTGATAATGAAGCACGCCATAGAGAGAGACTCCAGAATAATTTGTTCCACCAGGGGTTCTTTGACGTGCGCCTAAATCTAAGCAAACGGGTGTTTTCGCATTTCGCCCCCATCGAAATGCGGCCGCCGCGCCCAGGATTCCATCCCGCACCCTTGCGCTTAGCAGCCCAACACCATCGCCATTAAGCAACCGTGGTGGGTAACTGATGGAATACCAACCTGAAATGAAGCAACAAATGATGCAGACTGGAAGTTCACCACCACAGAGTTGACCACCACTTTCATGCCGTCGACGACCCGATCGGAAAAGCCGTACCGGCCTCCCGAGCTGCACAAAAGAGAGAAGTGCACTGGTCACAACATGACTCAGACACTCTTAACAGCAGCCTGCCAACAATGTATCTTTCAGTGTTGCAAATTATGCCCACTTTGTAGAGAGTGCAAACATTCAGCACTTGCTGGGGGAAATTAGCAATAAAAAAAATATGTACACAAAGAAAGGGGGCACGAAGAAAAGTGCTTGTGTCTGATCCCCTTCTATAAATATATAAGATATACTGTATAAACTCATGTAATGGCTGCAGGTTTTTTTAGATTTGGGGTGAAAATCGGGGTTGTGGATATTACACAGAAAGAAAGACTTTTTTTTTCGTAAATATTTTTGGTGGTACTTGTCTTTATTAAACTACAGTACTGGCTCTGGTTATTCTTGGCTATTCCCATAGAGGGTCAACTGCTGGTTGGAATAAATGACGATGCCCCACAGTCTAGCAATGGCAGTGTCTCGGAGACAGCCATTAAATCTCGGAGGCTCCGCTTTTGCTACTTGGAGGCCCTGAAAACTCGGCACAGCTGTCTTATTTTGTGGCCAATTAAAAAAAAAAAGCTTCGGAACTCTCGCATCACTCAACAGATAACACTGCCAACCTTCTCAAAAATCAAGGGTGCGGCTATAAATGGGTAAATTTTTAATAAATATTTTGGGAGGTATTTTCTTTTGCAAAGTTCAGGGTTCAGCTTTTACATGGGCGCAGCCATTACGTGAGTACATCTGGTATTTGTAGCTCGAGGCTCACTAAAACAGGCTTGTTATTATCAGACAATGCTGCATTCACTCAGACTCAAGCTCTCTAAAAATCGCATCCAGCCAGGCTCACTCAGAATCAGATTCACCAAAATCAGACCTTGCCAGACTCACTCCATCTAGGGCTCGCCAAAGTCAGAATAGGCCAGGCCTGCTGAGAACAACAGGCTTGCAGACTCGCACTCACTCAGATTCACAGAATAATATTAGGTTCAGATTCATGTTGACTCATGAAATCACTGGATTGCACAGATTTATGGAATTGGAAGCTCCAACCCGTACAGAAAACATGCGTTACTCTAACAATATGTGCACTTTTGCACTTCGCACCACTCACCTGTAACTGGGCTTGCTGCTCGAAGGGGGCCTTAGTTGCTCACAGGTCTCGACTTCTATGAGCACTTCGTCCAAGCACTGCAGACAATGTAGCATAGGTCATTCTATGCAGGTTATTCACATTTCAGCACGGTAAAGTCTCAGAGCTTGAAATTGTCTGCAAAATCTGGGAACTCGAACCAACACCAAGTGCAGGAAGATATTCCAAATTCAGTACCTTCGAACAAGAAGCACAATTAGAATGCCAAAAACTACACAAAAAGAGCAATTCTTCCAGCTCTAAGCTCATTTGCAGTGACAGCAGCAGGTCCTTAGAACAAACACCACCACCCTGTCAAAAAACAAATTCTCTGCCATGTGCACAACAATGCCTTTTGTCCACTACAATGCTGCCTGCTACAACTTCCAAATTACATGCACAGACACCACCAATCTTGGAGTGGTGCTCAAAACCACCCCACAAACTGCCAAATGCAAATGTTACATGGTAGTAGAAAGGGCAGCACATCCAGCTGACGACTGCACACAGCAGCAGAGGTCAAAGTTCGATTCCCAGCGGTGAAGAAAGTGGATAAAGTTTTGTTTTTGAAGCTGATGCTGAGAACGATGAGGTGACAAGACGACGATGACCTTATGATTGCAGCACTGACGACAACAGTGTGATGGAAAGGACAAACAGAAAGAGCAAACCCCGTCTTGAGCTATTAACTGCTGTCACAGTTAAATAAAGAACAGTAGAAGTTGGGGCGGTCTCCATTTCACTACATCCATACTGATTAACATCAGCAATGGCAAAGAGTTGTCTTGGCAGCGATTACTTGCTGTTTTCTTTCTGTAAACTGCCGGCCAGTCACTGAGCGCGCCGCTTATGAAGTGCCTTCTGCTACGCACCCATTAAGCACTATCCGCCCAGTGAAATAAGGAACCTATAGTCACCACCAGTGAGCACAAGAAACACACCACATTTTCCATTTTATCTTTATTAAGGCTCAACTATTATCATTAGAAGTGATGAACACCACTGCTCCGGGATTGGATTGAACATCTGCACTTATGCTCCCATTCCTTGCCAAGTAAATGGCTTGAAATCTTCATAACCTCTTCACCTCTATGGCCCCAAACATCTGCTTGGCCTCCCTAAACAAAACTGACATCTTTTCTGGAAAAATACAAGCTTGCTTAAATTTTGTTCTGTGAACACTTCAGAATTGATAAAAACATTGCAAAAGTGAAATGCTACAAGTTTCAAAAGTAGCTGAGAAGGAAAGAATGAGAAAAAAGAAAACAACTCACCAAGTGGATGGGGACATACTTGAGCTTTGTCCAATGTATCTGCAATAAATGCAAAAAGGAGCCAGGAAAAAAATATATAAATATTATACTATGTACGCTAAACTGCACACCATCCACATAACCCACTGCGTGCTATGGATCACGACCAAATTTCTTCAGGTTTCCTGTCTGACATTTGTCAACTGTGTGTATTGACAGTTTTTTTTTTTTTTTTGCACTATAGGCTTGTATACATTCAATTTGTTTTCATTGATGTTATTTTTCTATGTTGTATTTTTGCGATTGTGTGTGTTTCTTTTAGTTAGTTTGTTCTTCTTTAATACATCTCTACATTGTTATTATTAACCAAAGGTCGCATTGCAGTCTTTCACTTTGGGACCCTCGTCTGTATATTGTCTCTTACCAATTCATTGTACTTAAAGAATAATAAACTGAACTGAACTGAAATAACACCTCACATGCATGCCAACGTCCTGGAGCCTCCTTGAAACACAAGGCAGCTATGCTGCAACATGCCAGTTGCAATTAGAGCACATCATTAGTACAACACAAAAATTTATTAATAAAGGTGCATTTATATCATTTTTGGATAAATGCAGCATACATTTCAAGATTGGCAATGCTGGAAAAAAACTGATATTATTCCCATTAGCAAGACATGTTTTCATGCTGTGCAGTCACAGCAACACGAAACTTATGGATGCACTTATAAGCTTAATGTGGTGCTAAAACTACCATCTTTATTTTTGCACTTTCAGATGTCAGCATAACTTTGCTTGTAAAGTGATTTTGAAACAAATACAGTTAAACCTCCATATACAAAGACGGTAAAATCGGAAATTTGCTTCGTTTTATCGAAATTTCGTTCTATTAAAATTCAACATTTCATGCAAACAAGTACAGTCGTTGATCGATTTTTCTTACACGGAAAGGGGCCACGGAATTCGCCGAATTATCGGGCAGTCGACAAAAGCAAATTGGAATGAGAAAACAATTCATTTCGATAAATGTGTTAGTCGGTGATGAATGATACAGCTTCGTGCCACGTATGTTGATGGCATCTTCTCGGCGGTATGAATTAAGCGAATCCAGCCACGCTTTCACGTGCATTCTGCCTCCATGGCTGATAGCATTTAACGCACTGGGACGACGCTATCAGGAAAAGCGCCAGTGGCGGGGAGCGAATGCTTTGTCTCCCTCTCGCTCCAACGGGTCACCGAAACTTCGAGATTACGCTACCCCCAATACTAAATGCGCCGTAAGACAGCTTACATGGTGCCAAGCCGTCTCGCCACACCCACTCTTTGCATATGCAGCAGATTGCCTCTAAGGTAGGGTGCGCGGCTGCGTATATGCTCAGCCGCGCTTACAGCCATCTGCAGCCACAACTGAGGCGCGGGCCAACTTACCCCTGCCCACTCGCGAGGTTTTGATCTCCTTACTGTGAGCGCGCTCCCCTCCCCCTATTTCCCTTTCCTCGCACGGGAAGGCAGCACTCGCGAAGACACCTTCTTTCTTGTCTCACCCTCGCGTACTTTCACTTTCACCTAAAGCACACAGTGCGCGATAGGATCTTATCGCATTTGGACTTTATATGGAACATGATGCGCTCCACTTCGGCGGTCGCTCTTCTCGTGCTGCGCGCGATTTGAGAGGTGCATTTGAAAGCAGCCGCTTATAATTCAATCATTTGGCGTCCGTGGAAGCTTCTGTTTATTGTCTCAGTATTACTTTGCGGTGGCAGTGACATGTTGTTATAGTGAAATGGCACACACACTTCGTTATAATTAGGTCCCAGATACATGCTGTTCTATGGAAAAGAGGTTATGAAAAGTTATTTTAAATACTTCGTCATATTGAAGTTCATTATATCGAGGTTTAACTGCATACATATTTTCCTTAGCCACTGTTCTTCACAATTGTGCATGCCACAATAGTGCATTAAAGCAACAGCTTTAATGCACAATTCAACAGCTTTAAAGCAACAACTTCGGTGCAAGTTTATATAGTATGTGTAAATTGTTTTAGTAAAACAAGTTTGGAGAAAGATGACTGGGTGTTTTTTCTCAGTGTCATTGTCATGTAGCACATTCACCTCTTTGGCTTATTGTTTGTATTTATTTTACATCAGGCATTCATTTAAAGTGGCTGGACAAGTGCTTTCAATGTATGCCAGACATAAAATAGTTCATAGTTTCATGTATGAAGTTCCTGTAAAGCACTCTCACATGGAGACTGCATTCTGTAAAAGTGATGAAAATTTCCTAAAGAAATTTAAGTTCTTAATCCATTCCCCAGCTGTATGCTTTTCGCAATTCTAAAGATGGAAGCATGGGGTGAAATTAAAATTTTTTATGGACAGAAATAATTGGCACGTGGAGAAATAATAAATGATCCATCAAAATGTAAATAGGCATTTCCTTAGCCTTACAATATTATTCACACATATGAGTAAAAGACTAAAAGGCCTTAATGCAAGCTTTTGCTTGGAACCAACTTCTTTTATTTAGCCCTTCAAATGCATTCTCTAATCATATGCACATGCAATTCATAAATGGTCTTCATGGACAACTGCTGCACTGAACTTAGTGAATTTTGTTCTATTTAAACAAAAAGTTATGTTATACTGACCAAACCATTACAAGTAGAAAATGATTTAGGTTCTGAAATTTATTGCCTAAACAGCCAGAAATCAGCTAAGTAAAAAAAAATGGAAGTCCCAAGTTTACAATTCTGTCTGCTAAAAAGAAATGCTGCAATTTTGCTAACTGTATCTACCAGAGCATCTAAAGATGACAAATTTTACAAAATTGCTGCCAGTATATATAAAATCAATCCAGTTTTGTAAGTCCTATTTATAGATTAGTGTCATGTTTTATAACAGTGTATAGTATATATATATATATATATACAGATGAGGAGAAGCACTTGTCCTTATCTGTTTCACTTGTCGTTGCATAATTTTTTTTTAGCTCAGTTTTCCAGTCAACATGTCAGATTAACTAGTCCAACAGTTAGTCCTCCTGTAATATTAGGATGTTGAAGCTGTAAATCAGTGAGTGGTATACGTGCAATACTTGTAGTGCAGAATGTTGCTTACCTCTTTAAATATTCTAGGTATTGGAAATTTCTGTTAAAGAATTTGAAGACCTAAATAAAAAAATTCATAATAAGCACATAATTACAATGCAGGATAATGCAAATTGCAAGATTGTAACTTTCGTTGCATTTTTAATTAAATGCAACTTTGCAACCTCACCAAGAGACAAGAGTGGTTCAGTGAATGTTCAGCAAAACAATTTTTCTGCCCTTATTTATTTGGATTATGCGCTAAACTGAGGTTCTGCCTAAGCAGCAGTAACGCATACATAATTAAGGAGGCCAAATGCAGTTCAAGGACACAATAGATTTTCTGCGGTGCCAAAGTAACTGGAACATGGAAGGGGGGGGGGGGGGGGAGATGTTCAAACCATTCTGGCAGTAATTAATAAAGGGATAATGAGACATCCACCCAAACGTAGTTAAGTGCTAGCTTTCGAGAAACCCATATGGGTTTCTCAAAAGAAAAGCTTCGCAGTTGAAGAAAAATTTGTCGCTAAGGTAGCTTTCGTAGGTAGCAAAACGTAGCTAAGGTAGCTTTCGAGAAACACGTATGGGTTTCTCGAAAGAAAAGCTTCGCAGTTGAAGAAAAATTTGTCCGGGTCCAGGACTCAAACCCGCGACCACCGTCTTTCCGGGGCAGCCGCTCTACCATCTGAGCTAACCAGGCAGTTAGGAGATGGCAGGCAAAGTCGAATTTATCAACAACTCAGAAGCATAGGCAAAATTTTGACATAATAGTTCAGCGGAATCCCGCAAGGCGGAGAGAGGTATTACGTCATTCTGGCAGTAATTCAGCCAATGTCAACTTGCGGTCTATGTTGTAGTCTATGGCGACCCTTGCCTGCTGCAACTGCCTCACAAGCAATGCAGCGACGAAGAGCAAAACGAGAAAAAGCGGGCACACCTTGAGAGTGAGATAGTTGCAGATGGCGCGTGTCAGGCAGAGCCAGGTGGGGAGTTCGAGCAGCTCCGTGAGCACCTGCTCGTCCAGCTCCAGGTGCCGCAGCTCACAGTGGCCCCGGAGTGTGCTCAGCTGGATTTTGTCCAGCGACAGGTTCTTGGTGAACCTGGCCCCACGAAGGGAGAACAGTCACTTGTGAGGTCACAAAGAAAACCATGCTCCAATATTGCATTGCACCATATATGGTAGCATCCCTCGATACCACAATGGCGATGCTGTGTTATAGTACTGCCATTCTGAAATACCAACACAAATCTCAGCAGTGCAGGCTGATGCAGCACAGATGCACATTCAACTACAGTGGACTTCCCCGAAGGGAAACTTCATTAGGCGGAATTCTTTTGATACATTATACTTGGGGGACATCTCACTCCAAAAGGCACAGCACTCCTGTTAAATGAACTTCTGACCTGACCCCAGTGTACATTTCTGTTTATCTAAAGGGTATCCAAAATGTGCACTGAAGGCTTGTCATCTCGAAATAGAGAGAAGGTACTTCAAATGTTTACCACTGTTTAGCATTGCAGATAGAATGACAAACAGCCAATCGTTCCACATATGCACCAACCTTGTCTAGATATTTGTCACAGGTCTGCTGCAAGTGCTGAAACCTGGATGTCTATGATGTCTGACGCGTGAAATGCATGTGGGTAGAAATCGGCCAATTCGACATCTGACTACTCGTGCAAACAACATCTCCAAGCAAGTTTTCAAATAGTTTCCACCGAGTTCCGATAGGTTAAATCAAGCTGGGCTGCCATTTTCATAACACATCACATCATTTGGACATGTGCTTCCTTACTTGAACAGCAGCCTTGCAGATTTCATCAGCTTTTCGTAAACCGCACTGTCCCTCATGATGACTGGTCGACAAGCCCATTCGGGCGTGGCGCCCGACCTTATCGGCTGGACCCGAACCATTTTGACCAATTATGGAGGGCTAATGGTCGATTTGGAATAAAGACAGACTGGAGTAGTTTTACGTTACACCAGTTCAGGCCACTTTTAAGACAGGATGAACCTTTGACACCCCACTATTCCCATAGCCTCGTATCACCTTTCAAGGTGCTTGCATAGTAAGTGGGGCCAGATATTTTTCTAGGTTGTATAGTAAGAAGCTTGACATATTTGTCCACTAAATCACCTAAACATTGCACTCCCAAAGTTCCGTTGTAGCCTTCCAAGCTGAAGCTACATAGGTACTTTTTATGATGAGGTTTGAGTGCTTTTGTTAAAAGGTTATTTTTGATTTCAATAATTTTCCCATTATTTCCTAATAACTACACTATTTGACACAGGAAATGCTAAAAATATAATTTTCTTAGCAATATTTTGATGCTAAGCAATGCATCCCAAGGCATTTTGGGGGACGATAAGTCAATGTTTATTGAGACTACACGATAAGACAATTTTTCCACAAGCAGGGAACAGCTGATTCCAGAAAAAACACCATAAGTTTCCCATAATAAAATGAACAAGCTGTATGATAAACATACTAATCTTGATTCAAGATATCACAAAGTTTCCGAGATACAAAAGTTAAACTCTTTTGCAAAAAGGCAAGAGAAAACTGCTATAAAATTATGTAAATTCTAAGAAAAGATGACAGTCCTTCTAACATCAGTAAAAGTTAAAGAAATTGAAGTGGCAACCAATGAAAACTTAATTTTTTACTAATACAAGTCTGTTGACAGCATGCTAAAAATTTAAACATCAATGTTGACATACATTGATAGTAACAGGTATGAGTGGGCTAATAATAATTTTTGAAGCTGAGTGAATATAATCAAGGCCACAAATGCAACACACCTCTCAAATAATTTCTGAATAGTAGTTTTCAATTATGCAACTAACTTGAGCTATGTTTAGAAACAAAGTGTAAATTTAGAGCCAACATGTATCAAGCTTCAGTTTACAGTTGCAGTTAATTATTCCTTAAATACAATGAATGGCTAAGAGACAATATACAGACAGTATATATGCAGACAACATACAGACGGTGTATATATATATATATATATATATATATATATATATATATATATATATATATATATATATATATATATACACAGTTTGACCTCATAGCATGCTTACACTGCTTGCTTGCAAATATATTCAATATGCAGGTATACCACAGGGGTCTATATTAAGCCTACTCCCCTTCGTAATTTGTATTAGGAAGAGGGCCTCTCATCATTTAAATACATTTTGTATGGTGACAATAGGACCACATTCAACTCTAACAAGTGAGTCACATGGCTAACAAATAAGCTGAATGAACGTGAAAATCTCGACATGATGTGAATCAACTAAGCTGCAAATTAATCATAACAAGACCAAGTTTGCCATCTTCACTTCGTATCACCAATAGCTAGAACACATTCACTCCATTTCCATCAACCGTGAATTGATCACAGCAATTTGTCACAGTACCTACTTAGGTGTGGAATTTAATCGTCACCTTAAATTTCACCTTCACATAATAAAAAAGAAAATGGCATATGAAGTATGCATTCAAATTAAAGATTGTTCATGCTTCTCGCTTTCTACTTTCATATTGCTCTATTAAGCTTTTGTTCATTCTCACATTGACTACAACAGTGAGTCATGGGGAGACTTATCTCAGTCATCTATTGTCGCTGCAAGCCATTCAAGATCAAGTGATTTGTATAATAGCATTTTCTTCACATAACATTAGTGTGACTAAGTTATTACGAGAAAATACCGCTTTCAGCATAACCAATTGTGTTAGATATAGCATTGCCATTTTTCTATTTAGAATTTTAAATGGTAATTTTCCAGTAATCATAATGCAAAGACATCGCTTCTTAATACAGAGACTATGAACTTTATTTTACCCAATGTTCACATCAACTACGGCCAACTGCCGGAACATTTTTCAGCCTTATCACACTGGAGCCAGTGGCGTAGCCAGAAACTTCGGTCGGGGGGGGGGGGGGGAGGGGGGGGCTCACTTTGCAGCTCGGCCTCCTCCTTACAGAAATAGCCGAGAGATCAAATACATTAAAGATCAATAATAACTGCGTTGCCATTGCCAAAGATGCTGCAAACAAATTCAAGGCAAGTTAAGTATATTTTTTCATAAAAGACTATACTCGTACGTCTCAAAACTGCGCCCGAAAGAACTGATATCAATGCTTCCATGTTTTCTGTATATTTGATAAGTGAAGCAAATGTCACACTAACTTTAGTAACTATATCAGTTTGAAACCAGCAGAACAGTGCATGCCGCTGATATGAAAAATGTAAAGGCCATGAAATGTACAAGTTGAGGACAAACTTTTTAATGAAAATTTGTTAGCCTCTCGGCCTTTCTCTCATTTGCATCTCTCTCTCTCTCTCTCTCTCTCTGTCATTCAAGAACCTTGTTTACATTTTTGTACAAATGCAATGACCAGGGAAAAATCTCAATGACGCTGTCCTTTGTTAGAATGTATGGCACAGGAGCAGCTGTCACCGTTCGTGTATTGCGAGTAATTGCTACGAAATTATAGTTGCAACAGAAAGCACATGGAAAAAGCAGGAGTTCTGCAAAATATACGAGGGCGAGTCAAATGAAAATGACCCAATGCGAATATATGACAAATGGGGTACTTTATTTAAAAGTAGTCTCCATGAGCATTTAGACATTTGTACCACTGACTACCGAGTCGCGTAATTCCCATCTCATAAAACTCCTTGGGTTGCGGCTTCAAAAATCTAACTGACTCTACGTCATCGTCCAACACGAATCTGGTTCCCTTGAGCAGTTTTTCCAAATGCTCCCAAATGTGGAAGTCGCAAATCAACAGGTCTGGGCTGTATGGCGGATCTTGCAGCGTTTCCTCCTTGAACTTCGCCAGTTTTGCATTAACCACATCAGTGACGTGGGGACCGGCAATGTCGTGGAGCAAGATGATCCCATTGCTCAATTTTCCCCGTCGTTTGTTCTTGACTGCGACACGCAGCGATCCAATATTTTACAATATCGGAAATTATTGATAGTCTCTCCAGCTTTAGCAAATTCACTTAGTAAGGGCCCTTGACGATCGAAAAAGAAGTTAACACTTTCTCGGCAGAAATGATGGCCTTTGCTTTTTTTTGGGGTGGTGTATTCGGATGTTTCTACTGTAAGCTTTGCCGTAGTGTTCCAGGCTCATAGTAGTGGCAACATGATTTGTCCCCGGTCACAACTGTAGACAAGAAGTTGTCACCCTCATTGTGATACCGGATTAGATGAGTCAAGGTAGTGCCGAACTTCTCCATCTTCTGGCGATGGTTCAAAATCTTGGGCATCCCCATTGCGCACGTAGAGCCAATAACCAAGATGTTCATGAATTATGGTGACCCGAACTGTGACTGATGTCCACACACCCTGCCAATTCATCGATGCTTATCCTCAGGTCTTGTCTAATCAGCCTTCGCAATTGTGTTGGGGTGGTTGCACGGTGGCTTTGGCCCGGCCATGGATCGTCCTTGCAACTTTCACATCCTTCTTTGAACCGTTTGCTCCAACGCTTCACAGTGGCCAATGAAATGCAATGTTCAAAGCACAAGGCGGCCATACGGCAACTAATTTCTTTTTGGGAAACATCTTCATCTGTCAAAAACCTCACCACACCATGCTGTTCAATTTTTGGTGTGTCCATTATGTCACGCAACCATGTTCAACCCAGTGTATGAGAGCATTAAAGAACATTTATCCCCCCACCTGCATGTCACTTCTGTAAATGAGATGCCTATGTGCTATGTGCATGCCTTGCAGATTATGAACCGAACCATTATTGCGCAGGGTGGGTTGGCTCACTTTCATTTGACTCGCTTTCGTACATTCGAAATGCGATGATACAATGGAATATACAAATGTGAAGATACAGCTTGATAAAGGGCAAGAAAGTGTCACTGGAAACAAAGCTCTCTGCATGTATACACAAAACCTCACAACAAGATATTTAAATATACGTATACGTCTCCAATAAATCTACGTATCTAAGAAAAATTCACTATATATGATGCATCAAACAAGGCAAATAAACATGTTGCGCAACCACACATTCACAGATCACAGCCCCCACCATCCCTCCACTCCCCGATGTATCGCGCGCAACGAAAGGCGACAAACTTCCTCAAAGCTTTTCTCCTTTGCGCACACAAGACTGAGCCACCACCGGCTCACCCATTCCAGCCCCCCCTTCCCATACGCTTTCACTCGCACATACAGCATGCATCGCACGGTAATGATGTTATCACCCTTGGACTTTATTTATACGAAACATGAGGACAACAGCAATAGCAGGAATGCGCCTGGAGTCTCCATATAGCTGCTATCGCAATAACATAATAGGAATATCCGGCAACCGAAGCGTCCCGTGGCCCATTACTTTCCGCTAAAGAAGTAACAAAATCGAACTTTCACTATGTGACAATTTGCTGTGCCGCAACAATGTCTTTTTTCTTTGTGGAGCGAATCGAATGCCTACTTTGGGCACCTAGTGTGGCTACCGAAGGAATATCGAAGAAAATGTGAGATGCTTGGTCCACAGTGAACCATACGCACACTGCTTGGTATCCTATTGGTGAGACAAAATTTTCCGGAGAGGTAAGCGAACACATTGCAAACCGTCGAGTCTCCGCAGTGCTGGGGATAAGAGACTATGGGTTGTTTTGTTTTCTCGTCTGCTAACCAGAAAGCATCCAAAACTCTGCCAAGTGAAAATCCAGTCGGCTAGAGAAAAATGAACACACGTCGAAGTGCGCCATGCAGCGGTCGATGCAGCACGAGAAAAACGCATGCGCTCTGGCTGGATCAGCAGCCTGCGGATAGCGAGAACAAAAAAGAAAAGAAAAAGGAGGCTCAATGTGTCCTCGGTAATAAAAGTCCAAGTAGAAAAATAAATAAGAACTTTAATAATCTTTGCTGGCTTTAGTGTCTTGACATGGATGCTTTGGTGCAGGTGAAAAAAATTTTTGACATTCTTTTCTGTGACATGACGGCACAAATGAACCACCACAACGCTTCGTTTCATCGGACCTTGCTGCGTGCTTTGCCAACTTGTCTGATAGTGTGTTGAATTGGCTTGTCTCTTTGTATGGTCCAATGTACGACTTCAGGAAAGTCAATGCACCTATGGCGTCAAATGTTTATAACAGCATTAAACTCACAAAGTTCAGGAATTGAAAATCTAAAGCACGACTTTGGAAATTTCAGTGCACCTGTTGCATCAAAAGGTTATGAGAACTTTATACCCATAAAGTTTCACAGTTGAAATCCAAGCGCTCTACAGATTCCACGGCCTCTGCGAGATGCCAAGACAAGCCCGCTTGCCATCAAAATGCCCTTGAAACTTTGTGCTCAAATGGGGTGCCTTGCGTTACGATATGTGACTCCTGGTGCATGGGTGTTGCCGCGAAATCCAGCCCGATTTCACCATGTTTGCGCCAAAATGACTTTTCGAGTGTGAAAGGGCATTCTAGACAAAATTGAGCATGATTTCCGGCGCCGGGAGTTGTTTCGGTCAGCGGCGCATGACAGCAAGAAAAAATTCAGGGGGAGGGGGCTGAAGCCCCATAAGACCACCCCCCTGGCTGCGCCCCTGGCTGGAACACATTACTATTTTCCCTAAACTTGCCGAAAGCTCACAGTTTTCAAACAGAACTAAAAAGTTTTACATTAGATACTTAAGATTAATTTAACCTTCTTCACCATTTTAATATCCATTTTTGTGCAATCACTTACACTGTCATGTCTATCATTTTTTCCTGCATTTTTCCTATCTTGTTCTTTTGTTTTTAAAAAATGTACCTCTGTAGTTCTTCACTTTTTTAATGTATTCACAGCTTCACTTTGTATTTTTATCATTTGTATGTCCTGACATTTTTCAGGATTTTACAGTTGCAAGTTTCATATATTGTAATTGTTATGCTTAAAAAATTACTGTCATCATGTTCAGGAGGTCCCAATTTTGTTTGTAACTCTGGGACTTTCTTCTGTATGCACACCTCTTGTCATTCTTAACTCATTACTCGCATGAAGAAACTGATTCTGATAAGAGCACAGGCTAGGTTGTTAAATGAATGCTCAATATGCATAAATAAAGGTCCAGATGTGCCTGAGAATAAATGAAGAGCAACAAAATATGCAGTGAATTATGATAAAAGCTTTAAGCAATGCTTACTCATTGAATAAAATGTTATGAAGACCAATAAATAATCTATATATAATACCAATGCCTAATTAGCTTCCATGAATCATTACAACAAAGAACACAGTCACATGCTCCCCTTTTTCACCCATGAGTAACTTAAACATAGATGTCCTCAGAAATACTAATATCATCAACAGTTACTGGAGCAGAAACATCAGTGCTCATAAGATCAGAGGTGTTCAAAAATTTGAGAAATTTAAATGAATTACTAACAGACAGTCAGATTCCCAAAAGCAATAAAAGAAAAGCAAGTTTTTTAACATCATCTGTGGAAAATAATTACTTGGTTTTACGATTGTGATTCAGCAGTAAAGAATAGTCTTTCGTTTGTACTTGGGGTTGCAGGTATTTCAAGGTTCTTTGTATCAATCTTTTGTACTGAGCCTACAAATCAAACTTTTTATTGTTTACCAGCAAAGCTCCCTAGAGTCTGAACTTATGCGCTAAAGTTACTAAATTTCGCAAGTTAGAAGAGAGTCAAGGCTACAGAGCTCAATACAAAAGTGACATCCCACCCGCCATTCCTTCGGGGATCAGCCAGCTACGTTTTGTAAACCCAGTTTTACCCAGACATGCATTAAAAGTGGTATGTACAAAATAGGCAGGCATAAAAAACCATGCTCATTTCATTTAAACACCTGCAAAAGCCAGGTAATGATTGGGCACACGTAAAAAATGCATGTCTGCACAAACGAGTCACATGGAAATGCAATTAGAAATGCAATTAGAAGTATTCTGGACAGGCAGGCAATGAAGTTCCCACCACATGCGTCAAAAAGGTCTGCGCAGTCACTGAAAACAACAGCCCACATGCTCAAAAAGTTACTGCAGACAGAATGAAACTTTTTTTTTTCATTTTATGCGTTTTTTCGTACAGCAACAGCTGTTGAGGGCATTGCATTCAGCTTTCCTATCATCCATCACAGACATCAAGCTTTTTCCCTTGGCCAGAAGACATTAAACAAAAAAGCTTAATTTGTCAGCACACAAGATTCGATTCTCGGCCTGCATTGTGTGGTTGATTTTCCTGCCATAACTGTACCGACATCAAGAGTGCCAAAGCTACTATTCATAAAATATTCATTCAGGACATATCAACCTCTCAACTGTTATGCAGATAATGCTAACATTTAGGCACCTCAACATAATGGCATATGAGTAATTAAGCTTGCAAGCCCCTTCTGCACTCTGCCTTGTATGATTCATATACTTCATTCTATTGCATTCTATTAAAAGAATATATTTCCGTGTGAACACCTAAATCATATGAACCGCTATATAACAACGGGCACCGCTCTGTCTACAACAGAAAACTACATATTCTTATACTACAACTACTCGCAGTCTAGTACAGAACTATAAACCAATCATACTATAGTTATTGCAAGGTGTTACATAATTGGCAGGCAAAATTTTCTTTGTCCAATTATTCAATATTTATCCGCAAAATGGGACAATTGAACCAAATAAAATATTGCCCGGGTTATGAATATTCAAAGAAGTACACTTAGATCTGTACGGAACTTTCATAACTGTTGTTCATTACATAAACAAAAAAATTAAAATCTGCTTTCTCTACAACACTGACCTCACTATGAGTGTTTAAAGACATACGCATTTAATCCGTCAATAAAATCAGAACCTTAATCAGAAATGTTAATCTTAAAAAAAAAAAACCTTAAAAATCTGAGAAAGGCTTTATCGGAAAAACAGCAGAATAAGCTACCGGCTGGCATTCTAGAACACCTGTCTTCTACACTTTTGCAACAGTTGTTAACTTGCACTTTCTATACTTATACCAACGGTCTTGTTTCTGTAGCTACTGCTTTTCTCTCCAGCAACAAGCCCTGCCATTGTTTTCCCAGTTGTAGTTCTTATTGTATTCACGTAGACTTGACAACCCAGCTGTACTTTCGACCTGCATGTCTCTTGTTTTTCCATAAAAGTTTGATTATATGCACAGCAGTGTTAACCGTGTATGGCATGGAGCCCAAAGCTACAAAAATTGTTAGTTTTTTTAACAATTCACAAAGTAACAATATTGTTGTAATTGAGCCAGAAGGGCAGCTAATACAAACAAGTGCCACAGGACACACATACAGTTAAAATTCGATCTAACGAAACTCGATTTTATGAAATTCCTGATCTAACAAAGAAATTTCCATTCCCCGGCAAGTACCCATAAGGTTCAATGTTGCCAGCAACCCAAATTAACGAATCTAGCTTGCATTTAACCTGATTTAACGAAGTTTTTCTGGGAATTAACGAGTAAAAAAACTGATTTCTTGCTGATTTTGACGCAGCTGGGATTTTCTTTGGGCGTGTGCTCTAACGCTATTGCGTTAAAACATCACGGTACTCTAAGAACAGCCGTAGCTTTATTTTGACGAGGCTGCACATTGCACCCATGCATGGAACCACGAACTCAGCAGTCGCTAGCATTCTTATCTTCTAGGTACTAGATGGCACTAAGGGCGGCGGTATATTGGGCCGCCCTCGCGAACTTTTTACATGTGCAGGCGCGGGCTAGCGGCACATATAATGCCGCGGTACCTTTTAGGTGTTGCTACGTTACAATTACAGATCTCGAAGGACCGAAATATCTCTTACTCGATTTTCCGAACTTCCAGATTCAAGAAGATAACTCGAGTGTGGTCATCACTTTGTTAAATCAAGTTTCAACTGTACTACACTATTGTCTCCATCAGCTAGCGAAGCAACTTCCATGTGCAAAGTTTCGTCTGCTTGCTGCATTGTTGCTTTTTCATCCCCTGTCGGTGTATGAGTCAGTTTCGCAATGACGGACACAAAAGAACTAGGCACGTGTGTCAAGTTCTGTTCCTTTACAAGACATTCTTTTTACATCGAAGAGTTTGTTGATTTTATACTTGTATTGTGAGATTAGACAGTCAACCTGCATTTTTACGCTGAAGTGCCCCCCAGCTGCTGTGTGGCACAGTTGGAGCAAAGCACCCCGTTCTGCGGAGCTCAGGCGAGTGGCTTGTTCACCATGACAATGCTGCTGCCTACAACAGAGCACTCCTGACAAAAACGAGATGAAAATGATACCCAATTCTCACTGTAGTATCACCACATCTTGTTCCTTGCGATATTCAGAAGTTAAATGAGACCTTCATGGGTATCATTTTCAAGACGTGCAAGAGGCAACGAAGAATACGACGGAAGCACCAAGAGGCATCAGTTTGCAGTAGTCACTTAACAGTATTGAGCAATGGATAAAGCAGAAGGACAAGTCCACTGGATTTTAGGGAGAGTACTATGAAAGTGAATGGGAACATTTGAAGGAATATGCAAATTTTAAAAAAGAAGCAATTCTGTTAGTTTATAGTCCCTCCTCGTATGCTGAGCTTCATGGACAATTCTTTATTGACTTTTATGCTATTTTTTTTTTCATGCCTCTACAGAGATTCAATTTCTGTATTGAATATCCTCTTATATTTTTCCAGGTCGTCTGGTCAATTTTTTCAGTTTGCTTGCTTCTTCTTTACTTCAAGTGCATTTAAACTTCCACCTGTTCATGTGTTAATTGTGTACTTTTGGTGTTCTTTCTTTCTGCCTTCACCGCTGCGATAGTCAAGTTTCCTATACAGAAAATGTAAAGCACGGGAATGTTTTCTGAATTCGCGTGATACTCTTAGCATAGCATCACTTGTATTAGTTCAACAAAATTCAAATTCAAGCAAAGGATCATTCCTGTGCTCTCATGAATGATAAGCACCTTGCACAAGGCCAGCCCTATAACATAAATGTAACAATATTCGCATCAACAAAACGCTTTTCAGTATGCTGCCAGCCCCTATCTTCACGGAAGTTGTGCATGCAATTTATTACAGACCACCATTTTCAGTATGACCCTTTGCATAATGCAGGCACATTTCAGAAAGCCAGCCAGAGCAAACTCAAGTACTCAAACACTCAGCGAAGTTTGACCGAATGATTACTGCCTTTAGCCAAGCTGCAAAGATTGACATCAAGAAAACATGCTAGCATCGCTGTTGGCTTGTGCAAACACATAAGGTCATTCTTCCCACTCGAATGTGTTCATACAGGACATTGCTTGTGCATTAGCGCAATTACACATAACTCGGCTGGCCCATAGTTTCTTGAAAACCCAAATATCAAGTGACAACACTGCAAAAATTTTCTTCAATCGAAAGCGGTGGATACACATAAAGAAAGAAATGCCAAATCAAAGCTCTGCACTGCTATTTATCCCCTTCAGGTGATTAATTCTGCCCCTTAAAAATTTAGTCTTGCCACATTACTTGCATCTTGAGAATCATTAAAAACGTACAGTTGCAGAAAGGATTAGGAACATGCAATTCTTCCGTGAGTTTTGTCAAGCTTGCGGAATGTGGACACCATTTGAGAACTCGCTACAGGAGAATCATATTTGAGAATATCAGCTATTTCATGCGGTAGCACCTATCCAACTTCATGAAAAATGTGCCTGATGTAAAAACACCTCTGAGAAACCATAGGAGAAGTGAACCCGCCCCATTATGACACACTGACACCAAGAGCGAGCACCCAGCCGTCTGCCTTTCAAGTCTAAAGCTATTCAAGCTTGCTGCATAAGTTACATTATAGGTGCTTTAAGATGGTATGTGACACATTTTAAATACTATTATATCAATCAGCACTGTTGCTTTTGATGCAGCATCTTGGTGAGTGAAAACGTTCACAGATTGCCTGAAGCATTTAGGCACATGCCGTTGTTACAGGCAAGTAGGACTTCTGTACTACAGACTCTCTTATTCATGCCATTGCATCGGCCCACCTGTGACCATTAAGAGCTTCTTTTGCCCTACCCTTGTTCCACTGCTCCAGCCAATGTGTGTGCACCAACAAAAAACAAGTCAGTGGATTCACAACTGACCCCCACCCCCCTCCCTCTCAAGTACGTAAACACACCCTTTACAACTAATGAATGATGACAGAATGGGAACCATCAAGTGTGACCGCTCTCAATGTTTATGAAATGTTCTATATGTGAATGTTCTATAAAATGTGTACGTGACTGCAATGATAAAAAAAAATTTTGGCTAGCTAAATTCAGTGCTTTGCTCAATGATGTCAACTAAGCTATGGCCACACAAGAAAAAGATCAAACCAGTAAGCCGTTCATGTTATTTCTACATAGTTTCGCATAATGGTACAAGTGTAACACATTGCATTTTATCCTCTTTAGTAGCAAGTAAAAAGAATAAGGTATTATTTTATTGTTCCAACTGGTTTCTTGCTCTCAAGAACTAAACCTGCAGTTATTACCACACTTGTAGAATCACCTGTGTAGAAGTACTTCAGGCAGTCAGGCTTGCCACTGCATGTTGAAGTTGAGATATTTTTTGCTTATCTTAGACCAAAGTGAGCACATTTTACACATAATTTCTTGTTTTATAGAAGATAAGCAGCACTAGAAAGGATTACAGCATTGTCTGGCACTCTTAACATATTCGACCTGCTGTGAGGAGTGTTTAGTTGATAACAGGGATAAACATGGGGAATTAGGGAATGGTTTATTAAGGAGCAAGATAAAGAATTCCTCTCTCTCTCTTCAAAGCTTGAGCAGGTGAGTGCCAATTCTCAAGTGGCTGCTTGCCTTTTGAATGAAACTTTGCCGGATGCCACCATAACCTGCAATGGACTGTTTGGACAATGCTTGAGCACTTGCGTGAGAGCATCGGGAATGTGTAAGCACCTGCTATGTACATCTGTTTACGGGTCTAGAAAGCCCAGGTTATAACAAATGTGCAGATGTAAAAAGCATACAGGGGATACATCTTCTTTGAAGTCTATCCCTTTTAACAATAAAAAGCAGTGATACAGTCACTATCAAATAAAGCTAATTCTGAAATAAATGGCCAGAGGGGTCCCACCTTGCCGCAGTTTTTGTGAAATTAATGTAAATAAATCCTTTTTAGAGGACACTGAGGAAAAGTACCAGCTTACTGCACATCTCCTACTAGAAAGTGACAAACAGTTCCCATCAGTTTGAGATTAGCCCAGCCTTCGAAATCTAGCTCCTATTTGTCTCATGCAAGATAGTGCAAGGAACCGAAGGAGTCCAAATCTTGAGACAACATGCTGTTATGCCAGGGATCGGTGCATAACATCATTCCTGTGCTGATTGTCCTGGTGTACAAAATCAAACTGTTTCCTACTCCCTTTTGTTGGGTTTTGTAAACATACAGAATGTGAAGCTTTGTAGGAAATATCAAGGCAGGAGCAAAATTTAATGATAAAGTGGCTCGTGCGCCCTGCCCAGAACGCTATGCTGGAAGTTAACATTTGAAAGATCTAGTGTAAACAAATATCTAATGTTTATTAAGATAAGAATCACACTGCTCAGGGATCAACATGATGAGAAGGCACGGAAGGCTGGACATAAAGAAGTGCATTTGTTATAAGAAAATTACGTATCTACAAGGACTCATTTCTGCATTCTTTCCCCATAAGTTGAATGAATATATTTGTGAAAACTGAACTGCAAACAAAAGCTGAGCAAGAGCACAAGCTGATCCTTCACTGCATAAATGAGGAAAATAACAGCCCGAACAACTGCCAAGGAGGGGTGTGAGCAAAGCACCTTGCACCATTTTAACTTGTTAATTGATGCAGATGTTCCCTTGCACCAGAAGCAAGTTATACTATATATGCTCTTCCAGATGTCAACCTATGTTCGGTAGCATTTAAACAGCAGCAGCTGCAGCTAACGAGCAGGCATGTAACCAGGCTGTCTGGAATAAACGTGCCGCTGAGCCCCGGTTATCGGTTTCCCTTCTGTTTCCAGAACTGTCTTGAAAGCGGTGACCCAGTTTCCTTCAAAACCCATGAAGCGTGTCAGCGCAGTCGACGGAAAAGGTGCAATAACTGTGTGGCCTCGTCCAAGCACGACGCCGGACAGCACACGTGTGCGAAGGAAGCACCGCGAAGTTGAGTTGTAAACGGCGCACTGAAAACGTGCCCGTCGTCATCGATTATACACGATTCAAGTGCAAAGGAACAATGTGTTGCCCCACAGACAAACCCGCTGCGTTACTTGTTAAGCAGCTGGTCCCCTTGTGGGTGTCTGCGTGGTGGCAAGCGAACAATAGCAAGCGCATAACCACCGCCACGCAGATTTGCGTTCTGCTGCTGCCACCAGCTGCGTAGGCGCGACACCAAAACGCCAGGTCCCATAGGGCTCGTTATGACGTAAGGCGGGAGCAAATAATAGCACATACATGCAGGTACTGTGCAACACGCTTTGAGTGTCGACGAATCAACAGTTCCTAACATTTCTTTTTTTTATGTCGGCAACACCTGTAACTTCTTAAAGGCGTGATACCGGCTCGCATTGCTGCTACGTTTTGCAAAAAAGATACAATAAGGGAAAGCACACATTATGAAACAATCCGGAGCGCTTGACAATCCTTCGCAACTGTGATCCGGATCGGGTTTTCTGACGCGCGCCGCGGCGTCACGAAGCGAGACTAAATGCATCAGCGTCGCTCACTTTCGCACGGAAGTGCTCGCCGAATGCGCGCACAGAAGCAGCATCATCTCAGGCTCGACTGAGCAGCTCCGAGCGATCAGCATCGCAAGAGAGCTTGAGAAGTTTTTGCGTACTCACTTGGAAAGGTGCTTGAGAATCTGATTCTTGATTATGGACACCATCCTCTTGGCAGTGAGGGGACGAACAAACGCGCCCCGTGGCAATTTTTTCCCCTTTTTCCTCTCACGAGCCTATATACAGCGACAGCGGCGTCCTGCGTTGCCTTTCATAGCCGCAGCTGACGGTAGCCGAGCGCGACCGCGACGGGCGGCGAGACACCGGTCGTCAACACAGCAATCCCGTCGTTGGTTTCGCCTACGGGCGCAGCGCTGATGCAGGATGGCATCGCCGAGTCCGGTTGACGCCCGCGGTGGGCAGGGCGCACTCAGCTGATGATGGTGCTGACGGCTGGGTCAGTGCGCCGCGGTGAGACCGCTGCCGCGACGACGACGGGCCACCTCGCGCAACGTCGAAGCGCCCGTAGTTTTTCGACGGGCAGCAGCACCCCGCAGGGCCATGTTGGCGTCAGGCTCGCCGAGTGCGCGCTGCTGCAAGCACTATAGAAGGATAGCCACAGCTGTTTGCTTCCCGCTTCGCAATGGATGGATGAGAAATCGCTGTAGCCGTCGAGAATAAACAAGCACTCTGTCAAAGCCGGTCAGCAGCAGCGGAAGTGAGTGCTTTTCGCGGAAGCGAGTCACCAGAGACGACCCTTGCGCCATCTGTTAACGTTTTTCCAATTCATTGAAGCCCACACCAATGTAGGTAGCAGATAGTGGTTCTCTACGCAATGATACGATGGCGCCTTAGTACGATAAAAGTGTAGGGTGCCTCGATGTACTCCTCGCCCGCCGGCGGGCGAGGGCGGACATCGAGGCACCCTATTAACAGTGGATGAATCAGCGTCACGCATTTCATTCTTTATCAAAATGTCAGAGTGTACTCTAATGAAAACACCAGTGGATCGTTCAAGTCGAGAGTTCAAGTGCACGTACGGACGATACACTGGTTACGATTCGATGGTTTTTAACAATGAAGATTACCAAGCAAAGAAATAGTCGTTAGCGACATATTTCCCTGGGTACTCGGAAAGTACTGACAGGGAGGCTGCCCCAAAACTTCAGTAGCGCGCCGTCAAAAGCATAATATTCTATCGATAACGGCAACGTGTTTGTTTGGAGATCCACTCAATTATGCTAACAAGGCTGTCAGAGGTCGGACTACAATAGCCTGAAGCCTGCTAATGCCCATTCAGATTAGTGTGGCGGCAATTTCGAACGCGAAAATTCACGCGTCATGGGGGCGCCGTTCTCAACGCCCGCGTCGCGCTGTAATCTCCGGCCGAACAGGAAAATTTCTTACGTAGTAGAAACTTTCTGAATTCGTGCCCAGTTCCTCTTACTGCGATATCAATTATACGGACGCTAGAGGCGCATTGACGCTGTCGGTGCCGCCTTGCTTCCCCGTCGTCGGAGGGGGAGGGGGGTAGTCTCGTGAGATGCGGCGTGCGTTTAGCTGCAAGAGTTATGAAACAAATTCTATCATCAAGGCCACAGCAAGGCTCCATAGAATCAGCTCGGTGGTAAAGAAAGGGCAGCGCTCCGCCTTCCACTGCTGGCATGAGTATACTGTCTTTCCTGCTTAGCTGTGCACATATGTGCTTGTACTGCTCTGTGGATGGACATAAATTATTTAGGAGCTAAAAGAAAAATATAAAAGAAAGGTGCTCCAGCTAGCAAACGTCAAGCTAGGGTTATCTAATATTTCACTAATGCCGACGGTTTGCCGTCGGTCTCGTCTCCAGCATAATCAAGGCCGCGCCTGTAAGCCCACTTCCGGCGCTCATCACGCTTCAGATTACGTTGTGAGACGCCTGGTAGCTGCTACGACGCTGTTTCTGCTGGCCAGCAGGAGTTGTGCTACGTCGTGCCGACATGTCGCATCAGCGTAAACTTAGAGCACCGTACCAGAAGTACAAGCGTGCAATGCTTGTACTTCTGGTACAATGCCCAAGTACAATTCCCAGGTAGCACAAAAGAGATACGTAACGTTTTCGTAGCGTTTATCCAAGACGATAAAAACGGGTTAAAGAAGACACGAATGAGAGAACTTCGGCGGGAAAACGTCGTATATCTCTGCTAATGTCTGGCTTAATTACTTTCTTGAGACGATCTAGAACAGGTCTGCAAGAAGTATTCGAAAAGCTGGTCTAGAAATAGGATTGGGAAAGACACAAGTAATCCCTTTGCTAAAACTATTCGTAACCAATTTCTAAACGTTTTAGGGCGTTATAAAAAAGGTGGTCTAGAAGCGGTCTTGAAAGGTTTGCGATCATCTGAAGCTAATTTTCGCGGGTGACGGGCGCGATCAGACATCGTTGTTCAAAACACGCGTTTAGTTTCGCCTCACGCGACTGGCCTATGCCGCGCAGACGTCGTCAGCCGCACCCGTTGGCACGGCCTAGGCCAATCGCGTGAGGTGGAACTGATCGGGCGTTTCGAACAATGATCTCCAATCGCGCCCCAGATGAGTAGAAGCGTCGGTGTTGACTGTAAGAGCCATGGCGCAGTGCCAAGCACTGTTCCCCGCATGGCCGGCGCATCCTCTACCAAGTCGCACGAAAATGAGCCTGTTAGGAATAATAAATCCTTAATACCGCCTCTAGTAAGCTACGATGCTTACAACCACAATGGGAATGACATCCTGCAAAGAACAAATTGCCACGTCTTGGCAGGTGGCCAGACCAAGCCCTTCATGCCAAGAGTGCATGAAATGAGAACATTAATATAATATTTGGGGTTTTACGTGCCAAAACCACTTTCTGATTATGAGGCACGCCATAGTGGAGGACTCCGGAAATTTTAACCACCTGGGCTTTTTTAACGTGCACCCAAATCTAAGCACACGGGTGTTTTCGCATTTCGCCCCCATCGAAATGCGGCCGCCGTGGCCGGTATTCGATCCCGCGACCTCTTGCTCAGCAGCCCAACACCATAGCCACTGAGCAACCACGGCGGGTCATGAGAACATTGTGACAAAGCAAAAACACTTTATTAAAATGTAATGCTTATGCAAGGTTTGAACAAACTGTGTGAAAAATGCAAATAGAAGTAAAAGAAACCTCAACAATGACAAAAGTCGCAGAAGGGATTCGTAATGAACCCGAAAGTGAACATTCACTAGCACATCAACAAAATTCCAAGTACACATACAAGATTGAACAGAAAAACCTGGAGTGTACTAAAGTGTCTAATTTATCATAGTAAAGTGCACGTGCTATTAGATGGACTAGAGTTATGCAGAAGTGACATCGGAGCGAATGGAAGTAGACTGAAAAATGCAAGAGTATGAATCGGATGGTAACTGCCTCCAAGCAATGTTACCAATCAGCTAGAAGCTTCAAAAGAGCACAAAAAGAAATACCACCGCATACCATCATAAAACAATCCTGTGACAGAAATAAAAAAAATGGGAACAATGCAAAATTGGAAATATTGCCTTTAGGATATATCAAAGAAGGTAATGGCGAGAAAAAATAACCATACAACAAAAAAGCAATAAAGTGAAATTAGTACAGAATACTTAAACGTTGGATTCAGTGTAACAAGTGAACACTACTGTAGTACCGCGAACGATGAGACAGTAATGCTGCATCTTGCCACTCCAGAACGTGAGAAATGAATATGCAAGCCTCATATTAGAAACACACATAAACATGGAAATAAACTGGAATGCACTGGAAGCTGCATTTGTGTAACAAAGGAAGCAATGGTCATAATAAATAGTAAGTATTTTATCTAAAAAGCCCTTTACAAGAGGCAAAGTTGTACCTCTCTGGCAAAAACAAAGTTGCAACGAATAATTTGCAAACCAGCAAATACATTAATTAGCACACTGACATGTCACACTTTGCGCACATCTCCAGTCTCCTAAAGTAAAAAAAAAGCACTCTGAATGAGAAAAACGTTTAACACATGTAGCCCAGAGCACATTCTTTGCCAGTTCACTCACACTTTCACATCCAAAAACATTTGCCACAAAGTCCAGGCACAGTTCCACTGATGTTTACCAATTCACCCCCACTTTCACGTCCAAAAATATCTGGCACACAGTCCAGGCAGAGCTTCATAGATAAACAGCTTGTGAGCACCCTACTGATTATTGTGCAGTCGCGCTGCTGGAAATAGAACTGCCGCACATGCTGGTAGTGGTTTCAATGTAGACACACTTGCTGCCCTGGACAGGTATGCTCAGATATCTGCACTGGTGCTCCATTTTGTCGAAGTAGACACATCGATGCACTACGCTGGTAAGTGAAATGTTTTGAATGCACAAGTATTGGCTTCACCAGAAAGACTTGCCCACATACCACCACTGGCATATATATGCACTTGCTCTTCACTCAGTAGCATTGAACTTAAAGTGTTCCCTATGTGGGAGCCATGTGTAAAACCGGTGTGACACGACCACTCTCGATCGCGATCAAGCCCGATCCGGATCGAAATTATCGATGCGACTGGCTCACTCTCGTAGCTTGCGCAGAGGAGCCAATCACGACCGAGAAATTCAATTTGTAACGGACTGGATAGCGGCTAAAAGAGCCCCGTGTGAAACCGGTATCAAATAATGCACAGACGTACGCTAGGAAAATGTGTTGCACAAGGACAAAGAACTGCGACATGCCCTGTTGTGCGAAGCGCGCGAACAGAACACACACACATATACATATATATATATATATATATATATATATATATATATATATATATATATATATATATATATATATATATATATATATATATATAAAGAACTGCGAGAGCGCTTCGCGAACTCCATGCGCACACGTGGCACCCGCACGAACTCGGCAGGCCGCCGTAAAGCGCGAAGGGCGCACAGCGTACATTCCGAAACATGCCCCAAAGTGCAAACAATCGTACTACCTAAAGCATACAAGTTATTTTAATAATAATAATAATATTTGGGGTTTTACGTGCCAAAACCACTCTCTGATTATGAGGCACGCCGTAGTGGAGGACTCCGGAAATTTTGACCACCTGGGGTTCTTTAACGTGCACCTAAATCTAAGCACACGGGTGTTTTCGCATTTCGCCCCTATCGAAATGCGGCCGCCGTGGCCGGGATTCGATCCCGCGACCTCGTGCTCGGCAGCCCAACACCACAGCCACTGAACAACCACGGCGGGTGAGTTATTTTATACCAAGGGCGTACTCGACTCACGTATGCAGTATCCACAAGCGAGTTATGCAGCGTACATGCTGTATCCATTCGCCAAATAGTAAAATTGATAACAAGCACATAGCTACAAGGAACTGAATATATTACTACCATTTGAGGCGTCAAATAAAATCGAAATTGGCCGTTTCATATATTGGACACAATATATGGACACATGTGGTATCCGGTAATACCATGAAATACCCATCACGTGGGTAACGGGGGCGAAAGCACAATCGAGAACCTGAAGCGCAAACGATAAAAGCACGGTATGGTGCACGCAAAATTCTGTCAGTGCGCTGTAGCCCGAGGGAAGAAAATAGGGCGAGCACTTGACCTCACCTTTTGGGATACCGCACTAGTACTAAATCATTAAAAAAAAGCCTGTTTGAACCAGTTCCTTTGTCTGCAACACTCTTGTTAAACGGGAGACTAAAATACCACGATGACGGCTCTATTGCGGAGATCGGCAAGGTGCGCACAGACAGAAACTTTGCCGCCTTTCTTCGCATTCTGCAAAATGCTTTCTTGTTAGGATCACGCATAGCGGCCGATCCCGACGCTAGGGACACACAGGCACGATTTCGTCCCTCTAACTTTCGTCCTTATACTGACCTTAACGCCTTAATTACAGCGTCAGTGAAAAGGCGCCTCACATAACATGTCAATGAACTTGAAGAGCTGATTAGTGCCCTCCACTCCACGCCCTCCAATTGAAAACACTACTGATTTCCAAATTAAACTACACAAACAGATCGCACAACCCAAACTAATCACAGAGCGTCGTTTTCTTGACAGCAAAACCCTGCAACACTTACATGACAAAGGGCAGCGGCAGCACATTCAGAACAGCCGCTATCATACCACAGCGCAATGCAAGTGCGATAACGCTATTATGCCCGGCTCAAACAGATCGCACAACCCAAACTAATCACAGAATGTCGTTTTCTTGACAGCAAAGCACTGCAACACTTACATGACAAAGGGCAGCGGCAGCACATTAAGAACAGTCGCAAACAGACCATAGTGCCATGCTAGTGCGATAACGCAACTATGCCCGGCTTCACGAATAACGTGGCCGCCTTGGACACATAACAATTGAAAACACTACTGATTTCCAAATTAAAACCACACAAACATATCGCACAACCCAAACTGATCACAGAATATCGTTTTCTTGACAGCAAAACACTGCAACACTTACATAGCAAAGGGCAGCGGCAGCACATTCAGAACAGCCGCAAACACACCACAGTGCAATGCGAGTGCGGTGACGCGACGACGCCATGACGACGCGACTATGCCCGGCTCGCCCGGCTGCCCGGCATCACGAATCACGTGGCCACCTTGGTCACATGATTTGACGACGGTATCGCCACCTTGCGCAAGGTTGGATCGCATTGATGGGTTGTTGAATATTGTAGAAGCCGCTAAAGAGGCTGACGCGCCGTGGCGTGGCGGTGGCGCCTTGAGTCGTTTTCAAAACGTATTCACCCCTCGTTTTTAAGCTGCCTGGCTTCCAACGTTATCAAAACGTGTTCACCCCTCGTTTTTAAGCTATCTTGTTTGGAACGTCTTTGATGCGTCAATTTCGGTCAAAAATCCGTTTCAGACGTTGAATCCCTTAATACGACGTTTTCAAGACTTTGTGTGCTACCTGGGTTGTTGCCAGTATTTCTCGCCCTTTGGGCGAAACTGCAAAGTTTCTTTCTTTTTATCCTCCGTCGACATTTAAAAAGTTCCTGATGACGTTTATTTTTCTTTTGACTAATTCTTTCTTTCACGAAAGACATGATATATAAGAACGATTTTCTTTGCCCAAAATTGCAATGACAGTAACCAACGAATTTTCCGGTCCCTCTTTTAAGGTACTGTTTGTAGGGTCCTGCGATCACTGTATACGACCTTTTCGGAGATAGTCGTTTAAAACTCTGCTTGATCCACACACACACAAAAACATGCGCAGCTTGCACTAGTGGTGCAAGGCTGAAGTCAACAGCGGAGTTTGCGATCACCTAGCTTTTATGTGACTTGCCTAAGTTGTTTGTAGGTTTTGCGAGGTTATGCTAGGCTTTGCTATGTTGTTGTCTCGGCGGGCTTCATGCTGGAGGTTTTCGAGCAGTCGCACGCCGGGATCGCTTTCTCGGCGACGTCGAGCGTTCAGACGCCGACTCTCGCGTTCCCTGGACTGAAACTCGGGATCCCCGACTCGGCGTCGCCTCAGCCGCAGCTTCGGCGTGGTGTTCCGTATCAGCTCGGCGGCGACGCATCGCTTCTCGCTTGGCAGTACGGCGCTCTTCGTGGTAAGCCGATTTTTCTTTGGCCGTCCGGACTTTCTTCGATCTTCCCATTGAAGCAGTACGTACGCACAGGGTTCGCCTACGCGCGTTGGGTGCGAGGAGGTTTTGTGGCTCGGTGCTCTCGCAGGTGCTTGCTAGGCAAGGCGAGGCGGTGCACAACTGGGCTGAGTTTTCTGGTAACGCTCCATGGCGGAACTAAAGCTTAAACAGCTCCGCGCTGTTAAAATGAAAAAAAAAAGTACACTTAGCCCAGCCTTCTCAATTGATTTCTGGGTTCTGGCTTTATTTGGTCCGAACCCGAGGGCCGAAAGGAACTGTTGTGCAGTTTCAGGACTATAGTGATGGAGCCACGTTTCATAGTGAACGAACAGTAGAGGAAGCCACCGCCATATCGCTTGAAATGCTCCTCAGTGAGCTGCGACGCTTTGACCCGCCCGATGGCGCATTTCATCGGCGTTTAAACGTTTGGCCACCCATTTCGCCGACAGCTTGATTGCCAGCGGCCCATGTATTGTGGATGCGAATCATCCGCCGGGTGTGTTTAGTGTCTCAGGAGTAAATCCAGCAGAGTTTCGCTGATCTTCAACGATCAGGTCGGGGGCACGGTCAACAATTTCAACAGGAGCTGAAGCGGTCGAAGGCCTCCCGCACTTTGCTGCACATTCGGTTCCAAATACGCCCCGTTGGAATGGTGCACATCACTTTTTCACTGTAGCTAGGTCGGGCATTCGTAACCTAGTGTGCTGCTCATATTTTCATAAATATCGTTTGTACCTTTATTCTCGAGTGGGAAAAAAAAAAAACTGATGAGAGCCTCGAACCAGTCCAAAAAGGGAAAATTCTGCGTTCACTGTCAATGTATGGCTGGAATAACTGCTTGTAAAAGAATTAATAAATCATTAATTATTTTTTGAACATGTGCACACCGCCAAAGTATGTTCTTTTTAAAGAAGTCAACAAAATTATTCACGTCTTTTTCCAAATAGGTCGGGCCGAGAGAGCGAGAGAGAAATGGGGTGGTAAAGTCAGGGAGACATTTCCGGCAGCCGGACGGAGGTGGCTGGACTGGGGCCGCCGGCTGGTTAACTGGCTCAGCAGCAATAAAGTTTTCTCTCTCACTTCATGTATAGCCCTTGCCACAAGTCAAGAGGTTATCTCGTCTATGGATTAGTCCTGTGGAACATTTCACGTGGCGGCATGGCGCGTATTTTGCTGGCAGCCTTTCATGGACTACATGTTCCCCGTCCTTTTTCCATTCACGCCCAGGAAATTTATGGACAACCCCGCTCCTCCACCAGAATGTTATATGAAAACTCAGACACGCGAAGACATCCTGGGATAGCCCACGGCTGGATCGAATGTGGAGTGGTGCATGGGCTACAACGATGTTCAGAACATCGTCATGCAATTCTAGAATGTCCTCAACATACCCAGGATTCATCTGTCTGTCAAGATGACTTATAGGGAACATTTGTGAGCCAAACATAGCAAGTATCTTCAACGACCATTTTAGCATGTTTTGAGTGTGTACTTGCCTTAATGAAATATTCAAATCAGCAATGAACACGTGCAGTAGTGCTACTGTTCGCCGTAGGCATAAGAAATTGAAGCCGAAAAAAAAAGCCTCGTGCTTTATCAACTTTTTTGGAAGGTCAGATGGCATCACGATGCTGCACTGAGCCACTTCTCTAATAAAATTGGCTGCTGTTGCCTCCAACGGCAACCTCCGCATATCATTGACTTTGGATGTCGGCCAATATGGCATCCACTTTCGAACTGCAAGACAACCTACAGCTGACGATTTCGCCGTTCTGGGATAAGGGCCCCGTTTTGTGGTTACTGCAAGCAGCTATAGAGTCCCATCTGACCTTTTGTTGAGAACGTGACCTTGTAGCAGTTATGTACTTCCTGGCCGCTGAGCTGCTGCCCAAGCTGTTTCACGTCACATTACTGTTGGAACCACGCCAAACCGGCGAGCTGCCATCAACCTGGCCGGCCTATTTGTAGCCTTCGTCATCACTATGAACGTCTTAAATTAGAACCAAGGTCCACCATCCTCACTCATACGAATGATGACACCTTCCTCTAGTGGTGACGTAAGTGTGGCGAAAAGCGAAGCAAGCGCTTCACTACAAGAGCCTCCCAGTAGCGCATGCTCGGCGTCGGTTTCACTGCCATTCTCCTTCCCCTGCTACACGACGCCGCGAGAAGTGTCGTTACGCAGGGCACTCGGACACTGCAGTTTCAGTTTCACTTTTCAGTTGATAGTATCGTTCATGACACAAACAAATATATAAAATAAGTATGCAGACAAGGGTCCCAAAGTCAACGGCAGCTCGGGGACCCTTGCCATGGATCGCATAGACAGCTAAAGAACGTCTAAAATACTTGTTTAACGGATAAGCGAAATGTCTCAAAGACGTACCAGTTTAAATGTTATTTGCATGTACACCTCTTGAAAACGTCCATTAGTTGCGCAAACGCAAGATTTTAGAGTTCTAATAACTTCTTGAAGGAAGTTTCTGAAGCTCCTTCAGACTTCTATCTCGATTTGCAAATAAATTAGACGTCAATAATAACAATTAATTTATATCTTAACTAATGATAATAGCCATTTATATGCTAATAAAAATTGATGTGCTAAGAAACGAAATATAGTACACTGGGATTCGAACTTTTTTCCTTTTCTTTGTTGCATAAAAACAACAGCACAGTAGCCGTTTACAAGCAATGAGGTTTAGCTTACATATAGCTAATACTCAGACAGGCGAACACATGACTCTAACAGACATCCGCCCAGGCTGAGGTTCTTGAGCTGCGCACACACAATGTACTAATTCCACTGTTTTAGCACCGCCCCCCCCCCTCAAATAAAAAAAGAACGATTTCGTTGATCGCGGACTTTCTGCATGCCTATCCCACATCCTACTTTTCCAGAGACTACATAGGCCACTTAGTAAGAACATGTCATGTGGGAGATCCTCGGGATTTTTTTAAAGGCAAAGAGTGAATTGAGAATGGTGTTGCATCAACATACATCTTCAAGGATTTTCGAAGGACGTCCCAGAAAAAGATGGCAACCCTGCAGTCAATGAACAAATGTTCCATAGTCTCTTCATACGGACATAACCTCCAATCTGTTGACTACAGGACATACCGAAAGCTCTCGTCTGCAACCATGTGTATAAATTGGAGGGATGCACTGCGCAGTTTGAATAAAAACTATTTAACGCTTGGTGGCAGGTATATTCGGCCGACGTAACTGAACATATCTTGGTATCCAAATATGAAGTAGTGGGCGCAGTAAGGAGGTGCAGGGGACAGCTTGTGTACTATTGGACAGCCAGTGCGTTTCTAGAAACAGAAGAAATTGACTCCTTGCTGAAGCGAACTTTTCAGAAAACCACTAGAAGCATATGATTCATGCGCACATGGTCGATCTCAAGACCAGATCGGGAAACTATTGCACAACTCGGAGCTGCAACAGCTCTCGCAAGAACGGATGCTTATGATTACGTAAAAAAGATGAGCGCGAGACGAGCTACCTGACAAAGATGTGGACTATGCCTAGACCACCACCTTCAAGAGGAAGAAAGAGATTGTCCCATCCCATCGCTTCACAACGGGAGCTCCAAATGAACGACGAGAAAACACAATACAGCGCGTGTGTCTTAAGCCTTTAGCAGTGCGACATTTGTAGAACGTACGCAAGACTGAATACCATAAACCAGGCACGTACCCAGGATTTCTTTACGGGGGGGGGGGGGTATCTTCACCAGTTGAAATCTGAATAATGCCCACCATTCGCCATAAAGAAGTGTAAACTCACAAATGCGAAGTGAAATAAGGTGTCTTTTACAGCTACACCTATGCGATACCTCTCTCCTGTCAAATGAACCATGTCAAATGGATTCGCGCAGGAAAGAAGCGCAGGAAGAACAGTGCCAAGAACAAGTAAATAACCGAAAGTGTAAAATAAAGATTACATTAGTAGAATAGAACTAAAAAAAACAGCAGTTGGCAACAAAGACACATGGACTGCGCGGAGTTCTGTTACTCCGCCAGCCAATCGCAGAAGCAAACAAAATCGTCGTCATGCTGCCTTTTCAAGATAGCGTCGTGCTTGATACTTCCGGAGCGTCTGCTGTTCTTGAAGAGTCTTTTCATCGGCAGAAGGAATGAGGTGTGCAACAGACATGGACAAAGTGTATGGAGCCTGACCATCTCACTCTTCAAAAGTCTGCGGTGCGGTTCATTTCACTGATGAACCCGTTTTACTCATGAAACTTCACCGCCAGCTGAAGGGGAACTTGACAATAAATAGTTGCAGCGAAGCAACCATGTTATTTCAGTTGAATAAAGAATTAGGCTTTCGCCATTCCTCTATAATAGGCGAGGGAAAATGTATAAAATTACGCGTCAATAATTTTATTTATTTGGTTACTGCCTTATTTGGGTAACAGGAAAAGTTTGAAGTACGAATTATTTGCAGCCTCGCGGAGGAACAGTGGCTGGCGGACTTAAGTTGTAGCCGACTGTAGTAGCGTTTGTTGAATTCGCTCTCGAAGAATTATAGAGAAATATATATTTGCGGAACAATGACAGTTCTTTTGGATCCCTCGTTTACTGCTCTAGCAAGTGCCACAACCGACTCATATATTTATTTGAGAAGTTACGTAACGATGCGTGGCCGCCAATCCCGTACAACCGCGTAGGGCGCAAGACGCTGGGATTCTAAGCGTACTGCGCCCACCGCGGAATGTTAGAAAGACACCTATATATCACAGCACAGCAGAGAAGAGGCTACGTCAGGCGGCCCGAATGATAACTGTATAAGCGTCATTCAGTACACACGAAGTTGTTCTCCACTTCCGTAGGCGTTTCCTCTACTTCCTAGTTAAATAAAAAAAAACGTTGATCCATAAATATTTTCATAAACAATGGGTAAATTTGTTACTTTCTGCTTTTCCTTCCTGTTTGGCTGTTGCCTCGGTTCTCTCCCTTAGTAGACCGCTTAATTTCTTAACTCCTTGCGACTCTTGTTTCCAGTTGGCAATTTTGCACGAAAAGAGCTGTACAATTAGGGAAAAGCCAGAGGAGTTAATGGGTGAAAGTCTTATTGCCTATTAGTTTAAAGCTTATTGCAAAGTTTGATGATGGACGCTGTCTCGCGTTATTTTATTTTCCACCTTATCTAACCTATATCACGGGCTTATGGTTTCGAAGATCTGTCAGCGTTTCGGCGAGCCGTCACACGAGGAAATAATGAAGCAAAAGGAAAAGTTAAACGCAATCGGCGTTTTCTCCGGCCGCAGCTCGTTCCACGTGCATACAGACCAGCTGACCACGAACCGAATCCCTTTCCAGGTCCCTAGATCAGTCTAAACAAAGAAGGTTGAACTAACGAACCAACAGCGATGCGTGTGACCGCTGAATAGACGGTGACAACTGAGTGCATCTAGAGTTAATCGCGCGGGCACCGAATCTATGAGGAAACTGGCATTCACATCCCAGTAGATCCCGATAACTACCGCATCCAAAAGGAGTGAAAGAGGCAGCAAAATGTTGACCGCCGAACAGCTGTCAAGTGTCAACATTGATTTGGCGGCGCTTTAGGAATGGTGGCGTGGACGGGGAGTGTGTGTGTGTGTGTGGGGGGGGGGGGGGGGGTATGCGTCCTAATTTCGCAAGGGCGGGCAGGCCCCCCCCCGGCCCCCCCCCGGCCCCCCTTTGGTACGTGCCTGCCATAAACTCCGTGTAACAGTACTACAAGCTCCAGCTCGAATGAAGAATGCAAAAAAAAAGAAAATTCGTCCGTCCCAAGAAAACATTCCGCTTTACTTGAGTAACTTGGGCCGTCCAATGAGGATTACTGTTCCGAAAATACCAAAACTACTGAAAACCTGTTTGTGTAGTGAAGAGGGAACGACGATAACGATGACAAGATGACAAACAAAGCACAAAATATACTAACGGAGGTTTATTTTGCCAAAGTACGATTTTATATGCTTGTCCAAAGCCAACATGCATGCTCAAATTAGACTCCTAAAAAAAAAAACAGAAGAAAGATGGACAGTTCCTTGTCGGAAAGGTTAACACATTTGGGGGCCTTATGCACTTGGCACCTAATCTCAAAATGTATTAAGCCTCAATAATTTCTCTTCTGAGCTTGTCACGCATGAAGCTTACCATGCGCAGCGCAATGATTCACATCCACAGAATTTACAGTGGATAGCGAGCCGGTCGAGGAGTCGTTTATGATTAAGGCTGAATAAACAGACGAGGGAAGTTTTGAGCTATAGAATGATAGCCAATAACTTTGCCTGAAACATTGGTGTAAAGTCGGGCAATCGAAGAGCAAAAGACCGGTTTGATGAAGGTGAAAGAAATTCCCACTCCTTCCTTCTCTTCACTGACAGAAGCATCTGTGGCTAGTACTGCATCTATAGGGAGGTTCTCAAGGTGGTTATCTAAGAACAAGCCTTTTAAGTATCTAATAGGCAGAAGTTTAGCGTTATTAGGAAATATATTATCGAATTCAACGCTTACTTTCACAGTACGTAAATTTGGGAAAATCGCATCACGGACTGATACTTGCAATGGTTCTAATAGCTTCTGCACCAAATTTGCCTGGGGACGAGGTAGTCGAGACCATTGGTTCTCAAAGAATGCAGTCGGCGCTCGAATGAAAAGATAGGAGGAGCGTCTCTGGGGAGAAGCATTGATATTCAGTATTGTCTGGACTGTCAGTATCCGAAATCGAGTTTGAAGAGAAGGCAGATGAGTTTCACGATGAAGATTCGCAACAAATTTTGGAAGGTCAAGACATAGACGTAATGAATCGCGTTCTAAAATAACGAGTTAGCGCCAAGTGTTCCCGGTCTTTTCATTTACTTCCCCAACGCTCAACGTTTACACGCCGCAGCATGCGAGAGACAACAGCTGGTGTCTGTTTACTCACGTTAAATGCAATTCCCATTTTCATTCCATCATTTCAGGGCAACAAACTGGAAACTCGCATCTGGTTAACCTCCCTGCCTTTCTCAGCCTCATATCATTAAAGCATGTCAAATTTCGTAAACATAATCACGTGGGAATGACAATATTTTCAAGGGTTATGGATGAACCGCGTAATCTGTCTCAGGTTCTGCAATGCCGAAGTGACAGTACTCGCGGATGTCAATGTCCGCGGAGTTATAGCAGTACAGAGACATACCATAAACCACAGAGCAACTGTAGCGCGGATATCGGATTTCGCGCAGAAAACACTTCTAGCCAACGCTGGGCACCTTCACTATGCCCGAAAACATGTGTTCGATATATTGAGCCCACTAAATTGCCGTGAAGATGGTTGGATAGTCCTTCGGATCCATGTAGACCTTGAATTGGGTGAAGGGCTCGAGCAGAACATCGAGAACACTAGGCGCCCTTTCACGCCTGGTTTCGCCCATATTCTCGACTTCCAGACTCTCGAAACAAGTGTACGCATCCGAAGGCTTTAATAAAGACACGTTTTCACTCTATGTTCTCTGTCCCATCCATGGGGACAATTCATATCCCGGCCATGGCGGCCGCATTTCGATTGGGGCGGAATGCGAAAACACCCGTGTACTTGGATTTAGGTGCACGTTAAAGAACCCCAGGTGGTCGAAATTTCCGGAGTCCTCCTCTACGGCGTGCCTCATAATCAGGAAGTGGTTTTGGCACGTAAAACCCCATAATTTATTTTTAACAATCTATAGGCTTCCTTGACATTCAGGGCAGTGTTCTTGGATTGGCGGTTGCTCAGGAGACCCAGAGCTGCAGTCACCGATATGTGAGAACAGTCAGATGAATTGCCAATTGATGATTTCCAATATATAGAGGCGAAAAACCACCAGTGATAATGATGAAATAAATATCTCTTTTGCCATAAAAAGGCAGAAAGTAGAGATTTTATTCAAACTAAAGGCACTGAGGTCGTTTAACTGGTGCCTTTTGGCCTGCTGCTTTGCACAGGGAAGGATGACTAAAGGTGACGAATAATGGGAAAGAGTACGACGAGAGACAACGAGTGTATGCCGACGTATGCATTACAAAACGGTGTTTACTAAAGCCCTGCGTCCACCTCCGTGGCATGAATCACAATGACGCCTTTGTTATTGTGTGCCTAGCTGAAGTAACAGGCTATGGGCATGGGCCGGGAACAGCTCCCTCCGACATGTCGATGCTGGCTAGGAAGCTGTCCTGTGTTTATTGCTCCGGCACATAACGTTCATTTGAATTCAGTTTTATTTTCCTCTGTGAGGTGTACGTTCTTGACTAATGACCGCTTTTTTTTTTTTGCAGCTTGATGAAGTCCTGTAACCCGCGTACATATCAGCACGTCATTTTCTGGCAAAAGAAAAAGCTCACAAAGGTAAATATTTACAGAAACGGAGTTAGCGACAAAGCAACGTAATAAATAATAACACATAAGCAAACATGCGTATATCAGAATACCCAAATCATATGTGCCAGCGCTTCAGGCACGGTGGCGCTCGATTAACACAAAATAATAGCAATAATGTTTTAATATTTTATTTTCATTATCAATATCTCAATGGGCCCGGTGTGGGGTATTACTTGAGAGATGAGTGATCTCTTCAGTGAAATGTGGACTCAATTGCAGCCTTGCAGTGACGTGGATTGGAGTGGTACAAGAGTCGGCGGAAATGTCATTCCAGTCCCGCGCAGTCTTCCCAAAAAAGGAATGGAGGTGCGCAGTGGTCGGGGCAGGCGGAGGTAACGCAGATTTTTCGTGACGTAATTGGCAAGATTGACGGTGCGCTGGAATGACAGCTTAAGTGCTGTGTAATTTTTTATAAGCTCATGTATTTTATTTTTGAAAAAGAGCCAGTTAGTTTCAGCGGAACGTTCTGAGACACCGTTAAAGAACCAGCTGGCAAATTCCGCAAGTTTAATATTCATATCAGTATAGTTACTTTTGTAGCCGAGTGTAATAGTTTTTTCTAGTTTTAGTGAAGGCAGGGATGCCACATTGGAATGAGATGTATGTAGCGTTGACTGATCGCTAAGGCCGGGTAAATGCGTTAGTGGCGAAACATTATTGGAGTGAGAAGTGAGGATAAGGTCTAATATGTTAGAAGGCATGAAGGAATGAAAAACCACCGTCAGTAACCTCATCAGTAAAATCGTCAGTACCCGCGCACTGTGCCGTGTGCGGTTACTGACGATTTGCGTTAAGCCAAACGCAAGGCATGTATTAATGAAATCACTGTCAGCGGTGTTTTTTGACGTTGTTTCAGCTATGCTGGACCAATTGATGGCGGGAAAGTTAAAATCGCCGAAAAGTATGATAGGTGATTTGGGATAAAGGCCAGCGCTGTTACCGAGTGAAGCACCTCATGGAAGTCAGCTACGAAAGAGCGGCCTGAGTCGGGGGGCGATAGTATGTAGCGGTAACAACGGCTGGGCGGGAAGCGTTGCTTATCACAAAGGCAATTTCTAAGGGCATTGTTACTGTTATTTCAGCGCCCTGAGGACCTTCGTATGCACATATCAGTACGCCGTCACCCTATTTGTGGGTTCAGTAGCGTCAAAATATAAAAAAAACTGGGAAATATGATAGAATTTCTGCATTATCAGTGGATGGGTTAAGCCAAGTTTCAGTAAGGAGGGCGATGTTCGATGCTGTGGGGCTGAGCAGGCTTTGGGAGGCATGACGCTCGGGAAGGATACTGCGGGTATTGGTGTAAAGAAATGTAACGTAGTTATTGGGGCATTCGGATGCTAGGAACGAAGTTGTATTTCCGATTAGCAATTTGGCGTGGCGGAGTTTGAAGGCTCTCTGTTGTGCTTTGGCAAACTGACCTAGGTGCTTTCTAGCAGTCATCACTTTAGGAGAGTGGTCTTCCTAGTGGGGGTATTCAATTCCTTTAATCTTTTAGCGCACGACAACACGAACTTCTTTAATTTAATATTTGCGCATTCAACAATTATAGGCCTATTTCTGTTACTATTAAGGCGACCTAACCTGGTGGCTCTTTCTATGTCTAAATGTCTAATGGCGCTGTTTAGTTGTGTACGGCAGTGCTGAATCGCTAGGTTTTCGGACGCAGCTCATGTTTCGTTGTCATTGTCTTTCAAACCAAAGAAGAGTAGATTTGATCTTCGTGCCCGATCTTCGGAATCGTTAAGTTCAGCTAGAAAAAACGCAGTCTTACTTGCGCTCTATTCGGCGAGCGTCCTGCGTAGACTCTGCTTCGTGCCCTGTTTCAGTCTTTTCGGACGTTGTGGTTGCATGCCGTATGTGCCGTTTCGATTCATCTCTCTCGAAGGCCTATATGTTCCATCTGTTCTTTGCCTCAGCTGTACGACGTTGTTGTAAAGTAAATAGGGAACCCCGACATAAATAACTTGTAATCCCGCGTGCCTCATACGTTTCTTTAACCCCGCTTGAAATTCGGTGATGAAACACCTACTGTTGGGGGGCTGACAATTTGGCCGATTACCGATACAGAGATTTGTTAGTGGTTCAGTAGTGCTAAAGTTTTCATTCAAGTTGTTCAGCTGAACTGCAGAAAAAAAATTTTGCTTCGCCTACCATTCGGAAATGCTTCTACGCGCCTGAACATATTCCTTCACGGTTTTTTAAGGAGTAAGGTATCTTGTACGGCAATCATTATTGTTCATAAATAGCATAACGAAAAATATAGCAATCAAAGCTGAATATTTAGACTAACAGCACTTGTTGCATCTTAATATTTCAATCGCAACCACTTGAAAGGGTATCCCAGTACAAGTTCTTGGGTGTACTCTTCCATGATAATTTACTGCGGACGCAACATGTAAGTTATATTAAAGGGACACTAAAGGTTACCAGAAACTCAAGTTAAAGTGGTAGAGCAATGTTCCAGAACGTCTAAGACGTCAATATAATTGCGAACAGAGCTTTAGTAACCGAGAAATTGAGGTAAATGCATGACACGATTTGAGACCCCCCAGCGACATTCCGGTACTAGCCCGATGACGAAAGCACTCCTCATAATTTGTGTTACTAATACTCAACTACTCGTATTAAAAATATCATTTCATTCGATTATAAGACGGGAAAAAATGCTACATGTCTATGTCTATTCGATTCTAAGAAAAAATAACATTTTGACGTTACCCTTCAGTAATATGAGTGGTCGAAAGGTTTCGTTGTCGCTCGACTCTGCGCGCTCGACTCTGCGCCGCGCACGCTTTGGAGTTTCAGTAGTTTCGTTATCGCGTCGTGCTGTGAGGGTTCTGCTGGCTCGCGAAACTTTCATTTGGAACAAGCAGTGAGAATGCCGCGTCCATGTGATGTCGTGGGAAGCCCTCGTTGCTTTCCCGCACCGGAGAGGCGGTGTCGATGCCGCCGTCGTAGTACGCAACGACGCCGGCAGCGCGAGCCCTCAGCAGCAGGTGGCGATCGTCAGTGCTCAAATTGCTGAAGTTGAGCCCCCCATTGTCGTTGTCAGGGTCCATTGCGACGAGCGTCGAAGTTTGCGTCATAGAATGAAGTACCAGCTTATGATCGCGCGTTTCTCCTTCCGCTAGCCACCATACTCCCGCTTTCGCTCTGCTGTCCGCTCTGTCTTGGCTCCGTTTCCGGCCGCGCGTTTGCGTTTTGCGCAGAAAAGCCGTAGCGCCGTCTGCGGACGCCGTTCTACTCACCGGTGGCGCGACGTCACTATGAGACCATGATGTCAGTACTCCTCGATCGGAGGGCGGGCGATTTGAACTGCGCTAGAGGTACGCGGACGCTTCAGAACGCATTTTCTCTTAAAATGTCTCTCCTTGGCACGAAACAAGCGTTTCGAGCTTTCTGGGATGGTATTTCAACAGTCCACGTTGACTTAATAGTAACCTTTAGTGTCGCTTTAAACGTAACAGCAAAATTAATCGGTGTGCTGAATGAGTATCGCGCGCTGTTACCTTTAAAACTTAAGCGTCAGCTGCACTTTTCTACTATTCATTATAGACTCTACTATTGTCTACTTATCTGGGGCGTCACTTCTGAAACTAACATGGAAATTCTATTATGAGTAGAGAAAGAAAGTGTCCGTATTACTCATACCCTTTCTATTTATGAACATACTAAAATTATGAGGTTTTACGTGCCAAAACCGCTTTCTGATTTCTGAAACTCAAGGTTATCTTACTGTATGCTTGTATGGGGAACTACGACGTCCAGCAATTACCTCAAACTAATTTCAATTCAGAAACGCGCTATGCGTGCTATTCAGGGGTTTCATGGCAGACCTTCAGATTTACCTACGTCACCGCTTTTCAGAAATATGGCATCCTTAAAGTAAAAGAAGTATACAACTTCTGTCTACTTAAGTACATCCATCATCATAGATTGTTCTTTTCTTGTCCAGATAATTCCAGCAGCCGTTATGCATTTCGGACGAAACGTAAGCTTGTTCCTATCACACGCACCAATTATGGCAAGCAAACACTAAGCTACCAGATTCCCACAGTAATAAATAACTTTCCCTTTGAAACTGAGTATTACCTTCCACAAAAATGTTTTAAATCTACAAATAAACAATACCTATTGGAACAAACGGAATGATAAATTTATTTAGTCGACATACTTTGTATTTATTTGTATTTATTTTACTACCTTTCAAATGTTTTTTCTACAACGCACATGTTGTAAGCTGTGTGATATTGTTTCTGTGTTTTAGGACTGATATTTTTGTTTGTAACAGAAAGATATTGTATCTTTACACTGCTCATACGATAAGTTGTGTATTCAATTTATTCTTTTTTTGTACAAATTTTGTGCATGTTAACTTACTGCTTCATGCTTTTACAATGCTTGAGAAATTCATTATGTATTTGTTGTGAAGTGCTTGTTGTGAAATGCCACCTGTTTTACGGGTGACCGGGACCTTGTCAGGCTGTTGCCTTTTGTCTTGGCGCCCTCTTTTCGTTGAAAAGAAAATAAACTTTCACTTCATTTCAGAAGTGGTTCTTGTGGGGAAGGAGAAAAGGCTAGCGCTATTTTCTGCAACCCATGCGCGAGCACGGCTCAGCGCCAGCAGGGTGGAGGGGATGGAGTTAAAATAGAGAGAGGATAGGAGGGAGAAAGGTAGAGGGTCGTAGAGATGGAAGCGAAGTAGTGGCCGATCAGGAAGCCCGAAGTGGTGGGATGGCCGTTGGGCCATCCGTCTTTGTAGAAATGTCCTATAGTATCACCTAGAGCCCCGACGAGTCGAGGTACTCGACGACACTTAGGAAGGCTGGTAGCTGATTACGACAGGGGAAGAGGATATCTTCCTGTCGTGAACATGGGAGCCCCAGGCGGTGGAACTCTTGCAGAAGTCGACCGCGGTGCTGCAGGTGAGCAGCGCAGGCCAGCAGGAGGTGCTCCAGAGTTTCTGGTTCACCACAGGAGGCACAGGCTGGCGAGGTGGCTTTCCCAAGACGGTGCCAGCGGGCTGCCGTCCAGTAGCAGCCAACTCGCAGTCGGAGCAGCAACGAGGCATCACTTCGTAGGAGGCCGTGCTGTGGAAGAGGCCGTGCAGGCCGGCCCAGGGGCACCCGTTTGTCCGGGTGGCAGGCGATGATGTGCCGGCGCAGCCTGTGTCTCGAGAAGTCTGCGGCCGTTACAGCAGGGCTGAGGGGGACGCTTGAGTGGTGGGCACTTTTTGCCAGAGTGTCCGCCTCTTCATTGCCCGGGATCCCCACGTGTGCCGGTAGCCAATGCAGAGATACTGAGCATCCTGCGTCCTGAAGGGCCGTCAGTCTTGAAGAGAGCAGCGCTACCCCAAGGCTAGCCCTGTCAGGGTTCTGCAGGCAGAACATCGCCGCCTTGGAGTCGCAGAAGATGGGTGCCGGGGTCGCTGGTAGCTCCTCTGCAAGTATGTCCACAGCAAGGTGGAGTCCTGCTAACTCTGCTGCGGTAGAACTTGCGTGCCCCGGGAGACGGCACAACTTGCTCTTTCGTAGGGCCGGTGCAACGCAGGCTGCTGTGGATGAGCCAGTCTCCGGTATCACGGATCCATCGACGAAGATGTGAAGGTGGTCCCCAAATCTCTTTTGGAGGAGAGAGGCTGCCGTCTGCTGTAGGGCGGTTCGCCTTCCTTCCATTGATCGCCTTCCTTCCATGTAGGCGATCAATGTGTCGTAACCCCTGTTGTAGGAAGAGTAATGACAGGGGCAAGGCACCTGCCTCAGCCAAAGTGGCGGCCACTTGTGAGGTTCGGGGAACGCCAAGACAGAGGCGTATTGATGACCGATGCTGCAGCTCAAGTTTCCGCAGGCGGGGGGGGGGGCAGCGCCACAAGAGGGAGGGCATACAGTAGCCGTGAAGTGACTGCAGCTTCAAATAGCTGCAGGGCGCACCTGGTAGTACAGCCTTGTCCACGGGCAAGGAGCTGTGAGATAGCCTTGCAGACCCGAAGCGCGTGGGCGCACAGGGCCTTGGTAGCCGGCAGCCAGTTCAGCCGATGGTCAATGCGCAGCCCCAGCTAGGTGACTGCCTTGTTCCATGGGATCTGGACGCCCTCCAACCGCAGCCGGCCAGCTGAGCGGTGGGCTGATGCTCTGGGGTTCAGTAGCAAGGCCTCGGTCTTCCTGGCCGAGATGGTAAGGCCGATGCTGCACAAGTAGGCGGCCGCAGTGTCCAGGGCTCTCTGTAGGGCCGCACGTGCCTTGCGGGTGTGTTGCGGTGGTCCCCCCACCCATAGGGCGATGTCGTCCGCGTATATTGAGGACTGCGCAGGGAAGTGATGGTCGATTGGCAGGGCAGCAGGCAACCGTGCCATGGCCAGGTTGAAAAGGAGGGGGCTCACCACTGACCCCTGTGGCACGCCTGCAGCGACTGGACGGGGGGTGCTTTTCAATCGACCCACACGTACCCTGAGGGTGCGGTTGTGCAGGAACGACAAGAGGAACTCTCGCAGGTTGCCGCAGATGCCGAGGAGGTCCAGGCCTTGCTGGGCAACTGCGTGAGGACTGCGTGAGGGAGGCTGTCGAAGGCACCCTGTACGTCGATCACCAAGAGCACCACGAGGTCCCCGCCGGCCTTGGCGTCCTCCAGGGTGGACACCACGTCAGCGATGGAGTCCGCAGTGCACCGCCGCCGCCGGAAGCCCGTCTGTTGGTCTGCCAGGAAGCCGCGAGCACGGGCCACCCAGTCCAGTCGTGCCAGAGCCATGGCCTCCATCACCTTGCAGGCAGCGGAGGTGAGAGGGACCGGTCGATAGGATGACAGTTCCCTAGGCAGGTTTTTGGCCTTGAGGATGGGTGCCACAGTGGCTGTGCGCCATGCCTCTGGCACCTGCCCTGACTGCCAATCTCATTGAAGCACTCGAGCAGGCGCTGTTGCTCGCTGGTGCCCAGGTTACGGAGCATCTGTGGCATTACACCGTCTGCTCCTGGAACGCTGCGGCGTTTTCCTCGCCTCAGAGCCGCCTGGAGCTCGTGCAGGGCAAGTGGCTCTTGGCAGAGAGCAGCGACCTGGCTGAACGTCCAAGCAGGGTGGATGCTGTGTAGACAGGTGGGTAGCTGGGCAGGGGGGTGTCCGGCCGGTAAGATGGCTGCACTCTGTGGCACGGGAGGGGCGAACCGGTCCGGCAGAAGTTCCGCGATGGCCTCTTCGCTGATTCCTAGCGAGATGGCCACAGCGAGGACGGGTTGACGGCTCGTCCTCTTGCCGGTGAGTGACTTGAGTAGTCGCCAGGCTAGGGGGCCCTGCAACGGTCCTTGATGCTGGAGCACAGGCTCACCCAGCTCTGATTCCTCCTGCGCCGGGCCTGTCTTCTACAGCAAGCATCCACCCGTCTATATTCAGTCCAGTGCTCTGACTTCCCTGTCCGAATTTCTCTGCGCTCCGTGCGGCGCCTGGAGGCGCGGAGATTGAGTGGGCGGAGATCCGGGGCAGGGGTGTCCGGTGGCGCAGAGCACTGAACGGTAGCCGCCTGGGCGCACTCCGCGATGGCATCTAGAACGACAGAAAGCTGAGCTAGTTGGTAAGTATTCATTATGTAAATAGAAGTGAGGCGTGCACTGAGGCGTTTTTCGCCTCAGTGCCCCTTTCTGTCTCTACTCTTGTGTCCTGTCTGCACGCCTCACTTCTATTTTGCATAATAAGGCATCTAGAAAGTCACAGCGATCGGCCGCCTCACTGCAGTGCTTCCTGAACAGAGACCAGTCTATGACGTGGAAAGTTCTGGTATTTGGCTTCCTTCCATGTACAGCGGTGATCACAATGGGGAAGTGGTCCGAACCCCAAGTGTCCGGAGTTGTGTCCCAGGAGTAGGAGCACTGTTCTGTGGTGAGGGAGAGATCGATGGCTGAGTTCACCCCTCGGTGGACATAGGTGGGTCCTCCGCTGTTCAAGATCACCAGTCCGGCTCTGCTGATGGCATCGCGGAGGCTTCGGCCTCGGCTGGAGCAGCGGCGACTTCCCCAGTCTGTGTGGTGGGCGTTGAAATCGCCACACAGGACTGCCTGCCTCCCGAGGCATAAAGCCAGCTGGTCAAGGATGGAGGAGTCCCATGGCTTTCCTGGTCGTATGTATATGCTCGCCACGGTTGTGTCTTTGCTGCCGAGACGCACCGTGATAGCACAACACTCCAGAGGCCCTCATACGACGTCGCCCAGTGGAACCACAGCTTGCGCCAGATTGCACCGAACGTAGATGGCTGTCCATGGCTTGCCGGGCTGGTGGGCATCATCCAGGCACGGCGCGTCCGTGCAGCCGCGTGTCGTGCAGGTGGTGGCGTCTGATTAACCGGTGTATCCCGGGAGTCGCAGGTCCTCGGCTATCGCATACACCTCCTGCAGAGCACGCACGTCGTAGTCGCTCTGCAGGAGATGCAGGGAAAGGTCTGCGTGTCGCCGCCGCCGAGAGTTAGTGTTCCACAGGAGAACACTCGGGCGGCGACGACCTTTCCTTGCTGTTGACCGATCAGCCATGGTGATTGGTTGGCTGATGGCAAGCCACTGCCTGCAGGCAGATGGGTCGGAGTGGGTGGTGAGCTGGCAGCATTGTGCTGACTGCTTCCATGATGAGCAGCAGGTTCGCTACCAGCTGATCCATGGTAGTCTGGACAGGAGGCGCGCCAGTGTCCTGTGTCTCCTGGCGGCGGGAGGCACGAGGGGCTGGTACCGGAGGCCTGGGTGCCGGGCTAGGGCCCTTCAGCGCGCTGGCATAGGACCTCGCCGTAGGTGAGGACTGCTGCGGCCGCTGCTCCTCGCGGACTGCTGCCCTGACAGCGCGCCTCGACAACGGCGAGGTTGAGGAAGCCACGATTTTGGCTACCTTGCGTTCTTCCTCCCACTTGGGGCAAGCAGGAGTGTCCGCCCTGTGGGAGCCCCTGCAGTTCCTGCAGCGTACGGCCTGACAGGAGATGTTCGCCGAGTGCCTTTTGCCACAGGAGATGCAGTCGGTCGGCCACTGACAGGACTCCAGGACGTGCCCAAAGCGGCCGCACTGTCGACACTGTACTGGGCGGGGCCTGGCTGGCTTCACCCTGAAGCCGAGCTTGCAGAGCCGTACGTGCTCGGGGGGGGGGAACCGGTCCCGCGCAACGTATGGTGACGGTGCTCCCGTCCATCGTTGCCGACAGCACAGGGATGCTGGACTCGATGGCTCCCAGTAGGTCCGTGTCTGCTGGCAGCCCGCTCACACCGTGCAGGAAGCCGGTGCTCTTGCCGCGCTCAGCCTGTATTCGGGCAGTCACAGGGATCGCGTGCAGCTCGGTGAGCTTCAGCAACCCCTCTAGGCACTCCTGGGTGGTAGTGTCGGCGGCCACGATGTTGCGTCTGTGGTTGACGCGAACCGCTGATATACCGGGCCGCGAAGAGAGTGCCGCGGCAAGTGCGAGGCGCGGTGCTCCTCGGAAAGCTCCGCCAGGCGCCACGGGACGGAAGAGCACCGTGCCGATGACCGCAGGGTCCACCGGAAGCGCAGCATTCTCCAGGGCCCGTGCACGCCGCCTGTCCCCCTTCGACTGCACCAGAGTGAAGCCGTCTGGCGTTGGCTCACGGGCAGGTGGTGTCCCCCTCTGTATTGCCGCTTCAGGCGCGCTAGGGGTGACCGGGGTAGCAGGTTGGCGCCGCGAGTCGTCCGTTGCCTCGGGAGAAGAAGGCGTGACATCGGCAGGTACCTTTCTCCGCTTCTTCTTCTTCTTCCCTTTTGGCTTCAGCCGCGGAGCAGTCTGGTGTGGCGGGTCCTTCAAGAACCGCGCCGCTGGGTGCACGGGGCCCTGCGGTGACAAAACGGTGGTTGTCTCCTCTGACAGCTCCATCGCGTCGGTAGCGTCTAGGGTTCTTTAATGTGCACCTAAATCTAAGTACATGGGTGTTTTTCGTATTTCGCCTCCATCGAAATGCGGCCGCCGTGGTCGGGATACAATCCCGCGACCTCATGCTCAGCAGCCCAACACCACAGCCGCTGAGCAACCACGGCGGGTATGAACATACTTCAGTGTACTTTCACCAGGACAGCATTTTGAATGCCAGAAGTCTATATAAACAAAAGTTATCTGAAAACGCTATTTTAGAATAATAAGTAATCGTGAGATTATTTTTTTTCTCTATTACACGAGTACCACAACTAATTAGACCGTAAGAGCTAGGAAGCTGGACAAACCAGGACAAATTACGGCGATCAGCTATAACAGTGGCAGATTCCCAATTTACTTAATTGTGAGCATGCTTGATATGATATCCTGCAACATTCTTCAACTCTTTCAATATTCAGAAAACAAAATCAAAACTGTATTTTCTAGACAATTCATGTCTCTTTTCTAATTGCTTTTCCTGTTGGTCGGCTTATATGCAGTTGAATGTATTGCGAGACTTTTTGTTTTCATTTCGCTCTGCCCTTTCTGTATCTTTCCGTATCTATACGGTATTTTTCATTTATTGTTCTTTTATTTCTTTATTTGCGTCATTCATACTTACCGTGCTGCATTAAATTATTGTATGTATATATGTGTCATCGCTGTATGTATGTATGTATGTATGTATGTATGTATGTATGTATGTATGTATGTATGTATGTATGTATGTATGTATGTATGTATGTATGTATGTATGTATGTATGTATGTATGTGTGTGTATGTATGTATGTATGTATGTATGTATGTATGTATGTATGTATGTATGTATGTATGTATGTATGTATGTGCGTGTGTGTGTGTTGTGTGTAATATGTGTATATACATGTACATATATTTTTCCCCTTTTTTTCTGCTTTGCTCGTGGCGCCAGGCGCCTATAATAAGGCGTGAAATTCTCGCGTTTTGCTCCGGGGCCATGACAGTCACGTATTGTCAAAACTCGCAATAAACTTCAAACTTCAAAATTTCAAACAGAGCGAGAGTAAAACGGAACACGCTCGCGCTGTTAGTCTAGATATGTCCAACCGATTAGCGCGAACCTGCAGATTGCAGAAGGCTATATATATATATATATATATATATATATATATATATATATATATATATATATATGTATATATATATATATATATATATATATATATATATATATATATATATATATATATATATATATATATATATATATATATATGGTTTTCAAAGGCGTAATCGTCTAGAATTTTGAAATTTAATTTTAATATAAGAAGCTCATAATGCAGTCTACAAGAGCCGCATTTTCTGGTTAATTCTAAACCTAAACAATGTGAAGGATAAAATAGCACTGTCTAAAGGATAGAGAGCAAGGCGAAAAAACACGAGAGCTCTCTCTCTCTCCTGCGTGTAATGCTTTTTTTAAATTCTTGACAATGCTTCACTTACCGGCCCATTCTTCTGCTACTACTGAAACGCAAATAGTATGCACAAAAGTCAACACGGATCTCTACAAATACGCGAGTTGCGGTAACGGCACACAAGCACAAGAAAGGGCGCTTTGTGATGAATGGACCACCTCAATGTGTTGCACATATCTCCTTGGTGCAGATGAAAGGATCGAACAGGCAAAGCAACTGCGTGCTACCATGAAATATGTTTGTCTGCCACGTACGAGCGTTTAAAATTTCAATTTGACATACCCAAGGTGACTTCACAGTAAAAGCGAAATTCTAATCTTCAAATACTTATTTCGTTCCTTTTCTGGTCGTCATACCGGAAGGTGAACGATATTAATTAAGATAAATAATTGCTTGAAATAAGCATGCTCATTAAGTGGAATTAGGAATTAAGCGAAGGCACAGTATCGTTACCTACGTTTACGAATTTGCATTGACTAATATTCATTTTTTTATTATCTGACCCTCGACACTGCCTCTGGTTGTCAATCCGGCCCTCCACCCAAGAAGTTTGGTGACCCCTAGTCTAGGAAGAAGAAGGAGCAGAAGAAAGCGGACGTGCCCCGCATCGGTTCCGTCTTTTTGAATGATTCTGCAGGCAATCTTGCTGGGACCGCGCATTGAAGCTCAACATCGGATTCGTGAGGTTAACGCGAATCGGTGGATATCTTTGGACAAGGTGGGCCGGCATTTTTTTGACTTCCATCGCCTCTTTTCTGTGCATCGCACGTGGGCGCCACCCTGGGCCTAACGCCACGTAGGTCTAGCGAGCCCGCCAAGCCGGCATGGTCGATATACGTATGGACGACGAACTCTCCTCGGAGACGGAAGACGGCGAGGAAAGAATGGGTTGGCAGGTGGTCACCAACCGAAGATCGCGATCTGCGAAAAAGACCTGGGGAGCTGGTGCAGCCGCCAATTCGAACCAAGAATCACAAGGAAAGGAGATCGCCAACAAAGGTGCTGCCGGGGCCGACAAGCTCAAGCGCCGGAGGCGTCAAGGATGCCGCAACTGCCGGAGGAGCACAGGAAAATCATCGTTAGGCCTCGAGGAGGCCTCAACCTGAACAAGGTCAGCACAGCTATTGGAGAAGCGATCATCGAGGCAGCCGGACTTACAGCAGACCGAGCAAAGGAAGACATCATCTGCCCCTACTTCACACAGAATATCGTGGTGGTTAGTACACCTGACTCCTCTCATGCCGGCAGGTATGTGAGAATCAAGTGCAATGCGATCATGGAGGCAGAATATGAAGTGAGCGGTTATGAAACAGCCCCCCCCCCGCCACTCTACGTACAAGGGCGTAATTAGAAGAGTGAACCTCAATGACAGTCAAAGTGTGATCACGAAAAAAATTGTGCATGAATACAACCCAACGGCGTTGGCTGCACAACGTATCAAAGCTACGGGCTCGGTTATTGTGCTTTTATGCTTTATGGTTTTAGGGTGCCCAAATTCATCAAATATGGGTCAACTCTCGTGAGGTGCTATCTGTACAGGAAGCAAATTGACGTATGTTACGCATGTGGAAGAATCGGACACAGATAAGACGTTTGTCCCACACTTGATATTGTGCAGTGCAGGGGATGTGGTATGCAAGGCCTAGGGGAGGACCATATCTGCTCTCCCAAATGCAAGTTCTGCGGTGAAGTTCACCCCACAGGTGACAAGGCTTGCAAGCAGCGGTACCAAATACCATATGTAGTAAGCGTAAGGAGACAACTCTCCATAGGGGAGAACGAGATGGAATTGGCCCAACCGACAAAGGAAACTCCTCCAGGCGCCGGAAGGCGCTCACGCTTAAGCACATCAAGACCAAGACAGTGCTCAGCATCGTGGGGAAGAAACCGTTCCAGGTCTCGGGAGGCGCAGGTGCGCTTCGAGGAGCAGGAGCTGAAGACAAACAAGAAAAAGGAGCCAGGAGCGACCTGGGCCGAAAAAGTCAAAGGTACTGTGAAAGTCACACGTGCGCTAGCCTCGCAGGAACAAAGCAATGATGCTAGAGTAGAACGGCTGATCACTAAAGATCACTGAAGAAAGCAAATGAAGAACTTAAGAAGCAGATGCAGGAAATGAAGAAAGGATTGAGGACAGAAAGCGGCAGTGTGGGAATAGCTAAGCCGTTGTGCAGAAGTAACAGCCAGGACGAAGAGGACACACCGGCGCCCAAAAAGAGAGCTGTAGTTCCGGAGGTAGAATCGATGTTCTCGGTTCTGGAGGAGATTATGAATGCGATTAGGGACCTAAAGGACACGGTAGACAGCGTTGACCTTCAGGTAGATAAAACATGGAAGTGCAAGTTAATAGCCGAGAAAAGACTGAAAAAGCTAGAGGCCAAAGGAGAGGATGAAGAATATATACCCTCAGAAACCGAAAGCGCTACAACACTCCCAGGAGCGGTAGGTGGCACAGTCAAGAGAACAGAGGCAGGGGGTAGCGGCAATTATAATGGATAGCAGAAAGGGACAGTGTGTGGCAGTGGAACTGCAGAGGATTTCAGCAAAGAACAGAGTCACTAGCACTGAAAATCGAAACGGTTGAAAATAGGCCGAAATTAATAATGCTGCAGGAAACTCTAGCGGAGGAGATCGGCCTGTCCGGCTTCAACTCGGTCTGCAAAGGCAAAGAAACGCGCGCTGAGCAATTGCCACCCTAAGTGACAAGAAAATTCCCTACATAGAGCACGATCTAAAATTAGGGGCGAGTAAAATTGAATACATATTGATAGAAATTCTCCTAAAAAGGCACAGAGGTAAAGCGCAAAGCTTGTTCTGCCTCAACGTATATTGCAGTCCCAGAGAGATGAGACAGAGCTTCGGACCAATTTTTAATAAGGCCATGAGGGTAGCCAAAACTGCGCCCCTCGTAATAGGAGGGGACTTCAACGCCCCGCACCAATCTTGGGGTTACCGCTGGAGTAGTAAGAAAGGGGAAGGAATCTGGCGTCTCGTCATGGAATTAGGCCTTTCTTTTATCACGGATCCAGCCTATCCTACCAGGTGTGGCAGTTCCACGTGTAGGGACACTACCCCGCACTTATCCTTCACTTATAACTTACCCAGGGCAGACTGGATCAACTCTTGTGAGAACCTAGGAAGCGACCATTATATACTACACATAATGGTGGAAACGACGGGGGTGGAGGTTAAGCATTTCACTTACATAGACTGGGATCACTTTAGAAAAAATCAGAAGAGACAGAGCAGACACGGATAGAAAGGGGCGCATCAGACTACAAGAGTTGGTGGCTCAGCTTAGGGACGACTTGAATGCAGCAACTAAGGCTATAGAGACAGAGGAAGAGGTCGAACAAATTGGCAGTAGATTGGCGCATTTGTTTGAAGCCAAGCAATCGATTTTACAAAGATGGAAATCACAACGCTTAAACAGAAGACTTAGGAAATGAATTGCTCAGCTAAATAGGAATATAGAGGAACACGCACAATATTTGTAGAAACAAAAATTGAATGAGGTGTGTAAATGTGTAGATAGAAGGATAAAACGTAGAGGCGATTGGAGTGTGGTCAGGCATCTGCTCAACGAAAAAGGCACTAATTCGAATAGACGTACGGCAGTGGAGAAACTGGTACACCAGGAAAGTCAGACTGCAAGCGCAGGGGGCATAATGGAGTGATTGACAAATAAATACGTGCCTCTCAGGAAACAGGATCAGGATGTGAGTTATTCCGATTACATAGGGGTAGAATGCAGATATATGGATCAGGAATTCACCGAAAGTGAGGCACGCACGGCACTGTATGATCTGAATAGTAGGTCAGCAGCTGGCCCGGATGGCATCTCTAACAGATTGCTTAAGGATTTGGACGACGAATCAATAAAATATCTGACCACATACATTAATGAACTACGGAAAGATGGGGTATATCCAGAAGAATGGAGGATGGCCAGTACTATCTTAATTCCAAAGCCGGGAAAACAACTCAAATTGGATAATCTCAGGCCAATTTCGTTAACATCATGTCTAGGGAAGACAATGGAACATGTCATATTGAACAGGTTAACGAAATATGTGGAAGACAATGAGATCCTACCGTATAATCTGATTGGTTTCAGGTCAGGCTTGTCCACACAAGATCTCATGTTGTTAATCAAACATCAACTGCTATTAGCTAAACAAAAAAAAACACTCGAGCTCTTTTGGTGTTGTATGTCGAACAAGCTTTTGACAGAATTAAGCATAGAGCAATACTTGAAGTGATTTCCGAACTGGGATTGGGCAGAAAACTCTATGAAGTGGTCAAAACCTTTCTTGGCAATCGTTCAGCCCACCTTAGATTCGGGGATATTAAATCAAAGAAGATGGATCTCGGTGACAAAGGGACGCCACGACGGTCGGTCTTGTCACCTATGCATTTCAACCTGGCCATGTCAAACGTGGCAAAGGAATTAAAAGGGATAGAGGGCATTCACATTACCATTTATGCAGACGATGTGACTATGTGGACCGCTGAAGGAAGTATGGGACATGGGGAAAGCAGACTTCAGAAGAACATTTATGAGGTAGAGTCTATTTTAGAAGACATGGGACTCAAATGCTCTGCTCATAAGTCTGAACTCCTTGTACTCAATAATAGAAGAAGGAGTAGAAAACCGAGGGGATATGTTCCCGAGGAAGAACTCAGGTTAGTACTAACCACGAAGGAAGTCGAATATATTAAGCAAGTAGAATGCATTAGAGTCTTAGGGTTATTTCTGGCGGCAAACGGGGCAAACGGAAAAACAATACAACACATTACAAGCAAGACTGAGGAGGTAATAAGACTGCTAAGGAGAATCACTAACAGACACAGAGGGTTGAGAGAGAAGAGCGCCATGCGACTGATCCACGCTTTCGCCTTGTGTCACTTCTCATATGTAGCTGGGATGCTGAGTTGGACACAGTCAGAGCTAAACAAGTTGAACAGATTAATTAAAAGGCTAATCAAAACAACAGTGGGGTTACCGATTAACACGTCGGATAATAAATTAATGAAACTGGCTCCACAACACAATAGCCGAGATAATTGAAGCTCAGCAAATTGCCCACAGGGAGAGGCTCTCTGGAACAAGGTCAGCTATATAGAGCAATACTAGAAGAGGTAAAGTGGTGCCCAACCGAATCCAAAATTTCAGGTGAAAGCACAATAGAACTAAAAAATAGCATAAGAGAGATAATCAAGACGAATCCTTTCCCCAGAAATATGCACCCAGTGCACAAACTGGAAAGACGAAAGGCAAGGGCCAGAGCTCTCCTGCAAGAGATAGAACACGACAGAGAACATGCGGCTTTTGTAGATGCTGCATGGGTCAGAGGAAAGAAAGCCTTTACGGCAGTAGTAGTAGATGCAGATGGTCTCACTCGGGATGCTATTACAATCATGACTAAAGACACGACAGTCGCGGAACAAGCAGCGATAGCATTGGCTTTAAGGAATAATAAGTGGACGAGGATTTACAGTGACTCTAAGATGGCTATTAGACACTTTACCAATGGCTTTGTAACCAAAAGGGCTGCCCAGCTGATCGGTGAGTTGGACAGCCAAAGGATCGAAATCCGCTGGTTTCATGCGCACATGGGGACTGTCGATCCATCTCGGAATAACTTAAACGAGATGGCCAACGCAGCTGCACGAGGACTTACTATCCGTGAACTACGCGACCAGGACCTTAATAATGTACAGGAGGAGAACAGGGACTAAGTACTTAGAGATAATGAAATCACGAGGCATTACTACATGAACAGAAGGGGATTCTCAGTGCCACACGCTAAGCTCAATAGAGCTCAAGCGGTGACTCTGAGATTGTTGCAGACAAGAACTTACCGAAGTACAAACTTTATTAACAAGCTATATCCAGAAAGAGAGGTACCAATCAATTGCGAGAAGTGCAATGGCATCATTACTCCGGATCACATGCTTCGGCAGTGTCCTGTGTCTTTCCCAGACTGTGACAAGGAGAGAGGCTGGTGGTGGCGAGTCCTACACAGTGGAGTCATCTTCGGTCGAGTACAGGCCGTCCAGAAGGCCCACGATACGTCGGTAAGGTTAAACCTTACTGTCCGGACGTGGGAGTCGCCTGCGTCAACCTAACGGTTGATCTTCAGGACATTAATAAAGTTCATCATACCATACCATACCATACCTAGTCTAGAGCAACAGGAAAAAAAAGCTTCTAGAGAATGTATGAAGAAATGTAGGAACGTAACAAAGTGAAGTCGCATGTTAACTTGCAAAGAGGAGGAGGGGAGGGGGATGCAGTGAGACAGGAGTGGCCAGACAAACAAAAATGCGCGTTTGGAGCACTTCCTGATTTTCTGACGGATATTAAGTTTATGCAGTTGTTTATTTGAGCTTGCGCGTATCTTGTTTCATGTGCTTTGATGTTGGCTGTGTGCAACCAGCTTTCATTTGTGTTTGTTTTGTTTTTCACGCAATGGCTGCCGAGATAGAGGTCCTTCTGGAACCGCTTCTTCTGGACGTTCGAATATCGCTCATATAGCGCATCCTGACTCTCTATTTCAGCGCACTCTTAACTTGCTGCCTTATTGCTTTATTTTCTTTCCTTTTTTAGATTACTCAGTCGCTTGAGTTCATATTTGATGGGTATTTTAGCCGGTTCTTAGGTGGAGTATTGTTTACGATGTCATGATAATTTATTATTCGACAGCAACGAGCATGTTATCGGTATCACCTTTTTTTTTTTAGTTAGACCACTTTGACACCATGATAGACAATACCGAGAGACAAATAACATAAAGGGCGGGGCCCCCCAAGTCGAGCCACGGTCGACGCGTCATGCGTTCTTCGTGGACGACGGCTGCCTGACGCCGTCGAGCCTGAGCGTCCGGGTCCCTATGCTCGGCTGCGGCGCATTCCTGTGGCTCGTGGGTGTCGGGCACCGCTGCGGGCGCTGGTGTTCCCGAGGCGCCGAAGGCGGCCACCTCTGCCGCGGATACCGTGTGGCTCAGGCCGAGCAAGCACAAGCTTATCGCCACGTGCAGTATGGTCACAACGAATTTCGCACCGATGAAAGTGATCGTGCTGAGTCTGGCGGGGCCCTGTTGAGAAGAAAAGAAGAAGCGGGACTTTTTCAACGACTGCAAATCGTGAGTGATCCAGTGTCATGACGCAAATAGAGAGAAGTGATAAAGGATAGGCAAAGAAGTTAAGCAGGCTTAGCTCAGTTGGCTGTTCTGCGCTGGGGAAGGGGGGAAATGAACTGTAACGTGAGTAGAAGTTATCTACACAGTATGCACGGACACGCAAACACGCAGTGAAACTTCACCGTTCTGTCGTCCATCACAAGTGGTCGCACGTTGGAACAGCGGGGAGCGTGCGGCCCGAAGAAAGTGGTGGTCGCGTGCATTATTACCGGAACAGGAAGTGTGTTCTTAAGCTGTTTCAAAGTGCTGGAAGTATCTTTTTTTTACATTTTCAGATAAAATAAAGGCTTATAATGACTCAGGACTAATAATGACATTTTTTTAATGATATGCGGCAAACTTGACTTGTCAACTTGTAGTTGTGTAAAGTGGGGGGGGGGGGGTATTGAAAATAGTATTGAAACAGTATTGAAAATCTGCTGGCTTTTTAAAACGCAATTGTGCTACGCTTCGTTCCCTTTTTTTGTCAGCTAATTGAAGGGCGCTACGACAGTGGGCAAAACCGGAAGCTGTGCAGAGCCTATGTTTATAAACAGCGGAACTGCATTTCAAGAGACGCAGCAGCGCTTTTGTGGCTTCGCACATCGGAAAGGCATGGGGCCACAACACCGGTAACTCCTCTTCTGTAAAAGGCCAGCTATCTATGTGCCCTAAAGCTGCCTGAAGGGCAAGCCACTCATCTTCGTATGACGGACACTCACAGAGGAGGAAGGTTGGTTTTAGGCCACATGTGACAGAAAGCCATGACATTTGGCGGTTTCCTGCTTTACTTATCCTGCATGCCTAACCAGTAACCCGAAGTGGATCAAGTATTTCACGTTTTTATAACATCTGGGGCCCCACTGCAGTCCGAGGAAAGAGCAAGTGACGGGACCATGCAGCATGGATTTACCAATAGGCTAAGCCCGCTCGTCGTCGGCACATATCCTTGTTTTGAGCCGTCCGGAGTGGCTTCACCTACGCCTCCATGTAATGTCACAGACGATCAAAACAGGGTGACATGAATACCGCCACAAAAAAAAAAAAAAGTACGCGGCACCATATATGTGCGTTTCACGCACAGCTAATTACATTACTGAGCACGTGCTGGTGGGCGAGTTGGTTATGCATGATTACAACGAAGGCGCCAAATAAAACAACGGATGAAGGAAGGAGACGTGCAGATGACGATGCAGATGACCGCCCTGTTTCTTCTTGTTGTTTTGATCCTTGACAGCAGGTACTTATTCCTGTGCCAAGAAATAAAACGCTCAGTTGTTAGTGCGCCTACGTGGTTGTCTCGTGTCTGCTTCCTTCGTCGCTTGTTTTATTTGGCGCCTTCGTTGTAATAATTACCTTAGGCGAGCCTTTGCTGTATCCTTGTGGCGTAAGCTCGGAGGGGTTATTTAAAATAACGGGGGCTGGGAAAGACATGGCAGAGGAAAGTAAAAGCTAGAAAAAGTAACATAGGAAAGTACAGCTGTACTTAGTACAGCTAACGATATGCAGTCTATCCGAGCAAATAACCTTTTCCTCTGGCAAAAATTCAGTTTACCTCAAGAAAATGCGCAGTTTGATGATGTTTTTGAGGCGTAAATATTATTTCATGTACTGCGGTGGTAGCGAACTTGCGAGGTGCCATTCTGCAACAATGCTTTTATACCCTCAGGCGAATTTCAGAAAGAATGAGAAAGCAAGTATCTTTACTCCTACGTTATTTTCTTCTTTTTGTTTTCATTGGCCGCCATTCGTACGGCATCATGTTTTACGGCGTAGCCAAATAATCGGCCCATGCTGCAGCTGTTTAGAGATCTTAGGATGGAATAACCGGCGAACTTGAGCTGTTTGGTTGGGTTTCATATTTAAAACGACGCAAAAGACTCCGATAAGGGACCAGATGACGCAAGCGCTGACTGAAGTTGGAGCTGTCATTGAGTACTAAGGTATCGTAGCATTGACTTCATTTACACGAAAAAAAAAAACTCTCCAGGGGAAGCAACATCTTCAAAAAAGCTCTAGCTACGAGAGCACAGCAAGATTAGCAACAGGGAAGAATACTGTCTAACCAACCAGCCCAACTTCGCACTCGTGTACGGATGAAGCAGTCTTCCAAACGATACTCACTGCGGGCAATTCAGGCAACGCGGCCTCATTCGCCATTGACGATGGCAAAACGGCGACACACGACAGAAATGTCACGAGCATTCCCCTGGAAAACGACGAAACTTGGTCGGCCATTGGACAGCTTGGATCAAGAGAGCTTCTGCCAAACCCGGAACGCGTTAATAGAAAGCTCGAACGTAGGGCGAACTCTCCCGAAAGTGCATGGACGCACTCGGTCGGCGTTTATATCGATCCCAGAGCCAGGAAAGACTCCAGAGAGGCTTGAACACGTCAGTCCTTTATCAATAACATCGACCTCGTGTAGATTTATGAAACAGGTCACCACGCCTTTCTGAGTCTGTCGTTTTATCATGCGGTGCAATGGGGTGGCTGAAAGATAAATAAGAGATGTCCAACAAAAGTGGTGTATTAGACAAAGAGTCACTTGTAAATAAAATTTATGTATCTTTCTTTTATAGTTTAGATACCGTAGGACTGTTCAGGCTGACGTTTGCAGAAGCCCCAGTAAGCAGTCTCTGCCTCCAGCGGCACACCATCAGCGGAAAACACAGGCACAATAAATGCAGCCATTGACTTCAATAGGCTTTCGTCATGGTGGCCTACAATGCCCTGATCAGTGATATTTAAAAAATCTTTCGGCATATAGGATGTCGCTCATGTTTTGTTCAAAAATATTTTTTTAACAATCGCACTTCAGAGGCCCTAGGTGAAAGTTCGGGCCACGAGGTTTACGTAAATCGTCTTCAGGAGCCTCAGGAGGGTGTACCTCATGGGTCTGAAATGGAACCAACTGTGTCACCGTTGCTAAGCCGTGATAAGTACCACTTGGTGACTGCCGATCCCTGGAACGCGACCATGCACTGACTTGAACTTCGGTACCTCAAATGCAAGAAAAGAAAGCCCTTGAAGCCATAAAAAGGCCCCGCTGCCTGCTACTTGCACGGAAAAGCAGCTTTCCTTTAAGCACGGAAACAAGAGCTACTCAAACAATACCACGTCGCGGACAACTTAAAGTGATGTTTTGAAACTAGACTTCTACTTAACGAATTACGTGTAAATAGTTAGTTGTAATAATCTATAGTTATTGTTATTTTCGGAAGGTAATAATTACTTTCTCTACTCAGTAAGACTCACTGCGATTCCGTTACTGTTTTCAGTAACCGTTTACACGTAACCAGTTGCTTTTGTAACGAAACAAGCTGTGACAGGCGACGTAGTTTTGAGCACTTCGATTTGCCGGGAACTACAGGAAATGTACCGACGACTTGCCATACAGCAGCCTCGCGGATTCGCAGAATACACACCGGCAAACGCGGGCATCAGCATTTGTCGCGAAATCTGAAGGCTTCAGGATTTATTAGGTAAGATTTTAAGCTGGAGCTGCTCCGGCTCGATAGCGAAGCCACCTCCATCGTTTGCGATAGGAAATCACAGACACTTCTTCAGCTTTTCATTGACCCTGTACCGAGAGCGCCTTCTGCGATTTCCAGCAACAACGGAGTGCGAGCTCCGACAACAACGAAGTGCTGCGCGCCATAACAAACCTAGACGCGAGCGTAACGGCACTCAGCCGACAAAATCTTTTTCGCAGGTTATTCGCAACCCGCCGCTCTTCCATCCACTGTGCACATCGGGCTTTGTGTTCGGTGTCATTGTCGTCTTCACAAGAAAATAAGGAATATGGCCGACGGAGAATTCGCAAAGCAATTGTTGCTGAAGATAAACAATGTACGCTTTCTTTTAAGCTGGTGCACGTCAACTGGGACGCTCCGTGTGTTTGCAAGATTAAGAAGAATAAGCTGTGCACATTGCACTTGCTCGCGAGCTAGCTTTTTTTTTTTTTGGTCACCAATTTCAGGGAAAAGCAGTCACGCGAAGAGGTCATCTGCCAGGAAGCATGCTAGATATGGAAGGGCAGGAGGTTGCACGGAGTCAGGAGTGAGGGTGCAAAAAGGGCGTGAAACCTGGTCGTGTCCCAACACAGGTCTCAAGACTGTGCGGAATAGCCTTGTAGGCAGTTACTAGGTGAGTTCTCGATGAATGGTCATTCATGCGCATTTTTTAAATATTTCTCAATGTTCAGATGACCTAGCTGTTAGTGCTTGTGTCGTTCTTCTACACTTGTGATCTTTTTTGTTGTTCTTGTTGTCAGATTTTTTTTGGTGATACTTAGTTTCTTAGTGTTTTGATATCTTGTTATACAGTTGTTTTTACATAGCCTTGTAGTTTTCTTACTTTTAATAGTTTCCCAACTGCAGTTTATGATACTGAACCTAATATGCAATATTTTTGCGGGTAGTTTGTAGATATTGTACAGCCTTCGCACTAACAATTTTCACATCTTTATGTTCCCAAAAAATGAAAATTTTCTGGCATGATACTGCCAGCTATAAAACAGATGCCTGATTAAAAGCTCGACGGGAGCATCAGGAATATCATAGCAGATTGTTCGTGAATTCAGGGCTTTTCAGAAAGTACTCAGTCATGCATTGTGATATAAAGTTTGCATAGTTAACGTTAAAAGCCAAATAATATTAATGTATACCTTCGCAACCAAATCAGACTTGGGCGTCGTTCGGGGCGATGGCAGAGAGAGAGAGAAAAAACACCTTTTTGTCTAGTTAAATTTGTTGCGACACATGGTACCACCATTACATAAAGTATGTTGCATTGAAACATATTGTAATTTAATCCCATAAAAGGGGAGTGGGGCACAGGTGCGCAAAAAATAGTACCAAGTAATATCAACTGCCGAAGGCCTTGTCTAAACAACATTTTATTGCGCCTGATCATGTTTAGCTGGAAATGTGTGGCTGCCTGAGTGACGCAACGGGCTCTAATGCGTTATGTACGCTGTGGATGAGATGAAAATCAACCCGTTTTTCATTTGATTTCATGCTTGATGGTGTTCAGTCGGTAACGTAAGGTATTCGAAAAGTATTCGAAATATATTCAGATTTTTTTTAGTCGTGAATATTCGATGGCCTAAACAATTAAATAGTGACTATTCGATTCAAGGACCAAATCTAATAGGACACTATTCGATTCGTTATTTGCAAGTTCAGAATATTCTCATACTGATACTTTTTCGTGCTTCTCATTCGTAGCTAATATGTTAGCTATATAGCCCTTTCTGTAGTCAATTTGCGCATATTTCTGGACAAAAAAAAAGAAGGTGCCAGAAAGGGAGAGATGGTAACGTGGAATGACAACGGGGGACACGAAGGAAGATTTAGTCAGTAATAGTTCAAAGAAACATCATCATGTGCCCAGATGAAATAAACATGCGCCAGGAAACCATCTTGTGTTGGTCTGAGCCTCTTTCGTTATATGGAGTGTTCTTAAGTGGGAAGCATTTCTTGGTGAACATTTGCCCATTTTGACAGTATCTGTATAGCTTTCTATTTAGCCGCCTACGTCTTGGTGCTCTCAAAGTCGTTTCGTTAACTTGGCATGTACCGAAATTGGCATAGTATGACAAGAGTGTATGACGAACATGAATGATAAGTCATGACATGAATGTCATGAGATGCGTGTCATGTAGGTCATGAAACAGGCGCCTACGTTTTGGTGCGCTCATGGTCGTTTGTTAACTTGGTAGGCTCCCCACACACTGCTTCCCATAACGTCGATTCCCACAGGGCGTGGGATCTGCCGGATTTTTGTCGTTAGGAGAATTTTTTCAATATCACCTGTGGCATACAGCACAAATTGACTCATTGAGGTAGAATACTATCAGCGGCAGATGTTATTTGCAGGATTAATCAAAATCAATATTTTGCTAATTAACATCTTAAACTACTTACTTAGGCACATATTGCAGTTTACGAACTGAAGCCGGCGACTTCCAAAGCCATATGCACTCGGGACAAATTCTGAGGATGATGCCATTTTCAAGAAAGGCGTTACCAAAGTTTGCAACGAAATGCGTAGGTTTTCCAGTAATTTTTGATGTTTAATGGATAAAAATGCACTTCTGTAAAAAAAAAGATAAGTGGAACAACACTGACTTTTTACCTCAACTTTGACAACTGGTGCTAGATTTAAGATTAGTTCCAAGTTGACGTACCTGGTGAAGCCACTGACTTCAGTTGGTGTATTGCAATATGTAAACTAGAGTAATCGTTTGAACTGTTGATCACTAAATTGTGTCAATTATTCAATTATGCATTTCATTTCTATGGTAACAAGCGCCTCTTCAAGTTATCCAGCTATATTAGTGAATTTGTGCTATATACCGCAGAAAATATTTAAGAATGTTGTTAACGTGTTTAAAAAAAGTCATTTATATATGTGCCCTCCCTTTCCCAGTAGCTTTCTTGCCTTGAAAATCTTAGTACTCAAAGAGCATTTTTTTAGACTGTTACTTTTGTGCATAAATTACGGTCCTGGACTTCTACACCCAAGATACTACCAAGTTTTCGAGGACTAGAAAAATTGTGTTGTAAAAGTTTTTCTAGAAACCAGTTTTGGTTTTGGCTTCCAGAAGGTCTATGAGTCGTGGCGTCAAGACACAGTAGTTGGTCACGTGGGAGCATAGTGTCGCGACGGTTAAGCAGTCAATCCGATTCTCTTGCTCGTCTGCTGTGACACTACTTTACAGGCATGCATGAGGAGGCGGAAATGACCGTCAGTATATTGTGCAGTCACGAGCATGGTCGTTAAACACCATCACTCCACCGAAAAAGTCAATGTTCTCGTTGCGGCCATGTGATCTCGTGAGCCTTCAACTCTTCCTCTACAGATCGTCCTGCGAGTACTGTTGGGAAAGGGCCAGAAAGGTAAGATAGGGGCATAAGCATCAACAGAAGCCATCTACCATCACAGCGAGCAGGCTGGCTCCAATACTGGGATGGTAGGCGCAACTGTTAGTGAATCTTACAGAATGCGAGAAAGGAAGGTAAAAGTAATGCACTATAAAAATCTGAAGGTTTCCTAAGTTTTTGTGATTTTACTAGAAGAACATGAATGCACATTTTATTTGTCTTTTTATTTTGACCTTACTTAAATCCTCCATTATATGCATTTTCAGGGTCCTTATAAACACTCTTCTTGATGGACCCTGGTATTGTCGAGCCAGGCAGTTGTTGTTGAAAGCTTTTTGAAGTTCTCTCGTCAGCGTGATGCTGCGCTTCCGCTCAACAAGAGGACTGTGCTTCCATAATGTAACCTTAAAGAAAAACTTTGGAACGCTTTTATTTCTTCGCTGACAACGTTTTTTTTTTATCACGCCAAAAAGAACTCCGGGCTGAAAGGAACGGCGTGGCCACAGCGCGTAATTCCAACGTTTGGTTTATTTTTTCAAGTGCTACATTTGCACGTGGAAACAGTACCACACGCGGGCGTACTTGTACTAGTTTTGTATTTGAAGAACAGCAAAGATGTATGTGTGTCGGGAGTTAAGCCAAAATGAAGAAGTGATATATTGGCTGCAAAACCAGTCTGTTTGCCATCTCCGTCAAACCACTCTGTGCGTCTTGGTTAGAAAATAAGATTCTCTCTCTTTTTTTAGAGAGATTGACTGAAGGCTCACACGTGTCCATCTAAACTATCAATGTTCGTCGCTTCAACAATTTCACAAGTTCTCTGCGTCGGACTTCTTTCTATCGCGCGGCATTGCGTGAATATGGGAACGCACCCACAGTTCCTGAAGTAATACCGTGCATACATGATGTCTCCCACAGGCTCAATGTAAGAGTAATATTTTCAGCGCCATGCAACCTTTCTAGTCTGTAAAAGGCCAGTTACAATGGCTTCAAGAAGACAGGTTGCCAGAGAAAGCGCAAAGAAAGCTTCGCTAAATGTAAGAAATTGTGTAAAAACTACCGTTGCCCTGTGGTAAAAAATACATTGGCCAGACGTTGTGCAAATGATAGGCTACGTGAGCCCGCAAATCTTGAGCGAACTGGAGGCACCGCCCCAGCCTGGCCTTCACTGCAGAAACTGTGAATGCGTGGCCATATTAACGTAATGCAAAGTGATAGGAAAAAGCCCGACGTAGGGAACTCGTGAAATAGTTGAAGCGACGAATATTGATAATTTGGGTGGGCACGTATGTTAATGCGCCTTAAATCGAACTTAAAAAAAAGAATCTGACTTGCAAACAAGAATTTAATTCCGAGGGTGTACGTGCCAAAACCCCGATTTAATAATGAGTGACGCCGTAGAGAGGGACCCGAGATTAATTTCGACCAGCCGCGGTTCATTAACGAGCCCCCAATGCACGAAACACGGGTGTTTTTTCCATTCGCCACCAGCCATATGCGGCCACCATGGCCGGGTCTTGATTCCTCGACTTCCTGCTTAGCAGCGTAAGACCATAGCCGCTAAGTCACGGCGGCGAATATCTAGACAAGACAGAGATAATGATTCGACGGGGATGGAAAGACAGACCGGTCTTTTTATCTTGCAGCCAATATATCACTTCTTCATTTTATCCTAACCCCCGACACACACACATATTTGCTGTGCTTCAGATACAGAACTAGTACAAATACGCCCGCGTGTGGTGCTATCTGTTTTCTATATACACATGTACCACTTCGTGAAATAATCCAAAAGTTGGAAGTTAGCGCTGTGTCCACGTCGTTCCTTTCAGTCCTGTGTTCTTTCTCCTGCGCTAAAGAAAGTGGTCACTATGAATTACGAACGTGCCGAAGCATACGCTCTTTCAAGTTACATTTCATTAGCGTTTGCACTGCTAGAGGCGAGAAGTTGGAGTGGCGCCCTCTCGCGAGTGACGTCACTGGGCAGGACGCCGCTCGCTCCGGCTCGTCCGGCTGCTGCGCGCCCTCGTTCCTTTCGTGCATGCGTGGTGCATTGGCGGCTCCAGTCATATTTGCAGTGCACATATGCGCCGCGTCTGTCCATAAATTTTTGCGTGAAAAGAAATGTCTGCAAATTCGACATGCGAAGTTGCGTATGATACTTCCCTAAACAATTGCCTTACAAGTTAGCTGTTTTACTTGGAAGAAAGGTCTTGGTATTTGGTGGCAGCATCATGTAACCGTGTTAGGAGGACACTGCCCAGCAATGCTTTCATCATGGCACTCTGTTGGGTTGTTCTAGTCAAATATCGCCACTTTATTATTGCGTAAAAGGAAGAGTTAGCGCACAGTTTGTACGGAACAGCGTTCGACTACTTTCGCCGTACTCTGAAACAAGCACCCAGGAAACGCAGTGCTCATGGTTGTCAACAATACGCTTGGTCATGTATATTATGTATATACTTCACGAATGCCATAACAAAAATAACCTGAAAGAAACATTTCGTGGTTAATATTTCGTGTTTTCGAGAGTCAATAAATTGCAAGCGATGAAATGTTTCGTGGTGTTAATCAGTAGCTTTATCGACAGTATGGCACACCCCTCACGCAGCGGAAGTAACAGATTGTTGCTATGACTAGGCACGCATTGCTCGCAAAACCCATCAGTTCACTATAACTAGAAATTGAAACCATGAAGGAGTTTTTACAGCGCGAATGGCAATGCCTAAAGTATGCTTGAGGCAATACAGCGCAGCTTAGGCTGCCTTGAAAATGAAAATTGAAACACCTTCTACCTCCCCATGTCTCGATCTTGCATTGTTTACTGATAGAAATGGACAACTATACGCATTGTTAGTCCATAAAAGAGAACCTCGCATACTAGCCTTATAAGGAAGACACCTGAAGGCTCATATTATTTCGCTTGATTTTTTACCTCCACCGGTGAGTAATGATACCTTCAATATGCCTCATACAACTAATGAATGCGGCTCCGGCTTGCTTCTGGCTGCAGCCACACAGTCCAAAAGGCATATTTCACTAAAAAATTTGGGCCGAGCAGCCTGTGCCAGTTCGCCAAACATATCCGTCATTTCTGTTCCTCTAGCAATAAGCACCAGTAAATTGCTCAAGTGAGTTTAACGTGTAGCACGGAAAAGGGAACAAATACTGGTACATTTCTTTCCGTGTACTGCAAACACTTGTAAGCGGCAATTAGTTTTGCTTTAAGTTACTACTTCTTAAAATTAGCCAGTGAAGAACAGTCTAAATTTGGGAAGCAGTTAGAGAAGTAAAGGGTGTGGTAAAATCTAAACTGCAGTGTAAGTTAAGTCCTCGTCTTACTGCCTAGCATTTCTGTGAAAAAACGCAAAACTTTGATATTATACTATGAACTACTCGTCGTGAGTAAACATGTTTTAGCCGATTAAACTCAATGTAAATGTTGTAGAAGTTATATATAGCCAGCGTTTGTGACATGCTTGTTGCACCACGGCCGTTATGGTATCCTAACAGAATTATTATGTGCTATGTTCTTGCCTTTATGGTTTTCTTATTCAGGTGAACTACGCTACAAAGGATAGACCCAATCATGAAAAAGTCGCAGTGCACTGGTCTGAGCTCCTTCGGTTGGCACTGTAGCGTTGACTTTCAGTAATATATTGTCGTCTAGAAAATAAGCTCTTCGAAATAGTTTTTGTGAAAGAAGACGTCATAAAAATATATTTGAGATGGCCATCATAAGTATACAAGCATAGCGAACGAGAGCGAACTTATGGAAACACTACCGAAGGCGTATGGACACCGCCCTTACACCCGAACTGCAGCTGACGACAGGTGCGAGTCCGTGCCCTGACGTTACGGCAGCGGCGCTCGAAGCACCCCGGTAGGTTGTTCTCGGGGATAATAGAGTATGGTACGAAAGTTGACGCTAGTTTACACAGCAAGCAGCACATGTAAGCTTGGAAGTTTGACGATGATGGTCGTTTGTATATGTTCGTCAGACTATATGCAGGCACAACGTAAAGCTGTGGGAAAAAGCCGGCAGATTCCACGCCCTGTAGGAATCGACGTTACGCGAATCAGTGTGCGGGGAGCCTACAAAGTTCGACCATGAGACCACCAAGACATGGGTGGCTGTTTCATGACCCACATGAGACGGATATCATGACCTATCATTTATGTTCGCATACACACTTGTCATACTATGCTAGTCTTGGTACATACCAAGTTACCGAAACGACCATAAGAGCACCAAGACGTAGGCGGCTGTTCCATGAACTACATGACACACATCTCATGATGTTCATGTCATGACTGATCATTTATGTTAGTCATACACTCTTGTCATACTGTGCCAATTTTATTACATACCAAGAAGTAGGATCCTGTTTCATGACCTACATGACACGCACATCATGACATTCATGTCATGACCCATTATTATGTTAGTGATACACTCTGGTCATACTATGCCAATTGTGCTACAAACCAAGCTAACGAAACGACCATGAGAGAACCAAGACGTAGGCGTCTGTTTCATGACCTACATGACACAGATGTCATGATAGTCATGTCATGACCTATCATTTATGTTCCTCATACGCTCTTAATTAATGAAACGACTTCGGACAAACATGCCAATATAATTTCAGTTGGGTCACGTGCCACTGCATACTGGTCACAAAACCGTGCGCGATACACCGTTTCTTTCCCACTCAAAAACATAGTAGCAAAAAAAAAAAAACAAAGCTGTATTCATTCTTTATTCTATAAAACCTTGACCTAGCTTCGTAAACTGATTTCCACATTTTCTGCAATTCTTTGCCTTAAAAAAGAAAGACCAGCAGGAATTTTTTTTCTGTTATGAATTTGTCATGGTTACTTATTTCGTACTTTCCTCCTGCCACTACTACCACTTGTCAATTACGTGGCTGCTGAGCTAAGGATCCTTGGTTCAAATCTGCCAATTATTCATCGTTACTGTGCGAGCGGCCGAGCCTACTTGGCAGGACTTACGAAGAACATCTATTAAAGCAGAAAAAAGCAGAGAAAAGTTATTAAAGCAGATAAAGAAGGACAGTAACACAGAAGCCCAATAAAAAATAATGAGCGAAGGAGGCCAGCAGTCATACCATATTTTCATAACGTCTCTCACACATTGAAAAAGATTGGCCGCGATTGGAAAAAGTGCCCTGACGTTACGGCAGCGCCGCTGCCGTAATGTCAGGGCACGGACTCGCACATGTCGTCAGCTGCAGTTCGGGTGTAAGGGTGGTGTCCACACGCCTTCGGTAGTGCACCAAGACGTAGGTGGCTGGTTCATGGCCTGTCATGTTACATGACGTTCATGACCGATCATTCATGTTCATCCACAGGTCGTTCTGCTCCATAAAGTGCGTCCTGTGGATGAACATGAATGATCGGTCATGAACGTCATGTAACATGACAGGCCATGAACCAGCCACCTACGTCTTGGTGCACTACCGAAGGCGTGTGGACACCACCCTTACACCCGAACTGCAGCTGACGACATGTGCGAGTCCGTGCCCTGACATTACGGCAGCGGCGCTGCCGTAACGTCAGGGCACTTTTTCCAATCGCGGCCAATCTTTTTCAATGTGTGAGAGACGTTATGAAAATATGGTATGACTGCTGGCCTCCTTCGCTCATTATTTTTTATTGGGCTTCTGTGTTACTCTCCTTCTTTATCTGCTTTAATAACTTTTCTCTGCTTTTTTCTGCTTTAATAGATGTTCTTCGTAAGTCCTGCCAAGTAGGCTCGGCCGCTCGCACAGTAACGATGAATAATTGGCAGATTTGAACCAAGGATCCTTAGCTCAGCAGCCACGTAATTGACAAGTGGTAGTAGTGGCAGGAGGAAAGTACGAAATAAGTAACCATGACAAATTCATAACAGAGATCATCGGCTTCCGACCGGGCTTGTGTACGCAGGACGTGATGCTCCGACTAAAACATGACATAATCGACTCACGTTCTAGAGACGCCAAGGTAATCCTCGGCCTGGACTTGACAAAGGCTTTTGATAATGTTAAACACGAAGCGATACTCCACGGTCTCCAAGAAATCGGGGTAGGCGCGCGAACATTCGACTATATCAAGGACTTTCTGTCAGACAGAACTGCCTGCATGAAGTTCCAAGATATTGAATCTCCTACACTGAAATTAGGAAGCAGGGGCACGCCGCAGGGCTCGGTTCTTTCCCCGTTCCTCTTCAACGTGGCGATGAGGGGCCTCCCCGAAGCTCTGAGAAACATACAGGGGCTAAATTTCAGTATTTATGCGGATGACATCACCCTCTGGACCAACCAGGGGAGCGATGCGAGCATCGAGGAGCGCCTGCAGGCGGCGGCGGATACTGTCGTGCACTATGCTGCCGGTAGGGGTCTGTCGTGCTCACCGCAAAAATCGGAGTTATTCGTCTACAACCCAAAGTCGCTCCGGTGCAAGCGTAGCTGGGAATTTGACATTAAAATAGAGGGGAAACCAGTCCCAAAGGTTAACCAAATCAGAATCCTAGGACTTTTCATACAGGAAAACGGATATAATGCTGGGACAATCAAAAATCTAGAGGGCTTTGCCACGCAAGCACTTGGCATATTTAGAAGGGTCGCGCTGAAAGGACGAGGCCTGAAGGAAAGAAGCTTGCTTAAACTAACCCAAGCATACGTAATAAGCCGCGTGTGCTATGCCACACCTTTCTTAAACATCAGGTCAGAGGAGAGGAGGAAACTCGACTCGCTCATTCGACGGTGCATAAAGAGGGCCGTAGGCTTACCAATTACCACCTCCACAGAAAAGCTCCTCTCTATGGGGGTGCACAATACCTGGGACGAAATAGCGGAGGCTGTCAGAATTTCGCAGCTTGAAAGATTAAGCCGAACGACCACGGGCAGAGCTATCCTCGAAATGGTAGGCCTGCAAACAGATAGGGGACTACGAGGCAAGACAAACATCCCGCTGGACTGCCGAGAAAATATAATCATTCCCCCCCTTCCTCGTAACATGCATCCCATATTCAACACGGAGAGGAGGGAAAAAAGAGCAGAAGCACTAATCAAACGCTTTGATTCAATGAACAGCAAGTCGGTTGCGTACGTGGACGCGGCAAGTGGCAAGTCGGGTGCGGCGGTCGCCTCGGTGGTCGACGGCCGAGGTGCCCCCGTATCGGCCGCCACCATTAGAAGCAGCAACTCGGAAACGGCTGAAGAAGTTGCGATAGCGCTTGCTTGCGTGGGAACGGAAGCAAATTTCATAATTAGCGATAGCAAAACGGCCATCTGGAATTTTGGAAAGGGCAGGATCTCGCCGGAAGCGGCAAGGGTTCTGGCCAGTAGACGGCTGAACAGAAAAATTAGCCTAATTTGGACCCCTGCACACACGTCCGTTCCTGGCAACGAGGCGGCCCACGAGTTAGCCCGAGCTCTCTACTTCCGGGTGGCTGTGGAACCGCCCGACTGCCGGAACATGGACGAGCGTCTGCAAAATTATACGGAGATTGTCGAAAATTATCGGCTACGCAGGAGACTGGTGCCACCACCGGATAAAAGTCTAAACAATAGAGAGGCAGTCGCATGGCGGCGCCTGCAAGCTGGGAACTTCGTAAACCCGGTCTGGGCATACCATGTTATGCATGATAGAGAAACCGATGAGTGCAAACACTGTGGTGCGAGAGGGACCCTCGATCACGTAATCTGGGAATGTGCTAGCTCACCAGGGGCTAAAGCAAACATAAATTGTAGAGAAGCCTGGGAAGCCCTGCTGCGGAGCGAGGACCCTACTCCACAGCAACACGCCATCCGCCTGGCGGAAGAAGCCGCGAAGAGTCAAGACCTCTTTGCTTGCTTCTAATCGCGGAGGTTCCGGCCCCCGTCCCCAAGGCCTGTGTGCCGGGGACGGGGAGTAGGGGCCTCCTTATCCGGCGGTACAATAAAGTTGCTATCATCATCATCATTCATGTTCATCCTACACTCCTGTCATACTATGCCAATTTGGTACATACCAAGAAATGACCACGATAGCACCAAGGCGTAGGTGGCTAGACAGATACTGTGAGAGTAGCAAATGTTCGCCGTTAAATGCTTCGCGTTTAAAAAATGTGGATCCCAGGTACTGGGGCAATTAGAGTAGGCGCAACATTCCTCGATATTTTGCGGCGAGAAACGCTCTTTTCGTTAAGAAATTAGTTAAGAGTGGAGCGCACGACGAAGCAGTCTACGTTTTCACTGCAAAACGTCTTGCTAAAGGTAAACGTTGGATGCTCCAACAGTGCAGACACGGCTGACCGAAAACAGACTGATCGCACACACTGAACGCCGAACCGAACTAGTATGGCACATAACGTTTCTCAATAAATGTTTATTCATCAATCATTCTCTGATCCCTTCTTGTGCACAGATGTAAACGACATGGCCAGCATATGCTGGTGTCTCGTCACATTGTATCTATGGTGTCCCACTTCATTCTAAAACTGGTACAGCGGAACATCTAAAAGAAGAAAGAAGCCGAGCCGGCCAGATAAAAGAAGAGAGCGCTGACTTCCAACTGGTTTATTGGCAGAGAGAGAGAGAGAGATAAATAGAAGACAGGCAAGGCAGGGAGGTTAATCAGACGCACGTCCGGTTTGCTACCCTGCACTGGGAGAAGGGGGTATGGGGATAAAGAGAGAGAGAGAGAGAGACAGAGAGAGAGCACAGTTTCGCGCACAGTGAAAGGTTTGCACCGAGTCTACACACGGTTCCCAAAACCTGTCGACGTGAGCTATTTCAAGAGAGCTTTCGTGGCCTTCTATGCCATCGACGCGAACGGTCAGCGTCCAAGGATCTTCATTACGTAAAATTGTATATAGTCCAGCTGGTTCAGTGCTGTCCGGAGAACTTCGCGCTTGACGTCGTAATGGGGAAAGATACATTGGATGTGATCAGTCGTTTCTGTAGTTCCGCAAAAGTCGGACATGGGCGTATCCCCCATTCCAATGCGAAACGAGTAGGCCTTCGTACATGCCACCCCGAGTCAGAGGCGGCAAAATACTTTTGCCTCAGAGCGGGAAATTTTTGATGGCACTTGTAGCTTTAAGGATGGATCCAGCCTATGAAGATGACACTTCGGGATGTTGAGAGAACACCACTATTTGTGGGTCATAGCTTTCGCCACAATATGAAGCTGCCTTGCAGCGTCGGTTCTTGATAAGTAGATTGAAACTGGTCTGACATCCAGATGGGCAGACCGGGCGGCTTCGTCGCCGAGGTCATTACCAGCAATAGCGGTATGTCCAGGTAGCCACTGTAATATAATTTTGATGCCCTTTAGCGATAGTTTGATGGTGATATTCTCTTATTCCATATTTGTGCTGCTCATGAGTCCTATGATATATGGCAAAATGGAGAATCTGAAGTGCTGCCCTAGAGTGGCAAAAAATGACCCATTTCTGAGGTGTCTCTTGCAGGAGATATTTGACAGGTTGCACGAAATATATTGCTACAGGAAAGCATCAAGCAATGTCGTCACAAGACTTCAGAAAACATCACACAGATAGAAGACTGCACCATCATGAGTCACAGAACGCGCAATTCTGTCATGAACGGTTATACTGATCAAGAAATCTTACTTCCTTTGAAGATAGGCGAAAGCATGGTCTGCTAACAGACGTGCTGCCAGCCCTTGCAATGATATCAGCTTCAACTTTCTCCAGCGTAAGTTGCGATCGGTTCTTTTTTAGCACTTTACAGAGATAAAAAACTTGGAGGACGCTGAAGCTTCCCCTTCAAGAGTGGAACGCGATAGCGTTATCGCACTGCGTTCGCACCGCCCACTCATTCGCTCGGCACGCTCTTGAGTCACACAAAGACGAAACGTGTGCCTGAGCAAGCGGAATGAACCAAAGAACTCGGTGTCTCGGAGGGAGAAACTATCTACGCGAGCCAAACGTCGTGATCGGCACGGACAGCCGGGCCGCGACGCGTCATGAAAGCGGACGTGATTATGTGGCTGACACCTCGATGGGATCGTCCTTATCTCGCTTGGGAGCACCACGCAGACGCATGACTCCTCGCCAGCAGCACGGCACACATCGCAGGGGACGCTTTCCCACCAGACGCCAGAGGCGTGCCTAATCTGGCACTGCACCTAGGAATCGCGCTGTGAGTGTAAAGAGGAGTCACGTCGCCTAAACACGACGGTTCGAGTGGCGCACGCTGGCAGTTGAAAGGGGAGAGAGCGAGAAAACTTATTTAACGGAAGGGCATTGGGGCATCCTCGCACCGGTCCACGCACGGCCCCAATCAACACCCTCTAGAGAACTTAAGGCCTTCTGGCTGACCCTCTCCCCTTGAGCCACGTCACGCGGAAGAGGCCAACATAGAAGTTCCGTGCAGCGCGCTGCGAAGCTACTAGCGGCGTACCTGTGTTGAAAATGAAGCGCGGAAAATATACCATAGTTAACCCCGGCTATTCGGAGAAGACCGAGGCAACGACGGCGGCGACAACAATTCGTTTAGTTCCAGGAGCCGTGCCACTCCTCGAATAGTTTCGCGGTTAAACAAGTCCCGGCATGCTCGGCCATGCTGCCGCATGCTTCCGAACGCGCATATTTTTTTAGACGTGACCAGTGCATGCAGTCTCAACACTTGTGCTGTGCTTGCGATTGTGTGTACCGCGAGTCTTCATTGCCCCGGAATGTGGAGTGCCATGCCAAGATATGCCTAATAAGTGCTGCGTGCCCAATTGCCGGAGCAATTACAAATCGGGGGAGAAAAATCACGTCTTCAAGTTTCCGCAAGATGAAGAAGCCCAGAGTGCCTGTATTAGGGCGATACCACGTGCAGATTTCATTGTATCACCGCACTCCAGGGTAAGATGTTCAGCACCTCTTTAAATAGTTACTTTTGAAAAATACGGGAAGGTTAATTGCTCAATTACAGAAAGTTCCTTTAAATCAGGAATGTTAGAATAAAATTTAGAACTTTTAACTTCCTTCTAGGTTTCTGAACTTCATTTCATTGAGGCCGACATCGTGCGGGAGTTCTCTCACCTCGACGACCTTACAGGGCACACTGTCACTGCACCACTCTCATGCCTGCGTCTTCGCCCAGGCGCAGTCCCAAAAAAGTTTCCTCAATGTCCATCTCATCTTTCGAAGCCAAGCACCTCGACGGAGGATTCTGATTCCAAGCGCATGCGCCTTGAAGCTGCTTCTTTGATGAAAGCGTGTGAAGCGTCTGCTGAAGCATTCCGCAAGCGGATAGGAAGGAAGAAGGAAGCGGATAAGATTCTAAACCTAGAAGACCTGATGCAATTTATAACAAGCAAAAAGTCTACGTCCAGGAAGAGGAATTTACTAATCTGCCAAACCAACGTCGTTTAGTCACTGACCTCACGCTTGAACTGCTCGTCAGTGATGATTCCTCAGAGTTTGACGCTTGCGAGGATGGACACAAATGTCAATTTGTGTTAAGGAACCTTTTGCGGTGTAGCACGAATATTTTATTGAAGAACTACTGCTGCAAGATGAATGACAAAATATTGGATGCCAATGCTAAGGCAAGGAAGAGAAAAGCTAAAACTCTGCGCAATAAGGCAGCTGTTTCCTTGTAAATAGCTGCATGAATCTTTTATATTCCGTTTCTATACTTATTTCAGTTGTTGTAAATTAGCGCACTGTGGTAATTAGTGTGTCGACAGCGAAATTATTCATTTAAGCATAATCTAGATTGCAATAAGTACATGTGTCCCCAATAAAATTGTTCATACGCCATTGTGAAGCTAATAGAGTGCGTTACATTCATCATTGCCGCGCCATAAAAACCATAGGTACAAAAATACGGAAGGAGAAGTTTTTATGGATTCAATTTATTTGAAGTAATATGTATGAAGTGTGGGGTATAATAAATGATAATAATTATTATAATGCACAAAAACGTACATTACAAAGAAGACAAAGCGCGACGCTATAAAAAGCTGCTGGAATCAATACCTGCACATGTTTTATAAAGCTGTTTTGTATCTGTGCCTCTAAATAAATGCTTTGTAAGGTGCCTGCTGCTCGTTCCGCAGTTTAGACTGAAGAAAAAGTGTGGAGTGATCAATAAAAGTATACGGCTGCTTGGTGAACCAAGCCGCGATCCCTTCATTCAACTCGTATCCCCGAGCGTGCCGATGGCCTCTTCTCCGTGACGTCACTCGCCGAGCACTCAGGCCTTCTTGTCTAGGAGGTGTTGCCCCAATGCCCTCAAACGAGACGAAGGGGAGAAGCGGGCGAGTGGCGCGCCACCTGCCGGGACAACGCCGTACATTGCGAGGAGGGGGTCTTCTGTGTTTGACGCAAGATGGCTCTGCGTGTGCGCCAAGCGCAGGAGAAATGTAGCGGAAACGCACTTCGCTACGCGTTTAACTGCGACTTCTGTAATTTACATGCTCATAATTACCGATATGCACCGGAGTATAACTTTCTACGGCACGTTTCTAAGGCAACACCGCATTCACTAGAGGCGCTTGTGCCTCGCTTTGAAACATCGAACTCATGGCTGTCACACTCTGCCTCTGGATACAGACGCGTTCGGACGCAAGATGTCGAGCTCTGCAAGAGCGGTTTCAGCGGCCGCGTCTGGCCGTGGTAACAGGTCTTCTGTCGCCCCACCGGGCTATCGGTATGTACTGCCGACTTTGCCATCAGGTGAAACTATGAAGGAGTGTCTGTTCTTGCATTGTGACGTTGCCGGGAGACCATACCGCCTCGAAGACTTCCGTGACCCGCTGCAAGAACTCGGTGTATTGAAAGACGTGACCGGTATTGGGCCCTTCCAAATGACGCATGTGTGGGTCATCAAGCTACGAATTCCAGAGGTGAAGGAAGTGCTGGTTAGAGCGGGAGGCCTGGAGGTAAAAGGGCGCTTTTGTGCCGTCATTGACCCTGTGCAACAAGACATCACACTCAAAGTGCACTGGGTTCCATTCCACGTTACCGGGGAAGCATTGAAGAAGGCTTTCGACCACTATGGCGAAGTGAAAGAAGTAAGACAAGAAGATTGGAAAGTGAGGGGCTTCGAGCAAGCTGAGCCTACCACGCGTATTGTGCGGATGACGCTCCGAGAGAACTTAACACCGGACGCTCTGCCCCATTTGTTCAAGATCTTTGGTGGCTATGTGCTGGTTGTCGTTCCCGGGAGAGCTCCGATTTGCCTGCGGTGCCGACGCAAAGGACACATTAGAAGAGACTGCAGAGTGCCAAGGTGTTCTGAGTGCCGGGAATTCGGCCATGAAGCACATGATTGCGTACGTACGTATGCAAGAGTTACTGGCAGCACGCAACCCGACGACGAAGGTCTCGAATTGATGGAAGAGGAGGTAACGGAGAAACTGACAGCGTCCTCGGAAACGCCGGTTCAACAGGTGGCAAGAGTCGCAAAAAAGGTGGCAGCGCCATCCGCGTCGACACAGGACGCCACAGCAGGAAGAAAGCAGAGAGAAAGAAGAAGGAATGAAGAAGAGAAGGCACCGCCTGTGCCCGCAGAAACGGACCACGGGTGTGACGCGTTTAACGTGGAGATGGACGCGGAGCCAGAGACGCCATATGAGACGCCGGATGAGATGGTCACTGAGGAGCCAGCCGTGCCTTCCAAGAGGCACCGAAGCGATGCTCCAGAAGAGGAGACGCCGGCTGACAGTGTTCAGCGCCTGGAGCCGCAGTGGATGGTGGTCCGGTCGACGCGGGCCAAGAAAGGGAAGTCCGCCCCACCGCAACGGTCAGCGTCACTCACCCGAGAAGGGCAGGCGACGCAGTGACCAACGCGACTGGTGTCGCGGGTGCCCGTTGAAGCTGTCGTGCCGACAGGGACGCTCAGTTTGTGAGGGTTGCTATTTGCTGGGGGCCTTACTGTTGTTTTGCTCTTGCTCTTTGAAATGGCTATGTCGTTAGCTCCATTGCGCGTGGGAACCCTCAACGTTAGAGGTTTTAGGGCGAGACGGCGGCAGCGTCAGCTCCGACGCGTAATGTTGGAAGAAGATTCAGATATATTGGCGATTCAAGAGACTAAAATAGAGAGTGAGAGTCAGACTGATAGTATGGTTGCACAGTTTAGTGACCACTATACTGTATGCGTTAGTCATGCTGTTGGCACAACGGCCGGTTGCTGTATGTTTATTAAGAAAGGTTTGGGTATAGTTGAGGAAACAGTTATAAGTTGTCAGGGTGGTCGATTCGTGCTGTGCAATTTTGTATATTGCAACATAAAATACCGAATATTATGTGTGTATGCACCAACGAAAGTGAATGACCGGCTAAGTTTCTTTCAAGAAATATCGCACTATCTGAATACAGACAGATGTTTGATAGTGTTAGGCGATTTCAATTGCGTTTTGGGCTCGGACGATCGTTCGAGTGATGGATACTGGGCTGATAAGAGCGTTGTCTTTCTGAGGGGGGCCATTGGAAGAGCTCTGTTGGAAGACATTGCACATTACGCGAAAGAAGGCAATAAGCGACATTATACTCATTTTCAAGGCAATAGCCATGCAAGGTTAGACAGAGCTTATCTTTCGCAAGAAATCGCCACAATGTGCGATGACTACAAGGTGCTGAACATAACATTTAGCGACCATTGTTTAGTAGCCTTCATGATAGGGAAAAAGATCACCGCAAAACCTAGAATGAAATGGGAAACATGGAAATTAAACGCGAAACTCTTAAAGGACGACCAATTTCTAGAACGTGTACGCACAGAAATTGCCAAAGCAAATAATGACTGTGAAAAAGGATGGGGTGAGCGATGGGAGCGATTTAAAGAAGTCGTAAAAATGAATGCCATAGAGCGAGCAGTAGAAATACGTTTTAAAGAGCGCCAAGAGGAAAATAACCTTAAAAAAATGCTTGAGGAATTTGTGGATGCCGAAACTGCAGCGCTAGGCACATTTATGGAAGAAATAAGGGAAACAAAGAGTAAAATTGAGGCTATCGACACGGAAAAATACCGTGGCGCACTTATTCGCGCACGAATGGGAAAGATCTTGGCTGATGAAATGCCAACAAAGCGTGCATTGGGAACTGAGAAAAAGTATGCGAGGAGAAACGAAATAGTTGAGATTGAATACAAAGGGAAAATATCTAGAGATGCCGAAGAAATCAATTATGCGTTTATGGAATATTACAGGGAGCTCTTCAAGTGTAGAATACCGAGCAAGGCTGGGTATGAAAGCCATTTTCTAACCACTCTACCTAGGTTAGACGCCGAAGAAACAGATAGATTATCAGAAGATATCACAGCAAAAGAGATCGAAACGGCCATTGAAGACCTTAACCCTGGAAAATCGCCAGGACCTGATGGCCTAACAGCAGTTTTTTACAAAGCCTTTTGCTCGAAGATAGCCATCTTATTAGAGCGTGTTTTTATGGAGGCGTATCAAAAAGGTCGTTTGCCACCGTCCTTTAAAAGGACGTATACAGTCTTGATACCAAAAAGCGATGACGCAAATAAACTTAACAAAGTAACAGGCCACAGGCCAATTACGCTGACAAACGTAGATTATAAAGTTTTAATGAAGATATGTGCGCGGAGACTACAAGGGCTTATTGGTGCTATAGTAGGACCGCATCAGACCTGCGGGATAAGAGGGAGGTCTATATTTACTAATATCCATGTGGCTCGCAGCATTCTTGAAACTTGTGATGCAGATTTTAGGAAAGTCGCTATGTTACAAATTGATCTAGAAAAGGCGTTTGACAGAGTATTTCAGAATCTCCTGTTTACAATTCTTGGCTATGTCGGTGTTGGATCACGGATAACAGAGGGAGTTAAAATGGCATACAATAATTGTACAACTAACCTCATTGTCAACCATAAGCTAACTGAAAGGATTGAAGTGCGTTCCTCTGTTCGTCAGGGGTGCCCCCTGTCACCTCTTTTGTTCGCAATATAGCTAGAGGCTCTCTGTAAAAGAATTATTGATAGTCCGGATGTGCGAGGATTCAGCCTAGAAGGATGTGAGGTACGTTTATTAGCTTACGCTGATGATGTTGTTGTTTTCTGTGACAATAAGGAGAGTGTTCGAGCTACCATGACAATTATGCGTGAGTTTTGTGACATGACGGACAGCAATATAAACGTGAATAAGTGTGTCGGCTTGTGGCACGGCCGGTGGCAAACAACGCCGCGTGTTTTTGAAGGTATGCAGTGGAAGCTCACGCCTGGGATTTATCTTGGTGTACCACTAGGCACACATCGAGACACTAAAGACTTATGGAATGGCAAAGTGCAGGAATTAAAAGCTCAAACTGATAAGTGGGCCGGACGTGACCTCTCTATATTTGCACGTGCGGCTATCTGCAGAATCTTCTTGGTGAGCAAGATGTGGTATCTCATGCAAGTCCTGAGTTGCTCCTGATTCAACCTCAATAAATTCCATATAGTATTTGCTGTTTTTGTGTGGCAGTCTGAATATGAAAGAACAAGCAGGAACAACTTGTTTCGCAAGTTGGGTCAGGGGGGCTTGTCATTACCAAATTTATACTTAAAGCAACTGATTTCTAGATTTTTGTTCTTACGAGACACGACAAATCCTTTCTTACGAACAGTTATTCAAGTCCGATTGAGCAATGTCTTACCTAACTTTGTTGTCTCGATGAGGGAGGGTGGGTGTTACGCAACGAGTAAATTTTTACGTGAGGTGGTCGTAGCATTTAGATTTTTAAACCACCACTTTTCCATAGAATATTTGGCTGCAGTCAGTCGTAAGCGGATAAGCTCGGATTTAATAGATATTATGTTCCCAAAACCATTATCGCGGTACATATCGATTAATGTACCGCGAAGGCCAAGGGAAAGATGTCCTAAAACGTGTGAAACGACTGATTGTACCAGGGGGAGTGAAAACATTCTTTTTTAAACTACATACTAATACCTTGCCTGTAAAAACATGGCTAGAAGAAAGAGGGGACTATTTACCATGGGGGACTAACTGTTTGATTTGCAAGAAACCAGAAACTATAGAACACGTTTTTCTGGACTGTTGGAGTGCGGTGTTCCCTTGGGATATTATGCAAAGAACTATTAAAAAAGAATTGCCGTTAACAGCGCATGGTATCCGTTACCTATCCACAGTGCAAGACAGTATACCTTATGACATGTTCTTTCTTCTCGGCCTTCACAGTATCTGGAGAAACCGCATGGCTGTAAGGAATTGTGATATAAATGTGAGAACAGTAAGCTCGTATTTTGCTGAGAATATCAGTAAACTGCGGGAAGTTTTTCAGAAGTTAGCGCATGACGATGATCTGTTGTCATTGATGGATGCCCTTGCCAAAATAAAAGTTTTGTAATCTCAACCGCAAGCTTCAAGCGCAGCGGTGGGAAAGTGAATATTGTCAGGTGGTGGGAGCAGTATGTATTGATGTACTTGTTGAATGTCTGGAAATAAAGAAAAAAGATCGAACTCATGGCTGAGTGGTAGCGTCTCCGTCTCACACTCCGGAGACCCTGGTTCGATTCCCACCCAGCCCAAGTTGCTTTAATTTATTAATATCCTTCCACCATTTTTCGCTCACGGCCAACGTCGGCGACGACACCGGCTTTTCTGCGACACGAGATTCATAACGCTGTCGCGTTGAAATTTGGCTTATATCCGCAGTCGCGACCAATAATTCGTAAGTGTCCCTGTATTGTACACTGTAATGATGCTTTTTTTCCTTTCATTAAGGCAGCGACCAATTTGGCCTATATATCTCTTCCCACATGATAGTGGAATTGAATAAACAACCCCAACAACGCAAGTCCCAAAACGCCTGCTGTGTATGGTTGAACAGACAGTGGTGCGCGGATGGAGTGGATTTACGGCCCTACAGAGCCTGCGCAGCGTATCCGGCGCGGAAAACGCTACTTCCACGCTGACCTTGCTGCCAATCTTTTTCAATGTGTGAGAGACGTTATAAAAATATGGTATGACTGCTGGCCTCCTTCGTTCATTATTTTTTATTGGGCTTCTTTGTTACTGTCCTTCTTTATCTGCTTTAATAACATTTCTCTGCTTTCTTCTGCTTTAATAGATGTTCTTCGTAAGTCCTGCCAAGTAGTCTCGGTCGCTCGCACAGTAACGATGAATAATTGGCAGATTTGAACCAAGGATCCTTAGCTCAGCAGCCACGTAATTGACAAGTGGTAGTAGTGGCAGGAGGAAAGTACGAAATAAGTAACCATGACAAATTCATAACAGAAAAAAAAGAAATTCGTGCTGGTCTTTCTTTTTTAAGGCAAAGAATTAGAGAAAATGTGAAAATCAGTTTACGAAGCTAGGTCCAAGGTCTTATAGAGTAAATAATGAGTACAGCTTTGTTTTTTTTTTGCTACTATGTTTTTGAGTGGGAAAGAAACGGTGTATCGCGCACGGTTTTGCGACCAACATGCAGTGGAACGTGACCCAACTGAAATTATATTCGCATGTTTGTCCGAAGTGTTCGCTGAAGCATGTTTTCAAATCCGTGATGGATGGATGCAAAACTTTAATGAAGGTCCTGAGGTGCGCGACTCAGTGCGCTGCGGGCCGCTCCCACTTTGCGACAGTCAGGCCATGCCCGACCGCCACATCGTGGACCGTCTGGACAGCCCATAGTTGCACCCCGGCATCGGGGCTCTTGATAGAAGAGAGCCACATGTCCTCATTTATTTGTTCTGTGCCTCGTAACGAGGGGCAACGCCAGAGCATATGGTCTAGGCTAGCGATGTCATTGCAGTGCCTGCAAGAACTAGTGGCATAGCTGTCGGGATAAATGTTGTGGAATAAAGCCGGGCTGGGATACGAGCCTGTTTGCAATAATTTGAGGGTCAATTGCCTGTGCTCTATTTAACTTCTTGTGTGGAAGGGGAAAGTCTCTCCTGCCGAGATAAGTGTGCTGGGCAATTTCATTGTATGTGGTCGGTTGATCTCTGTTCTCCTCCACTGCGGGCCGGCGTTGGAGTTCTCCATGGTCGCGGAAAGCGAGACCTCGCGTCTTGGAGTGGGCCAACTCGTTGAGGTTTGTGGGGCCTCCCATGATGGATCCCATGATAGCGGGGAACCACGTGAGAGTGTGGGCGGTGATGCTTTTGCCGTCGAGGATGCGACAGGCTTCCTTATACACACGGCGCCAATGCTGAAGGCGCGGATGGCTGCCCTGGAGTCGCTGAAGATATTGGCATGTTTGTCGTCCAGGAGGGCCAAAGCAATGGCCACTTGCTCGGTCACACGCGACGACGTGTTTCGTATCGAAGCGGCGTTAACGGTCGAACCCCTGTGGTTGATTGACACAGCCGTGAAATTGTTGCTGTTGCCATACTGGGCCGCGTCAACGAAGCAGCTGCCGCCAGGGTGTTCTGTTGCGCGGCGTAGGAGCGCCAATGCTCTGGCCTTCCTTCGTTCTACGTTGCGCTGGGAATGCATATTGCGTGGGGCGGGCGATATGATGATGTTATCTTTCTGTTCTTTCGGAAGGCCCTGGTAGGCGTCTTCCACAGTGGCCGGGGGGACGCCCATTTCAGTTAGGAGTCGTCTGCCCGCTCTGGTGCCGGAGACCCTGAGAATCTGTGCCCTTTCTTGTGCTTTTGCAATTCCTTACAGGGTAATATGAATACCCAACTGCAGGAGTCGGTTGGTGCGTGTGTAGTTTGGTAGTCCGAGCGCGCTCTTGATTCCCCTCCTTATCATGGCATTTAGCTTGTCTCGCTCGGCCCTCTTCCAGACGTGCATGGCCGCTACGTACATGAAATGGCATAACAAGAAAGCGTGGACTAGCCTTACCAGATTATCTTCGCTCAGGTCTCTCCTTCTGTTAGCTACACGCCTGATTAGACCGAGGATGCTATCCGTCTTCTTTGCTAGTTTGTGAATGGTGATGATATTCGTGCCCGCCCCTTCGAGTGTCGTTCCCAAGATTCGAATGGACGCTACTTTGGGAATGGGATTTCCGCACTTGGCGTAGAGATTAATGTCAATTTCAGTGGGGGGTTTCCAGTTCTGTGGCGTGCGGCCATTTCTAGTTGGGCTGTAGAGAAGGAGCTCCGAGTTCTTTGGGGAGCACCGGAGTCCCGTGTCGGTTAGAAAGCACTCTGTAGTGCCGACAGCTTCCTGGAGAGCGGCTTCTACTTGTCCGTCACTGCCACCCGCGCACAAGACAGTGATGTCGTCCGCGTAGATCGTGTGACCGATGCTCTGGACCTTGCCTAGGTATCTTGAGAGGTCGACCGTTGCCTCTTCTGCTCAGCTCCATTTTCTCCAATTCCAAATCTCCAGCCTTGAGGATGGCGCATCATTTTCTCAAGAAAGACCTGACGAAGGCATGGAAGGACGAGCCCAGGTCGAGTTTGGAGATGGCGTCGAGAACGAACTCGTGACGGATGTTATCAAAGGCCTTCTCCAGGTCCAAACCAAGGATGGCTCTCGTGTCCCGAATGCAGCGTTCCAGAATTTGGGTCTTGATAAGCTTCATGGCGTCCTGGGTGGAGAGGCCTGACCTGAAACCTATCACGTTGTGAGGGAAAAGGTCGTTGGTCTCGATATACTCGCCAATTCTGTTATGAATGGCGTGCTCGGCCACCTTCCCTACACATGACGTCAGTGAGATGGGGTGGAGGTTGTGCAAGCTCTGCAGTTTACCGGGCTTTGGGATTAGTATGACCTTCGCCAACTTCCCTTCTTCCAGTACAATTCCCTCCTCCCAAATTCGATTTATCTCATCTGTGAGAAACTCGATCGATGCGTCCTCTAGGTATGTGAGAGCCTTGTTAATGTGATCCGGGCCGGGTGCTGACCTACCATTGAGGTCGTGTAGGGCGCGGTGGATTTCACTAATTTTGAAAGGCTCGTCCAGCGCGGGTTTCGGCTTCCCTTTGTATACAGGGTATGCCGCCTCATCGGCCACAGTTTTGAGTGGCAGGTACTTCTTAGCCAACATCTCCAGCATGTCCTTTTCCGAAGGCGACTTCTTGGCTTCGTGGAGCGCTTTAGCGAGGACACTTCTCTGGTTTGACTTGGTGCCGGAGTCGTCAGCAATTGTACTAGAAGATTCCACTTGCCCCCCGGGCGCATCTGCCCGTCGATTGAATTGCAAATTTTGTCCCATTGCTGCCTAGACAGCGCTTGGCAGTGCTCGTCGATCTGCTTGTTGATTTCGGCTATCTTTTTTCTGAGCCTGTGATTCAAGCGTTGGCTTTTCCGCTTCTCGAGAAGTGATTGCTTAGCCTCGAGAAGGTGTGGTAGCCTGCTATCCATTTTGTCTGTCTGTAGATCCCTCTCTATGGTTTTGGTGGTGGAGCAGACATCTTGCAGAATTAGTGTGCGCCACTGGACGAGACTCTCCGGCTTTTCTCCACGGGCGGCGCGGGCCTTGCGAACCTCACAGAATTTGTCCCAGTCAGGGATTGAGAAGGCCTTCCTTCTTTTCTGCTCCACTTGTAAGCTGGTGACCGTGATGTAGTGATCGCTACCGAGGTCTCTGAGCAGATTCAATCACATGGCTGAGCCAGCGTTTTTAACAAAGGCGAGATCCGGGACAGAGTCCCTGGTCGAGGTGCCACGTCTGGTGGGAAAGTCTGGGTCCGTCAATAGAAAGAGTCCCGCATCTCCCGCCTCCTGCCACAGGCTTCTGTCCTCGACCGTGTCGTGCGTGTAGTTCCACGCGTGAAAGGGGGCGTTGAAATCGCAGGCCACAATCAGTGGAGAGCTTCCGGCGAGCTTCGTTGCCCTAGTGATGATGATTTTGAAATGTTGTCTGTGGTCGCTCGGGCCGCTATATACGTTAAGTATAAAAATGCTGGAGATGTTGGATTGACTTGGGATGACTTCTACTAGGGAGGTCTCCGTCTTGCTAGGCCGGACCCCTAGATAGTGTGCGACGAAAGTGAACTTGCTGCTGACTAATGTGCAGATTCCTCTGCCGTCCCCACGGAGAGCAAGAGCTTTGTATCCCTGGAGGGAAACCTGATCAGTCATCGTTTCTTGCAATAATATAACATGTGGCTTTTCTTTGTGAGTGCGAACAAACTGCTGCAGGGTGCATCTTTTATGGTGGAGTCCCCTGTAGTTCCACTGCCAAATCCTCAATTTGGTGTGTGGCCCCATCTTTGCTGTATAGAGCGCCTTCCGGCGTTGCTACTAAGGTCTCGAGGGAGATGGTTCTATTAATCGGTCCGGGAATGTGCAGTGGTGGCGGCGCAGGTACCGACGCGCCATCCAGGAAGTAAACGGGACGTACGTGTGTCGACGTCCTGATGTTCATTTCCTGCACCTTGGACTCTATCTCTGACATTCTGTTTTCTAAGCATTGAATTTTGACATTTTGTGCGTCTAACTTCTGATCCACGACCAAGAGTCGCTGATCCACTGCAGATAGTCGTTCGTTGACCTTCTTGATCTCGAAGCAGATGGAATTCAACATTTCTGTGACTTCGGACTTGGCTTTAGCCTGTACATCTTCGGGCATGCTGGGAACGGCCTGTCTTTTGGCTGGGTTGCCCGAGTGACTTACATCCACGACCATGGCAACGTCTGCGGTTTGGGGAGAGGGGGTCCCGAGGGGGATGAACTAGGGACGGGAACGGCGTGAGGTCCCCGAGGGGGTTGGGGAGAGGGGGTTGCCGAGGAGGTCCCTGAGGGGGTTGAACTAGGGACTGGAACGTGGTGAGGTTGACTAGCCTTTCTGAGCTCTGCTATTTCGGCTCGCATTAACTCGATTATGCTGCGCATCTCGGCATTTTCTTTCCTAAGCTGAGCTATTTCAGATGAACCATGCTCTGGCGCCGCACCCCCCGTTACCTTTTCGCCAGTTCTCAAGATTTACCTATCCACCATGTACCACTATCTATACCTGTAACGGATACGGTCGTATCAATATCTTCTCTTCTTTTTTCCACCAATATGCTTTTCGGTATAATTTCGTACCACACCAGTACTGACTAGCGCTAAAAAAAGTGCACCGACTGGGTGTAGCTGGTTGTACACTTATCACGCCTATACTGTGCTTCAGCCTACCTAAAATTTTGCGGTGGCTGAGGCTGCGGCAGCGTTTCACGTAAGCCTGGCATGCGTCGCCCGGACGCTGCGAAGTGATACCTTCGCTGCGCAACGCCGGCAGTTTACGCTGCGTTGTGGAAATTCAGCTTGATGCTTTCAGTCTACACGCGAGCTTGAACCCATTCCGCGTTTGCGGTAGTGAGACTGGTCCGGACGCGTGATCTGGAGCCTAATCAGCGGCAGACTTACCGTGACGGTTTGCTGTCAGCCAGTTGCCTTGACTGTTGGCTTACCCAGCGCAGTTTCGCTGGGTGTCCGCCACCAAAGATGCGGTTTAGTGCCACGTTAACGCAAATATATTCACAGAATATGCGGGAGTGATCGAGCAGCTGCAGAAATCAGTACGCGACCATAAACAAATCCGTCTTTGCTTTGTCTCGAGTACGAATTGAGCGATGCAACTTGATCACGAAAACCAAAGTGTCGATTACACATACTTTAACTTTACCGCGTTTGTGAGCTTATAGCACGCGTAATAAATTCAAAGAAACAAACTAACAGTAAAACGGGGGTGCGGGTATGTATAGGCGAATTTCCGACTCGAGGTGCGACTTCACGGCAAAGTCAATTTCGCCTCGTAGTGTGGTTTCACAGTCGTGCGGCCCGCGCTGCCATGAAAACATATTTAGGGCAAAGTTTTCGGCCATCCGGGTCATCGAAGAGGTGGAAAACAGAGCGGGTGCCCGAATTTACGACAGGGTGGATGAGTGCACTGGGCGTTGTAACGCAGTTGTCTTCCTCTCTTATACTGTCCGATTTCACTTCTTTCTTTCCTTTTCAAGGTGGTCTAATTGAGGGCGCACCTTATAGGCGGCAGAAAACGGATGTTCGCTTCGTTCGAATACTTCGAAAGCTCTTGTACTACTGAAATGCGAGCTGAAGCGAATATCGAAAACCGTAATATTCAATTGAATATACCAAAATATTCAATATTCACATAAGAATACAGATAACATACACCACATCTTTTTTTCGTGTTCAACGAACTAGCGCACATATTCTGGCCAGAATGATTTGTTAATGATATTTTGGATTTTGTCCCAGTTCACCTGCATACACATTGTAATTAGCTTTTTAAGGGCAGAAAAAAAAGAAAGCTGCCTAAACATCGTCCTTGCTAGCGGCCCTCTTCCGTTTATGGGATACACTATGAATGTGTGGTTAACACGATACCTCGGTCGTGCGTAATGGTTCTTTAATTTCTGGCTGTGTAGCTTGGTTATTTGCGG